>NC_137265.1:8445036-9645036 GCF_053477335.1 Acartia tonsa | reverse complement strand
ATTTTGTTTTTCAAAGAATTTTGTTAAATGAAAGTGTATATTCTGTTTTCGAAACTGTCTTAACTTTATAATTTTCACCAAAGAGAAATATTTGTCAAATTTTTATACCTTTTCTAAAGATTATCTACTTTTGTTAAAATAAATATAGAGATTTTTAAGTAACATACATAACTTGTTAATTACTGGTTTAATATTGTATAAAATTACGTAGCTTACTCTATAAGCGTTACTTGTTTGTTTGTCACGTTAATAGTGATAATAATTAAATTAAATTGTTACCTTTAGGAAGCGTTTAGCTTAGTTTTAAAGCTTGCTTATTTTATAACAATTAAAATGAGTAATAATATTACCTACTATGTTCTTTTGGTATCATAGTCACTATATATGTGGTTTATTTTCTTACCGTTTCTATCATTATCCTTTTAGATAACTCATATAATAATAACGTGGAGATTTTTATAAGAAGCATACAAGAATACAAGTACAATATTGTATAGGTAACTACGAGAGTATTATATTTTCCGGTTGGCAAGGTCTTTTATATCATTGGGAATGTCCGTTAGTCTTTCCATCTGAATGCTTTAGAAGTTAAGTCATAGGAACATGTTATTTTGTATATTTATCTAACTATTCTGTTTGAGTTTCTAGGTCGATAACTAGCGGTATGTGCGGCGGGGTGACCTCTCCGGCCGTAGATTACCGTTAGGTTGTGATGATGTGCGTCTGGTCGTTGAGGGACAAGCGTTCTACCGCGTATACGCAAACTCCTCTGAAATACTCTTAATATTCTTTTCAAGAGTCTGACTAGGAATGTAGTGATCCTGTCTAATATTATATCCATGATAATTGTTATTGACACGTATATAGCTATTTCTTCTATATGAGCGAAGATAGTTCTAATGGTCAATGGTTCTTTAGGTTTTGGTGGGCACAGTGCTTCTGACGCAAATGGTAAAGTTCGTGCCGTGGTCTGTCGGTCATATCCTAATGCGAACTGTGCTATTGTATCTCCTAATGTGAGATTATATGATCCTCCTGTTATAATAAAAGGAGTGGATGTAATAGTTATTGATGCATTCTCTAAACTGCGATTAGTATTTTCGCTCAAGCTAGTAAAGACAATTCCATCTTGCACATGAGTGTAGGGATAAGTCTGTTTTGCCAAAGGGCAGTGCTTGGTTATCAATGTTTCATTAACGCTAAGTAGTCCTTTAAGGCACTGGTCAGCTTCAACTGGTAGATAAGCGTTATAATAAGATTGTCTGTAAACTCTTTTGGTTTTATCCAAGTAATAAATGGAATCGATATAGCACTCATCAAAAGGAATTGGTGCGTATCTGTAGATTTTTATTGGCTCAGAACTTAATTCCATGGATAGGATAGTGGTGAATGATGTGGTGCCACCACTTAAACGACTTTGGACTTCTAATCCAAGATTATGAGTATAGTCCAAGTTAAGTTCTTGCCTTACAAAAGTTTTAATAGAGTCTGTGATGTCTGTCTTTGCAAGATCTCGAATTAGAGTAAGTCTGAAATTCAAGTCTGCTTTAAGATCTTCTAAGTTTGTGATGGCTAAGTTGCTCAAGCTATCAACATAAGAGTATTCTGCTGTTTGCACAAAGTTAGCTGCTTTGGCATGAAGGATTATACCACTTACAATTTGTGGTACTATCTCCGCAAGCAATAACTGTGTAAAGTCAAACTTATCATGATCTAGCTTATAAGAAAGCTTATTTACGTTATTAGTCACTTCAATGCGGTTAGAACTTATTAAAGGAGTTATTGTTTCAATAGCTTCCTTGATGTCGCGAATAAGTTTTATTACTTCATTAAGCAAGTCCTTAATCTTTTTGGTATATAACTTGCCTATAAGTTTAGTTTGTGCTGAAGTGAATGTGCGTCCGTCGTAGCTAATGTCTACTTGATTCTTCAGGCCATCATAGATTGCTATTTCAGGCGCTGTATTGTCTACAGATATATCAACTTGAATGGATCGAATTGCTACAGCTGTGTAGCCTATATATTCTCCACTTTGATAGTGAGTGGGTATCAAGTCTGTCATTGTGTCTGCTGTTGTACTATAGTAGTACATACTTAGTATTATTAATATTATCTTAGAATACATTGTTAAACAGTTAAGTTTATTTACTAGATGCTTATATTCACAATCAAAAGCTATTTTTCTGACTGGTACACTTACACTAATAGTTAAGGTCTTCACTGCTTGGAGTTCTATGATAAACTGACTTATTTTTCCAAAATCTATTTATTATCCCACTTTCGCTACTGCTAGATCCTGAGTGGGCGTTTCCGGTTTCAAACTATAATTAAAGTTTTTGACATATTTTTTTTGTATGTAGATTGGTTATAAGCTTAATAACTAATCAAGTTCATCTCAATTCAAGGCATTTATATATAGGTTGTCTAATAATGTTTTTATGCTTGCGTGATTTACACAAAAGTATTAGATATTTTAACTTTTAACTCAATTTTGTATATATTGGGTTACGCAGTGACATGCGTATAATTGTACAGTTTGTATTACTCGTTTGACTCTGTTTAGATTATACAGATTCAAAACTTATACATATACAATTTTCCTTTTATTATATATTTTTGTGTATAAATATTTTTGAAGGGATCGACTTATTTAGTCGACATGTATTGTATATGGTTGGTCTCCCCCTGTCAAGAGAGAAGACGTAAATTTTACCACTGGACACATAACCTTGAGTGGGAAAATTCTACATAAATTATGATATCTCTGTTATCAGATTAGAATAACATGCTATTATATTGTTCCCGAGTTTACAGGGTAAACGGAAATGCAAGTGATTGTTATTGGATTTGATTTATATCTCTTGAAATTTGATATTATAATTTATGTTTAATGTTATATAGATATGAATTCTGTACGTGTGCCGAATTATAGGCTTTGTATTAATTAAGTTTGTGTTTTGTTATGATGATAGTCATTATGTTGCTTATTTGTGCATAAATGAATGACTTGTGCACATAGTTTTTTTGTCGCAGATTTTTGCTTTGGCCAAACTTGTAAGCGGAAGCGTCTAGCTTAGTTAGTTATCTTTTAGTCCATGACTTTATTGTAAGACTTTATAATTACTCTTTTGTATTCTCTATGAAAGTGTCAAAATATTAGCCGATTGGTTTGAAACTCTTTAATTTTGAAAGGGTATTTAACTTGTCTGTATTTATATCAGATCTCCTTTCAACCATGTTTATTTTGAACACTTGCAATTTATTAATATGTGAGAGGGTATGTGTGATATTAGGATTGGTCTCACGTGGAAGGTATTTAGTTAATTCCATGAATTTCTGTAAGTTTACTTTATATATATATTATTTTTTTTATGTGATTTTTAGTTGTAATTTTATCTTTAATTTAGCAATTAAAACATGTTTTGGTATCCTTTTTTTTTTAATAGATATAGGGGAGTTTTATTATTTAAACTTTTAAATATCCCTGTTTTATCAAAAATTGCGTACAGCATATAATATTGCGTAAGGAAAGAAGAGCAAAAGTGTTCCCTTCTTATAGTATGAGCTATAATTAGTTCATATGATTTATAACTTAAATATTTTATGGCATTATTATTAGTTGTGTTGTTGTTATAACAGTTCAAATCTACTTTGGTTAGAATTGTAATATACCTGTTATTTATTTGTTTGACAAGATGCATTGGTATTTGGGTTATATTTTAGTTCTGAAGGAATTTTCGCTTGAAGTTTTTAAAGTTTTAAAGAAGTCTGAGTACAATATGCAAGAAAGTAAAACTTAATTTTGTTTTGACTGAAATTTTCTTTAAGGGAAGGCAATGGGTTTTGCGTAATTACTAGATCTTTAAATAAAAATCATTGATGGGTGAAATTGTGGTATATCACAATATATACTGTTATTGTGTTTCCATACTAAAAGTATGAAAAGTATAGTTTTGTTCGTACAGACTTTAATCAATTTTGTCTTTATCACTATTATATACAAATTAGATGCACTTTTGCCACAGTATGGTTTTGGGTACATGTTTCAGGCATTATTAAAGACTGATGGGTTAAGTATCTGAGATGTGTTTCTTAGACTTAATGTTAACTGCAAGGTTACTGGGGAATTATAATTCATAGGGTTTTCAAGATAATCAAAATTCAAGCGATTCAATACGGTTTTTCCTTGCTTGCAAATGCAATGATAAGTTTAGTATCTTATCACCAGGGGTGATATAGTATTGTATGCTTATATAAAGATTAGATCAGGTGGTAAAAGTGGTTTGTGAGTTCTAATATTGCAGTATATAATAAGACTATTACATAAAAGCTAGAAGTGGTACTAGCTTTATTTGACAGGGTTATTTACATGTCAATGTGCTAGTTAATTCTACCAAAATTGGTCCAATTGCCAAACTTTCATAGTGTCCTCTAAGTTTCACCGTTGTGCTAGGACTGAGATGAAAGTTCATCCAACCCGAAGGTATACGTGGGATCGAATGTGCTATTGGTTCATTTATGCCTATTGTTATGAATATGCACATAAAAAAGTTTTTTTTTGTAAAAACTGTAAGTTCATATATCTTTTGAAAACTGCTATGCTTGGTTCAATTTATACTGCACTAGACCTGTAATTCTAGAGCCAAGGAAAAATTACAACTTTTCAAGGTAAGTGAAATTTTCTCAAACTAAATTTTTGTCTTTTATGTGCGTATTTTCCACAACTTTCTTCAGAATATTCAAAATATATGTTCAGTAATTCTGACTTCGTTTTTTTTTTTTGAAATAGTAGTGTATGAAATTTTCAATCTTGACCATACACCTTAACCTAATTTCTACAACATCATTTATGTGTTCAATGAATTTACTGTATTCAGGAGTAGATGAGACTGGAGTTTTATTTAGCATTAAGATGATAATCAGATTAAGATCACTCATGATGTGTGAGTGCCCTGTTTGACAGCTGTATGAATTAAAGTGTATATATCAGCTTAATAAGTTAATCAATGTAATAATTGATTTTGTGTTTCAGATTGGTATAAGAGTGTCATTGGTTTGGCTACTAGTAACTAGAGTGATCTAATTAATAGCTGGCGTGTTTCGTGCTATGGCAAGTTGATCCAATTCGTCATCAGATTCGTCTACTTCTGGTAGCATAGGTAGTCCATATATGAATGATCCTGAGAAGTCAAAATCAACGACTACCTCTCTGACAATAGATTGGTCGCTGGACTCTATGTAACCAGTGATAACTGTGTTGGTGATAGTGTGATCGGAGTTGTTGATTATTAAAGCTCTGCCACTGAGTTGTCCATCATCATTGATAATGAGTTGTGTTTGTCCAGGTAAGATTTTGATTCCTGCATTTTCGTTTGAAATATGATCGTCGCTGAGGATTACTTGTGTTCCAGGTGCTAGGTTGAAAAAGTGGTTGATATTCATTACTATTACTTGGGTTTCTTTAGCTTTGATCTTTTTAACTACTCCTGTACAGAGCTGGAGCTCAAGTTCAGAACAGAAGATACTGCTCAGCGGTCCTTCAGGGTGAAGAATAGAATACAAACACGGTGCTAGCCGGTATTTGTCTGTGACAGGCGTCCATGTTAGCTGTAGGCTTCTAATACCATTTAGTCCAATTATCATAGGTGCGACATCCTCATGGTTTTCAGCTACAATTGAGAAGGGAATTGGGTAGTGACGGCTTGAGAATGATGTGGGGCGAATCATGAGAGTTACTTCTCTGGGCTCGGGGATCTTGTGATCTGCACGTGTAACTGGTAGATCATGACTTTCTTCCAGCTGATTTTCATCATCGTTCATTACTATACCGAACAACTTGCTATAGTACCTGGCTGATATGATGTTTTTATCTGTTGCTGAGTCAAGTAAAGCTGTCATGCGTACATCATAGTCATATTTACAATCTATTTCTTCCGGCATACAACCAGAGCAATGGAGGTACAATTTTCTTTCTTCCTCTTTTGCTGGTGTAATGTTATTTCCTACTTGATCTTTAGGCTCATTGGGAACCATTTCTGCTGTGGCAGCTGTGATTCCACTGAGGGTACAATCTCTAGATGATTCCTCAGCATTGGCTTTAGCCCAGTCTTCATATGTTTGCCTGAAGACACCACTAGGTCTCACCTTACCACTATGGTATAATTCCATCATGGCTGGCCTTCCAGGACATAAGTGTCGAGAATGGTATAACTCTTTACCATATGTCTTATAACAGTTTGTACAGAAAGCTGATGTCAATACAGTTGGGTATAATCGCCCTGTATCATCACATAGTAATCTGCATCCATCAGATATGTCATGAGAATATTGTCCACATGCTACACAGTAGCGTCCAGGTGATAACCTATAAGAAGCCTGATAATCCCGTTTGGTATTCCTCTGAGAATGCCTGTCCCTGTTATCCCTGTGATGAGGTTTGGGATTGGGTGACTTTGTAGCCATTTCTTTAACGGTGGATTTTCTTCTATGATAATTTGAGATGGCCTCTATTTTGGCAACTTGTCTGTCTCTATAGTTAGCTCTTCTCTCTTTAGATTTCGAAGTGTTGGTGGTGTGGATTCTCTTGTGTTCTATACTCGTTGTACAGTTTGTGCAGAGATGCCTTCCAACTTCAAGTGAGCCACTCGTATTAGGTCTACCAAGTTGTATTGTGTTCAGTTTTTGCGAGAGTAGAAGTTCTTCTGCTGGTTCTGCTACTCTTGTCCGCCTGTGGGAAACAGTTTTCCATGAGTCTGATAAGTTAGCTTGTGTTGCTAGTGAGGCCAGAGATATCGCATTCACCTCAGGGCTCATATTCCTTTTGTCAATTTGTTCTGACTCTTCTAAATTGGATATTTGTATTTCCTCATAAGCATCGGAGTCTCTAATGTCTGTATTAGCTGAAGGGGTGTTCATACCAGGTGTTGTCGAGCGTCCCCGACAAGGAGTGGTTTCCTTACCAGCTTCATCATCCTGCTGGCCTTGCTTGCGGGCAGATGACATGATAACAGTTGTAAAGTCTTAGAACTAATTGTAAGTTCTTTCTAGATGCCAGTGGAATGTTGTACTATTTTTATGATAAAAATAGCGGAAGTTCGAGATGATTACAAATAATGGGTATAGTTTAAAACAATCAAGAATCTGTTTAAGTTAACAACTCTTTGCTTTAACTTGTGTTTAGCTATAGATGGGTATGATATATGCTTCACCTATAGTTGTTTCTACGTCGTATATACGTACGTGTGAGCTTTTGATTGATATTCTAAAGATGTGCGCTAATGCACCCTTATCCTTAATTAGGCTCAACTGTAGAAACACTCCTACTTAACTTTTATATAGTTTTATTTATGGAGTCAATTTGAGCTAGTTAGCTATTCAAATTGGTTATTAAGTTAAGTAATGTTTGCAGCGGAGTTAATTTGGGTATGCTTATATACTATCACAAATTAACTTTTAGTTTGCTCAGGAGTCGACTTTCCTAGCAAATTATGGTTGTCGAGAAAAGAAACAGCAATTTATAATCCTTGTTGAACTCTTACTTCACTTCAAGGATATGTGTTTATAGCTTACGATCTACTTATTCCTGTAAGGCTATTATGAATATAACTTACTAAGGTTCACTCCCAAAGGATCGTCTATATTCTAATAATATTGCAACAATTTTGCCTGAATGTCAAAGATCTCGCCACCTCTTACTTATAGTTGTATTAGGGGTTTCCTTCCAATCCTATAACGTAATTTGCGCAAAATTGGGGCTTCACTTATGACTTCAATTCTTATAACTGTAGTGGGATATACAATTTAGATATACCTATATTTATATATGTAAAGATTGTTTTCAAAATTATCTGACCGGATGTAATCTAATTATAATTAGTAGTATTACAATATTCAAGTGCAAGTTTACTCTGAGGAAGTGTGAGATCCTACACTAGGTGGCCAACCTAGAATGTGGAGGTTGTCAATCAAACTTCAAAGGAGCCTATCGACTTTGAATTAAGCAATACTTATTCTTTTTTTTTTTCTGAAAACTAATCTGACTGATTTTAGTGCACTTTTTTTTCTAACTTATCTAAAAGTAATTTGTTAGGTTATAAAAATTCTGGGCTATATGTAGACACACTTTTATGTTACTTGGTTATAGTCTATGTGCTAGTAAGCCTAAGTAAACATACGTTTCTCGATATAAAATTTTATGATTCCGGATATTTAAAGACAGTAGGGTACTTTTCCGTAGTACTTCTGCTACTTCTTTTAGAGACGTCCTACTCTCCCAAGGTAGGCTGCTGCAACCTCCTGCTGCGTTTGGTGTATAGAACTTTGTCTCTTAAAGTGTGCTATTCAGTACATATAGGGCCTATATTGTTGACTATACTTTTATATCACTAATGGTCACTATCACTAGTAATTAACTTGTCTTCACTTTCACTGCTGAATCCTGGTGGTACATGAAATAGAAATGTTAGCATTTGCAAAGTGAGTAAAAATTTAGTTTTCATGTCCTACTTATTGATGAGTGAACTGTTTATTGTATCTATGTATGTGTTTGTAAGGAACATACAAACAAAAGATTTTCTAAGTTAAGATTGAATTAAAAACTTTCTAAGTCAAAATAAAATAGAATCACTCTAAGTCCAAAGTTGGAAAATTTTGACTAAGTCCAAAAAGTTTCTAATGAAATTATTCTAAGTACAAAATCAATAAATTTTGGCCTAGGAAAAATCAAAGATTATCTTAAGTACAAAAAGTTAGCAAATTTTAACTAAGTCAAAAAAAATTTTTTTTTTTTTAAAATTATACCAAGTACAAAATCAGTGAATTTTGACTAAGTCCAAAAATCTTTCAATGAAATCATGCTAAGTACAAAAATAGTGGAATTTTCTTGAGACAAAAGAAATAGAATTACTCTAAGTCCAGACGTGGAATATTTTGTCCGAGATGAAATTTCCTAACAGTTCATTCACAAAGCTACTTTAGAGATTGCCTATAAGTCAAAAGAAGTAGAATCGCTCTAAGTCCATTATTGGAATATTTTGACTAAATGCAAATCTAGCTAAGTTAAGGATTTTAAAATTTATAAAGTATTAGAGTGTTAGAATTATCCTTCACCAAAAGAAGTAGAATCTCTCTAAGTCCATGATTGGAATATTTTGGCTAAGACAAAAATACTCTAAGACAAAATTTTCTTTTAAGTGTGGAAAATGAAATTTGTTAATCTAGTTGGAAAAATCGTGATTATTACAAGTCCGAATTTTGGTAAATTTCCAACCAAGTTCACAATTTCATAAAAATTTACTATAAGTCCAGAAATTCGAGATTCTCTCTGTAACAAAAGAAATAGAAACGGTGCTAAGTCCAAAAGTGGAATATTTTGCTCAGAGTCTCAGGAATTATTTCTCTGATTGCATATAGCAATTTGTCTACACTTATATCATTCCAACCGATCGATGTTGAGAATATCTTTGAGACTTTGAAATATTTTGTTTAACTCAGAATTTTAGAGGCGATAATTATTTTGATACATCCGCATATAAATCAGAATTGCATTAAGAATATAAGTCCTAGGCATGTATAAGTAAGTGCAAATCTCAGAAAATCGGTTCTAACGGCACCAAAGTATTAGTACAGTTTAACTTGTGTATAAATGCTACAAGTTTGTAATAATCTTTTGGCCCTTTACTACGACTCAAGAGTACTAACTGCTTTCGGCATATTGTTTCAGAAACATGGCTCCAAAGACAATATGTATCCCAACTAACAGCGTTTCCCGTGTTCTATAGGATTTGCTCCTAAGTTTTCATTTAATAAGGCAGTTCAAAATGGTCCTTTACAAATAGTATTTTGATAGCTTATAAATGAAAAGTTACTCCATGCTTGATTCTTAATAAGTTCTGGTTTAAGTATCAAAGATTCAAGTATTTCAACACTTAGAGAATTTTCGAATAAGTAAAAATCATACTAAGTCCGAAGATTTATATATATACTCCGCCACCTAGCACAACTCCTAAATTTCAAAATTCTGACTAAGTCCAGAAATCAAAATTTTGCACATAGCTCAATCATAGATTATTCCAACCCAAGTGTTTTACTAAAGGGAGGCGGACATGGAGGTGCCGGTGTGCTGGTATTCTCTAGGGCCTCTAGAGTGTCAACCAGTGCGAGTGTCCTTATAGGGCGGCGACCAATGGCCACAAATATGCTAGCATTCTCTAGGGCCTCTAGAGTGTCGGCTAGTGCAACTGCTCGTACACGAGGCTCTCAATTGCATTTGTGTCGTGCCTTTCAGTCCCTATCTCTTCAAACGCCTCATAGTCCTAACCTTGCTCTCAAATAGTATCACAGGTTTTGGTAAATCCGATTTTGCCATAGCTACAATTATTCGATTTTGGTAAAAATACCTGCCTTAGGCGGTTCGGGTACGGTAAGGAAAAAAAGAAAAAAAATTTATGAAGTAAAATTTTCCAAGATACAACCGGTAAGTTGCACCATTGTGTGTGCGAATGGGGCGTTTGTCCATATTTAGGTATGGAGACCGCTCTTCTATGAGTACTACTAAAACCTAATTTTAATGCAATACACATAGACACTCTCATCGTCGGTTCGTTTGTTTAGAATGCTTAACCCTCTATTCCCACAAGTATAATACGAATTTGGTTGAGCTGGTGGAAGCTCAACAAAAGACCCACGCGAAGTATTATGTTGCTTTAACCTAAGAATAAATGGTTGGTTTTGATATTCGATCAGAATTATATAAGTATATTAAGTATTAAGGAAGGAAAATGTTTTTATAAAGTGTATTTATATCACAAGTGCATAAGTTAAGTATGGAAATATTTACAGGATAAGTGTTAAAATTATAAGTAGAGTAGGACAGAAATGTGCCCTAAGTCCCAAGCAGTGAATTGTGCTAAGTGTTAGAGTTCTAACATAAGGCCTGAGCTCAATTCATGCTAAGTACTAAGGGGCCTAAATTTAAACTACAATGCATGCCAAACAACTAAGTCATTACCTTTTTAAAGCCAGAAAGAGAAGTTGATGGTAGGAGAGTTAGTAAATAACTGAATAAATTCAAGAGGTACATGCTATAACATTAGCTCTGGACCAGGATTTTAGTGTTTGTCTGTGCAATTAAATATCTGTGTGTTAATATGTGACGTAAATCAGGCATAGTTGTAGGCATACATATATGTACTGGATGTTTATATGATTACATTAACTATAAACATAATATCTTTAATAAACATATACTATTAGCAAATCACATACAGATTACCATGAATAGGCTTTCGTTACCCATATATGGTGTCATATAGGTAGAAACAGGCCTATGAATGCATAAATTGATACAAATAATGCCTTGGGCCTAGCTAAAGTAATTGTGTCTTGCCCCTGAGTGCTACTAGTTAATTGCAGGGCACGTGTCAATCAAAGGTTCATAATATGATCTATATAGTGTTGATTTTATATCAAGCATAGATAGATAGTTGTGGATGCGAAGCATTTCTGTAAAAGTCTCATATGTACGTTCAAAGAATTTGAAAATTGAGGATCGCATCTCCAAACCATTTGTGGGCCCCACTGGTAACTTTAAATAAAAATAAATAGAGCCATATTTTTATTGGTTTGCTTAAGATAATAGAGGCAATAAAAAGATTATTTAATGCTTTTTATAATAGTTATTTATCTCATCGCTTTATAGACAGCTTTCCGGTGATATAAAAATGATAATTATAAGATTAAGACCAGTTTTGTTAGCACTGAGGGGCGGAAGGGCCGGGCAAATAAAACTGGTATCAATTCTAAGATTTTTATTTTAATATTCGTGGAAATTTTATGTAATTCAATGATATACATGATTTTTCAGTATTGGCGAGTACAGGTTTTAATCCACAGGATATCAATCGGTTTCAAAGCCATACTTGAAATGTTATCCTTTTGCAATTATATTTCTATTTCTGTAAGTTTTTAGAGCACTTAGATTTTTCGTAAAAAAAAACAAATACAATTGTTTATGCTTATTTAGAAATCTAAAATTAGTAATTATTTTTTGTGTATATTTAAATTAAGAATTTCAATTTTACAAAGTAGCAAAGCTTGCCACAAGGACTCTAGCTACTTATAAAAGCGGGAAGTTTGTAAATATTTTACTCAACACACTAAATTGTTACAATTTTCATGAGAAATACGCATTTTATAAGGCATACAAAACGCTCTAATTTTCGTTCTATTTACCGTAATTTTGTAATTTTTTTTGCTTGTTATTTCATTTTACATATACTTTTATCATTTTATCAAAAAAAAATTTATCTTTTTTCATCAATTTTTGGAGAAATTAATGCTTAAACTAAGGGTATCTTTAAACGCAAAATTGACGCACTTAGAATTAAAAATGCGTATTGAGTACAAAGGGGGGATAATTTCAAGACATGCATGTTCTAAAGATATCTTTATTTCCATAAAATTTTAATGTTTAGTCCACCGGAGATTACCCTGAAAATCATATATCAATTTAGGAAGATAATTTTTGTAGAATAGTTACTGAATTTACAACTTTATGTTCTCTGAAAGTATAGTTAAGATCAAAGGCGTGCAAAAGGTTGGTGTAGGGGTTGTTTACACCACCCTTGTAAAATTAAGGGGGATGGATACACCTCCCTAGGTGTCCACCCATGTCCACCCTCTTGACAAGAGCCTACACCCTCAGATACACCCCTCTATAAATTCCAAGCGGGTATAAAGGAAATAAATTTACACCCCTTAAAATAAAGTGGGGATGGGGGTGTTTAAGGAGGGTGTATTTAAGCAAGTCACTGATTCAGATAATTCTATGCTATCTATTTTAGGTAAATTAATTACCAGACTTTACTAACAAAAATCTTGCAATATTCTGTACAACTGTACTGTACAACTTTTAATTAGTAAATTGAGACATGAGGAAACTCTCATACATATGTAGGGGGGGGGGGAGTTAATGCAACCATCCCATAATCAATTAATCCAAATTTTGTTATGAAAATTGGCATGTGTAATCCTTAGTAGGTCTGTTTTTCAAAATTTAACAAAAAGTTAAGCTTAGGGGGGGGGGGGATTAAGGCAACCATCACGTAATCAATGCACAAATGGCACCTAGATTCGAGTTTCATGACAAAACTTGGCATGAGTAATCCTTGGTAGATCTTTTTTCCCAAAATGGAACAAAAAGTTGGAAAAGTAATGGCTAATGGCTGTTTAGCCATTTTTGGGCTATTTTCAGGGCAAATCCAGCAATAATTACGTAGGAATCATCCATTAGGGATAGGTTTTAATGGGTGTTGAGCTGAAAAATACTACCAAAAATAGTGGCAGCTGGGTAATGGCTTATAAGTATATAAAAAATTGAACATTTCCATGGAATTAAACTTTTCTGAATTAACATTATAACTTTATGTCATGGACATATTACTAAAAACACTTTTTTAATTTCTAGATTTCGCTGTCATAACAGCTGAAAACTGCCAAAAATGGCTGAGAACAGCTGTCAACAGCCAAAAGTATATATTGTAGATTAAATCATCCCGCCATGAAAAACTTTTGAAAAAAATTTGCATCCAGTAAAAATGTGGTTGATTTAAGCAAAAAAATGACCCATTCTAAATATTTTTTTCTGTGATGCAATAATTGTGACCTTACAAGCACTTCAAAGTTTTTGAAATCTGCTAAAAGAATGTTTTTTTAGTTCTTTGTGTGATCTCAACTTTAAAGATTTTTACAAAATTTCAATTCTAGTATGTAAATATAAACCTGAAATTTACCAAAAAAATGGAGCAGTCTCAATAATAACATATGAAGGTGTAGCAAGAAATCTGTAAAGTCAAATTCCATTTTTGCAGTTTTTCTTACCTAACTTAAAAAAAAATTTTAATTTTGTTTTTCTTTTAGATGTAGTAACTACTGGACCAGGCAATTACAAAATTTTAGCTCAATATATATAAAATTTGCTCACCCTCCAGCACCAAACCCCACTTTATTGATAAGAAGACCATTAATTTTATTTGGGGTTTCCCTCAAAGTTTTTACACAGATAGTGTTCATATTTATAGTAAATTATGGCCTCAAATATTGTATTATTTATGTATGCAATTTTTAATTTGGAAGATGTGACATGTCTAGGGTAGGTTTTTTCAAAAACATACCTTTGCTTTAATGTATGTTAAATTATACCAATAACCATATTTTAATTTTCAGTACCACCAACTTCCCAGCTAGAACTGGCTGAAAACAGCTGGGAGTGGCCAAGAGTATGATAAGTAGATAGGGCTTTTGATGTATCTAAGGGTAGGTATTTATGGGTGCTGAGCTCAAAAATACCACAAAAAATTCATTTGGCAGCTTGCTAATGGCCGCAGCTCAGCTGGGAGCGGCCAAGAGTAGAATGAGTAGATAGGGCTTGTGACATGTCTCTAGGTAGGTTTTTAACAGTCTGTGTAACAGCCCCAGCTGCCAAATGGATGGACCCCCACTATTTATAGTAGTATTTTTGAGCTCAGTACCAATAAAAACCTACCCCTAGACATGTCACAAGCCCTATATACTCTTCATACTCTTAGCCGCTCCCAGCCATTTTTAGCCAGATCTAGCAGCTGGTACAAGAAATTTTAAAAATGGATATTTAAAGCAAAAATATGTTTCAAAAAGTTGATTCCTATGCAATTAATGATAGTTTCGCCCTGAATATAGCCCAAAAACGGCTAAATGACTGAGCCGCCAGCTGTTAGCCGTCACTTTTCCAACTTTTTGTTCCATTTTGGGAAAATAGATGTACCAAGGATTACTCATGCCAAGTTTTGTAACGAAATTCGAATTCTAAGTGCAATTTGTGCATTGATTACGCGATGGTTGCATTAAGCCCCCCCCCCCCTCCCCCTTAAACTTGAGTTAATTCCTTTAATGATCTTGATAGATATATGTTTATAACTTTTAATATATTTTACAATAGTTTTTAAAGTTAATGTTGGGAGGGAGATATATCCCAATCCTCTTTTTATAAAAAAAATTTTAAAATGTAATAAATTTCTTATGTAAAGTAGTTGTAGTTTTGGTAAAATCTTAATAAAATCGCCCTTGATTTTAGTTAAAGGCTGTTAAAAGTCATAAGTGGGGTGTCAAAAAATTTAGTTGTTAATAAATTAATGGAATATAACCTGATATTATAAATTTGAAAAATATTTTTGATGTACAAAGAGATTAAAGGAACATGTATTATACTTTTCTTCATAGAAGAAATTGAATCATTTTTTATTTGTTTTTTTCAACACAAGGTTATTTGTGTACCTCTTGGTACAAGATACCACCATATTATTATTAGTTAAATCTAATTTTTCATAAATTAAGTGAATAAGTCTGTTAGACCAAGGAGGGTAGAAACTCAGCAGATAGACAGACAGACGGGCAAGAAGAATCATCAAAGTTTTACTAAAATAGACAATTAATTAGATAAAATCCAATAGAGAACCTGTGTATGATCAGACAGACAGAGGGACAGACAGACAGAGGGACAGACAGACAGACAGAGGGACAGGTAAATAGTAACAGACAGTGTTTGAGGCATTAACAAATTACAATTAGGCTATGCTAGATGATTCATTGAAATCCAAAAGAGAGGCAGTTAGACAGATAGACAGACAAGTGGTGGGACAGACAGACAAAAGGACAGACAGACAGAGGGACAGACAGACAAATGGGTATTGCCTAAAACAGTTTGGCTGCTATATGAATCATTAAAACCCACCGTAGAAAAGAAATTTACATTAGTTTCTTATTACGCTACTCAACGCCCCCCCCCCTCCCCCACTCAAAGGGGTATATTATTTCTTAAAATCAATAAGTGATCTTTCAGATTAATAAAATTGAATGTACTTTTTATTTCATCAATTTATCTTAAATAGAACGAAAGTTATAATCATTTTATTGTCTACAAGAAAAATGCTTTGAGTAAAAATCAACATAATTGTCAGTAAAAACGTCATATTTATGCATATTTACACAGTAAATAAATTTTAAAATTGTATTTTATTGTAATGAGTTACTTAAGGGGGTTGTATGAATTATCAAAAAACTAAAAAAAACCTAATTTGGTTAAATTAGTCCAAGTAATGATTGATTTAGTACAGTACGTATGAATAAGGTGTCAATTTCCTTTCAGAGTCATTGTGTTGCGAATGTATAAAATTTTTCTAAAAGCTAAATACTAAAGAGAAAATGTAAACACAAAATTCTTATATAAAAGTAACAGTTTGTCTGTGAGTCTGTCTGTCTGTGTGTGTACCAAAGGATCTTGCTAACTGCTGAACCGATATGGTTCTCCTTTACAGTGAAGCTTCTTATAGGTCCAGAAAGGTTCATTTAGGGGAGGGTACCTACACCTTCCCAAGAGAAATCACCACTGGAAAAAATATCCCCCCTGCCTCCCAAAAAAGTAAAATAGTAAAGCAAGAAAATAACAATACCCTAAACATATTTATTTGGGCATAAAAAATTAAACATATCATAAAATCAACCCTCGTAAAAGTGTTGTAATAGACAGATGGACAGATTAAGTTAATTAAATAATAAATGTTTCTTGGTCACCAAAGCATCACAAAAATCCGGCTAATTACCGAAGGACAGATGTAATGTTGAAATTATAGAATAGTTTCTGTACTAAGAATATTTTGTGTTCTCTAAGATTAAAATAATGTATAAATAAATAAGATAAAATTTATAATAAAAATTTGTAAAAAAAATAACATTAGGGACGTTCATTTTCACAAACTGAAAGATAGAGCGTAAAAAACCCTTGCTCAAAATATAATCATTGTTATATTATGAATACAATAAATAGTTATAAATGAATCTTATGAAGTTTGTTGTGTTGTTTATAGGTTTTTTGTAGTAATTGATAATTTTGTAGGGTTGGCAATCCGTGTAATTTTTGGACCGGATTCGGATTCTTACAAGAATCCGTTTGAAAATAAAACGGATTCTCCGCGGATTCCGTATTCTTTTTTTTGACGGATTCTGGATTTAGAATTCTAGCAATATTTTAAAGGCTTTTAAAAAAATAAGTTAAGGATTCCGGATTCGGATTGCCAACCCTAATTTTGAAATTATGTAAACGTAAACATAACACATAACACAATTGCATTGATTTCTTGTATATTAATAAGGTTAAAAAGATATAGTATAAAGCATGAAAAAAGCCATTGATTTGCCTGGATTAATAGAAACTGAATTTTTCAGAACCACCAAAAAATTTTGGGAAAATTTGCGTAAATTGAGCCTTTTTTCAGATTGTACTAAATGAGCCACCCTTATAAACATGCATCATATTTTATTAAATCTTTAAAAATCGTCTAAATATCAAATATTTTATATATAAAAAAATATTCCTAATTGTTTTCATATAAAATATTTAATATTAAACTATTGTGTGATAACAAAAGATTTTAATTACAAACTAAAAATTGTTTGAAAATTTTACAAAAAAAACAGTAAATAAATAATAACCTAATAGCTCTGTGTTCAACCTAATTGATTTTAAACCAAGGACAATAATATCCATAAGTAGAGCAGCATTAAGAGTTAATATAAAGGGTAAAAAAGAACAACAAACTGTATATTACAAAAGCTTGTTTTTGCAACTAAGGTGGATTCTTTTTAAAAATTGAGGTCGCTGCATCGCTGGTGAGGCCAAACTGTTTTTGTGAAAAATCCAGCAAAACCACCTAA
Source organism: Acartia tonsa (assembly GCF_053477335.1). Classification (NCBI taxonomy): domain Eukaryota; kingdom Metazoa; phylum Arthropoda; class Copepoda; order Calanoida; family Acartiidae; genus Acartia; species Acartia tonsa. The sequence goes on along the minus strand of NC_137265.1, from coordinate 9,627,291 downwards.
AAAATCTATAAAAAAAAATTTTTAAATCTTATGTTAACAACCCTTTATTTATTCATTTCATTTTTGTAGATTTTTGAGGATTTTCACAAAAACAATTTTGCTTCACCAGCGATGCAGCGCCCCTAATTTTTAAAAGAATACACCTCTGTTGTGTACATAATACAGAGTTAGATATAAAGAAGAGGCATGCATAATTCTAATGAATTTACGGAGTTACGCACGGACATGCCGTAATCATTGAGTAGCTGCGCTTCCAAAGATAAATTACTCTTAATTTTTGGTAAATCAAAATTAGGGAAACTAAAGTTAAAGTAATATTCTTCTAATTTTTATAATAATAGCCCACTTAACATAATAAAAGAGTGCAAATTACTAATGCAAACTACTGCAAACTAATTACTAGCATGAAAGAACCTTTCCTATGCTGTGCTGGTGTAAGCGGTCATACTGAGCAGACACGGAGCTGGGGAAGTGACCGGTCATGTGACCACCGTGACCGCGCATACCACCCTCCATTGCAAGATCTCTTGGTCCATGACCACCGTACCTGGAAATAATTATTTGCTATCGCTGCTCCATAAAACGAAATGTCCGTACGTCCGTCAGAAATATTTTGAGGCAACGTATTTTTTCTAAAGGTAGACTTTCGGTTTACATTTTCCGTATGTCTGATTGGCTTTTCTTAGATGTAACAATTTTTGTTTGGATGTAGTTAGTGAAAACAAAAACAAATATTAATTGATTTTTTAGCAGTTTTGTTTTAAATAAAATACATACATATCCGATATTTAAAACCATTATATAGGAAAGCCCATTTACAATAAATCAATTATAACTGTTATAATCCTTTTTTTTATATTCAGAATATTTTACTAATAAATCCTACCTATGTACTAAATGAGTAAAAAGTCAAGCGCCTGACAAAGCAGCAATTATATAAACAAGTGTTGTTACCTGGAATTTCTATTTTGTTGTGAGTTTGAACTTGGCATGTCTAGTCCTGGTACGTTCATCACACTAAAAAAAGATAAAGTTTTAAATCAATAGGATTATTCTGTTGTCGGTTTGATTTAGGCCACTTTAATTATAGTATGGGGAATGTCATTGCTTGTAAGCAAGTTGATTAATTAATTAAGCACTTTCCAATAAAGATCGTGCAAGAAAAGGATAGGTTTCCAGTTTGCATACACAAAACAAAAATATGGTTTAATTCAAAAAGTTTAATTGATCCTCCTATTAAAGATTTTAGTTTGTCCGTTAAATATCTCTAACTACTTAACTGATTAACTACAATTTTAGGAAAGCTACATATAGGTCACTATAATGGTTTTAGGATATTTGTTTGAACCCTCACCACCCCAACTAATACAGAGCACCAAGTGGTAATGGCACACCCGCTAGTTCTTTTATAATATGATTGGATTGGATGATTTTTTTCAGAAATGCTTTATAATGTTAATTGACATTTTGGTAAGATTAGCTGAACCCTCCATAAAAAAATTAATTGCCCCAGGATAAATATTACTCCACCCCCTTGATAAAGACGGTAATGATTTTATTCCAAAGTTAAGGTAATGTCCTGTTCAAAATTGCATTCATCAAATATACCATCTACACACACACACACACAATTTTTGCAAAAGTTGTATGCACTTCTGTGTGTGTGTGTGTGTGTGTGTGTGTGTGTGTGTGTGTGTGTGTGTGTGGTGTGTGGGACACAAATTGCACACATCCAATTTTTGGCTAACAAAATTGGGCCATCACTATTCACCAGATTTGATTCAGCTATAGCTCAAACTCATACTATATGCTCGTACACACACACACACACACACACACACACACACACACACACACACACACACACACAAACCCACAAACACAATGCACAAGTATCTACACAGAAAAAAGCAGATATTTAAAGTGGTTTAGCGACCACAATTGCAAAACAAGAACATTATCATTTAAAAAAGCAAATATAACAATTTTAAAATTTCAAGTTTTTTGCAATATTTAAAAAAAATCCTTAATTGTTGCCCAACTGTGGACTGCAAAAAAGTTTGCGAGTTAAAATACAAAAGTTTAAGATTTGAATGAAGAAATAGAGAGAGAAAATAGAAAGAAAGTGGGTATTGGCAGGGATCTTAGGGGATAAGATTAATAAAGAAAGTGTCCTAACTTTTTTGATCTTTTAAAATAACTAGTCGGTGTTTTTATTAAGTAGTAGATGTGAAATGATCCATAGAATTTAGATATGCAATAGGTTTTTTTTGTAGACCTCTTATTTTTGAAGTAATTTAAGTTTTTAAAAAAAAACTAAGTTGGTTTTAAGGTACTAAAACGCAACAAAAAAGAAGAAAATTGCCATTACGACAAAAAATTGTAAGATCTTTAATTTGACACCTTACTTTTTTAATTCTGTTGAGTAATTATTGAAAAAATCTATTTTGTTGAACCCCGTTCAATAAAAAATTTGAACTTTGGGAGCTCGTCACGAATAGGTTTTAAAAAATTACTAAAGTTAGAACACGTTCTTTATGAAAATACCCAAAAGTAGTTCTGTGGTCGCTAGACGTTTTGTAGGAAAAATAGATGTAGAATATACGTGGATAATATGACAGTGGAAAAATTGTTGGCAACATACCTTGCTAACATAGAAATCGTTTATTGGCCAGTTCGATCATCCAGTATGAGGGGAAAGGATAAGGGGACGGAAAAGGGGAATCGTTATTTTAGCCAGCTGAAAGTTTTACTTTATTAGAAAACATGAAAATCTGGTGTGATTAAGGGAAATCACCAATATTGTTTACCTGGGATCTAAGTCTTTAGTTTTGATGTTGTTGATTTCTGCTAAGCTCGGCGGCCGGGATGAATACCTATAATAAAATAATTTTTTTTGAAACAATTATAATTTTGTCTATAAAATAAATTTTTTACTAGATTCTCTATCAGACATTGTCAATAATTAACTGAATAAAATATATTTGTAGTTTATTTAACCAAAGCATTTAAAATCTGCTAATAAACAAGGAGGACATATTTCTATGGTCAAACGGTCTGATGTATGATTCTATAAATATAATGACGTTTTTATTTTGTTCATAGATACATATAACACTCTCAATCAATCAAAAACAATTAAATTTTTGTAAAATGGCATTTCTTGATTTTAATCAAACTCTAATTTTTTGAGTGAACAACATTTATATCAAAGTTCTAGTAGAACAAAGCATTCTCATTAATATGTTTAGCATAGTTACACTAGTTACAAATGTTAAGGTCTTTAGTATGACGGAGTGTGGTCCATAACTAAACCTTACGACTATCCTATAATAATTAATCGTATTTACCGCGCAGAGAGAGGAGACATTGTACTTTAAATTACACTCGTACTCAAAGTTTTATAAACATTTGGTTTGTTTCAAATTAGTATTGTCCAAACTTTTTAACCACTAGTTTTAAGGGAAGGGATAATTTTGTTTATTATCATAAGGAAAGTATACCAATTTATCATTTAATGTCCTATCTCTCAAGGCCCCTGCCATTTGCGCCAATGCCGCGAGTTAGATAATGGTTAGACTAAAATATCTGAACTATGCACCAGATTCAACTCATCCAGTGTGTCCAGATCATACCTGGAATCTGAGAGGCCAGGAATTTCTGGAATAATGGACAGTTTTCTGTGTGGGGAGGAGGGAAGGCGCGGAGAGCCCCCCGGGGCCGGGGAGGGCACCTCTTCACTCCCGTCTACGTTTCCGATATAACCTGAAATTCAAATTAAATATGTAAGAAAGCAATTCTATATTTTACAGTAACAGGATGTGTGTTTGTCTGTACCGAAAGATAGTTCTAACCACTAGACCAATATTGGTCTCCTTTATAGTTAAGCTTAGTAATAGATTTTTATTTTAGTATTCGTGGAAAATTGTGTGAAAGTCGATGTTATACATGATTTTTCAGTGTGGCTGAGAACCGGTTCTAATCCACTTGATAATAATCGGTTTGAAAGCCATACTGGAGAGAATTTTTTTAGCATCGTTTACTGCCAGACTGACTTACGTATGGCCATACTAATAATGCATTGTTAAAGTTTTGAAGAAAAAAAAATGTTGGGAAAATGTAAAATATAGAAAGATAAATTTAAAATTTATTTTTATCCGCAGAGGTCGCCAATTTCTTTCACAATAAAAACTAGAAGCCAAAATTCTGGATCAGGTCGAATATACAAATTAAGATACTTTTTTCTTCTTCTAACTTTATATAGCAGTTTTTTTTTATCTTTATGCAGTTCAATACGTTTAATAAATTAAATATATGGCTTTAATAGTTTATAAGATAAAATTGACATGGTATTTATTCTTTAAAACATTAAATTCGAGCTATTATATTTGCCGACATTAAGGCTTTACAGAAAGTAATCTTGAAGCTCTTTATAGATAGTGCTAATATAAATGGGGATGAATTTAAAAACTTTTGGCCGAAAAATACCGAATAACGTCAAATTAGAAATTTATCCCTTTTTTTAATGGCACTAAAAAGAGCTTCAGTGGTCTTTGCTGACATATTATCGACATAACAATGTTTTCATAAAATTTTGTCCACATATTACATACTATAGGCTTCAAAGTTCATGGTTCTTGTCGTTTAACCGTTGGCAGTCTTTAAATTTGCACGATAAAAAAAACTTTCTTCGCTTATCCGACTTGACCCCAAAATTTTTATTCCATCTCAGAGAGACTTTGAATTGGCAACAGTTGAGTGCATTTCTTCTCATGCTATACAGTAAGGTAAATAAATAGTTTACTGTGTAATGGCATGGGGTATCTGTATTTTCTTCTCATGCTATACAGTTAGACACATAAATGGTTTGCTGTGAATTGGGAAGGTGTATATGTATTTTCTTCTCAAGCTATATAGTTAGGTACATAAACTGTTTGTATGTACTGGGAGAGGGAGGGTCTTTGAATTGGCAACAGTTTAGTGCATTTTCTTCTCATGCTATACAGTTAGGTACATTAATGATTTGATGTTTAATGGTACCCTGTAACTAATATAACAAAATCTAAATCTATTTCAAAATAACAGGGGTGGGGGAAGGACAAGCTGGGTCTATGATCGAATAGGCATTTTAAGAGCTTCAATTTACCAAAGAAAAATAGAAACGTATTCATTTCTCATTACAACATAATCTATTCGTATTTCATAGAACTTAAAAGTACAGGCGGATACTAATCCATTATTATTATCATTTTTTTTATCTTTCATCAAAAATCGTTTGTCTTTTGCTTTCAAAATTAGAGTAAAACAATAGAGGAAGAAAGGATAAAATAACTCCCCATTGTACTGTCCTAACCTTGTCCCGACTTCCAATTGGGTCATTGAAAATCAACCAATTGTGTGGTGTGTATTAACACAGCCAAGTAGCAGAAAACTATTTGGTAGCAGACGAATAAGGTCATTGAAAAATTTGGGGAGGTAGTTATCTGTATACACAATATACATCTATACTATAGATCTGTTCATTCAAAAACAAAAGTAATGTTGAAAAAATGAATATGCATTGTCTAGAGACTCACTATGTAGAATGAGGAGTCAAGCACTTTTTGAAAAAGGTTAATATTAAGATCTAATTATTATTTTTTTAAATTTGTGGAAAGGTTTTTTAATAATAAAAAATAAGATAAAAAAGTACATTAAATAATCTTTTAGTATGAAAAGTTTGATTCCATACAGTAAGACGTTTAAGCTTTTTTTTCGAAATTCCCCCCCCCCCCTCACCCAATTTAAGCCGGGGTAAACTTTACATGGCAATGTCACCGCTAAATTCTATTAGGGGTAGGTGTGATATGTCAGAATTTGTTTTAAGGGTTTCAAGGGATTTGGAGTCTAAGGGTATCACCCCCCTCCCCTCCCCTCCCGACCTCATTATCGTCACTGCCATTGTCTATCACTTTTACCTGGCAGTTTAGAAATAGAAAAGTCTTCAAGGTTTGGCTCCAGTGTGAAGGTTGATGGCAGCATCGAAGTTGGGGGCGGAAAGGCGGGTGGGCCGCCCAGGGAGGTTGCAGACATCATGGAGGCTGCCTGGCTGACTGAGGGGTTCAGATAGCTGGAGTACTGGTGCCAGCTCTCCTCGTCCATCCGTCCATACTCACCTTCCAGCCCACCATAAACTAAATATTATTCCTGTAAGGTTTTTATTTCTCTGTAGCTTAATATTTCGATAACTACTAACCGATTGAGTTCCTTCTATTAGGAAATCTTCAAGTTTGTCCGGGATTGGTTTTAGGTAATTTTATTTTTAGATTTAACATCTGGGGTGGTTTCAAGCTATTATTTTCTGCCCATACTCCTTACCCATTCGAATACATCGCCTCTAGATAAAACTATAAATAAGGACAATTATGTCATAAAGTATTCAGGGATAAGACAATCGATATAAACTCTTATTTTAATACACAATTATATAACGTAGATTATGCTTATTTGGTTGAAAAGTTTAGACAGTGAAAATCTATAACAACAATAAAGAATTATCCAAAGTATGGAATGTTTCAAGTTAACGAATGAGCATTTTAATACAACCCTATTTTTCAGTACCTTTCAGGTAATATTCATTTATATAGCACTCGGGAGGGTTTTAGGCTATTACATGAAGACGAAGAAAGTCCCTAAAAAAATCAGCATGTTATGTCATAAAAACGAGGTATTATCCATCTCTTTTTTAGAGTTTTTCTTTCCCACTCCTCCTCTCCTCATCCCTTATTTTTATGACATAATTGAGGGACTTTCGTTGTCTTCCTATTACATCTTTGAATTGGTTTTAGGCTATTTTTCTGCCTCTTTAACTTTCCCTATCAAATAAAGATCCCCTAGTTGCTTAGTTTATAATTGAAAAGAATAAGACATAAGAGCTATTGTTAATTGTTTTTTTTGTTGTGAGTGTATGTATGTGTGTGTGTGTGTGTGTGTGTGTATGTGTGTCTACCTTGTGAGATTAATTTCTAATTTAGATTGTCTAATGTATTGCCAATTTATTTCTTGTGGTGTTATATCACTTCCCCCTGTTGTCACATCCAAAGAGAGTTTAATTGTTGCACAACACACAATAAAATCCTTGAATAAAATTAACAGGATTTGTGTCTGTCTGTGTGTACGAAAGGACCAAGCTAACCGCTGAAACTTTATGGTTCTACTTTTCGGTGTAGCTTCTTATAGGTTCTTGGGAAGTTTATAATTATTTTGAGTTTGGGTACCACCACCCTCCCTAGAGAAATTGCCCCCATATCAAGTCGCTATTGCTATATAACTTAGATTAGGTAGTTAATAGTGGTTCGAGAAGCATAGGTAAAGAGGCAATTTGTAATCATGGAAGTTTGATTAGGTGATACATTAAGCGGAATTGAGAAAACACCTATTCTTCTGAATGGTAAATGAAAACAAGTAAGAGACGGGGAACAAATCCCCTTTTTTCTTTGGTGGACCCCCATAACCCCCATATTCGCTAATGTAATTGATCTATTTCTGATTATCCCTTCAGATTGGGCTTCATAAGAGTACCACGCTTTGTTTTTGCCTCACTGAGCCCCGCCAAATTTAAGGTCTTTGCATATTTTAAAAAATAATTTGGATGGGATGTGGTAAATGCAACACTAGCAAAAAACGTGATTATACCAGAGACGAGATGTCGTGAAGGTTAAGAAAAGAGACAAAAAGATAATAATACTCTAAAAGTTAAATTTTATTTAATTTATAGAATTTAGATAATACTAGATTTTGTCAGAGAGAGAAGGGACCATAGGCTATTAATTACATTAGTTCCCAAAGTCTTAAAATAACGTTTTCTTATTCGTTGGCTTAACAACTTTGGGGACTTTGTTGAATTTTGATTGGTTGATGCATTAAGTTGAGTGTGTAAACGTTTCAACTACAATTTTAAACTACAGAAGAGGCAATTATTGTGTCATCATTGAGGATGGATATCAATTTATCGGCCTTTGTCTTATCCCTTTAGATCGCTAAGATTTTGTACCTTGATATTAAATGTCCAAAACCAGGCAAAATTAGTTGTTACCTTGTTGATTTGTGATAAAATCTTCTTGGAAGCTTAGGTTAGTTCTTCCCCCCTTGCCTCCAGACCCTCCAGAAGCTCCGCCCCCCAGGTATTGTGAGGCCAGGGAGCCCTCCATGTGAGAAGGGGCGGGCAGACTGCTGGGACCCAGCACCCCCTCCATGTGTGGGGGGAGGGAGGAGAATGTGGAAGTTGGAAGGGGAAGGGAGGCGTGTAGTGAGGGATTTGATGAGTTTCTTTGAGCTGCTTCTCTATAATATAAATATTATATTATATATTTTGATTAAACAAGGACATTTATATCCATAAGTACAGTAATTACGATCAGACAATATCTTTCATGGTGAAAATGAACAATAAAAATATTTTTTTTAGAAATGCTAATAACAAAGAATTTTTCATAGTTCTTCTGTAAACTTACCATGAAAAAGGACTCATGTACAAACTTACTAAAATGCCCTAGTCATAGAGTAGCAACTATACTAACCTTGCATGAAGATAGTCTACAATATTGGAAGGATTTGGACACCGATTATAAGGCAAGTTTTCAGGTAGCACTTCGCAAAACAACGGCTTCAAATCTAAAATATAAAGCAATTGAAATTTACAGCAAAAAATAAATAAATTAAAAAGAATTTTTAAAATCAACAGAAGAGACGTCAACTATTTTAACTATTTTACCTGGGTGTACAGAAAAAAAATCCCTGTCCTCCTTTGCCCCAGCTATATTCATATAATACTGGGTGTGTACTTAAAGGTGTGTACCTGGGTGTATACTACTAGGTGTGTGTGTGTACCTAAGTGAATAATACTAGGCATACCTGGGTGTAAAGCAAATATTTACTGTCTTGCTTTGCCCCTGCTGCATTCATATAATACCATATGTGTACCTGGGTGTATAATACTATGTGTGTACCTGGGTGTATAGCAAATATTCCCTATCCTGCTTTGCCCCTGCTACATTTATATGATACTAGGTGTGAACCTGGGAGTATAATACTATGTGTGTACCTGGGTGTATAATACTATGTGTGTACCTGGGTGTAAATAATACTAGGTGTGTACCTGGGTGTATAATACTAGATCTGTACCTGGGTGTATAAAACTAGGTGTGTACCTGGGTGTAAATAATACTAGGTGTGTACCTGGGTGTATAATACTAGATCTGTGGATCTTGGACAAAGTAGCTTCGGACAAAGTAGCTTCGGACAAAGTAGCTTCGGACAAAGTAGCTTCAGGACAAAGTAGCTTCCGGACAAAGTAGCTTCAGGACATTTACTTAAGAAAAGTAGCTTCTAATAGTAATAAAGGTTATGGCCGCAGCGCTCGGCCCCCTGGCCTGCCTAGCCGCGGGCGCTCGGCCCCCTTGCCTATAACCTAACCTAACCTAACCTATGTAAGAATGTTTAATGTACATTAACTTCTAATTTTATTGAAAGACAAAACTTTAACAATTTTAACAAAAAGTGGATCGTGGATTTTACTAAAAAGGGTTCGGCGATTTTTTTATAATTTTTAATTCGTTTTAACATTTTTTCAAATTTTTACAATTTCTGTCCGCCTTTCTGTCTGTCTGTCTGTCATTTTGTCTGTCTATTTGTCTGTCTTTATGTCTGTCTTTATGCCTTTTTCTATGTCTCTCTTTCTGTGTAGACATTTCTGAAGTAAAACGTCCTAAAATTTTTCAAAAGTTATTAAATAAAAAAATCTTCCAAATTTAAGGATAAAATCCACCACTGCTGTTAAAAAAGTTGAACAATAAAATCCAATATGGCGATAAAACACACAGGGACGAAATTCAAAACCGAAATTTCTTTCTTGAATAACTTTGTCTACAGGGTGAAATTTAAAAATCCGTCCGACAGTTGTCCCAAAGTCTGTGTTGGCTACCCAACGGCATGGTTTCGAACCCGATACAACCTTGCATTAAAAATATCGACCCTTACCTCACACTTAATAAATGTGATATCACTTGAAAAGTTTTTAGGGGGTTTTACTTAAAAGATGTCGCATTAGGAGGTTTGTCGTTTAGGAGGTTTTTTCTATTTATCCACAAGAAGCTACTTTTCTTAAGTAAATGTCCGGAAGCTACTTTGTCCGGAAGCTACTTTGTCCGGAAGCTACTTTGTCCGAAGCTACTTTGTCCGAAGCTACTTTGTACGAAGCTACTTTGTCCAAGATCCAGATCTGTACCTGGGTGTATAAAACTAGGTGTGTACCTGGGTGTATAATACCAGATGTGTACCTGGGTGTATAATACTATGTGTGTACCTGGGTGTATAATACTAGATGTGTACCTGGGTGTATAAAACTAGGTGTGTACCCTGGTGTATAATACTATGTGTGTACCTGGGTGTATAGCAAATATTCCCTGTCCTGCTTTGCCCCTGCTACATTCATTCACATAGAAGCAGAACAACAGATAACAGCCCTGAAATATAAATTTCTAATCAAAAAGTCTTCAAAGAAATATAAAGCAAATCTAATTTATCCTTTAATTGCTGTTTTGAGCAAATAAAATCTATTTAATCTTTATTATATTCTATCTGTAAGTTCCCTATTTGTGAAACAATCAAAATGTCTACAAAAAAAATTAGTGAACATATATTAAAAAACTTAAAAAGTAGTTTCTCTCAAAGAGTTTAGTGAAGCACAGAAAACCCAAGCCCCTCACCCTTTTTTGAAATAATTTGAAAAAAAATTGGGGTGGGATTGTTTTACTTTATGTCAGATTAGGTTGGGTACAGATATCACAGGTAAAAAGTAAGATTATTAAAAAATAGGGGGGAAGGGGGGTTCTGTGCTTGCTGGGCTCCTTTAAAGTGAAGCTTTTTATATGTCCAATGTAAGTTCATAACTATTTTGGAGTTAGGGTAACTCCAACCTCCCAAGAGAAATCGTTCTGTAAACCACCCCCCCCCCTCCCCCAATTTTTAGGCCTTTTTTTGAAAATTAAAACTGAAAGTGGAGTGCATACTTATTCCTACCCTCCCGTTCTATCAAGAGACCTCTCGGGGCGTAGCCACTAGTATTATCATTTAGTTTACCTGAAATAGTTGAGGTAGGGAGAGAGTGTCCCATCTGTGAAATTGATTGCAACGCATATGAAATCTTTCTTGTGGAGAGCCTAAACAAAATTATAGTTAGATACTTGATTTGAATGCTATGTAACCCTTTTAAGTTCAGCTAAATACATGAATGCATTAATTACACAGATTAGCTTTTATGATTCGAAGGCATATTTTTTGCCATTTAGAAAAATTCCGCAAAAACTTTTGAGTTTTTAAAATTATAATTTGAAATAGATAAGTATTTTTTCAATCCAAATTTGGAATTTGAAAATAAATGTATTCTAATTAAGAAATAATTTAGAAATAGTATTGTAAAATTTTTGTCTAAATATTCAAATATTCAAGAGAATTTTACCAAATTTGTGGTACAAAAATTTGCATGCTAATTTATACTACACTATAAAAAAAAATCCTCTCTTTCATTACACTTAAGAATTAGGTCTAATATCTGTATCAAGCCAGGAATCTTAATGATAAGAAAATAGATGATAAACTTATGTACATCCCCAATAATGATAAACAAAATTACCTCTTGTAGATTAAAATCCTTAGTTGAAAACTTTGGAATTGATCAATAACACAATAAAAAGTTGTTATGGCAACGAATAGGATAACGGTGTTATAAAACTTTGGGTACCAGTGAAATTGACAGTCCAACGCATCCATTTAGAACACAGTAATAGTGTCTGAATGATTATGACGTAACAAAAAAATTAGCCAAGGAGAGGCCACTATAAATTTTACCATTGGTCAATAACGGCCTCTCTTTGGTTAATTTTTTTTTGTTACGTCATAATCAGTCAGACACTATTACAGTGTTCATCCATTTATGCCAAAACACCTAATTTTGAATGGCATGATTTATTTTCGATCCGAAAAGATAAAATTTACCCCGAGAGAGAGAGGGGACAGTAGGCTGTTTATTACACTAGTCCCCAAAGTTTTATAATAACTTTTTTCTATTCGTTGTCTAAACAATTTCGATTGGTTGGTTCATTAAGTTGAGTGTTCATACGTTTCAACCTATTATCTTAATCTACAGAAGGGTTATTTGTCTTATCCCTTTAGATCCCTGGATTTAACCGCCTTTTTTATTTGTTTGTTTGCAACTTTTAACCCAGTAGTAAATATTTTTACAGTGTGCTGTACAATACAATCCTCGGAATCAAGACAAAGACTCAAAAATTTGTTGTCAAAAAAGTAAAAAATTCAGCTTGTTTTGAATGGACGTACGGACTTTCTGGTAACGATTATAGAATTGATGCACTTTCTAAGCCGTACCTAACTATTATAAAAATCAGCATGCAAAGTTTGAAATCGATAGGACAATTCTAACCTGTTTAAATTAACGAAAAGAGCTAACTGTGACGGACGGACGTACAGATGGACGGGCCGACCATAATTATAGAAAAGCTTTGCTTTTTAGAATAAGCAATATTTTAGTACATCTCGTTAAGACAAAATGCAAAAAGAAAGTAAAATAATATACAGTAAAAATGTCATCACAATAAGACGATTAAAAATAAGCTTATGGGCAACATTAATAATAATAGTATGAATTTTAACATTTGTACTTCAACAATTATGTCGTACAAACGGATAAGTTTAAAAGTAGCTGCGCTACTAAAATTTGTTTTAACAACCCCCAATCAAACAAGAAGAAGAAAGCCAAGAAAAAATTTAGTTTCTAGTTTATGGGTTTGCACTTCTGAGGCGGTTTTTATCAATGTTTTCCGTTATAGCTCAACATTACATAAATTTTAACATTTTAGTACATGGTTTTAGTTGCTGTATATATCCAATATAGGCTGCGTCCCCAGTATCTAGGGATATTTGTATGAATATGAAAGTGCAGAAAAATAACTTAAAATCATACAACGACTTTTTTTATAAAAAAATAGCTTAAAACCATACTGGGACTAATGAGAAGCTATAATGTAAAGGAGAACCATATCAGTTCAGCGGTTAGCGAGATCATTCGCAACAGACAAAAAAAACTTACTACTTTATAAAATAGGACTAGTGGCTACGTCCCTAGAAGCCTTTAAGGGCACTTGATGAGGGGGAATTGAAATCATTCAATTCTTTATTTTAGATTTAAAAAGAAAAAAAATTGGGTTTGATGTTTTTTGGGTGGGTGCTAAATTTTTTCTAGGGACGATTTTTCTTGGGAGGTACCCTCCCCCAAAATAGAAATAAACTTTTAGAGTATCAATAAGTAGCTACCCTGTAAAGGAGAACCACATCGGTTCAGCAGTTAGCGAGATCTTTTGGTACAAATAGAAAGATCCTTTTACTTTATTATTATTAGGACTAGTAGATGTAAAACTAGCCTCTAGACTCTGGGGTTATCTTATATTTGAAAAAAGTGTATGTCATACTAGCGGCTACGCCCCTAGAAGCCTCTAGAGACACTTAAGTTAGGAGGGGGAAAAGTCTACACCCTTCCCAAAAATAGTTAAAAACCTTCCCATGACCTATAAGAAGCTTCACTGTAAAAGAGAACAATATCGGTTTAGTGGTTAGCGAGATCCTTCGAGACAGACAAAAATCGATTACTACTTTATATAATAGGATAGAAATAACAATTTTAATCCTCACAATAAAGTAACAGGATCTCTGTCTGTCTGTGTGTAAGGATTTGATAACCGGTTTTACTAATATGGTTTTATTTTACAGTGTAGATTCTCTTAGGCCCTTGAAAGGTTTATAGCTATTTTTTGGGACGGTACTACCACCCTCCCAAGAGAAATCGCAAAAAAACATATAATTAACCCCATCTAACGGCGAAAAAATTTAACAAAGATTGAATAAAAATAATTTCGTGCTTCTAGAGGACTCTAGGAGGTAGTCGCTTAATTAATTTAATAAAATTCTCTTTAACTTGTGTAACTAAGTAATTATTTATTATTTTGCCTCAAGTTGTCATAAAATATAAGGAACAATTTTAAAATGTCAAAAATATAAAGCAAGAAATTTTCTTTTGAATTCAAAGTAAAACCTTTAAACTGACATTAAGAAATAATTTGAAATGTCAATCTATACAGCTATATAAAGAATTTCAATATATAATTATTTATTCAATACAAATGAATGTAGAAAGGGTTATCTAGATTTTGTTATCTAGTACTTTATAGAAGGCAAAAATTCACATAAAGCTTTTTATTTAGAGGTATTTATTTTTATATAAATCAAACACGTTGTCAAAGTCAAACTGATTTAAATCATTCGACAAAGACCAAATTGTGTCAAAAATGATCCATGTGACGTCATAAAAATGAGAGGAGAAGTGGGAAAGAAAACCTCTAAAAAAGTGATGGATAATCCCGCATTTCTATGACTTCACATGGATAATTTTTTACTCAATTTGGTCTTTGTCAATTATTCAGTAAAACCAAAACAATATTTCACGTTCGTTGCCTTACGAAATTTAGGACGCAACTCAATCTTTCCCACTTTTGTATTAATTTTGTTGGAACATGATTCCAGTTAAGTCATATTTTTCTTTCCTGAAAAAGGGAAGGGGGAAGAAAAAAAGAGATGGGAGAAAAGGGGGTTTTCCCCATCTCTTTTGAAGAGATTTTCTTCCCCCCTTCCCTTTTTCGGGAAAGAAAAATATGACGTAAATGGAATCATGTTCCAACAAAATTAATACAAAAGTGGGAAAGATTGGGTTGCGTCGAAATTTAGGTGATTTAATTAACATTGATTGGTTGTATCAAACTTTTGCAAACTTTTGCCTATAGAAGGTTTTTTTTTAATTACCATCATTGGCAATGTGCATAAATAATCGTCCATTGCCTTATACCCTCAAATCCCTATAATTTAAAGAAAGAAAGGGCCATTTTTTATTTAAGATGGGGTTTCGGTAGTCAAAATAAGTTCCAGTGCTTTTGTTAACGCCTTGCCAATTATCTGAGGTGGATTCTTAAAAAAACTTTTTGGCTCACTACCTCACTAAAATTAGTGAGGCTCGCTAAAAAAATTGATGAAAAAAATATTTTAGCGCACTCACTAATTTTAGAGAGGCAGTGAGCCAAAAAGTTTTTTAAGAATCTACCTCTGTTTTAAACCGGTTTGATACTGAATGATGTTTACCTGCATGATTAAAGAAAGTTTCATCATATACATGATGTTCCCCCAGTGCCCACTTTCCAAGTCTGTTCGCCTAAATAAATATTCATCAATGTCATAGAAAAATTCTGCGCTTTACCTGAAAGTGCCTTGTTGAGCAAAGAAAGTTCTCACCATAATTTTTAAATAAATCAAAAAGAGGGAGGTAGGGGGGGGGGTATATTTTGTTTGTTTTTGAGGAAAAGTCATTAAAATTTCAATGAAACAATGAAAAAACACTTAATTAAGTTCTGAAAAATTTTTAACAAAAAAAATATCTCTTAAGGGATTTATAAAACATAATTTACATCAAAATATTCATTATTCAGCAAAAAAAAAATTTTAACTGTCGAAGAGATGGAGGCAAAATATTTTTTTGGTCAGATAAAAAATCCTTTCCTAATTAAAATAGGAGGAAATTTACCAGAAACATAATTAATTACACAAGTGTTACAAACAGACATACAGATCGACAGACAGACAAATATGACTTGTTAAGTAGTTTTGCAACGAATAAAATATATAATATACTTACTTTTGGTAGTATTCTCTCCCTTTAATTTAAATATGTTCACATTTCATTAATCATAATATTAGAGTAAAACACTAGAGGGGGAATGGGTTAAAATAACTGTACATCCCAATGTATATCCAAGGACCTTGTGCCGACTCTCAATTAGGTTTTTGAAAATCAACTAATAGTGCCGAGAATATTAACACAGGCAAGTAACAGACAACAATTTGATAGAAGACGAAAAATGTCATTGGAAAAGGGGTGCAGGTAGTTTTCTGTATATACATATATGTATACTATAAATCTATTGTCATAAAATCGACAATCACTTAAATATTTGCTTAAAATTCTAGATAGATTGACTTCTTATGTAAATAGGCATACATGTCTAGAGAGGTAATAGGTCTGTTTGTGTGTATCTTAAGGTCTGAGTAACAGTTGGACCGATATGGGACTCCTTCAAAGCGAAGCTTTTTGAAGGTCATGGGAAGGTTTTAACTATTTAGGGGATGTTGCTAAACCCTTCACAAGAAATCGCCCATAGATTTTAAAACCAAAATTAAAAGTGGTTCGACTCAACCCTACTCCCCCCCCCCCCCCTTCTACCACATACCCTTCTCTTATTTTCTTCTAGATGAATCTAGGGGCGTAACCGCTGAAAATAAGGGTAAACTAAAGAATATTAGAAGGAAAATTTAATCTAAATAATTCCACGTAAAACATATTTTTTTCCTGAAATAGTTGATAAAGTCTCGTGGCCAAATTCCTTCAAATTCTTTCCTAAACAAGAAAACAAATTTCCATGAAAGCAAAAGTTTTAAAATATTAATTTTTTATTTGGTTTAATAGACAGTTTGATTATCCGCGGATTTAAAAAAGAGGATTTCCAATTTGCTGTCAATTGGATTCCAAAGGCAAAGGCTAACAAAGCATGATGTTTGTTTTTATTTACGTTTCCATGGACAATTACTATAAACTAAAATTTTATTTCATATTGGTTTGAATCCACCTGATATATTGATCGTATTCAGACGTGAAGGCAAACTTATAATATTAACGACAAATGCCTGACATAGCAGCTAAAGTAACCCTTAAAAACGTCTTCATTTATGGCGAGATTTTAGCAAAATTCAAACCATGCAATGATCCATTAATTTTGATATATAAAATTACCATATATAAAGTATAAACTACATAGAATGAATATCAAAAGATTATTTGTAAATCATCATGTTTCATGCATTATAGCAATCTTCAGTTACAATTGCCTTTTAATGCTGTCAATAACAATAGCATTTACAGATTTTTCACGAAAATTTAGAGGATTTTAAATAAATTAAATTATTAATAAACATATTTTTTTAATTTACCTAAATTTATCCTGCATTTCGTTTCTAGAATCTGACATCAACAAATATTTGACACAAGCCTAAATATTTAAAATGTTTATGAATTCTAATTTTCAATATTATACTATTTTTTTTCTAAACGTCCGTTTGCACGTAAAAGTAAGTTAACAAAGTTCAAAATTTAAGGATCTAATAACACTCAAAAAAAGGCGACTACTCCGTTTTCATAACAACCATAGAAGTAAGCTTGTTATTGCTGCGCTAGTTATGATCTAATGATAACACTCAAAAAGTGTAACCTTGAAATAACTTTTATATGGAAAGCTTGTTATTGCTACACTACTTTCTAAATTAGATATAACACTCAAAAAAGGCGCACCTTAAAATAACTACGAAAAAAAAAAATAATTTTAACACTCAAAAAAAGCGTACCTTAAAATAAGCGACTGCGTGTGCTCCATATCCTTTGTCTCTCATGTACTTTTCCATATCATCAAACCTAAATATATTTAAATAGTAAATAGGTATACCTAGTAAGTAGTAAAACTTTTTTGTCTATAGCAAAATATCTCAATAACTGCTAAATAGATATGAGTCTCATTTAGAGTGAAGCTACTTATAGGTCCATGGTAGGTTTTGCACTTAGTTTTAGGGAGGGTGATAGCCCCTAGATAAATATGACCCCCCCCCCCCTGCTAGTAATCTATATCTTAGCTAGGCACACCTAACAAAATAACATGATTCCAATAATAACCAAACAATAGTAACAATTAATAAGACATTTTTATGGGACGGTTTTTGATAATTTTTGGTTAAAGTATTGAGAGAAAATCAGCCCCTTTTATTACTCGACTTTTGTCACAAAGTACTTACATTGCAATGAGAATAATTGTACCATTTCGTGTTCTAAGGCATTACCCTAAATGCTACTGTTAAATTTTCGCATTAATATGTAACATTTTCAAGTCAGTTACTAAGACGATGTTTGTTTTTGACGGAGATTCAAACCCAACACCTGCCCAAGAAGAATCTCATTACCTGTGTACCCATCCTTACTAAGCCAGGTTGTTACCTGTGTACCCATCCTTCAAACTGAACCAGGTTTGGAGCATGAGCTTTTACTGCCAGATGGACGGACGGTTCGGACTCGTTTATCACAAGCGGAAATCTGAAAATAGATAAGTTTAATTTATATTCATATTTTACTTAATCGTCCTAAGGAATCACTATTACAGTATGGCTTCTAAACCAAAAATTTTCTATCAAGTACATTAGATGGACTCTGAAAATGTAAAATTGTTAGAATTGTCCTATCGATTTCAAACTTTGCATAGTGATTCCTGTAGTAGTTAAGTACGATTTAAAAAGCGTAGCAACTCTATTATCATTACCAAAATGTCGGTACGTCCATTTTAAACCTGACGATTTTAAACTTTTTTTAACAACAAGTTTTTATATGCTATAATTATCCGATTGATCGAAGTTTTGGAATACTGATTCCTAGAACAACAAAGTACAATGTTGTAAGCGAATGATCTCTATAATCAAATCCTAAAAATGTATTCAGTTTTTCATAAAATTTGCTTACAGTTTTGTTTTGACTTTTATACATTTATGTTCTGATTATCTAGTTCTGACACTCAACAATTGTTAATGTTCATTTGTCCTACAGTTTCAGAGCTTTTTATGGACGTTGTCATCCTTGTATAAACTAACACCAGCATAATAAAAGAATGTAAATATATAAATACACGTAACAACAACATAACAAGGATGACAACATCCATAAGTAGCGAAGCACAAAAAATCGTGGATGGAATTACGTAAAAGTAGATTTAAAGTGTATTTATCCCAAAAAAGTTTGAAAATTGGACCAAAAACACCAAATATATGGGGAAATATTTAAAACATATAAAAATAGCCAAAAACCTGATAAAAGGCAGTCTGACCGCCATGGTTGTTTTCTTTAAACGACGGGATATTTAATTCTCATATCTATAACTGAAAAAATTTTGAAAATTGGACCATAAACACTGAAGATATGGTGGAAATGTGAAAAATACAAAAATAGCCTAAAACCTGCAAAATGGCGGGAAAGTTAATTCTCATATCTATAACTGAAAAAATTTTGAAAATTGGACCATAAACACTGAAGATATGGAGAATAATGTGATAAATACAAAAATAGCCTAAAACCTGCAAAAAGGCAGTCTGGCCGTCATGGATGTTTTCTTTAAACGACGGGAAAGTTAATTCTCATATCTATAACTGAAAAAATTTTGAAAATTGGACCATAAACACTGAAGATATGGTGGAAATGTGAAAAATACAAAAATAGCCTAAAACCTGCAAAATGGCAGTGTGGTCGTCATGGTTGTTTTCTGTAAACGACAGGAAATTTAATTTTGATATCAATAACTGAAAAAATTTTGAAAATCGGACCATAAACACTGAAGATATGGAGAAAAATGTGAAACATACAAAAATAGCCTAAAACCTGCTAAAAAGGGGTCCGACCGCGCTTGATGTTTTATAGTTAATTGTGCTTCTTAATAATG
This sequence comes from Acartia tonsa, assembly GCF_053477335.1. Classification (NCBI taxonomy): domain Eukaryota; kingdom Metazoa; phylum Arthropoda; class Copepoda; order Calanoida; family Acartiidae; genus Acartia; species Acartia tonsa. The sequence goes on along the minus strand of NC_137265.1, from coordinate 9,607,615 downwards.
GGAATGTTGTCAAAAAATTTCAGCTGTCTATCTTTAATAGGAGCCGAGAAAATCACGTTTCCCCTATTCTGTCTTACACGGACGGACAGACGGACGGACAGACGGACGGACGGACGGACATTTCGAATTATAGAGTAGCTTCGCTACTAATAAAAAAGGTGTTTGCTAATTTTATAATGTGAGTATCGATATATTGGACTCAATTCGGGGGTTCAGGGATATGACAATTTGTATTGTATGAATATGATGTCATTTTTTAATTTCTATAAAGAGCTTCATTTGTACATTCCAGTTGAAAAAAAAAGATTAATATACTGTCAGTTGCCCTATCCCTGTATTCATGGGCAAAATAACATTTTATCAATACTTGATAAATTACACTATTCACCTCCATTATACTGTGGTATTCGGCAACCGTGAGCCATGCCTATGGCACCCCTGTCCGGGGTTCGGGGAAGGGCCACAGGCCCTCCCCCGAGTCCTGGGGAAGGGGTCTGTCGACCCCCTCCCTATGCCTTAAATTAATGATTGAATCTGACAAGCTTTATTATGGTTAAGCTGCATTGTTAATTCCCCCCACCCTTTCCAGGGATGGGGGATCATTATTGCCCAAACTGACTATTGTATATGTATTATAATGCTTTTATGTTATGATTATTTATTCCTATCTGTGTAATTATTGTTTGTTGTATATAGCTTTAGTACTCTTTAGACCTTCAATAAAGTGACAACTGAAATAGATGTTGATTATTATTTGGTGAATGCTAGAGAAGCCAATGATAGTTTTAGTTTATAGTATTTTTCAAAACATACTCAAAATCGTAAACGATGGGTGATTTCGTAGAGAAATGTTACTGTTTTCAATATTTTCAAAATACTAAAATAACCCTAAAAATATACAAATTCCCCGATATATTCAAACGACCGGAAATTGAGACTTCACACCTCTGTTAACATTTTCATACGGAGAGAAGGGGTCAACTTATGCTAGATTTGGGATGTATTTGTAAAATACTACATATGTTCACATATCTTTACGGTCAAACATTGTCAGAAAATCATAAAAATTCCGGAAAATATTAACATACGAATAAGGTTTATGACCTCAGTAGAATTTTATGACTTGAATAATAGAGGTTTGGTGAATAGTTTTTTTTTATAGCATCACGCAATCTCGTAGCCAGATTATCAAGATAGTTAATCTTAGTTCTTATTGCTAATTTCGCTTGTTTTTTTATTTCCATTTTGGCAGCATTTCATGCTTAATAAACCAACCAATCACAATTAAAGAAAAAAAGTCTCCAAAGTTGTTATTGCTAATTTATCTTTTGACTTTTCCAGTTACTTTATGTTCTGTTGTGTTTGTCAGTTCAAATAAAGAAATAGGATTTTGTAGATTTATTAATTATGTATTATTTTTTAAAAATGTTATGTAACCCCCCCCCCCCCCCCCCAATCATATTTCTTAAAATATCTTATACGTGAGTCACACACAAAGTAGAGAAACAGGTGCACATATATTGTTAATGAATTCTGGCGTGGGGGGGGGGGGGGGGGTTACAATGATGCATCAGATTCAGAAGTAGCTAATATACCAACCAAAGGTTTTTTTATAATATCTATATGTGATACTTAATTTTTCAAAATATTGCTTGACTTTGATGTATCAATGATCAGAAATAGCTATTTATTTATCTAATATACCAAACAAAATTTTTTTTTATAATAATTAATATAATATCTATATCAGTTACTTAAGTTCTCAAATTTAAAATATAGCTTGAATTTTCTAAAGAATAATTCTTACAACATTTCTGTACGAACACCTTGGCTGACCGTAATATCATGTTACCAGTTACTTACCACCACCCCCCCCCCCCCCCCATATTCCGAGGGTTAATCCCCATAAATCATACATTTAAATAAATACAGGAGACTTTATAATAATAATACTCGAGTCCCCTCCCTCCTCTTTACTACTTACTAGTAATATAAATAAAGACATCTTCTTAGCTTTAACTTTACCAATTCCGAGCCTAACCAAGGAGAGCGCAAAATCTGTCCGACGACACGAAACAAACAGACCAATGAGAGTTCGAGTTGGGTGGGTTAGCGTTGCAACTATATAATACTTACTTATAATTTTGATTATACTTATACATTTATGCTTATGTTAATGTTTGATTGTACTACCATTTCGCTTTTATGGATGTTGTGATCCTTGTTGATATAATTAAACCTTAAAAATATTCCTCACCCCCCCCCCCCCCTTCATATTCATATTTGACTTGCAACTTTGGATGGAAGGAAATAATACCCTTTAGGATGTAACTTTCATTTGACCTATACTGAACTCCCCCCCCCCCCCATCTCTTTTAGCAAAAGTTGACCGATGATCATTCATCATATATCATACATCATAATAGGGGGAGGGGAGGGATCTTTTACTTACAACGAGACTTAAATAAATATAAGAAGAGTATTTGTAGTAATTGTAGTAAAAAAAGGGGTAAATTTGTGTATTAATATTAGCGATGTACATCAATTTATCGGCCATTGTCTTATCAATTTAGATCTCTGATCAATATCCTTGTCAACATGCAATTTTATTGGTTTATATCGACTACAAGAAGAGAAAAATTTAGGTTGCAATATTCCCTCACTTTTGTTGGTCGGGATGGAAGGGAAGGGGTAAAGAAGAGGAATGGGGGAGATATAAATTTTAGCCCGCCGAATAGTTCACTTTTTAATAGAACATAAAAATCTGATGTAATGTCCAAGTAATTATAAATCCATTTTAAAGCCGATACTATCCCAAAAAAGGACCACTGCACTGTTAAGGACATTTGATAATTAATGACACAAGTACTCAAAGTTTTATTAATAAGTTTTTTTACTCGTAGGTTAACAAAATTGAATTGTGATTGGTAGGGTCCGAACTTGTAGTGCCCAATCTTTTCAACCAATGTTTTATATTGTATAGATTTTTATTTATAATTTTTGGTGATGTACATCAATGCAAAGTCCATTTTCTAATCCCCTCAGATTCCTGGGTATGAACCATAGATTATTTGTGTGTGTGTCCATTCCATTTTAGAGGCGCTACTACAACGGAAATATTATTACTTGGATGCTGCATCATATTTTCATGTATTCTGATAAAGTGAAACTCATAGCTGGCTAAAATAACCATACCCCCCACCCCCCAATCTACCCACTCCCCTTCTACTAGATGAACTAATGAACAATAAACGAGTTCTATGTTAGCAAGCTAAATTAACTACAAATTTTCTTTCTCAATATATCCATGTATATTTCATATTATTTCATTGTTTGTCCATTTTTAAAAACCCGGAAGGCAAGTAGGGATTGAATGGACTGTAAAGTGTAAATTATACTGGTACCCAACCTTTTATAATCACGTTTTCTCATTCGTTTGATTGGACTTATAACTGTATTATTTTTGACAAAATCATACGTCATTTTTTTGTAAAATTGTTAAATACAGAATACTGTTTAAAGGACATACCTAACCGTAATTGACGGACATACCGACTCTAATCATAGAAAAGCTCTGCTTTATTAAAAGTAAGGTTTCCAGTTCGACCCCTTGCTCAAATCAAAACCTCAACTTCTTTTCTATTATAAGAGTCGGTCTGTACGTCTGTAACAGTTAGCTCTTTTCGTTATTAGAATGTCCGTATGTCCATTTCAAACATTTTTCTAAAAAAATAGCTGTTTTAATGCATACAAAAATTATTGCATGAGAATACTGAAGGGGTTGGAAAGACAAAAGTATAAGTACAGATTCTATATATAACATATCTCCGCCCATTTCCCTATCCAATTTAAATTTTAGCTAAAAAAAAATAGCTATTTGTTCTGAACGGACGGAACGATCCTAATCATAGAAAGCTTCGCTTAAAAAAAGCTTATTATATAAGTTTTACAAGCAGAGAATCAATACAAAACAAACAGATTCTATTTAAAAAAAAAGATTAATTTTGCAGATTTGTAATTGATTGCTTTCTACCTATTCCCTAGAAAGGTCCAGGTCATGCTCTAACTAAGGATCTCACTAACCACTGAACCAATGAACAATAAAGCTTCTTAATAAAGTGAAAAGTTAAATTTTGTTTCTTTTAACTTTTAAAACTGCTCATATTTAAACATATCAAGTTCCTATTGTAAAGATTTATGGGAAGGGGTGTTAATTATATCTACTGCTGTTAAAAACAAAGCTTTTCTATAATTGGGGTTGGTTTCACGTCTGTCCGTCTGTACATCTAGAACCGATAGATTAAGAAAGTGGAACAACTTTATAATATTAACTTATAATTCTGTTTATACTTATACATTTATATTCTGATTATTCAGTTTTGACAATCTACAAGTGTTATTGTTTGTTTGTACTACTGATTCGCTTTTATGGATGTTGTCATCCTTGTTGATAAACCCTCCGATTTCCTTTATTTGGCTAAAGTTAAACAGAGTTGCCCCCCCCCCATATCCAATTGAATATGATTTACTACTATTTTCTGCCAAAATAAAAGTAAAAGGTAAAACATGGACAATAATAGTTATTTCTTTCATTGTATTATAAACGGCTTTCTGCGGATATAGAATGTACAATTATAAGATTAAAACCAGTTTTTTTAGCCCCGAGGTGCCGAAGAAAAAAACTAATTCTATATTCTAATCTCCCTCCCCCTCCCTATAAAAAAAGTTGCTCTTAAGAATTCATTTGTAGTTCAGGAAGGGAGCAGAGAAAATAAGAACGGCTTGTTTTTTTCCTATGCCTTGTAAAGTAAATCATATTCAATTGAATATGGGGGGGGGGGGGTTAAAAAACCCTGTGAACACACCCCACCCCCCATAATCCTATACAATAGGAAGTTTAAATATGAGCATTTATAGAAACAACAAGGATGACAACATCCATAAAAGCGAAGCGCTGAACTGGTAGGACAAACGGACATTAACACTTGTATAGTGTCAAAATTGAATAATCAGATTATAAATGTATAAGAGTCGATGCAAAATTGATTATAGAGTTGCTACGCTTTCTAAATCTTACCTAATTACTGCAGGAATCATCATGCAAAGTTTGTAATCGATAGGACAATTCTAACATGCCTAAATTAACAAAAAAAAGCTATCCGTTACGGACGGACGTACGGAGTGACTGACGGACGTATGGACGGACCAACCCTAATTATAGAAAAGCTTCGCTTTTAAAAATTAACTTTTATGTGAGACAATGTTAGATATACCTTTGTAAGAATGTGTTTCTAAGGACTAATTTTTAAAAGCGAAGCTTTTCTATAATCAAGGCCGCTCCGTCCTTTACTGATATCTCTTATCATAATTTTCTTTTCTATAATTGGGGTTGGTTGCACGTCCGTCCGTCTGTACATCTGGAACAGATAGATTTTTTAGAATTTAGGCATGTTAGTATTGTTCTATTGTACAATTTAGAAAGCATAGCAACTCTATAATATTCACTTATAATTTAGTTTTCACTTAAACATTTATATTCTGATTATTCAGTTATAACAACAGACAAAATACAAGTGTTAATGTTTGTTTGTACTACTATTTTGCTTTTAAGGAAGTTGTCATACTTGTTTTTTATCTCTCATTTGATTCTTAATCCTCTCCCTCTCCCATATGTTGACCCGTTTATTAAGATGAACTGTTAAAGAGGGGAGGGGGGGGGGGGGGTGGAGTATTATCATAAGAACCTCATAAAAAGGAGGGAAATTTTAACTGAAGATAAATTTTTTTTTGCAGTGCCGTTACTTTACAAATACGAACTGTAAAATTACAAGTCAAACAAGATAAAGTGGTTCTTTGACAATCACTATTTAATCTGGACAACATTTTGCTTCAGTAAACAATGTTTATACTTTATAATGACGTGCATATTAAGTAAATATTAAGTAAAAAAACCTTTCAGTGTTAAAAATCTTATCTATTATACAAATTTTATATCTATTTAAATTTTTTTCATGTATATTTCAACAAAAAAAAAAATTTGCTAGAAATTTTTTTTTGTAATATGCGAAGGTTCCGTGATCATATGAACAGGCTATTTTATTTGAGAAATCCAATACTTTTTAAAAAACTCAAATTGCCCAATAAAATTAAACGGTCTAGCTAAGTTTTTGAAAGGGATAATTAGTGATTTACAACGATATCCTGGCCGTATGAAAATGTATAGCTATTTCAATATTTATCAAATACCTATTTAACCCCTTTCTTTCACACGTTTAACCCCCAGTATGAAAATTAGGGAATTTAGCAATATTTGGCACCAATTTTAATATTTTGAAGCCGTAAATTAGTTTTTGAAACTAACGATATGACTGAGAGAAGCGTAGCTTCTCTATAGTAGGGTGTCCACGTCTGTCACACTGCCGTAATCTAATTGAACTCCGGTGTCTGCCATTTATCCTCGGCGGATACCACAATACTACTAGGCACTATTTTTGTTGGCAGTGGCTGCGTCCCTGCCATTGTTATTTTATGAGAATGGGGGGTGGGGGGGGGGGGGGGAGGCATAGTAAATTTATATTTCCGTATATTCTACTATATAAAGTAGTAAGCTTTTATTTTGTCAATACCTCAAGATTTTAACTACTAAACCGATTGAGTTCTCCATTTTAGGGAAGCTTTAAATAGACCCTGTGATTGTTTTAGGCTGTTGTATTTTTAAATTTAAGTCTTTATATGGTTTTAGGCCATTTTTCTGTCCTTCCCTACCACTTTAATAGCAAAGTCCCTAGACGCTATGGTTGCAACCGCTAGTTTTACTTGAAGTGTTTTGTTACCTACAGTACAAAATTGTGATATTATGAACCTCGTAAAAGTGTCTGACTATGACGTCAGAAAAAATTAACAATTAACCAATGAGAAGCCAGTATTCACTGTAATTGACCAATGGTAAAATATAAGCGATCTCTCATTGGTTAATTGTTAATTTTTTCTGACGTCATAGTCAGACACTTTTACGAGGTTCGACATTATCATAACATATTATAGTCAATATGAATGACAATAAACAAAAATAGGCATGTGTACTAAGTAGCAGTGATGGAGAAGACATTTGACTTTAAACTATAATGGTACCAAAAGTTTTGTTATTGCGTTATCTTGTTCGTTGGATAAAATTTCAATGGCTAGTTTCACACTATATGTGTTTAATCTTTTTAACATATAATCTACTAAAATTAATGTTTGCTATTATAATCTTAATATAAAACTAGAAGAGTAAAACTGAGTGATTAATCAAATAAAACGAAAGGTAAGAAAAGAGATACTATAATTTTTTGTATCAGAGCTCAGGGATATTAAGTAATAGGCAATGGACGATAAAATAATGTGCAATAAACAAAACTACTTCTTATATAGTCCCCAAATTTTCATAAAATCGTGTGACAGAACATATTTATCAACAAGACAATGGACGATAAATTGATTTCCATCTCTTTACCCTATTTGTTGATTAAAATTATTGATTGAAATATTTTGAGACGTCTAGTTTAAACAAAAAGGTTCATTTATATACATTTGGTTATAATTAAGAACACTTTGACATAATAAGATCATTTGACTACAACCCAAAACGGAATAAAGCGAGAAAAATAATAAAAGATAAACTTTAAAGCAATAGGAGAAAAAAAAATTGTGGGTACTAGGAAAAATTACATCCCAGTGTCCCCACCCTCTCAGATGATAGATAATGTTTATGATAAATATCTGTATGTATGTAAACTATTGCACTAGAGAACCATAAACATAAAAACATCAACTATTTGTCTTTAGCCGTCACTTTTACTGTCATAGAGTATTTATTGTCCTGATATTCAGTCAAAATCACCATTTCTACAGTTAGAATATGTTCGTCTGATATTTAATAATTTTCATTTTACGAAACGATACGGTAAACATAAGAATCGTATTTACTATATTAACAAGACATTGGTAAAAAATCAATTAATATTAATATAATTAAATTTTATATAATTATAATTAAAATTTAAAAGGATTCCCAGGACAATCAGACATAAACTTGAAATCGTAGTTACTATATTGGCAAGACATTGGTAAAAAATCAATTGGTCCATTAATATTAGCTGCTTCGCCCCTAGCATTTGGAGGAAGGATGGGGGATATCAGAATAATAGAAGATAATGCTTGCCTAAAAACAAAAGCTGATAAGGACCAGCAATTTCTGAGATCTTCTGCTTTAGACAAACAAAAAACTTACTTCCTTATATTATAGGATATGCCTTTTTATATTGGTTTGATTATTTGGCATTGAAATTGTGATTCCTTTCGAACAAAGTAAAATCTGACTTTAGAAAAAATGCTGTAGAAAATATATCAGCTATAAAGTGAATATTTATCCTCAGAAGGCAAATAGAGGGTGGGAGTAAGGGCTGGTATGAATACAATTACGCACATGCAGAACATTAGCAAATCAGCAAAACCGCACATTGCCATAACACCAAGGGAGAGAGGGGACATTGGGCTGTTTATTACACTAGTCCCCAAAGTTTAATAATGACGTTTTCTCATTCGTTGGTTTAATTTTAAAAGAAAGAGTAATTTTGTGTAGCATTATTGGGGATGTACATCAATTAATCGAACATTGTCTTATCCCGTTAGATCCCTGATGCTGATGTGATAATATGCGGAAGTGAATAAACACCACAAAGGCTAGAGAGATGGCTCAGAGGGTTAGGAAATTTAGTGTTCGGTAAATAAGCTAAACATTCTTATGGGTCATATTTTTTCTTGTAAAAACCCCAACCTCCACTAAAAAAACAAATTAGAAAGATTGATTGTTTTTACAAATTTACATGTAATAAAATTGAAAAATATGACTGCAAATTTATGCAATAACACATCTAAGTAACAATTAAAGCAATTTTTAACATAAGATTTGATAGATATGTCATGAATTTTTCTAAATCAGTAGAACTTTAAGAGATGCAACAATCACTTAAAGTTATCAAGCCAGCGAATGAAAGAAGAAGTTGGTCATTTTTAGCGGTATTATTTACAATTCATAGACCCTTCCCATGCTGATATTAGTTGTTTAATATTTTACTGTTCTTTTTTGTCTAAAATGTATTTAAATGAAGAGAAATTGAAGCTGAATTATGTATCTCTTTTTCTAAGGTCTAGCTGCCCTTTTGTATTGTTTACATGGTCTCTGTCATTAGTAATGTGACCCTATACTAGTCCAGTGTGTGTGTGTTTGTGTGTTTTACAGGGTGTCCCATGTATACCTTAATCTATGATTTAGCTGCCCTTATGTATTGTTCACATGGTCTCTGTTATTAGTAATGTGACCCTATACTAGTCCTATGTGTGTGTGTGTTTACAGGGTGTCCCATGTATATCTTTATTTATGATTTAGCTGCCCTTTTGTATTGTTTACATGGTCTCTGTCATTAGTAATGTGACCCTATACTAGTCCTATGTGTGTGTGTTTTATAGGGTGTCCAATGTATATCTTTATCTATGATTTAGCTGCCCTTTTGTATTGTTTAAATAGTCTCTGTTATTTGTAATGTGACCCTATACTAGTCCAGTGTGTGTGTGTGTGTGTGTGTGTGTGTTTTACAGGGTGTCCCATGTATATCTTTATGTATGATCTAGTTGCCCTTTTTTATTGTTTACATGGTCTCTGTCATTAGTAATATGACCCTATACTAGTCTTGTGTGTGTGTTTTATAGGGTGTCCAATGTATATCTTTATCTATGATTTAGCTGCCCTTTTGTATTGTTTAAATAGTCTCTGTTATTTGTAATGTGACCCTATACTAGTCCAGTGTGTGTGTGTGTGTGTGTGTGTGTGTGTGTGTGTGTGTTTTACAGGGTGTCCCATGTATATCTTTATGTATGATCTAGTTGCCCTTTTTTATTGTTTACATGGTCTCTGTCATTAGTAATATGACCCTATACTAGTCCAGTATATGTGTGTGTGTTCTTTACAGGGTGGCCAATTTAAATTTTTCTTTAAATATGGTTACTCCTTTTCCAATGGCCATAAAAAGCCTAACATTTACTGTTTTTTTTCTGAAACCTTTGATTTTAAATGTTTTAGATGAATTATATCAAGAAATATAATATAAATATCTGGAACACCCTGTATGTGTGTTTATAGTATAAGCATGCATAATGATGGGATAAAGAAATATGATAGAAATATCTGGGAAACCCTGTATGTGTGTATAGTATAAGCATGCATATGATGGTATAAAGAAATATGATACAAATATCTGGGACACCCTGTATGTGTATATAGTATAAGCATGCACAATGATGGTATAAAGAAATATGATAGAAATATCTGGAACACCCTGTATGTGTGTATGTAGTATAAGCATGCATAATGATGGTATAGAGAAATATGATATAAATATCTGGGACACCCTGTATGTGTGTATGTAGTATAAGCATGCATAATGATGGTATAGAGAAATATGATATAAGTATCTGGGACACCCTGTATGTGTGTATGTAGTATAAGCATGCATAATGATGGGATAAAGAAATATGATCTAAATATCTGGGACACCCTGTATGTGGTGTGTGTATAGTATAAGCATGCATATGATGGTATAAAGAAATATGATAGAAATATCTGGGACACCCTGTATGTGTGTATATAGTATAAGCATGCATAATGTGGGATAAAGAAATATGATAGAAATATCTGGGAAACCCTGTATGTGTTGTGTGTATAGTATAAGCATGCATATGATGGTATAAAGAAATATGATAGAAATATCTGGGACACCCTGTATGCGTGTATATAGTATAAGCATGCATAATGAGGAGATAAAGAAATATGATAGAAATATCTGGGACACCCTGTATGTGTGTATATAGTATAAGCATGCATAATGTGGGATAAAGAAATATGATAGAAATATCTGGGAAACCCTGTATGTGTTGTGTGTATAGTATAAGCATGCATATGATGGTATAAAGAAATATGATAGAAATATCTGGGACACCCTGTATGCGTGTATATAGTATAAGCATGCATAATGAGGAGATAAAGAAATATGATAGAAATATCTGGGACACCCTGTATGTGTGTATGTATTATAAGCATGCATAATGATGGTATAAAGAAATATGATAGAAATCAATGCAGATACGGATATCTAAGAGATCTTCAGCCGCCGCTCAGATTATATTTTCCAAATTATGCGCCTTCTATGTATTAGATTTCAGTAAGTCAAAAAAAGCAAACGGCCGCACATTATGATTTGCGTCCATTTGACGGCTAAGGTACCCTTCCAAAAAAATATTATGATAAATGTAGATAACCATGATTTGATTACACATCTAAAAAACCGCATAAATTAATCATTAAGTTTCAGCTTGTTTAAAACCGCTAACCACTAAACTAACATGGATCTACTTTACAGCGAATCTTCTTATTGGTCCTAGGAAGATTTATATTCATTTTAGGGGAGAATACTGAAACCCCCTACCCTCCCAAAAGAAATCGCCCCCCACTTTTTCATTAGTAATACATAGTGTATCACCGATACTAAAAGAAAATTAAGCTCATAATTTAACAAAAAAAATTAAATCCAAATGAAATAAGAATGAATTTCTATTTTCTTGTGTTTTAAATTTCTGACTAAAGACTGAATGGCTTAGCCAACATATTTATCACGTCATATGACTACAACATAAATTACATACAATAGAGTTAATATACTAGAGTTAACATATTTATAGAGTCATATGACTAGAACATATATTACTAAAAATAGAGTTAATATACTAGAGTTAACATATTTATAATAGAGTCATATGACTACAACATATATATTACTAACATTAGAGTTAATATACTAGAGTTAACTTATTTATAGAGTCATATGACTACAACATATACATATTACATACAATAGAGTTAATATACTAGAGTTAACATATTTATAGAGTCATATGACTACAACATATATTGCTAAAAATAGAGTTAATATACTAGAGTGAACATATTTATAGAGTCATATGACTACAACATATATTACATACAATAGAGTTAATATACTAGAGTTAACATATTTATAGAGTCATATGACTACAACATATATTGCTAAAAATAGAGTTAATATACTAGAGTGAACATATTTATAGAGTTATATGACTACAACATATATTACATACAATAGAGTTAATATACTAGAGTTAACATATTTATCACGTCATATGACTACTACTTATATTCCATCCAATAGAGTTAATACAAAATAGTTAGTTCAATTTTTTCACACCTTACTTAAATTTGAGGGATGTGTGACCTTTTTACCCTTACATCATTTTGGGTGTTTAGGGGGGTGTATTGAAAGGTTGAAGACCCATGTTGGGAGGGGTTTAGGGTTTTGGACACCTAAGAGGGGTAGTAATTTCCACCCTTTTAGTTAACTTATATCATAAAATTATACTGCCAGTAATAAACTTTAATAAAATATAAAATGCTTGTCTGATTGTCTCTTTGAATTAGATTATCTTATTTTTAGAGAAGCTTAATATTTTAAATCGGTGAAGCACACCCCCCCCCCCCCTCTACTCCTCCAACTCAATCTAAACAAAAAGCCATAAAAAACAGTTTGCCGATTTATTTGATAAACTTTTAAGAATCTGACATTACACATAGACGGAGGGAACATTGGTCCGTTTATCACACTAGTCCTCAAAGTTTTATAATAACGTTTTTTTCTTCGTTTGCTTAGCAACTTTGGGTACTTTTTATTTAATTTTGATTGGTTGCTTCATAAGTGTCCAAACGTTTTATCCACTAATTATAATCTACAGAAAGGGGTAATTTTGTATATCATCATTGGGGTTGTACATCAATTTTTCGGCCATTGTCTTATCCCTATAGATCCCTGGACATTACAAGTTTTCTGTTCTTTGTGTATATTGTCTATTATGTATATTCTTGGTTCTAATTCTATGTCTGTAGTTATAGCCAGGGAGGGATAGATCATCTCATGATAAAATAATTGCCTCTAAAATTTTAGTTATTAAAACCTATTCAATATTCAAAAAAAGTCATATTTTAATGGACCGCTAGAAAATTTTACATTTACATTATTAGATGTTTTCATTGGAGGATTTTTTCTCTAGCTCAATGATTTTAATTTCGAAGGTTTTTTTCGCACTTGCGATTTTTTACCCTCAGGTTTAACATAATCAATGTTTGTTTGATCATAGTGGAAACAATATATAATTGTTTATAGTGTATGTTATAGAAAAATTAACTTTTTATTGAGACAATTTAGTTTTCTTGAGATAAACTATCCCCTCTGCTTCAGACTATTTGTATTTAATGTGTATGAATACAGAAATAAGGGACTATAGTGTAAATAGCGATGCATAAAAAATTCGGGTATAGTCCCTTTCGTGGCAACGTCCCTTTTCACTGTAGCTTTTCTCCTATTTCTATCCTAAAGTGAAGGCTCTAAAAAAACTATGTTTCCCTTCAAGAATTCTACCCGAACAAGCTTGCATCAATAAGGATTGTCTTTGACTGATAAAAATACTTGATTCTAGGATATCGGCTTTCCTTTTTATTCCTGATATTACAATGAACATATAAAAAGTAATGTGTGGGTGTGTGTGTGCGTGTGTGTTTGGTATAAGAATTATGTAAATTATATTCCCCTAAATTTTAAAAGACAAGATAACCAGCTAATATTGGACAGTTTAATTCTTAATTCTACTTTTTAACAAACAGTCATCTCTGGATATTTTAAATTTAACAAGGATGACAACATACATAAAAGAGAAGCCCTGAAACTGTAGGACAAACGAACATCAACTCTTTTAGAAAAAGGAGTATATATGTATTGTAAGAGTCGAAAGAAAATTGTAAGTAAAATAGTTGACAAAACTGCTTAAATGTTTTACGACATACTTACATTTTTAGTACTTGATCATTGAGATGCTTTGCTTATAACATTGTACCTTGTTGTGTGCCATTTAAGATCTCATAAACGGTAACTAACCTGTATTTAGCAAGAGCGGGTATATCACAGAGAACACGAGCCCAGAACATCGAGTGGCTTGATTTAAACCTATAATACAATAGATTATCTATCCTAGATGGGCAATTGCAGACTCAATAATCCTTCCTATCAAAAATGATAATTCAAGATTACGAAAGCTTTATTCACCCTTAGTCACACTTGATTAAATTTCAAATCTATATTATATACATTAAATTAGAGCATAAAAGTAGTAAGGTTTCTCGTCTGTAGCCTAAATCTTTTGATTTTCCATTTTGTGGAACCTTTTATGCTTTTAACCTATATCATTTTATATTAAGGTCACAGGATGGTTTTAGGCTATTTTTCTGCTTTACCTATCCTTTCGAATTGAGTCCAAAGTTGCTAGGAGCGAAGCGTACGGACATACAATAGTTGTTTAAAAGAAGCAGTGCTACTAAATTATAAAACCTCACGTCTAAAATATATTTCTTATGTTGAGTTGTCCAAACTTGAAAGGTAAAAGTGGATATTATTGAACAAAGTATAAAAGCTCTGACGTAAAACTTTTTCTAAAAAATTTATTCTACGTATTTATTGAATTTTAATCCGGGTTGGAAGGGGCATTTTTTTTTCTTCAAGGACGTAAAACTAACAAGTTGTCTGTAGGTTAAGATCTCGCTAACCGCACAACCGATATGGTCCTCCTTTACAGTGAGGCTTCTATTAGGTCCTTGGAAGATTATATCTATTTTGGGGGAGGTTACCTCAACCTTCCCTAGAGAAATCACTACTAGAAAAAAGTTACCTCTTTGATATTTAAAGATAGATAGATACTGACCTTCGTTCATGAATGTTGACCGCTAAAGGCATAACAGGAGACCCCAGGTAGAAGTAGTTAGTGTAGGTCAATATGGTCAGGTACAAACTACCTATAAAAATTTATAATCATAGAATAATAGTCGAATTAGAATTTTCCAAATTTTAAAATGTATGATCTTAGAATATTTTAACTAAAATGTACCTATTTGAAATGTATGATCATAGAATAGTTTAATTAGAATGTACCTATTTGAAATGTATGATCATAGAATAGTTTAGTTAGAATGTACCTATTTGAAATGTATGATCATAGAATAGTTTAATGGTGTCCTCAGCTAAATCTCCAGGACATCTTTCAGAGTAAAGAATCCGACAAATATTCTCAAACTCCCTGAAAAAAAAATAACATAAATTATTAATATGATAAATTCACAAAAGCAAAGTTAAAAAAAAGTTGAATTTTGCCAAAAGTACTGAAAGGTTGGATGGTAGATTGTACCTGCGGAGCCCTAACCCTAAAGGGCTACCCAATTTAACCTAACCTAACCTGAAATGAAATAATATTCCTTCCTTATTTTCAATAATAAGGGATTGTGGTTTCTGTGTTCGACTAGGCAAGTTAAGAGAAACACCCCACAAAAGTCAAATGATTGAGTAAACTGACAAATTAATTTTGTTGTTGTTTAAAGGTTTAGAACCTTTCGTGTCGAGGTATAAAAAGTTTAAGTTTTAGACAGCCAAGCACAGTTAAGGAAGCTAAACTTTATAAAACACGTTTTGAAATTTTAAAAAAACTAATTGATAAAAGTGTATTTAATTGATTTTCATTGATTTCTGTTCGTTATCATTATGTGCATTACATAATTAAATGAAAACTGTTTTTCTTCGTGTAAAATAATCATAAAGGAGTAAAATGAAGTTAAAACCTTTTAAATATATTAAAAATTGTTTTTCCCCATTCAATAAAACTATTTTACAAACGTTATTAAATATTTTTATAATGAAATTATCTCAGAGTAGCTCAGCAATAATAAGCTTACAAAAACAAGAAAGTATTGTACAGTAAAACAGTGAGATAATATTCTTAAAAGGTCATGTTTACTAACTAATAGTAAACAGAAATTTTAGGCAGTTTTTGGTAACACTTAACTAAATTTTACATTGTTAAATTTTGGGGTTTTTATATCAAGTTATTGTTTTGTTTTTTTATATATGTAATTAAAATGATTTAATCAAAATTGTAAGGAATGTGAGAAAATGTGTGTGTGTGTATAATAGTCAGCTGTTTTATAACACATAATCCGGATATACAGACTTGGACTAAATATATTTCAAACTTTGAGAACTAAGATTTATCATAATCTTACTTTTATGTTTGAAATAGATGATGATTAATTTGCTCTAAACTCTTTAGACTAAAATTATGCTATTGGTAAATAATAGCTATTAAGGAAAAAAAGATTAAACGTCATGCATGCCCTATCATTCTCATGTAATGTTTCAATAAATTTCTAGATTTTTATCGATTGCTTTGTTAAATTCAAACTGACACAAACTAGAAATTCGATATTTTGAATGTTTTTACTAAATGATATGTGTTTATTTTGAAGGTTATTTAAAATCCTATGTATAATGTATATTAATGCTGAGTCTTTGTTCTTTTCGAGGTAAATTTGATACTTTCAATATCCTAAGTTAGATTATAATTGGTCTAAGTCTACACAGAAGGTATTAGTAGTTTCATTTTGTATTATCAAATATTTTATGTTTATTTATGCTTAGTTTATGTTTTTTTTAGGTAAATTTGGTACTTTTAATATCATATGTAAGGTTTTCTTTGTTTATCAAAAAGGTATTTAAAATTTTATTTTGAATTTTCTAATAACCTTCATTTATTTATGCTAAGTCTGTGTTTTTTTTGAGAATAATTGTTGGGTATAGTCCTTTCCATGACATCGCTCCATATGGGGCGATGATTTTAATTGATCGCCTCTTATGACAAGGGGCGATGTATTGGCTCCTTGAAAGGAGCGATTTAATAGCCCCTTATAACAAGAGGCGATGTTATGACTCCTTGAAAGGAGCGATTTGATAGCCCCTTGCCCTAAGAGGCGATTAAATGATCCTTTATCGCTCCATAATCGCTCCTTCTAAAGAGGTAATGATATGTCCTCTTATCCCAAGGGGCTATTTAATAAAATATCGCCTCTTCATGGCCCCTTCACGATTTTATATATATATCTGAGTTCCTTGATGGCCCCTACATCGCTCCTTCATCTCTCCTTCTTGAAATTTATATTACATTGTACTTACTTTGATGGCCCCTACATCGCTCCTCCATCGCCCCTTCATCGCTCCTACATCGCTCCTTCATCTCTCCATCTTGAAATTTATACTACATTGTACTTTGATGGCCCCTACATCGCTCCTACATCGCTCCTTCATCTCTCCTTCTTGAAATTTTTATTACATGGTACTTTGATGGCCCCTACATCGCTCCTCCATCGCTCCTCCATCGCCCCTTCATCGCTCCTACATCGCTCCTTCATCTCTCCTTCTTGAAATTTACATTACATTGTACTTTGATGGCCCCTACATCGCTCCTCCATCGCCCCTTCATCGCTCCTCCATCGCCCCTACATCGCTCCTTCATCTCTCCTTCTTGAAATTTACATTACAATGTACTTTGATGGCCCCTACATCGCTCCTCCATCGCCCCTTCATCGCTCCTCCATCGCCCCTACATCGCTCCTTCATCTCTCCTTCTTGAAATTTACATTACATTGTACTTTGATGGCCCCTACATCGCTCCTCCATCGCCCCTTCATCGCTCCTCCATCGCCCCTACATCGCTCCTCCATCGCCCCGTACATCGCTCCTTCATCGCCCCTTCATCGCTCCTACATCGCTCCTTCATCTCTCCTTCTTGAAATTTATATTACATTGTACTTTGATGGCCCCTACATCGCTCCTCCATCGCCCCTTCATCGCTCCTACATCGCCCCTACATCGCTCCTTCATCTCTCCTTCTTGAAATTTATATTACATTGTACTTTGATGACCCCTACATCGCTCCTCCATCGCCCCTACATCGCTCCTACATCGCCCCTACATCGCTCCTTCATCTCTCCTTCTTGAAATTTATATTACATTGTACTTACTTTGATGGCCCCTACATCGCTCCTCCATCGCCCCTTCATCGCTCCTACATCGCCCCTACATCGCTCCTCCATCGCCCCTTCATCGCTCCTACATCGCCCCTACATCGCTCCTCCATCGCCCCTTCATCGCTCCTACATCGCCCCTACATCGCTCCTTCATCTCTCCTTCTTGAAATTTATATTACATTGTACTTTGATGACCCCTACATCGCTCCTCCATCGCCCCTACATCGCTCCTACATCGCCCCTACATCGCTCCTTCATCTCTCCTTCTTGAAATTTATATTACATTGTACTTTGATGGCCCCTACATCGCTCCTCCATCGCCCCTTCATCGCTCCTACATCGCCCCTACATCGCTCCTTCATCTCTCCTTCTTGAAATTTATATTACATTGTACTTTGATGGCCCCTACATCGCTCCTCCATCGCCCCTTCATCGCTCCTCCATCGCCCCTACATCGCTCCTTCATCTCTCCTTCTTGAAATTTATATTACATTGTACTTTGATGACCCCTACATCGCTCCTCCATCGCCCCTACATCGCTCCTACATCGCTCCTCCATCGCCCCTTCATCGCTCCTTCTCCAAATTTATATTACATTGTACTTTTATGGCCCCTATATCCCCTACATCGCTCCTCCATCACCCCTTCATTGCTCCTCCATCGCCCCTTCATCGCTCCTACATCGCCCCTTCATCGCTCCTACATCGCCCCTACATCGCTCCTTCATCTCTCCTTCTTATAATTTATATTACATTGTACTTACTTTGATGGCCCCTACATCGCTCCTCCATCGCCCCTACATCGCTCCTACATCGCCCCTACATCGCCCCTACATCGCTCCTTCATCTCTCCTTCTTGAAATTTATATTACATTGTACTTTGATGGCCCCTACATCGCTCCTCAATCGCCCCTTCATCGCTCCTACATCGCCCCTACATCGCTCCTTCATCTCTCCTTCTTGAAATTTATATTACATTGTACTTACTTTGATGGCCCCTACATCGCTCCTCCATCGCCCCTTCATCGCTCCTACATCGCCCCTACATCGCTCCTCCATCGCCCCTTCATCGCTCCTACATCGCCCCTACAATGTAATATAAATTTCAAGAAGGAGAGATTTAGGGGCGATGAAGGAGCGATGTAGGAGCCATCAAAGTACAATGTAATATAAATTTCAAGAAGGAGAGATGAAGGAAAAATGTAGGGGCGATGAAGGAGCGATGAAGGGGCGATGGAGGAGCGGTGTAGGGGCCATCAAAGTACAATGTAATATAAATTTCAAGAAGGAGAGATGAAGGAGCGATGTAGGGGCGATGGAGGAGCGATGTAGGGGCCATCAAAGTATGTACAATGTAATATAAATTTCAAGAAGGAGAGATGAAGGAGCGATGGAGGAGCGATGTAGGGGCCATCAAAGTACAATGTAATATAAATTTCAAGAAGGAGAGATGAAGGAGCGATGTAGGAGCAATGTAGGGGCGATGGAGGAGCGATGTAGGGGCCATCAAAGTAAGTACAATGTAATATAAATTTCAAGAAGGAGAGATGAAGGAGCGATGGAGGAGCGATGTAGGGGCCATCAAAGTAAGTACAATGTAATATAAATTTCAAGAAGGAGAGATGAAGGAGCGATGTAGGGGCGATGTAGGAGCGATATAGGGGCGATGGAGGAGCGATGTAGGGGCGATGGAGGAGCGATGTAGGGGCGATGGAGGAGCGATGTAGGGGCGATGGAGGAGCGATGTAGGGGCCATCAAAGTAAGTACAATGTAATATAAATTTCAAGAAGGAGAGATGAAGGAGCGATGTAGGGGCGATGTAGGAGCGATATAGGGGCGATGTAGGGGCGTTGTAGGAGCGATGAAGGGGCGATGGAGGAGCGATGTAGGGGCCATCAAAGTACAATGTAATATAAATTTCAAGAAGGAGAGATGAAGGAGCGATGTAGGGGCGATGTAGGAGCGATGGAGGAGCGATGTAGGGGCGATGGAGGAGCAATGAAGGGGCGATGGAGGAGCGATGTAGGGGCCATCAAAGTAAGTACAATGTAATATAAATTTCAAGAAGGAAAGATGAAGGAGCGATGTAGGGGCGATGTAGGAGCAATATAGGGGCAATGGAGGAGCGATGTAGGGGCCATCAAAGTAAGTACAATGTAATATAAATTTCAAGAAGGAGAGATGAAGGAGCGATGTAGGGGCGATGTAGGAGCGATATAGGAGCGATGTAGGGGCGATGGAGGAGCGATGTAAGGGGATGGAGGAGCGATGTAGGGGCCATGGAGGAGCGATGTAGGGGCGATGGAGGAGCGATGTAGGGGCGATGGAGGAGCGATGAAGGGGCGATGGAGGAGCGATGTAAGGGCCATCAAAGTAAGTACAATGTAATATAAATTTCAAGAAGGAGAGATGAAGGAGCGATGTAGGGGCCATGGAGGAGCGATGTAGGGGCGATGGAGGAGCGATGTAGGGGCCATCAAAGTACAATGTAATATAAATATCAAGAAGGAGAGATGAAGGAGCGATGTAAGGGGATGGAGGAGCGATGTAGGGGCCATGGAGGAGCGATGTAGGGGCGATGGAGGAGCGATGTAGGGGCGATGGAGGAGCGATGCAGGGGCGATGGAGGAGCGATGTAAGGGCCATCAAAGTAAGTACAATGTAATATAAATTTCAAGAAGGAGAGATGAAGGAGCGATGTAGGGGCCATGGAGGAGCGATGTAGGGGCGATGGAGGAGCAATGTAGGGGCCATCAAAGTACAATGTAATATAAATATCAAGAAGGAGAGATGAAGGAGAGATGTAGGGGCAATGTAGGAGCGATGAAGGGGCGATGGAGGAGCGATGTAGGGGCCATCAAAGTACAATGTAATATAAATTTCAAGAAGGAGAGATGAAGGAGCGATGTAGGGGCGATGTAGGAGCGATGAAGGGGCCATGGAGGAGCGATGTAGGGGCCATCAAAGTACAATGTAATATAAATTTCAAGAAGGAGAGATGAAGGAGCGATGTAGGGGCGATGGAGGAGCGATGAAGGGGCGATGGAGGAGCGATGTAGGGGCCATCAAAGTACAATGTAATATAAATTTCAAGAAGGAGAGATGAAGGAGCGATGTAGGGGCGATGTATGAGCGATGTAGGGGCGATGGAGGAGCGATGTAGGGGCCATCAAAGTACAATGTAATATAAAATTCAAGAATTAGAGATGAAGGAGCGATGTAGGGGCGATGTAGGGGCGATGTAGGGGCGATGTAGGGGCCATCAAAGTACAATTTAATATAAATTTCAAGAAGGAGAGATGAAGGAGCGATGTAGGGGCGATGAAGGAGCGATGAAGGGGCACTGGAGGTAAAGGACTATGGAGGGGCGATGGAGAGGCTATGAAGGAGCCATCATGGGGCTATAGTATAGCCTCTTATCATAAGAGGCGATATTAACGCCCCTTCAAAGGAGCTATTAAGAGGCCATGAAGGAGCTATAGCATAGCCTCTTATCATAAGAGGCGATATGAACGCTCCTTAAAAGGGGCTATCACATCGCTCCATATGATAAGAGGCTATGCTATAGCTCCTTGAAGGAGCTATAGAAAATCATCGCCCCATATGGAGCGATGTCATGGAAAGGACTATACCCTAATTGTTTTTTTGGTATCGTATGTTTATCAGTGTAAAACACTAGAGGGAGAAAGGAAGGGAGGTAGTTGTCTGTGTATACATCTATACTATAGATCTGTTGTATGTTTAGTCTTTGCTTATTCAGGATATGTGTTACCATAAATCTTATGTTCTGATATTCAAGGTTAGTTTATGTTTAGTCTCTGGTCTCAGGATGTATTTGGAGGTTAAGCTACATATGGATTAGCATTGAGTCCATTAATTAACTTGAGAACCAGGGTTACATTATTATATTATTAATATACAGATTTGTGATTTGTTTTGTATTTAGGCATTAAACATATATTCAGTCACATTATTAAATGAAAATTTGATTAAATTTAATAATCTTTGAGGTAAAATTTTTAGTATAAAAAGAACTTTTAAAAGTAAAAAAATTTGAACCTAAAAATTTGTAAAATAAATTATTAGTTACTTATTCCGTATTAATAATTACTGGATAATTAAAAGTCAAAATAATTGTCAATTAATCCAAATGAATATACATATAAACTTGTTTTTTAATATAAATTGGTTATGCCTATTAAAATTATAATTATCAAATAATTCATGTTAAAAGAGGGCAAAAAGACAAAATAGCTACATCTTACTCTTTACATCTAATTAGGAAATGTAGAATTAAAAGTACAATCACGCAGTGTAAATGGAAAATCAAGTCAAGCAATATAACAGTGAAATAACACATTCTTTATGTGTATTAGCAATGACGCCTAATCTTTTTTTGGGAGGTTCTTAAAATAATCTAAAGGGTAATTTTTATTTGGAGGGGATTGGAATAAAATTTGCTTGAGGGTAGTAATCTGAAATCTATTGGGAGAGGTAAATAACCCCCAATAATCTTTTGAGAGGGTAACTCCCCCCCGCCCCGAAAAAAAACATTATGTTCCTCGGGGGGTAAAATTTATAGGAAGGTAATTAGATCATGTGAAAAAAGTACCTATCTTATAATGAAGTTTAAACATATTTATTAAGTAGAATTTACTATATGATTATTTTTAATTCCTATACATGAAAACACAATAACTAACTCAAAATTATCTAATGAACCGATTGACCAACAATAGCAATTTGTAGAGTATCTTTACCACTTAAACTTGAATGAAAATTTAAATTACCTGGTCATATGTGGATGTACAAGTGTGATCATTGGGGAGAAAAAGATAGGGAGGGGAAGATTGACTAACAATAGCTAGTTATAGAGTATCTTTACCACTAAACTGGCATAAAAATACTAATTACCTGGTCATATCTGGATGTACAAGTGTGACCTGTAGGGATGGAAATATGCTGATGTTCTTCACAAGTTTTCCATTGGACAGATTTACAGACAAATCCATCAACAGCTGGAACTTGTTTTTGCTGGGGGCACTTTTGGCATTTACTAAACATTATCAATAACTATAATTTATGGAAAAAAAACGGCAAAAAGTTATATAAAGCTTGTAAACATATATTGACATTTTTTTCATGTATCGTCCTTTAAAAAACACGCTTGAAATAACCTTTTTGACACTGTTATAACTTTTGTTTCTTATGCAGGTTTTATTCTATTTCCCTAACGCCTAACAACTAGAAGTTTAGTCATTATCAATTCTAGAGTCCATGGGTATACATATCTCAAATATAAATTATGCTAAACATTTGGTCGTGCCTGTCAGACAACCAACCGTTTGATTGCCCAATCTTTGTCTGAAGGTCATATAAATGTCCTTTAATTGCTGTTGAAATGTGCCTTAATTCTACAAATATTGTCACGCAACTGACATAGATTTAGACACCATTATTTGCAAGTTTGGAGGGCAGGAGGTACTTCTTGAAGTACTGGGGGATATTGACGTCCCTCCCCTTACCAGTCACCCTTCCTTCCAGGGATATGAAAGGTTTGCGTAGGACTAACTATCCTACCTGTAAAAAATCATCACAGTTAGCGAAACCACCCACAAAACCTCAAACACTTATGGCTTTAACACAGCCAGAGGTGTGCATGAAACAAGAACTGTTGGAACTGATGCTCAGTTTACTGAGAATATGAAAGATGATGGTGAAACCCGAAAGGAAGCTATCAACTTGATGACAGGACCAATAAGTTCTAAGCAAAGCTGTAAGATAGGAACCTGGAATGTTAGAACAATGTATGAGTCAACTAAAACAGCCCAAGTAGTTAAAGAAATGACAAGTTACAATATCGGAATACTTGGAATTGCAGAATGTAGATGGACAGGACAAGGACAAACCACAACCAAAGATGGCCACCTAATACTTTATTCTGGTCATGAAAGTCAACATATGTATGGGGTTGCTATAATTATCCAAAAACGACATGTCAATTCACTAATAGACTGGAAACCTATATCAGACAGAATAATTAAGGCTAGATTCCAATCAAGGCACTGCAAGTTGACCCTTATCCAATGCTATGCCCCAACAAATGACAAAAGTAAAGAAGTAAAACAAGAGTTTTATGATCAACTGCAATCAATCAGAAACTCAGTACCCAAACATGACATGTGTCTAGTTCTTGGAGATATGAATGCTAAAGTAGGAACTGACAGGACTGGAGTGGAAAATGCAATGGGACACTTTGGCATAGGTACAAGAAATGAAAATGGAGAACTTTTACTTGAATTCTGTTTAAATAATGATATGGTCGTAGGAGGTACATTATTCCAACACAAAAACATTCACAAATATACCTGGACAACACCTGATGGACAAACAAGAAACATGATTGACCATATTATGATCAATAGAAAATGGGTCAAATCAATGCAAGACTGTAGGAGCTATAGAGGAGCCGACATATTCAGTGACCATGAACTAGTTGTCAGTAAGATTAAATTAAAGCTGAAGCGTACTGGCCATGATAAAAAGAGTGAGATTGGCAGACAATATGATTCTTCAAGATTAAAGGACCCAGTGATAAAGAATGAATTTGTCTTAAAACTCAGAAATAGATTTCAAGTCTTAGAGGACCTAAATGACGAGACTGAGATCACATGGACTTCAATTAAAGAAAACTTTCAATCTACTGCTAAGGAAATCCTAGGACACAAGAAACCAGAGAAAAAGGACTGGATCTCTGAAGAAACATGGAACAAAATAGAAGAGAGAAAGAATCTTAAAAACAAAATTCATAATGCTCAACATTTGGCTGACATGGGCAATTTAAGAGCTGAATATACTGCTAAAGACAAAGAAGTCAAAAAGCGCACAAGGAAAGACAAGAGAGATTACATTGACAATCTGGCTGAAAAGGCCCAGAGAGCAGCTGACTTCGGTAACATGAAAACAGTATACAACATAACCAAGCAATTAAGTGGCAAATATAACAAAAAAAGTGGTGAAACTATCAAGGCTAAAGATGGTAAATTACTCACTACAGAAAAAGAAGTTGCTGAAAGGTGGAAATCGCATTTTGAAGAAGTGTTGAACAGACCTGAACCTGAAATTACTGCTGAACCAGAACCAGGACATGAAATAGACATAGACACAAGACCACCAACTATTCAAGAAGTTAAAGCTGCTATACATAGTCTAAAGAACGACAAAGCACCTGGACCTGACTTGATAACTGCTGAAATGCTTAAGGCAGACATAGATCTTTCTGCTAGGACTCTGACTGATCTCTTTGATAAAATTTGGAGACAAGAAAAGATACCAACTGACTGGTCTAAAGGTATAATCATAAAACTACCTAAGAAGGGAGATTTGAACAATTGTGATAATTGGAGAGGAATTATGCTGCTTTCTATCCCAAGCAAGGTCCTGTGTAAAGTTATTTTAAACAGAATTGATGAGAAAATTGACAATAAACTAAGAGAAGAACAAGCTGGGTTCCGTGCTGGAAGAGGCTGTGTTGACCAAATTTTCACCCTTAGGACAGTTATTGAACAATGTGTTGAATTTAACAAGCCACTCCATGTAAATTTTGTTGATTTCTCTAAGGCCTTTGACTCCATACACAGACAAACACTCTGGAAAATACTAAGAAGTTATGGTATACCTGAAAAGATGATAATTATGATAACTAAATTTTATGACAACTTCCAAGCCTGTGTTTCAGTTGGAAACAATAAGACATCTGATTTCTTTAAAATAAGCACTGGAGTTAGACAGGGATGCATTTTATCACCTATTCTATTTATATTGGTCATTGACTGGGTGATGAAGAAAACCACAGAGGACAAAAAACGTGGTCTCCAGCTGGGCATACTAGGACACCTAGAAGATCTGGACTTTGCTGATGATCTGGCACTGATTTCAGAAACAATTAAACATCTACAAGCTAAGACAGATAGACTAGTCAAATACGCAGGACAAGTCGGGCTCTTTGTTAATGTCAAGAAGACTGAAATTATGAATATACCTACAAACCCTGATCAAACTATAACAATAAATGGTGAACAATTGAAACAAAGCAACAAATTCACCTATTTGGGGAGTGTTATCAGCAGTGAAAATGGCTCAAAAGCTGATATTAAAACCAGGATTGATAAGGCTAGGGTTGCTTTCAACAGTCTACACAACGTTTGGAATTCAAAGAAACTTGCTCTGAAAACAAAAATCAGACTTTACAACAGTTATGTAAAATCAGTTCTTCTTTATGGAGCTGAATGCTGGAGAACTGTGAAAACTGAAACAAATCAACTTAATGCATTTCACAATAGCTGCCTAAGAAGAATTTGCAAAATATTCTGGCCAAACAAAATATCAAACATTGAGCTGTATGCTAAGACCAAGTGCAATAGTATTGAAGCAGAAGTGAAATTTAAAAGACTAAGATGGCTAGGACATGTGCTCAGAATGGAACAAAATAGGTTTCCAAAAAAGTGCTTAAAATGGAACCCCACCACTGGTAAACGAAAACGGGGACAACCAAAAATGACCTGGAGGCGGAGCACTGAAAAGGACCTCTTTAATTTGAAATTAACATGGGGAGAAGCTGAAGCACTTGCCAAAAAAGGAATTCATGGAGGAGCAGGGTGGCCGTATTCTCTGGACTCCACAGTCCAAAAGAGAGACGCGACTGAACTGAACTGATTTGCAAGTTTGCTACTATTTTTTTTGTACTGGACTTTACCTAAGGCTTGCAGGTATTCTTGTTCAACTAGCTGAGCAGCAACCATATCAGGATCTGACAGGTACCGGTTCACTCCACACATGCCAACCATACCAAGTCCATTCCTTGAAAATATTCATTGTTAAAAGTTAGTTTCTTAAAAAGAATACTTTATAATTGAGCTCATAACATATCAGTATCTGATAAGGTACCGGTTCACTCCACTTATTCCAACCATACCAAGTCCATTCCTTAAAAATAATACTTTATAATTAAGCTCATAACAGTTTAGGATCTTACAGGTATCGGTTCACACCACAAATGCTAACCATACCAAGACCATTCCTTAAAAATAATTATTTTGAAAAGTTTATTCTTTAAAATAATACTTTATATTTGAGCTCATAACATATCATGATATGATAGGTACCGGTTCACACCTTTTATGCCAACCATACCAAGTCCATTCCTTGAGTTTTGCTTGTGGCATTATCATTTTATTATTGCCGCTAAAACATACTCATAAAGACATACAACGTATATCTAAGAGATGTACAAAGCTCATAGAAATCATTTTAGTTTAATTCAGGGATCGGAAGCCGCGCGTAAGCCGCGTGTAAGCCTCACTGAAATCGTCATTTTATCACTATAAAATTTAGCTGGATGTATAAAACTGCTCTTTGGCAGACAATCCTTCTTTCTGAAATTTATTTTTCTGATCACAAGCAGGTTTAAAACTGAGGCTTATGCGCGGCTGAGGCGCGGCTTCCGAACCCTGGTTTAATTTTCATAATGCAGCAATTTGCAAGTCAGGCAAGAAAGGGAATCTAATGGAG
The DNA here is from genome assembly GCF_053477335.1 of Acartia tonsa. Taxonomy (NCBI): domain Eukaryota; kingdom Metazoa; phylum Arthropoda; class Copepoda; order Calanoida; family Acartiidae; genus Acartia; species Acartia tonsa. Next base: position 9,580,023 of record NC_137265.1, on the reverse strand, counting down.
TGGGCAACAGGGGTAACGTACCACGCTCAACCCCTAAAAAACTAAGATCACATCAAATTCTTTAAGAAAAATATTTGAGCTAATATCCAGGTATCTATAGAGATAAATGATCGATAAATTGATATATTTATTTAACCAAAAATTACACACAAAATCAGATTACAATTGAAACGTTTAGACACCTAACTTAATGAACCAACCAATCAAAATTTACTAACACACCTCAAAGTTGTTAAGCCAACGAAAAAAAAACATTATAATAAAACTTTGGTGACTAGTATAATAAACAGTCTAATGTCCCCTCCCTGCCTAGGTTATTACACATAAAAATATGCATTTATAAATGTATCATAATAGTAGCCACCATGCTAAAGAAAAATATCTACCAAAGAGGTTGACCCTAATATGTCAGGGATCTCAATGCATAGGACAATAGAAATTCATAATAATGATATACAAAATTACAATATGTTCAATTATTGGGTGAGGGGTTTGGACACTACTATAAAATAAATGGACCAATCAAGATCTGATAAAAGTACTCAAAGTTTTAAATCCAACCAATGTGATTTTTTTATTTGGGTACCAGTGTAATTTACAGTTCTATGTCCCCTCACTCCCTGCAAAGAAGTATATTTTAGTTAATTATATAGGTAAAAGAAATGGGTTTCTAAATAAACGCTCAAATATAAAAACATGAATCATAATTTGATTAACTCATATCAAAACATTGGGACTTTCGTGTATTTTTTTTCTGAAGAAAATGAATCTCTGTTCCTATTTATTTGTATGAAGGTGAATCCACGAACAGATATATAGATCCTTAAAAAATAATACAAAGTTGATCAAAAATATTTTTTATAAATATAGATTAATTTAAAAAGAAGGGAGGGAGGGTACATTGAAATGTAAATTAGACATGATAGACATAGTTTTTTCGTATTGGTAAGAACCGGATTCGAATGAATACGAGAAATGATATTCTTATCCCCATCCTTAAGTGTATATGAGTGTATAAAGTGGCACTTGTCCATCTTCTTCAAGAGCACAGATTTAGAATATGTTTAACAATCAAGATTCATGGTTGATTTCAGTGATGATTTTTATATTAACATAAGAGGGGGACTGCCATTTACACATCCAGCAAATTTACAGTGGATGTGTTTATGCCAGTACAATGGATGTATTTATGACAAACTGAATTTTTACTGTATAAATGACAGTAAAATCGATTCTCATGCCATAAATACATCCAACACTGGCAAAAATACATCCAACATTTTTAAACGTATGTCAAAAATACATCTGACACTGGCATTTACACATCCATACTTTTTCAATTATTTGTCATAAATACTATATACATAATACAATATTATGATGTTATTATATAGTTGTAAAGTAGCGAGCATATATGTACTGTTTTGTTAAACACTTTTTTTAGTAGCGAAGCTACTCTATAATTTGGAATATCCGTTTTTAAAAAGAAATATTATGATATTATTATATAGTTGTTAAGTAGCGAGCATATATGTACTGTTTAGTTAAACACTTTTTTAGTAGGGACACTGCAACCCCCCAAGATTAAAAAAAATCCCCACTTTTTCGCTTAAAGTAAAAACGATGACATTGTTTGATATACTACGCTGATAATGACACACAAAACAACAATAAGGGGAGGGGATTGGACTTTCATACGTGTCTTGGGATGAAGCCCCTAGATGCTAGTGTCGAATCCGCTAGTATATTCTATAGCAATAATTTGACCACATGCGCAAATGTATTGATGATGTTTTGTTGGGAGCATCTTGAGAAAAAGGGAAGTAAATAGGGGGAGAGTAACTAAAATAGGGTAAAAAGTTTAAAACCTATACATACTGTACAAAATCTAATTCATTGTAAACAAATATTCATATAAATTAATCTAGATGTGTATTTGCCAGTGTTGGATGTATTTATGACATATAATTGAAAAAGTATGGATGTGTAAATGCCAGTGTCAGATGTATTTATGGCATGAGAAAAAGGAAGAAAACATTTTGCCAAAAATACATCAACTGTAAATTTGCTGGATGTGTAAGTGCTATAGCCCCACATAAGACAGTTACTTAAACACAATTTTCTCGTAGTTATGATTATGGTTGGACACATTGTTGAAGTAAATAACAGGTAAAACAGTTTGCTATTATGTCTATGTCTAAGTGAAATTCAGGCTTTTGTATAAGCTTTCAAAAAAACTACTAGGTTATTCTGATTTTCTATTTTAAAAATATGTTTATGAGAATGTTAAACCTTATCCCTGTAACACACTTCTTGAGACTTGTGCCCGTGTGTACAGTGTGTGTGAGTGTGTGTGTAAATGTGTGTGTATTGGTGTGTTTGTGTATGTGTGAGTGTGTGAGTCCGTATGGATAGATGTTTGAGTGTGAGTGTTTGTGTGTGTGTCCGTATTGGTAGGTGTGTTTGTGTGTAGAGTGCTTGTGTGTAGTGTCCCTTCTTAAAACTTGCACAAATTGTAAAAGTTTCTTCCATGGAAAAAAGTTTAACTGTGTCCTGGCATGTACTCTGGCCTGACCTGCTGCATCCTAATATGTCCAGCTGTGACCTGGCATGTACATTGGACTGACCTGCTGCATCCTGACCTGTTCAGCTGTGTACTGGCATGTTCTCTGTCCTGACCTGCTGCATCTTAACTTGTCCAGCTTTGTCCTGGCATGTTCTCTGTCCTGACCTGCTGCATCTTAACTTGTTCAGCTTTGTCCTTGCATGTTCTCTGTCCTGATCTGCTGAATCCTAACTTGTCCAGCTTTGTCCTGGCATGTTTTCTGTCCTGTCCTGTTGTGTCCTAACCTGTTCAGCTGTGTCCTTGCATGTTCACTGGCCTGACCTGCTCAATCCTAGCCTTTCCAGCTGTGTCCTGGCAAGTACTGTATCAAGTCCAGCTGAGTCCTGGCATGTACAGAAATTTGTCCAGCTGTGTCCTTTCCAGCTATGTCCTGGCATGTACTGTGGCCTGGTCTGTCTAGCTGTGTCCCGGTAAGCACTGTGTCCTGTCCAGCTGTGTCCTTGCATGTACTCTTGTATAAACTGACGTATCCTGGCATTTACTATTACCTGGCCTACTGTTTCCTGGTCAGTTTAGCTGTGTCCTGGTAACCCTGGCTTGACCAACTGTGTCCTACTGGCGTCTCTGTTCTACCTTAGCTTGTCCTGTTGTGATATTTCCTGCCATGGACTATCCTGACCTATTCTGCACTGTCCAACAAGATAGTCTCATGAATACTTAAGATTTTTTATAAAAAAAAGCTTACTGATCCTTCATGTTTAGATGTACTTAACCAATAAGAAACAGCTGAAGTATGGCAAACAGATGTAAGACTGGAAAATAACATTTTTCATAGGCATGAAATGATTGAAATGAAAGAACTGATGTTTGAAAACTGATAAATTCTGAAAGATTGTTTGGAACACTGTGTTTAGTAAATGTTTCACAGATATGCTCAAAGTTTGTGTCTTGCTAGAATGCAATATTTCAAACTTTTAGAAAGATCCATTATTTGCAAATAAGATACATAACTCATCCCCCTGTCAAACCATTATAAAAATATTTTTTCTTATCAACCTCAAAGAAATATAATAATTATTATTTTTATGAATTATCGATTTGGGTTTAAGAAGTTTTATGTGGTTATTAATTATAAAATGAAAAAATACTACTAGGAGTGATTCATATTTTTCTACACATTTTTTCAATCGTTGGCTTAAAGACTATGTTTTTTTATTAAATCTTATTTGGTTAGTTCAAACCAAGAGTTTTTTTTAAATTCTTTAATCAGTAATTAAATCTACAGATAGTTTTGTTTATCATCATTGGTGTGATATATCTCAGATTATTATGCAACTTTGAGTTTTACAAGGGGTTAAGGTTAAGGTTAAGGTTAAGGTTAAGGTTATTTAGGTTAGGTTGAGATAGGTTCTGCTGAGTTTGGGCCATTCAGGATTCGAGCAACCTGCATGGATTACCAATAAAAAAAAAACCTAAAGGATAGAAATATATATTTTTTTAATTATGGGGGCTGGGTTAAGGAGGTCCCACTTACAGAATAGAGGATTCTACCATTCTTTTGTCTTGTAACAAACTATTTGGTGCTATCCATCTAAGAGTCCATCGAACACCGAACCCCTTGTCCCCTTATTGTAAAATTAAGTTGAGAATAAGGGGTAAGTTTTTTCTTCGTGGTGACTCCCAATATAACTTAACCTAACCTAAAGCAAAATATAAAAATACGAAAAACTACTTTCTCCTTTATTTTTATTTCTATTTCAAAATAACGGGGAAGGTTGTTCTTTGCTTAACTAGGAACTTTGAAGTGAACCCCCAAATATTTTGTAGAAAAGAAATCACTTCTTCTTAACTATTATGTAATAACAGCCACACATAAGATTGGCTAGTTAAAAAAATAGACTTTGAAATTATGCAATAAGATTATGAAATGCATAAATAATTGTTTTAGCCATAATATTTTCTCTTAGCAACATATAGTTATAGTACAAACATAAAAGTTTATATTATCACGGAGGGAGGGGACATTTGACTGTAAATTATACTGGTACCCAAAGTTTTAAACTTAATAATAATTTTGATTGGTCGGTTCAATGGATGTAGCATTTATATGGATATTATAAATAGGAAAAATTTAGGTTGTTTTTTCTTCTGTCATTTATTGGTCAGTTAGTTTAACCAGTGGGAGAGGATGGGATGAGGTGGATAATTATTTTAGCCCGCTACAAGTTTCACTTTATTAGATTACACGATAATCTGGTGTAATAATAAATCCGTTATTAATTCCAAACTTGTAGTGTCTGAACGTTTTAACCAAACATTTTAATGTAATTTGTTTATCATCATTGGGGATTTATATCCTTCATTGTCTTATCCCTTAATATCCCTGCTACATAATACAACTATACAATTATAAACAAAGGAAGGGAGGGGGGGAGGGGTACAGGTCCTGTGCATTTAAAGGCCTAAATATTAAACAAGGAATACAAACAATATACATTATATAATGGATATTTAATTCAAATAAGCAAAAGTTAGGCAATAAAAATTTGTTATAATAACAGCAAATATAAGTATTATTTTGACAAATTGAAAACTTAATACTTCTAAGCAATAAATGAAAATCCGTGAAAATAATTGAAGTTAAGCCATCATTTCACATATACAGACACACAGACAAACTATTTAGAGACCACTGTTTTAGAAGTCCCAAGGGACCTAAAAATAACGAGTGAGCATTTTAAACATTTTGAGTTGGTAGAAAAAGTTTTAATTTTGTTTTGTGGAACCTCTTTTATTTGATTTGTGCATATAGGTTGACCCAGATATTTTCTCCAGATATTTAACACAAACTATAAATCTTTTCCTTCCATCCACTTTTTGTCCGTTTGCAAGTTGACAAATTAATATTTTCCTAGGTCACAGATCAAGATAAAATAATAACCTATTTGTGAAAATAAACCTTTTAGAGCTAACAAAACTGAAATTTTGTTACCACTTTTTGCCATAAGCGAGTTGACAAATTATTTTTTTGCTAGGTCGTATAACAAGTAAAAACCTAACCTTAATATCTTCCATAAAAACAAAACCTTTTAAAACTATAACAGTTATTTATTGTATTTTATTATAGACAGCTTTCCTCGGATATCAAAATGAAAAATTAAAACCAGTTTTGCTAAAACCGAGGCTAAGAAAACTTGTATTGAATTTATGATCTTTATTTTAATATCCGTGGGAAATTGTTTGTAATACGATGCTGTACATGGTTTTTCAGAATGGCTGAGAACCAATTCTAATCCAGTGGATATTAATCGGTTTTGAAGCCGCACGAGAAATTGTTTTGCGATTTTTTGCCCTTTGTTATTTGACAGATTAATACTTTTATGTCATAGATCATTTCAGTTTCATTTATTGTATTGTATAAAGGTGGGTGTCCTGCATGGTTATATAGCTTCTTAAAGGTTAAGTAAATTAATTTTTCAAATCTATAATACAAAGTAGCTTGATGTCTGTCCGTCTGTCCGTCTGTCTGTCCCTTAAGATCTCGGTAACCGCTGAACCGATTGGATTCTACTCTTCAGGGTATATACCTATTGGTCCTGTGGTGGTTTTAAGCTATTTTCTTGGGGGGTGGGACACCCCCAACCCCCCCAAAAACAAAAAAAATTCCCCCCATTTTTTTTTTTTTTTTTTTTTTGTAGAAGAATTCTTTTGTAGAAATATTCTTTTGTAGAAGAATTCTTTTGTAGAAAATTTCTTTTGTAGAAAATTTCTTTTGTAGAAGATTTCTTTAATTCTTCTTATTTTTTTTTTGGGAATTTTTTGTTGTTGTCATCTCTTGGGGCAAAGCCCCTAGAGGCTAGGGGCAAAGCCGCTAGTATACTATAAGGTATTATGTTTTCCTGACAGAAGCTAAACAATTTCCCATATAGTTAAAACATTAAATAAAATATTTAGGCTTATTTCTCAAAATAAGTTTATAAGTGGATATGTAGGATAATAGAGATAATCTAGAGACATACTCTCTAAATCAGCCAATAGGAGAACAATGGAAGTAGATTCCAGACAAGTCATTGGTTAAAATCTAAATCAGCCAATAGTAGAACAGTGGAGGTAAATTCCAGACATGTCATTGGTTGAAATATAAATCTAAATCAGCCAATATGAAAACAGAAGAGGTAGATTCCAGATATGTCATTGGTTAAAATTATGTAAAAATTTAGGAGTTAGATTATTCATCTTTACATATTATTTCTATTGGTAGGAGAGTGTTAATATTAAATATTAGAACTTTTAAGCATATTCAACAATTATTTAAGGACGTCATTGATCAAAATAAATCAATTTACTTCAAGGTGAATGATTTTTAAAAATTACCTGAGTTGATTGCTAGTTCTCTCTAGGGACTGTGACCTCTGCCTGGCCAGGTGAGGGTGGGACCCTCCAGCTCCCCCGGTCAGTCTCATGGCGTTACCTGACACACCACCACGACCTTAATATATATTTCAATTTTAATTTCTTTTTTGAAGATTTGAGTGAGGATGTTGAATTGGTAACAGTGTTATAGAGAAGTTAAAACAGTAAATTTACATACTGTCTAAAAAATCAGCCATGTGACGTCATAAAAATGAGGGATTATCTATTCCTTTTATTAGGGGTTTTCTTTCCCATTTCTCCTCTCATCTCACTCATTTTTTTTTACTTTTCCTGGCTGATTTTTGAGACACTTTGTAAAGTTACTTCATTTCACTGTAAGCAATTCAACTTCCTTGCTAGGAGATTAAAAATAAACTTTAAGGGGTTAATTTAAAGGGAAATGAATTTGAAGATTAGTCAACGAAACAAGGATTTTCTTATGATTTAAGACACTAATAATTTAAAGGTTCAATGATAATATAATTAAATACGACCTACTTAAAAATTAATATTATAATTGACTAAAGCATACATGATAATTTAATAAATAGTGACTTAACTTCCTAGCAACTGTAGTTATTGTTTTCAAAGCATTTTTTACCACAAAGTCCTCTTTGTAAAATCGTTACAAATCCCCCTTCCCTTTACCAGAAAGTGGTTAAAGCCTGGTCTTAACCAATTCTAAACTTCCCAAAAATGAGAAAGACTAAACTACATAACTTTCGTGTCACTTTTGAGGAAGACGATTCCCTTTTCTCCCATCTCTTTTGAAGAGATTTTCTTCCCCCCTTCCCTTTTTCTTTTCCCTTTATATGACGTCATATAGGAATCGTCTTCCTCAAAAGTGACACAAAAGTTATGTAGTTTAGTCTTTCTCCCCAAAAATTGCAAAAAGAATCCTATAGAACATACAGACAATCACCCTGCTACTTTAATATTTAACTTTTTAAAATCAAACAAATCAATATAACTATGAATTAATCATTGACACCACAGGTGAGTGTAAAACAATGTTATATTTTAAAGCCATTACTTGTGAAGTGCGTGTATGCGCATTTGTGAATTTAGATGTTTATTTCATAAAATTACTTTTCAGTATGGCTACCAAACAGATCAAACTCTGCTACATTAAAACCAGTTCTGAGCCATAATGAAATACCATGTATATAATCGTATCTTAGACAATTTCCCATGAGAAATAAAAATCATAAAATTAATACCAGTTTTGTTGACCCCGACTTTCGTCCCTTCGGGTCCATCAAAACTGGTATTATCCTTATACGTTTTATTTTACTAACCGCGGAAAACTGTTTACAAAACGATGCGATAAATAACAATTATTTACTTAAAATCAGAAAATGAAAAAAATCTTTGATAATCAAACCGACAAAATAAAACTTTTAGAATAGCTTTTACAATCATTTTGACTACATAACAAACTTTTGAATTAAGTTACTTCTAAATACTTTAATAAAATAATAAAATATTAACTATTTTTAGTTCTACTAAATATAGATTTATTAAGGTAGTTATTGTAATTTTAGTAATTTTAAATATTTTTTATATTTAATTTTGATGTGTTAACAGTTTATACTGAAAATTTCAAAACTTGATTCTTAATCAAGTTTTGTTTGGGAAATAAATTTTTAGTTACATTAGTTAAACTTTTAATTTTTTAGAATTAATGTTCAATTTAGAAAAAAAGAAAGTGTTTTTTTGCAGTCAAAAAGCAATTTGTTCAATTTATTGGGAAAATAAAAAAAACTAAACCTAGACTAGAAAACCTGTCCTCGTCGGTCCTAGCCGTCCGGCCGTCTGCGGTCATAGAGAGGTCTTCGACAACCGAACCAAGGTTGGGGTTTGCCCGTTCGTTCGACGCCGTCCGTGACCCGCCGCTTCCGGTGCCACCTCGCTCCTCAAAATGTGTCCAGAACGAGGCAGAGTGTTGATGCACTGAAACCGGAACCGCCGGCTGTGGCGGCAAGAGGTCGATCATGGGCGGGCAGCCGGTTGTCGGTGACGATACCAGACCGAAGGCATCAAGTTGTTGGTGCTGACCTAGCTGAGAGTGGAGAAGTGGATGTTGGCCAGTTGAAAATTGGAGGCTGTTGTTGGCGGAGCTCCCAACCGCCGCTGATTGTTGTTGATTTAAATTCAATTTTTTAAGGTCATCGTGAAGTCGACCCGTCAGTCTCTTTAACTCGTCAGCCGGAAGCTGGCTAGCCAGCCGGCGCAGCTCCTCAGCCTGAATTTGGCTGCCGCTGCTGGCAGTGATGGCGGCTGACGAGGTTGTGGGCGCCGCGCCCAAACGTTGAAGCTCTTCGGTAAGGCGGTCGGGTAAGGATAAAGCCAGGTGCTGTAATTTTTTTTATGTTTTATTCATCAAAATAAATAACTAATGGCCTTACTTAAAGTGTAATTAGCACAGATATACCAAATAAGAAACAAGAATGATAACTTTCATAGCTAATCACGAAAAATACACAATTCATAAATAAACAAACGGACAAAGTGAGTTATAGAGGAGAAGTTTAGTTTAAAACAGAAAATTTTAATTTAAAAAAAAATATTTGTGTCTTTTGAAGCTTGTCTATATTTAATATAAGCCGAGAAATAACATTTCTCCTTTGTGTGTTACGGACAGACGGGCGGACAGACAAAGTAAATAACAGAGTAGCTTCTCTACTAAAAATATGAAATTAAGAAAAAACATAAATTCCTTGCTCAGCTGTGATTTGCTATCAGTCTGCGCATTCTCTAACCTAGTATTAACATCACAACAATTCAGAATTAAAACAATTTATTCCAGTTAAAATAGCCTAAAACCATAACAGGAGCTATGTAAAGCTTCCCCAAAATGTATATCTAAATCCATAATTTGCGCCTAGCCACCAGGGAAGGGCAGGGAACAGCTTTAAACCTCTAAGTAAGTAAATGATGATACGTACAAGCTTCCATGATAAGTACATCCAATTCGGACCATTATTTTTGGGATCTTTAACTTAGAACAAAAAAAAACATTACTTACTACTTTATATAATAGAAGGGTGGAATTCAATTAGGACACCTGCCAAATACAGGGCAGTAATCATTAGAATTTCGACGTTAAAAACGATGAATTTTTTAAATAGAATAAAAAACATACTTTTCTCTTTACAAAGAAAACACAGAACTCAACAAAAAAACTAATGGATCATGGAAAGAAAACAAAGTCATTCCTAATTAGGACAGAAGTCACTGGAAATTGGTCTAAGGAAGGCTACTTATGTCCTTCATCTAACAAAATCTAACTTAAGGGAGGTGACTTATGTCCTTTGTCTGACAAATTCTTACATTAGGAAGGCTGCTTATGTCCTTCATGTTGCAAAACTTAGCTTTTCTGTCCTTTACATAGCAAAACCTTACTAAACATAGCTTTTCTGTCCTTTACATAGCAAATTCTTGCAAAACATAGCAATTTCTTGCAAAACATAGCAAATTCTGGCAAAACATAGCAAATTCTTGCAAAACATAGCAAATTCTTGCAAAACATAGCAAATTCTTGGAAAACTTAGCTTTTCTGTCCTTCACATAGCTAATTCTTGCAAAACATAGCTAATTCTTGCAAAACATAGCAAATTCTTGGAAAACTTAGCTTTTTTGTCCTTCACATAGCTAATTCTTGCAAAACATAGCAAATTCTTGGAAAACTTAGCTTTTCTGTCCTTCACATAGCTAATTCTTGCAAAACATAGCAAATTCTTACAAAACATAGCAAATTCTTGCAAAACATAGCAAATTCTGGCAAAACATAGCAAATTCTTGCAAAACATAGCAAATTCTTGCAAAACATAGCAAATTCTTGGAAAACTTAGCTTTTCTGTCCTTCACATAGCTAATTCTTGCAAAACATAGCAAATTCTTGGAAAACTTAGCTTTTCTGTCCTTTACATAGCTAATTCTTGCAAAACATAGCAAATTCTTGCAAAACATAGCAAATTCTGGCAAAACATTGCAAATTCTTGGAAAACTTAGCTTTTCTGTCCTTCACATAGCTAATTCTTGCAAAACATAGCAAAATCTTACAAAACATAGCAAATTCTTGCAAAACATAGCAAATTCTTGCAAAACATAGCAAATTCTGGCAAAACATAGCAAATTCTGGCAAAACATAGCAAATTCTTGCAAAACATAGCAAATTCTTGCAAAACATAGCAAATTCTTGGAAAACTTAGCTTTTCTGTCCTTCACATAGCTAATTCTTGCAAAACATAGCAAATTCTTGGAAAACTTAGCTTTTCTGTCCTTCACATAGCTAATTCTTGCAAAACATAGCAAATTCTTACAAAACATAGCAAATTCTTGCAAAACATAGCAAATTCTGGCAAAACATTGCAAATTCTTGGAAAACTTAGCTTTTCTGTCCTTCACATAGCTAATTCTTGCAAAACATAGCAAAATCTTACAAAACATAGCAAATTCTTACAAAACATAGCAAATTCTGGCAAAACATAGCAAATTCTTGCAAAACATAGCAAATTCTGGCAAAACATAGCAAATTCTTGGAACACTTAGCATTTCTGTCCTTCACATAGCAAATTCTTGCAAAACATAGCATTTCTGTCCTTTCAATTTATGAGATCTTAAGCTACAGACAGAAAAACTTTGCTTTTTTGTTTTCAATAAACCAGGATATCATAACACTAATGGAGTAACAATGTTGTTTGCAAAGTACAGTTGAAGCTTTCTGACTGCCCTTGTACTATGTGTGTTAGTGTCTGTGTATGTTCTCACAGCTTTAGTGGCCAGGTGGAAATATTGAGAGCCAAAATTATCAATTTAAAATTTAGAAATGTAGATTCTCTACAAAAATGTAGTCTCTTGATTTTTTTACTAGGCTCATTACATATTTTTTTGTATTTTTTAAATATATTTTTTTGGCCACCTAGGAATTTCATTATAGTATAGAAGGCAGAAAGTAATGTACTGTTTTAACTTCTATCTAACAGGAGATGAGAACTAACCTAACAATAGTAAATAAGGTTTAAAGAGTACATTTTTATATTATCTTATTCAGTGTTTATTTAAAATAACCAATAAAATTAAATCTTTATTCCACAATTTCATGTAACTGAGACACTGAAGAAGATAAATTTAAATCCATTGTCCTAGCATTGAATTAAAGAATTTATGTAATATATTTAAGAAGATTAATTATTTTTCATGTGACAGTTCCAATTGGTAGATCTTAAGGAGTAGTTTAATTCTAATTAATTTTTCGGGTATAGTCCCTTTCCTGACAACGCTCCTTAAGGGGCGATTCTTTTTTTTCACCCTGTGAGGCAATCACTAACCAATATAACCTAACCTAAACTAAAATAACCCATCAAAAGCCATTTAAAATATATAAGACGAATCGCCCCTTAAGGGGTGTTGCCACAAAAGGGACTATTCCTCATTTTTCTAATATTGAAAATATAGAATTTTGATTTGATTTTTTTTTATTTTACAATGTTTTTTTTTCAAGTTGTTTTAATAAAAACGTTCCCCCCTTTTCCTCTTGTTAATAATGTACTTACATAAATTGCGTCGATTATAAATTAATATTATTTAAATATTGTCTGCTAGCAATATGCAGTGGATTAGAACCGGTTCTCAGCAATACTGAAAAATTATATAAAGCATAATATGTACATTTTTATGGCCGCGGAAAGCTAAATATAATACGATGCGTCGTATATTCCTGAACGATGAATCATAAAATTATTGGAGATAAGATATCCTGTGGGGCAATCACCTAACCCAATATAACTTAACCTAACCTAAATAACCTCTAAAACACCATTTTAAAAATACGACGAATCGCCCCTTAAAGCGTTGCCACAAAAGGGAATAATCTTATGATCTAATTAGGGATCTAAAGGGAAAGAAAATGGCCGAAAATTGATATACATCCCCGAGGATGATGCACAAAATTATCCTTTCTGAGATCAAAATTAGTGGTTGAACATTTAAACACGTAACTAAACTAACCAACCAATTAAAAAATCAACGTTCCAAAAGTTGGTTAATTTACGAATAAGAAAACGTTATTATAAAACTTTGGGGACTAACGTGTAATAAACAGACCAATGTCTACTCTCTATCTGGATTAATCTAAATTTAGATTATTTATATACAAACATGTATAAGTATAAACAAAATTAAACAAGGATGACAACATCCATAAAAGCGTAGCTCTAAAATCAGTAGGGTCTGTTATAGGAATCATCATGCAAAGTTTGAAATTGATAAGACAATTATATCATGTCTAAATTTACGAAAAGAGGTAACTGTTACATATAGAAAGAACCAACCTAATTATAGAAAAGCTTCGTTTTGAACAGAAGTCTCAGGGATCTCTAGGGATAATGGCCGGTAAATTTGTGTACATTCCCAGTATAATTAATTTAAAATACCCCTTTCAATACTTTACTTATTTAAAGTCTAATGTACTTTCCCTCCCTGGGTTTACCCTTATACTAAAGTAACAGGATGTCTGTGTGTTTGTATGTTTGTGTGTTTGTACCAAAGGATCTCGCTTACCGCTGAACCGATTGGGTTCTCCTTAACAGGGTAGCTTCTCATAAGTCCCGGGAAGGTTTATAACTATTTTGGGGGAGGGTACCACCACCCTCTCAGGAGAAATCGCCCCTAGAAAAAAATTACCCCTCCCGAAAAAGAGACTTGAACGAAACATAAACAAACTATTTCTGTAATTAGATATTTTAAATAAAAAAAAACATTCAAAGTGCCACTAGAGGCCTCTAGGGGCGTAGCCGCTAGTATAAAGATAAAAGATTAAACAACAGTTACTCTAATAATTAAACCAAGTATTTTTTTCAGGGATGATTTTTCATGGAATGGTTAATTAGTTTTATTTTGTATTACAAAAATAAAAAAAAACTCTAATTTATTCAATTCTAAATATTTATGGGGAGAAAAAAATCTAACTTTCTATCCGCTTTCCTAAAAATTCGAAGAAAGCCCTTGCAATCATTACATAATTTATCAGCTGATTTATTTGAACCGCTGAAAATGAAGTTGTCAACTATCTTTAGAGTTTGTACCAGATAAATGGAGAATTGCATTAGATGATACTAACAGCTATGACACTAATATGCCTATGCTCTATGTAGAGAGGTGGGTACTTTTCATCAAATACAAATGTCCAACTCTAGGTATGGTTTTTATCTTCTTTAAAAAGAAACCTAATTTTTATCTTTGGGGAGGGTTAGTTAATTTTTTTTTCTTGGGCAATTTCTCCTGTTTCTTTTATATAAGCATTGATTATTGTATAGGTATATTTTATGAAGAAAAAAATAGTTTGATATAATAATCAAAAATAAATATGTAGAAATATTAGATTCATATTAAATACTTTTTGGTATAATATTTTATGTGTTGGCTACTGTAAAGGATTATGAAATAAGTTTGATAGATAGATAGCCAGTTAGGGAGAGGGTAACAGGGAAGGGGAGAAATGATAATAACAGGTGGCCAAAAAAAAATATATATTATAAAAAATACAAAAAAAATATGTAATGAGCCTAGTAAAAAAATCAAGAGACTACATTTTTGTAGAGAATCTACATTTCTAAATTTTAAATTGATAATTTTTGCTCTCAATATTTCCACCTGGCCACTAAAGCTGTGAGAACATACACAGACACTAACACACATAGTACAAGGGCAGTCAGAAAGCTTCAACTGTACTTTGCAAACAACATTGTTACTCCATTAGTGTTATGATATCCTGGTTTATTGAAAACAAAAAAGCAAAGTTTTTCTGTCTGTAGCTTAAGATCTCATAAATTGAAAGGACAGAAATGCTATGTTTTGCAATAATTTGCTATGTGAAGGACAGAAATGCTAAGTTTTCCAAGAATTTGCTATGTTTTGCAAGAATTTGCTATGTTTTGCCAGAATTTGCTATGTTTTGCCAGAATTTGCTATGTTTTGCAAGAATTTGCTATGTTTTGCCAGAATTTGCTATGTTTTGTAAGAATTTGCTATGTTTTGTAAGATTTTGCTATGTTTTGCAAGAATTTGCTATGTTTTGTAAGAATTTGCTATGTTTTGCAAGAATTAGCTATGTGAAGGACAGAAAAGCTAAGTTTTCCAAGAATTTGCTATGTTTTGCAAGAATTAGCTATGTGAAGGACAGAAAAGCTAAGTTTTGCAAGAATTTGCTATGTTTTGCCAGAATTTCCTATGTTTTGCCAGAATTTCCTATGTTTTGCCAGAATTTGCTATGTTTTGCAAGAATTTGCTATGTTTTGCAAGAATTTGCTATGTTTTGTAAGATTTTGCTATGTTTTGCAAGAATTAGCTATGTGAAGGACAGAAAAGCTAAGTTTTCCAAGAATTTGCAATGTTTTGCCAGAATTTGCTATGTTTTGCAAGAATTTGCTATGTTTTGCAAGAATTAGCTATGTAAAGGACAGAAAAGCTAAGTTTTCCAAGAATTTGCTATGTTTTGCAAGAATTTGCTATGTTTTGCCAGAATTTGCTATGTTTTGCAAGAATTTGCTATGTTTTGCCAGAATTTGCTATGTTTTGCCAGAATTTGCTATGTTTTGCAAGAATTTGCTATGTTTTGCCAGAATTTGCTATGTTTTGCAAGAATTTGCTATGTTTTGTAAGATTTTGCTATGTTTTGCAAGAATTAGCTATGTGAAGGACAGAAAAGCTAAGTTTTCCAAGAATTTGCAATGTTTTGCCAGAATTTGCTATGTTTTGCAAGAATTTGCTATGTTTTGTAAGAATTTGCTATGTTTTGCAAGAATTAGCTGTGTAAAGGACAGAAAAGCTAAGTTTTCCAAGAATTTGCTATGTTTTGCAAGAATTAGCTATGTGAAGGACAGAAAAGCTAAGTTTTCCAAGAATTTGCTATGTTTTGCAAGAATTTGCTAAGTTTTGCAAGAATTTGCTATGTTTTGCAAGAATTTGCTATGTTTTGCAAGAATTTGCTATGTTTTGCAAGAATTTGCTATGTGAAGGACAGAAATGCAATGTTTTGCAAGAATTTGCTATGTTTTGCAAGAATTTGCTTAGTTTTGCAAGAATTTGCTATGTTTTGCAAGAATTTGCTATGTGAAGGACAGATAAACTATTTTATGCAAGATTTTGCTATGTGAAGGACCAAAAAGCTAGGTTTTGTGTGGTGAAGGGAGGCTACTTATGTCCTTCATCTTGCAAAATCTTTGTTAAGGGAGACAAGTTATGCCCTTCATCTAACAAATTCTCACAAATTTGCTATGTTTTGCAAGAATTTGCTATGTTTTGCAAGAATTTGCTATGTGAAGGACAGAAATGCAATGTTTTGCAAGAATTTGCTATGTTTTGCAAGAATTTGCTAAGTTTTGCAAGAATTTGCTATGTTTTGCAAGAATTTGCTATGTGAAGGACAGATAAACTATTTTATGCAAGATTTTGCTATGTGAAGGACCAAAAAGCTAGGTTTTGTGTGGTGAAGGGAGGCTACTTATGTCCTTCATCTTGCAAAATCTTTGTTAAGGGAGACAAGTTATGCCCTTCATCTAACAAATTCTCACATAAGGGAAGCTACTTATGTCCTTCCTAGGAAGGTGACTTCTGTCCTAATTAAGGAATGACTTTGTTTTCTTTCCATGATCCAAACTAATAAATAAAAATCTATTTTTAGTAGCAAAGCAACGCTTTATATAACCATGTACGTCCATAGGTCAGTCAATCCGTAACTTTTTAGAGAAAATGTGATTTATTCGGCTGCTATTCAAGTTAGACAGCTGAAATTTTGGGTGAAGATTACCTGTACCGATAAGCTACTTGTTGGTATTGTTATCCTTGTTTTTTTTAATATTTAATAATCTTGTTGTGATAATTTCCTTGAAATATTAGATTGTGCTGTATTATTATTATTATGTGTTGATGTGTTGACACCAGAACTTACGGCCAGGTGATCTACGTCTAGTAGGGTTCAGTGGTTGCAGCTTTATGAATATTTAGAGGCCTCTAGGGGCACTTGATAGAAGGGGATGGAGGAGAAGCCCACATTAAATTTTAGTTTTAAAAGGAATTTTTTGAGTAGGTTTATTTTTATTGGGGTGATTTCTTTCGAGGTTGAGGGCACCCTCCCCAAAAATAGTTCCCGTAGACCTATAAAACCTTCACTATAGAGGAGAACCACATCGGTTCAGTAATTAAGGAGATCCTTAGCTACACAAACAGGCATTTTTATAAACGGTCAGGATACGCAAAATTTCCTGTAAAAGACACCTATATCCTATTACTTTTTTCAGACATCTATACAATAGCTAAAAATATTAGCAAAGATTAAAAATTCGACTAAAATCAGCTAAGATACCTTAAATTCTGAAAGGGTTACAAACAATTGTTGTAAATGACGACAAAGCATAAAATTTTAAAAAATTGCTGGAAAAGTAAAAAGCTATATGCCTTTCTGAACCTTTTTTAAAAAGGCATAAAAATTGTATAATTGTGCAACCCCTGCCTGAAAATTGACTGGCCAGGCCCTTGAGATCATCAGGGAGGAGAGAAACTATCTGTTCATTCAGAGTTCTGTTCTCCTTGGAGGCCAGGTAGATATCACACACTCCTTCCTCAACCTGCTTCTCTGTCAGGCGCCGCAGGTCTTCCGTCAGTCTGTTCTTGTCATCTGCAAGCGTGAGTGGTTAGAGATACAGGGATAGCACAATGGCAGGTAAATTATCCTCCCTCCTAATCATTTCTGTTTTACTAGTGCAGAATGATTTTTATAGAAAACAATGCTGCCTTTAGTTTAAAATATTGAAAGAGAATATCTGGAAAGAATGATTTATCTGCTTTTGCCACCATTCCCAATCTCGGTTTTTATGATATTAAAGGTTTCATACAAAGTTTGAAATTATATAAAAAAAAATGTAAAAGCTTTAAATTGTATAAAACCTTCATTTTTAAATATTGACATAAACCAATATGATATTGCTTATATTTTATATTTAATAAATTTTATAATATAAAATTTTATATAAAAGTAGAAGAATATCTCAAAAAAAGATGAAACAATAAAAATGAAATATTTTTAATATTTGTCTCAGATATTTCAAATATTTAGTGATGCAGCAACTCTATAATAAATTTGTTCATATTAAATCATAATAATCATTTATCGCATCGTATTATAAACAGCTTTCCGCGGATTTAAAAATGTACCATTATAAGATTAAAATCAGTTTTGTTAGCCCCGAGATGCCAAAGGCACGGGCTATAAAAAAATAGTTTTAATCTTATGATAATACATTTTTTTATTCGTAGAAATCTGGATATAATACGATGCGATACGTGATTTTTCAGTATTGCTGAGAACCGGTTATAACAGAGGATATTAGTTGGTTTCAAAGCCATACTGGAAAAAAATTTAATATCCTTATTTTAGAAATTACTCGTTATGTATTCGATTATGTAAGTTTAGCATTATAAAGAACTATCTGTAAAACTACACTTAAAAAGTATGATAAAATGTTTTACTTTAGGTTTTTTCGTTGTTAGAAAATAATATTGTTGCTTTATAATGGTACACATAAATAAATTTACAGGGTAGCATCATTAAATTTGCCAAGCATTTACAAATAATTAATTTTTTAGCGATAAAACTGTATTTTAAATGAGAAAAAAATCTTCAAGACGGCGTTGAAAACCCGGGGAAGGAGAGGACATTGGGCTGATTATAAAATCGTTTCAAAAGTTTTCTTATTCATTAGCATAACATCTTTGGGAACGAAAACAAAACGCTGGAAAATTGACTTATTATATGCTTCAAAAAAGGTATCGACACCCGCAAACAAAATAACATATTAACGCATTTTTTGGCACGTGCTTGATGAAAATAAAAGATGTTGTTTATCCTTATACTAAAGTAACAGGATGTCTGTGTGTCTGTCTGTGTGTACCGAAGGATCTCGCTAACCGCTGAACCGATCGGGTTCTCCTTAACAGGGTAGATTCTCATAGGTCCCAGGAAGGTTTTTAACTATTTTGGGGGAGGGTACCTTCACCCTCCCAAGAGAAATCACAAAAAAATGAAATATTCTCGCCGCGTAGCGCTTGGCGCTGCGTAGACACATGAATTTGAATTTAAACAGCTGATCAAACATAGACAAATTATTTCTCAGATCAGATATCTTAAATAAAAAAAAACATTTAATTGCCCCTAGAGGCCTCTAGGGGCGTAGCCGCTAGTTATGAAATAAAGCAACCAATTATTGAAAATTTACGACACAACTTTTTCTTTGACCACCCTGTACTTTGAGTGATGTATAAACTACTAATACTCAATGTATTGAAATATTCTTAGGAGAGGGACTCAAAGTAAAATTGAATATATTTCATGGTGCTCAAACGTTTCTTCCAAAATAATTTTGACTTTAAAATACAGCTTTTAAGTACATGTAGTTATGTTGTTATATTAGACATTACCCAAAGATATAAAATATGTTTCATCCCAAACTCAAATTTTAAATTATTATCAAAATCAATTTTAAGCAACTTTTAAAGAGTTTTTATTTAAAACTTGTTTGTTGGGTTGTATGGATTCCTTATTGAAGAGCCTACATCACCCACTCCACGTTTAATACAGGGTGCTAACAGAATAATAATTCGACCAAATAATATATATAAGCTTTAGATTCAAAACTATAATTTGGTATACAAATTAGGGACCCAGACAACTTTAAACAGCTAGCTTTTTTAGAGAAAAAATTGAAAATTACAAAAAAAAACAGTTGTAACAAAAAAATAAACTAATTGGAAAAAAATATTTTTCATAATTTTAACAGATGTTGAGGGCTTTCTTTTTTAATTGGTGCGCCCTGTACTACACTATGTACATTATTGTACTCTTATACATTCACTGTTCTATCTTATCTCACTCTTTGAATTTATTGGTCCACCCTGTACTCTTAAACACTCACGGTCTTCTCTTATCTAACTTTCTTATTTATACCCTGTACTACTCTAGATACACTGTATTTTTTCTTTGGACACCCTGTACTCTTAAACATTCACTGTACCCATTCTTTGGGACACCCTCTAATCTTAAACATTAACTTTTCTCTCTTATCTACATCTTTGAATAACTTGGTACACCCTGTACTTCACTCTTTACATACATTGTATTTTTTCTTTGGACAGCCTGTACTCTTAAACATTCACTGTCCTCTCTTATCTAACTTTCTGCCCATATTTGAAAAATTGGGAAAGGTTTTAAACATTATACTAATTTTTAAGAATTTTGAAAAATATTTTTAAAAATATCAATATTTTTTGCTCTATGAGTGCGCAGCTAAGTTAATTGATACGCGCTTATTGTGTATTTAAGCGTGCGCAGGCTGTGCATTCAACTTTTCAGCTGGTGGTAGGACTAACCGTTCGGTAAAAATATATCTTATTGTATTTTGACTTGGTCCCGAAAATACAAGGTAACTTGTAATAGAACGCAAGAATTCCTTTATTTAACCCACCAACCCTTATTAGAAATTAATCTTTAATAATATTATTTTCTTCATTGCCTTAGAAAGTTTTATATATCATAAAAAAATACACATTTACAGTTTTATATAAATTATGCTTTGATTTATCAAGTAAATAATCTTTGAAATGTTAAGATCGAGACAATAAAAGTTACTCTTTTGAAAAATAAATAACTCTGAAAGAAGATTTATCCCAAACGGTTAATTTGATTTGACATTGATTCATTAATATTTCCAAGATAACCTACCTACTATGGCAAATAGAATTTTAAGGTATAATTTATTCAAAAATGTTCATATTTTTTCTTCTTAATTGAAAATCCCCAAGATACAAAAAATAAAATATTACTGATGGATTTCTGTTAAGGGTAAGTGGGTTAAATTAAGCAATACTTTAATTCTATTTAAAATAAACACCCAGTACTTTCGTTGTAAAGATAAGATTTAGTTTAAAAATTCACCTTGTAAATAGTAATGTAATTAATGAAATACTTTTAGAGGGCTTCATAGCGTTATAAATATATGCATTTACAATATTATTTGGAAAATCTAAGTACAAATAATTTATGTAATCACTTCTGAATGTTGAATTAAATAAGAAATTAATTAGAGATTAAATAGGCCAATAATATACATAAGTTTAAAAAGTACAAAAATCGAATAACCACTAATAAATAACAAAATTACAAATGTTTTTTTCATCTCTTTATTATATTTTATTAATTAACTCGTTTAAAAGATATTTGTAAAACTCGAGGAAGACTCCTATTTAGACAGTTAGGGAGTTGAATCCATTTTTATAGAAGCAGAAATATAATCTATGATTATGGTTTGGACCCTCTAAAACTGTAATCTACCCTTCCACTTTCCCCTCTCTTGGTGAAGATATCTTCAACGCCGATACGATTTTTGAAATATAAGATTCCACTTTTGTCTCTGTTGTTGAAGATATCTTCACCAAGAGAGGCAAAAGTGGAATCTTAAATTTCAAATATCGTATCGGCGTTGAAGATATCTTCACCAAGAGAGAGGAAAGTGGAATCTTACATTTCAAAAATCGTATCAGCGTTGAAGATATCTTCACCAAGAGAAGGGAAAGTAGAATCTTACATTTCAAAAATCGTATCGGCGTTGAAGATATCTTCACCAAGAGAGGGGAAAGTGGAAAGGTAGATTACAGTTTTAGAGGGTCAAAACCATAATCATAGATTATATTTCTGCTTCTATAAAAATGGATTCAACTCCCTAACTGTTAGATAATATGTGCTGTACAAATTAAAATTGGGAGCTCTAATAAAAACAATAATCATTACAGTTGAAAAATATTTATAACACATAAAGATAATTCTAAAAAAGCCTTCCTTTTATCACTTTGTATGTCTTTGAATATACAAAGCAAGCTCCATTTATTTAAATGTATAATGTTTTAAAAGAATATAGTTACACCCTCTAAAAAAAATGATTATTGTAACTAGATCTTTAGGTTTAAAACCTAGCAAACGACCCTTTCAAAATTTAAGTTTTATCATTAAGCATTAACTAACTAAAGCTACTTATGATACCATCTTGCTTGAAATTTATTAAAATAATCTTTAATTTTAACATAAAGAATTAGAAGATTTTTTATATGACAGTTCTTTTAGTTAAAAAAATTAAAATTTATCTATGAAAATATAAGAATTGCAAAAGTAAATTGTAAAAGATTCATATTATTAAAATTAGTGTTCAAGGATAGGACAGTAGGAAAAAATGAATTGTGTTAGAATTGATTTTTATTTAATTAATTTATTTGCTATTGCCCATTCCCTTCTTTATTATAGTAACTTTTTTATGCAAGAAAATTGAAAAGAAAAAAAATAGCAACTGTTACTAAGCTGCTATAAAATTTCAAATGTTTTAGCCAAATTTTATAACAGCTTAATTACAAATTGCTGATTATTTTTAAAGGTCATATAAAAGTGAGGTATACATATGAAGAATATAGGTGTACCTACATAGATCCACATTGTACTACATCACAATGTACAATAGCATGCATGGATATTTGGACTTACCAAGTAATCTTTGAACCATTTGATCTCGTTCTATTCCATTGCTACTTCCCATATCCTGAAAAATGAATATTTTTTGTTAGCTAAGGCATAAGACAGTAAGAGGCAGGGCTCGGCAGCCGTGACTAAGCCTCAAATTTATATTAATTTGGAATTTGGATGCTTTGAAAAAATGTTTGAAAAGAGGGTTTGCCATATTTGGATCAGGTTTAGACTTCCAGCTGATTTGTAAAATTGTAAAAGGTTAATTTTCATGAGGTTTACAGGCGGCTGAAGGCTGCTGAGCCCTTGTAAGAGGAATAAGGATAAAGAGAGAAAAATAGATAGATAGATAGAGAGAGAGAAAGAGAGAGAAAAGTAGAGAGAGAGAGAGAGAGGGAGAGAGAAAGAGATAGAGGGAGAGAAAGAGAGAGAGAGAGAGAGAGAGAGAGAGAGAGAGAAAGAAAGAAAGGGAGAGAGAGAGAGAGAAAAAAAGAGAAATTTTAAAGGTAAAAAAAAGAAAGAGAGAGAAAAGTAGATAGAGAGAGAGAAAGAGAGAGAGAGAGAGAGAGAGAGAGAGAGAGAGAGAGAGAGAGAGAGAGGGGGAGAGAGAAAGAGATAGAGGGAGAGAGAGAGAGAGAGATGGAGTGATAAAAATATTAATATTTAGTTAATTATTAGGCTTTGAAGATAATTTAAGAGATAAATAGAAGTAAAGAAGAGAGCAAAAAAAAGAAAATATAGAAAAAGAGATATAGAGTGAGAGTTAATGATTAGGTTGAGTGTTAAACATAATCCGAAGGATAATCCGGCCAAAGTCACTACTTAAACAGTTGGGTCTATGAAACTATTTTTGTTTACTAGAAACTACTTGAAAAGCAGAATAAAATTGCAATATATCCTAAAAATTCCACGGTGTATTCTATTTTGTCTAGTTATGCATGTTTAAAGGGATAAAACAATCTGATTTTCTCCAATAAAATCCTAGTTTAAATTTAAAGTATAGTATAAATCCGTCCAAGTCACTACTTAAACAGTTGGGTCTATGAAACTATTTTTGTTTACTAGAAACTACTTGAAACGCAGAATAAAATGGCAATATATCCTAAAAATGCCACGGTGTATTCTATTTTGTCAAGTTATGCATGTTTGATGGGATAAAACAATCTTATTTTCTCCAATAAAATCCTAGTTTAGAAGGTAAATTTAAAGTATAGTATAGATCCGTACAAGTCACTACTTAAACAGTTGGGTCTTTTTGTTTAATATTAACAACTTAATGTGGTCTCTTAAATCGCAGGGTAGAAGCGCAAAGTATTCTCATAATGCCGCACTCTATTTTTTAATAGATCAACAAGCCTAGTTTGATTTAAAAAACATATTATTTACTTTATTAAAATAAAAATAAATTAGTAGCATTCTAGGTCCAAAGTTTCTACTGAAACAGTTGGGACTATGAAACTAATTTTAGTTGCCAGTTACTTTTCAAATGCATTAGCGGCTACAACCATAGAGGCCTCTAGGGACACGTAAAATTGTTTCTTTTCAATCTATTTTTAAATCAGCTACTTACCAAAATATTTTTCTCTCCGATAGATGATGTTAGTTATGTTCTTAGCTAATTGCAAAAATGGCTAAGGAGAACCCGATCGGTTCAGTGGTTAGAGAGATCCTTCGGTACAAACAAACAGACAGACAGACAGACATCGATCTACTTTGTATTATAGATATTCTATTAGTAGAAATGCAATTTATCTATAATACAAAGTAGAACGATGTCTGTCTGTCTGTCTGTTTGTTTGTAGCGAAGGATCTCGCTAACCGCTGAACCGATCGGGTTCTCCTTAACAGGGTAGATTCTCATATGTCCCGGGAAGGTTTAAAACTATTTTGGGGGAGGGTACCACCACCCTCCCTAGAGAAATTAAATTTTTAAAAAAATTATCGATTTCAGAAAGAGAGTTCAACGAAAAATAAACATCAAACGTAAAAAAAAACATATTTTAAATATATAATAAAAACATTTAAAGTGCCACTAGAGGCCTCTAGGGGCGTAGCCGCTAGTGTCCTTATAATGTAATATCACATTATTTTGCTTCAATCAGATAGGACAATTCTATTAAGTATATTACCTGGAGCTGTTTATGAATATTAGCTCTAATATTATTTTCATTGTGCTTCTCTGCTAAACTCCTCTCTCTACGTCTCACAATATCACTGAAAATAAAAGAGCAATGAGGTTTTAAATGGATAGGAAGGCTCAATCATGTCAGTTTTACTACCTTTATGAAGTTTTTTTTCAGTCAGATAGATATCCTTTTAATAAAGTAACAGGATGTCTGTCTGTCTGTTTGTACAAGGGATCTCGTTTACCGCTCAACCGATCGGGTGCTCCTTAACAGGGTAGCTTCTCATATGTTTGGGGAAGGTTTATAACTATTTTGGGGAGGGGTAACCCCACCCTCCCAAGAGAAATCACATAAAAATCTAATTTTTTTAATATTCATAGACAAATTATTTCTCAAATTAGCTAGTTATCTTATAATTTATTGGTTTAAATGTCTACACTCATGGTCTACTTAGCATCATGCCTACAAAGTTACAACTTTTTTTGACAAATAGCAGCTTCGTTGAGGCTAGAGGCCTCTAGGGGCACTTAATCTGGAGGGGGGGAAGTCGATCCTTCACTTTAAGTTTTAGTTTTAGAAAAAGAAATTTTAATCAAATTTTGGGGTTGTTTTTTTTCTAGATATGATTTCATATTTGTTGAAGGAGGTACCCAAAATAGTCAAAAACCTTCTGTGGACCTTTGTAAATCTTTACTACAAAGGTGAACCATATCGGTTCTCAAGATTCTATGTTATACACACACAAGCAGACATCCTTTAAAAATTACTTAGCGCAAACACATTATTTCACTTGATAGACAGAAACATATTTACAGTACAACATGAGATGATGATATGCTTTTAGGCTTTTTGACGAGGAAATGACGTTTTTTGAGTATAGTCATTACAAACATAACAAGAAATACATCATCATATAATGGTGTGAATATAAAACTGCAAAATTTTGGCGCTTTTTAAGCCTGGTATTTAATGAGATAGATTTAATAAATATATTTTTCTACATTTATTCCAGTAGTTGTTAATAATCTTTTCCGTTGCATGTCTATTAAATTGCTAAATAATTTTATTTTTTGAAAAATTGGCACGAAAGATTGTGCTAAATGAAGGAGTAACCTTCCTGCAGTACTTTTTAGTTTACTAACATACGCAGACTTACATACAAACAAACAACTACCTTCGCCCCTAGCCTCTAGGGGCTTTGCCCCAAGAGGTGATCAAAAAAAAAGTAAAGGTGAAATTCGTAAAAAAAGGGACCAAGGAAATCTACAAAAAAAAAAAATAAAAAATGGGGAGGATTTTTTTCTTTTTGGAGGGTTACGGGTGTCCCACCCCTCAAGAAAATAGCCTAAAACCACCACAGGACCAGTAGGTATATTTCCTGAGTAGAATCCGATCAGTTCAGTGGTTACCGAGATCCTAAGCTTCAGGCAGACGGACGGACAGGCGGTTAGACATCAAGCTACTTTGTATTATAAATAACAGAAAACTAAAACTAGTCTTTTTTTATCTTATCTAGTTCATTTATTTTTGGTTAGTTTACGTTTGATTTGAGGATGAGTACTATTAGGACACAGCTTACTTGCGTTTGAAACAGGTTTTTTTTATGCCAGTAACAAAAAAGGAATATTTTAAATCGTAAAAGATGTTATATGAGTTTCATAGTATCCAATATTAAAAAACCATACATGTTACTTGTAAGCGAAAATTATATAATTTTTACAAAAGTTTTTTTCTAAATTTTTTAAAGATAATCTGATAAATTATCAACTTTTAAAATTAAGTAATTTTTGTGTTATGTAATTTTTGTTAAGTTGCTATAAGTGATTTATTTGAAAAATTCATTAAATGTATATGAAAACTTGCAAATATTGAATTTATTTATTGTTTGTTCTTGTTCTGGCATTTAAACTAAAAAGTAATTAAACAACCTAAATATTGCTAAAGACAACTGTGAATTTTAGTATCTGTTAGTTACTCATAACGCTTGTCAGAACATATTCATCAATACAAATACAATACATTATACAATATATAGAGTAGACCTGTCCATTATTTTTTTTAAAAATGCAATAAATTGTACAATGCATAGCGTAGACCTGTACAATATTAAACAATTCAAATACAAAATAGACCCGTCAAAAATTCATCAATACAAATACAATACATTATACAATATACAGAGTAGACCTGTCCATTATTTTTTAAAAAAATGCAATAAATTGTACAATGCATAGAGTAGACCTGTACAACATTAAACAATTCAAATACAAAATAGACCCGTCAAATATTCATCAATACAAATACAATACATTATACAATATACAGAGTAGACCTGTCCAAAATATAATAACACAAGTACAATACATTAAACAATACACATATTAGACCTGCCCAATTCATGTGAACAAATTGTGTAAATACACCTTGCTAACCAGCAATTCAATTATACTTAATTATAAGCCAAAAATGCAAATATTGATCGGGTCTAACACATATTGTCAGTCTTTTGTACTACCCTTCAATTAGTGAAAGAAGCCATTTAAGACTGCTGCTATGTATGGATTGGCTTGATGTGTAGATATCAGGGACAAAGGGATATAATATAGTAGATAAAGAAGCATTTAAGACTGATGCTATATATGGTTTGGCTTGATGGGTAGATATCAGAGATACAGGGATAGAACTATGGTAGACAGATAATTCTTTCTGATTTATCTTACTTTGTTAAGTTCTATACTCTTACTTATTGGATGGGTAGATACCTAAAGTATAGGTAGGACAATGTAGAATAGATTATTCTTCCAATCTTTCACATACAGTAAAATAAAAAAAAATAGTTTGTTAGCTTGCTTGATAATGTCTTATTCAATTTAATTTGATTTGCCAAAGCTTACTACAAAATATAACACAAAATCTATTAAAAGATCGGATCATCGAAAGAAAACAAAGTAGCGGGTTTCGTCATATTTTCACAGAAGCTTTTGATTATTTAGGTTATTTTAGGTTAATGATTGCCCCGCAGGATTAGAAAATTGGTCCCGCAGGGTTAAAGCCCTCCGCAGAGGCTAGAAAGAGAAAAGCTACTGTGAAATTACGACAAAACCCACTACTTCGTTTTCTTTCCATGATCCAAATGATCTTAATTAACATACTTTATATGTATATTATATCTATAAAATTATTTTCATACATTAGTTTTATAAGTTCCACGGCAAAACAGAAATGATAAGAAATAGTTAGCATATAATAACAAACTGAAAGTAAGTAACATACGGACAGACCCTAGTTATAGATTACCCTCACTACTAAAATTATAAAATGATTGAACTACCTTTTTCCAATATAAGCCACTAACGTGTAGTCTCCTAATCTGTAAGCCTCTTTTCTGAAATTATATATTTTCATATTAATTTGATAAAATTACTTAAACATATTAGAAAGCTTATTTTCTGAAATATAATATTATACATTTAAAGCGACTGAAAAGCATCAAGGAGCTGTGTAATTAAAGGGATAGGAAAAGCAGAAAATAGCCAAAACATTCCCAATTATAAAAATTGAGTACCTTAAAACCTTCCCAGGACTTTAATGAAATGGAAAACACAGTCGCTTCCGTGGTTATCAAAATCTTAAGCTAAAGATAAAAACCCTTACTACTTTATTTTATTGGTCCCTTCCCTCTCCAGCCCACCCCCATAGTTTCTAGGGTTACAAATATTTAAAAATATCTTTCATTCACCGATCAAATGTTTTGATATAGTCAAAAGACGTTAATTACAATCTTAATTAAATACAATTCTTAATGTATTTTGTTTCTTAAAGGCTTCAAAGGCAGTAAAACAAAATCAAAGGGTTTAAACTGGTTTGAATATGTCGGAAAAGAAGCGGATTTCAGAAATATATTTTAATAGAATAATCATTTCTTTAGAAATAATTTAAATTTATGTATTTCCAAGATTTTCTTGATATTCATTGGCATACTTGAAATCCAACAATCAATTTATGTTCCAGATTTATTTGTGTGTATGTGTATATGTGTGTGTGTGTGTGTGTGTATGTGTAAATGTGTAAGTGTGTGTGTGTATGTGTGTGTATGTGTATGTATGCGTGTGTATGTGTGTGTGTGTGTGTTTGCAGGGCTAACCCTCCATTGTCAGCACTATTGGGCTCAGGGAATTAAAGGATAATGTCAATCTACAACCATATCTTTCCCCAAAAATTATCAGGAAAAAATGGAAAAATTATAATATACCATTTTGAAGAAAATAAATTTTTCTTGCATTGTCCTATCCCTGATTATACATGTTTGTCTTAGGGGAGTGAGAGGACAGTGGGAGAAAATGGAGGAACAGTTTTTACAATTCTTAGGGGGAAGGACTTTAAGATATCGGAGTGTGCCTATAAAATTGCAAATTAGAAAAATAGAAACATTTCCTTTGATATATTTATAAAACTTTTTTTTTTTAAACATTAAGTAGATATGACCTAGGTTTTTTTACTGAGTTACAGTTTGCTGTTCTTCAAACCCTAAATTTTGTTAGTGTGTTATGGGTACACAACAAAAGTTCTAGGTAATCAATCAATACTAGCGGTTTGGAGGGCAATGAAATATAAAACCCCAACCCTTTCCCAAGACTTGAATTTAAAAAATGAATTAGCCTAAAACCATCACTGGATGCAAGCAAAGTTTTATTTTGTGGCCACTATATTCTACAAATTTAGCTGTTTTTGATAAACATTTGGATGAGGACTTTTGGTTTATGTTACTGAGTTTGCAATCTTTTGTTGAAAGCATAATCTTTAGACACACATCCTTACTCAAAACAATTACAATTTTCTTCATTATTATATAACATTGTAAGGATAAACCTTTAATGTCTATTAGTTAAGAGCTCACATCTTATTAGGTTAGCTTTTTAATTACTTTAAAGACATGGGAGGGACATGACAAAGGAGTCTAAATTGTAATGTCCTCTAATCTTATTTCAACGTTTGGCCACTTGATAGCTTAAAAACTTGAATCTTGATTGAGTTTTGAAAATAACAGTGTCCAAACTTTTCAATCAATTATTATTTAAATAAGAGGTGATTTTTGTTTATCATAATGGAGGTACATTATTTAATCGTCCCCTATGATCTTTTGTATGACTCATTTAATTGATACAGTACTGAAATTAAAGAAGAATTCATGTCTCTTATTATCAATTTTCTAAAGTTTGAGATGTAAAAAGATAATTTTAAGGTTTTAATTGATTTGCAAACTGAAATATGTATTAATATAAATAAAATATCTCACTGTAGGTGTACCTATCTTTAAAGCATGGTCCTTACACACACACACAACCACGCACACACACACACACATGTATAGATATATTTAGGGGTGTGTGAAGTGATGTGAGAAGATGAAAGGTGCTTTCTGTTGTCCGCGAAAATGAATACAGCAATTAAATGATTCTGCAAATATCACAATAGCAAAATTTGATAGAATTAAAAGCCCCCTCTGATTTCTATTGATTCTAATAACTTTTGTGCTTATCTGACCAATTGCATATACAAAGTTGTTTGGTTTTTTTTGTCTGTACTTTTGAGATCTGCATTTTGGATTGCTTTATATTCGCCCTAGGAGGGTTTAAGGCTATTTTATATATAAATCTTTGGATGGTTTTAAGCTATTTTTCTGCACCCCATTGAATTCCAATACATAGCCCTATATGTTTGATTGAAGCAAATTATCTCATAAATTACTGGGTGGGTTAGATTGTGTTTTCAGAGAAGGCTTGTAAAGGCCATGGGATGGTTTTAGTCTAATAATAAAGCACCATTTAACCCAATATTAAGCCCCTAGAGGCTGAGGGCGCAGTCACTAGAAATACATTAAATTAAAAAAAAATTTACTTTTATGCTGGAACACCATGAAGGAATACTCATTGAATATTCATAACTATAATGATGCAGGTATTAATACCAATATCAGAGAGATGGGTTTTCAAAAATATTTATTCTATTTACTACAATTCTATTACAAGTTTCGAACCAAAATAGGATGTTTTTTGGAAATCAATCAATAGCTATTAACACAAAATTTGCGATACAATGCCGCGTAAACATTTATTTAATACTGTTGTAATATATTTTTTTTCTTTTTATAATGTCGTCTTTTATTTTTTTGAGACTATAGGCTGTATACAATCTTATTATTTTTGATTAAAACAATTCCAAACTCATGCCAGAAAAAAGGTATTAATACCAATTCAAAGATATCAGTTAGGACCAGGCATTCAATACCTATACTATTCTAAGGAATATATCTACATAGTCAGATGCACAAATAGATTACTATGTATTGTACAATTTATAAGGACAAGTGGCTTTGACCTAAGCCTCTAGGGCCTTCACTTCAAAAAGGGGATAGTGAGTTATCTTTCAGCCAATTTAAGGTAGAGGAGGTATTTCTCCAAATAGTCTACAACTTTCGCTGGCAAAATATGAAAACTTCCAGTAAATTGGAAATGATCCAACCAGTGGTTTTATGAAATCGTAGCTAGCACACATAAATACTTACATTTATACAGAAAGACATCTTATTACTTTAGTACACAGGAATGATTCTTAAAAACATTTCAACCCCTAGCACTATGCATGAAAAGATAGGAATATTTGATAGAAATACACCTTGTCTCTTTCATAAGCAAGACTTTTCTACATGAAATATTGATTATTAGATATGATTCCTAGAGCGTTTAGGAATACTTAGGAAGCATCTTAATAATTAAGTATTTCAAAATTTAAATTTTGATCAGATGTGAATTCTTTAAAAAAGATTTGGCTCACTAAAAATATTGAGGCAAAATTATCCCTCTCTGAATTTTTAGCAAGCCTCACTGATTTTAGTGAGGCAAAAGTTTTTAAAGAATCCACCTCTGCTCTATCTCAAAAACAGTAGTCCATTAGTGTATCTAACTGGTATATAATGTGCATATTTCTTTAGCCTTTTTGTGCTTTATGCAAATAAGGAATATTACATAATGAGAATAATAAATAATAAAACACAAAACATGTATATTCAGCAGTAATGCAAACTATTGATTTTTTGAAGCACAGCAACTATATAATAGGAAGAGAAAAAGCATTGGGATACCTTTGACAAACCTTACTTTGTGGGTAATTTGTTAATATGGGATTGTGGGAATTGCCCCTAATACACCAATAAAATATTGGGTATAGAGAGTTGTCTGCAGATAGGTAAATAAAAAATTAACAAATATGGATTAATTTTATGATATAATTTCTTTTCCCTGGAAAGTTGTCTGAAATCTAATGTTTTTTTTCTATATTGCCTGAACCGGCTTTAATCCGGTGAAGATGAATTAAATTTTTTTTTTCCGTATAGCCTGAACCGGTTTTAATCCGATAAAAATGAATAAAATTTTTGGCCAGACAGGAAAATAAATAAAACACAATAAGGATTAACAATTATGAAATTAATTTACTCTGGCCAGAGTGAGTGCTAAACTGAAAGTATATAAAATCATTTCAAGGTCTTCTATTCGTATAATATTTCCATTTCTTAATTCTGACAGAGTACCAGGGTAGTGAGAGTACAGCACAACACAATTTGAACTCTCCCTACATTCTTTTTTTGCACCATGAACCCCTCCCCTTACTTAAATTTTGAATTGAATTAAGTAAGGGAGTCAGGAAAAAAAGTTGTGTCTACTAAATCAAAAATTTAAATAGAAGAGAAGTGAAGGGCAAGATTCAATCCATCAGGGTTGGATGGAAGGTGGGGGAGATTGGGGGGGTATTTTGTGCTTTACTTAATGCCAGGTGGGATATTGACACACAATTTATTCAGATTATTAAAGAATTTTCTCTCAGGCAATTTAGATCCTTTTCTTACTTTCTTTCAATAATATCTTTATTGTACAACATATAATGTAAAAGAATAATAGTAGAAATTTATTTTCAATTTTCTTGTCTTATATTTTTATATAATGGAATTTTTTCTCCAAAATTTAAATTAGTAGTACATTTTATTGAAAGATTAAAATTTGATAATAGAATTTCGATCTTTCAACATAGTTTGGTAATCCTCCTATAATATAAAGTATTAACTTTTTTGTTTAAAGCTTAAGATCTCGGATGATCCAAAAGGGTTGTACTTTCAGGGAAGATTTATGGATTCTCTGGGATTGTTTTATGATATTTTCTGACCTACCCCACCCTCCCCTGGAGGCTTGTGTAAAGAAATTAGTATTTATTATTTAACTAAAATGAAAACTATTTTAAGTAATTAGTGTAGTTTAAACTTTATAAAAAAAACAATTAACAATAAAGACATACAAATCTTAGGTATCTGTATTATTCTTCCTTTTAGTATGATTTTCTCAAATTAATTTTTTTAATTTTCATTCTTAGATTCAACGTTTCTTAACTCTTAAATATCTGTGTAAAGTGAATACTGAAAAATGTCTCTTCTGAAACATCATATTGTGCAATTAAGCCCTGTAAGGTCAAAAATATAAAATGCACTAATTTTGACTTGAAAGAAACAAGAACATCAAGTAAATGGTGCATTACATTTATTTCTCTTTAAAAGATGAAATATTTCATACACAATTTTTAGTAAAGATAAATAACCTTGGTTGCATTTCTAAACTTTATTGCTTTTTCCTTGAGTTGGTTACCTTCCTAAAATAGTGAAGATTTGGATCTACTGCAGTTCATGGTAAAATATTGCTGGTAACGAATATTTCCAAAAATCTATGAATTTTAAAGGCTGCTAGCTGCCAAACGGCTAAACGTACAGATCATACACGCACACCATTTAAAGTGGCATAAGAAGGCCTACAAATAATCTGGAATAACCAAGATCAAATGATGCACAGGGAAAGCTTCACTAAAGAAAAACACGTAAAATAGGTATTTTTCGCACATTTCTCTGCACTGCGAGATAATTATGCATTATTGATTTATTGCTATTCCAGATTATTTGTAGGCCTTCTTATGCAGCCTAAAACAGTGTGCGGACATTATCTGTACGTTCAGCCGTTTGGCAGCTAGCAGCCTTTAAAATTCATAGATTTTTGGAAATATTCACTACCAGCAATATTTTACCGTGAACTGCAGTAGATCCGATGATTTTAATCTTCTCAAATAGTTCTCTCTGTGTCTTATTTTGAAATAAATTGGAAATAAGGGAGGATCCCATTCTTCTGGTTATTTCCTTTAGTCCCTGCAGGGATAGAGCTACGTTAATGTAGACACCGCAGGGTTAGAGCTTCCTGCAAAGGTTAACGAAAAAGAAAAACTATCACTCTCTTATTTTCAAATTTAGAAAAAGGTGTGAGTATTCCCAAAGTAGCTAGAAACAAGCATATACAATGAATAAAAAAGAAGCTACACTCTTATATTAACAATGTAATAATTGAATTAAAATATCTTGAATACAAGCTTAAAATAAACAAAAACAGTTAGAACCAGAGATTTCTACATATTCTCATATTCTCGAAGTGTTTCACAACTGCTAAAAGACACATCATAAAGGATATACTTAAAGACGACAGGGATAGTTTAAGTTGTAATAATAATTTGCGATTCTGATAATGTGATACAATTTGCGGAAATGATGTTACACCAGAACTAAATGAATCTGGTAGTATCTGGATAGTATCATGGCCATATCATTAAGGATACAGGTATGAAACAATGGATGATAAATTAATTTTTACCAATCTAATTCTTATATTTTCAATTTTCACGGTTGCAATAACGTACTGTAAGGGGGTGTAGGGGAGTCAACACCCCCCCCCCCCCCTCAAAATTGAAATAGGGAAGTCTTGCCTTTCCCCTTTTAACCCACTGTTATCCTCTACCTTCCTTCAGGGAGTTTTGAGGCTTATATAGGTAAGACTGTTATTTATTTTTTTGATTGAAAATATGGGGGGGGGGGGAACTCAGTAGTCAAGAAATGGTTTTCAGTGAAAGCATATGTAAATATACTTGTTTATTATCTTATTTTCAACACAAATTATAAATACTTCCACCTTCCTGCTATAAGAGAGAGAGGGAACAATGGGCTGTTTATTGCATTGGTCCCCAAAGTTTCATAATAACGTTTTCTTATTCGTTGGCATAACGACATTGGGGAATTTAGTAAATTTTTATGGGTTACTTCATTAGGTTGAGTGTTTAAACGTTTCAACCACTAATTTTAATCTACAAGAGGGGTAATCTTGTGTATCATGATTGGGGATGTACATTTATTTATTGGCCATTGTCTTATCCCTTTATATCCCTGCCATGTAACATACTTGTGTATTATCTTATTTTCAACACTAAATTATAAATAAACCCTCCACAGAGAATAGAACAAGGTTGATAGTATCAATAGTAGCAAAGCTCTAAATATATCAAATGCATAAAAACAAAAAGGTAGCGTAATATTTTAGTAGTTTCAAGGAAATATTCAAACAAACTATTACATAACACTACATTTGATAATAAGTTTTGGGGGCCAAGACATTCCCCCTTTTTAAAATTAATACGCAAGTGAGGCAACAGTAATAGAGATAATTTTTAACATCTTGAGTTTTGATACGAACCTAAAACCTTTATTACGATAACTATCTCACACGCTTATAACATTTTTTGGCAATAAAATACATTTTTATCAGGTTTTAAACAGATATTAGTGATTGGCAGACAGACGGACAAACATATATAAACTAGTTGTAGAGTAGATGGTCTGCTAAAAGAATAAAAGTTATCGTAGATAATGTTTTTGTTGCCCATACATAGATTAATTGTTATTCTCAATGTTTATTACATATTAGGAGCCTTAACATATTACGAGATCAAGTCTATTATACGACAGCCTATTTGTGTAACTTCAAAGGCCGAAGGACTGGATGTACTGAAAAAGTACATCATTGAAAAGTCACAGAAAAACATAAAAATTATGGAGAATATATTTATTATTGAAATTAAGCCGCGCCGCTAGAAAAATTGGGCGTAAATTTTAGGGATCTTAAGCGACAAAATTGATGTGCATTATACACCCCCACGTTTAATAAACAATCTTATTCTTTCTTTAGATTTAAACTAGCGGTTTCGCCAATAGAGGTAATAAAAAAATGATGTGGGTATGTGAATCATTACATATTTCATTACCTACCCAGCCGAAAAAAAATTGCAAATAGGTCACAAATTTTCCCGAAAAATGGCGAATTCGCAAAATATATGCAAAAAAAAATCTTTTAAAAATAATAGTGGGGGGATCTTTTTTGGAGAGGGGTTGGGGGTGTCCCACCCCCAAGAAAATATCCTAAAACCACCACAGGACTAGTAGGTAAATTCCCTGAAGAGTAGAATCCAATCGGTTTATTGGTTACCGAGATCTTATGGGACAGACGGACAGACAGACAGGCAGACATCAAGCTACTTTGTATTATAGATTATAGGTTTAGTACGAAGTTTTCATCAACCAATCAAGATTTGTTAAAAGTCTCCAAAGATTCTTAGTAAATGAAAGATCGAGAATATGTTTTAAATCAAAGGGTAGCAGGCAAATTTACAGTCCAATGTCCTCTCACTCCCTGGTGAATTTTGCCTTTTTTTCACAGGTTTTTCATGTTTATTATTATTTCTTTAATATTAAAATTATTTGTAAGCTTTGCTTTAACGTTTGCAAAAACTGGGAAAAATTTGTTTTAAAGAACATGTCCTTTCTTTCTTTTTTTTAAATAGCTAGTCGGTGTTTTTAGTCAGTAGTAGATGTAAAATGATCCATAGAATTTAGATATGCTATCGTTTTTTTGTAGACCTCTTATTTTTGAAGTAATTAAAGTTTTTTTAATTAAGTTAGTTTTAAGGAACTAAAACGCAACAACAACAAAAAAGAAAATTGCCATTATGAACAAAAATAGTAAAATCTTTAATTTGACACTTTACATTTTTAAATTCTGTTGAGTAATTATTGAAAAAATCTATTTTGTTGAATCACGGTGATTTAAAACTTTAAACTTTGGGAGCTCGTCACGAATGGGCAAAAAATCACAAAAGTTAGGACACGGGTCTTTTCTAAAAAGGTCTAACTGCATAATTTTAAACTGATCCTATTATTGTAGATATATATTATTTGTGTGTTAGGATAGATATACATGTGCATATATACAGGGATCTAAAGGGATAAGACAGTGGTCGATAAATTAATGTGCATCCCCAATGATGTTACACAAAATTACATCTTTGGTAGATTATAATTAATTGTTGAAACATTTGGACGCTCAGCCAATCAAAATTCTATAGTTCTCAAAGTTATCAAGCCAACAAATAAGAACACGTTGGGGTCTAGTGTAATAAACAGGCCAATGACCTCTCCCTCCCTGACGTGTATCAAATGTACAGTTTTTTTTAGGAAAAATTACTTTGGTGAGAGAAAAAACATTAATAACTGTTTGGACTCAAGTATAACAAAAACATTTTGGTTCATAAGTAGAAAAAAAACGAACCACATTTTTAGTTAAAAAATAACAATAAACTGTATAATAGTAATATTATAGAAAACCGCCTTAAGGCTTAAAACTGCCGGTCTGTTTTATCTTAACTAGCATTAAATAACGGTCTAACGGATGGAAGGTTAAGCGGAGGATATGACCTACTTATCAAATAAAAATAAGCTAAATCGGGGCTAAAAAAATGGTTTTAATCTTATAATTGCACATTCTATATCCGCGGAAAGCTGTTTATAATACGATGCTAGACATAGTTTTTTTTTGTATGGATGAGAACCGGTTTTTATCCACCGGATTCGAATGAATACGAGAAAAGATATTACTGAACTTTTAAAAAAATTTATTTCACCGTTCACTTTAGATTATTTAAATTGGTGGATGGGTGATTTGGATACGAATTAGATAATGCTCATAAAAATTAGGGTGTTTGTGCTTGTTTGTGTGTGTTTTTCAGAGTCAGTTACTAGCACTGGAAAATTCCAAATAAAATTTTATGAGATATCTTTATCACTCAATTTTAGAGCTATTTTAAATAAAAATCTCAATATTTCATCAATATTCTAAAAATATGACATTTATATACTGTGAATGGTTAAGTAATAGTTACTAAAAGAAAACCGCAATTTATCATTGAACATTATGATAAGGTCAAACTGTTCGTAATAAGACAATAATAAAATAATTTGATTTTAAACCAGTTATTTCAAACACAATTTTCTTGCTTATTACTCCATCCCTGTAGTAAAGAAAGTGTGGGCAGGCGAATAGATGTCCAATCAATTTAGCAACAGAATTTTTTTTTTACATTAATAAAACATTACAAAAAATATAACAAAGCAGGGGTATAGTCCCTTTCATGGCAACGCCTCTTAAGGATCGTTTCGTCGTTATTTCACAGTAGCTTTTGATAGGTTATTTTAGGTTAGATTAGATTATGTTGGGTTAGGTAATTGCCCAGCAGGGTTAGAGACCCCCGCAGGTGCTAAAAATAGGAGAAAATCGACGAAACGCCCTTTAAGAGGCGTTACCACGAAATGGACTATACCCCAAAGCAGCAAAACGTATTACTGAATCTTCTAAAGTACCATTTAATTAATCCTAACTTTCTTCCTCTTTAATTTCATTCATAAATTCTTTGACTAACTATTGAATTTGCTGTTATGAAAACTGCGCGGAATTGATGAAACACCAAGCAATAGCAAATATGTGTATAAGAAAGAAGAAGAAGGAAGATTCTATTTTTAGAAGATGATGTGTTTTATCGGAAACATGCCTCTGAGTCATTAGTAATATGTGTATGTATACTTTTATGCTAGATAGGTTTAACTTAATGGTAGATAGGTATATGTGTATCATTAGATAGGACACCAATGCAGAAAGACTTTAAAATATGAACCTAGTAAAAGTGTCTGACTCTGATTATGACGTCAGTAAAACTAACCAATGAGAGGCCACTATAAATTTTACCATTGGTCAATTACAGTGTAGACTGTCCTCTCATTGGTTAATTTTTTTTACGTCATAATCAGAGTCAGACACTTTTACTAGGTTCTTAAAATATAGGTATACCTAGAAAATAGATTGGTATGTATTTGACTTTAAATAATATTGACCCAAAAGTTTAAAAACACATTCTCTCATTTATTGATTAACTACCTTTAGGGGTTTGAGTTTATTTTTTTATTTGTAAATGGATTTGGTCGGGTAAAGCGGGGGGGGGGAGATCATTATTTTAGCCCGCTACAGAGTACACTTTATTAAAGAACATGAAATCTGGTGTAAGATTCGAGTAAAAGTACAACCATTTATTTGTATATTATGCAATATATTAACATTGTTCAAACTTTACCACCAATATTTTTCATCTTTTTTCCACAAAATGGGTGATTTTGTTTATCATTAAGGGGTACATTTATTTCTTCCATTGTCCAATATTTTAAAGAATGATTTATCATCATTTGTATGACCCTAGAGACCTCTATGATAGTGGTCTTTAAAAGTTTGCCTGTCCGTGTCTTTTATTATTCTTCCCTCTTTATACAATACTAGCGGTTACGCCCCTAGAGGCCTCTAGGGGCACTTGAGGAGGGGGGAGTCAAATTTGATAACCCAATTTCTTATTTTAGATTTTAAAAGAAAAAAATTGGAGGGGTGGAATTTTTTTCTTTTTTAAGGGGGAGGGTGGTGCCCCCTCTGTTTTAAATTTTAGTTTAAAAAATTAAATTATTTTTGGGGTGGGAGTATTTTTCATTCGGGGGGGGGGGGGCGGGGTGTCCCACCTCCAAAGAAAATAATTATAAACCTTCCTGGGACCTATGAGAAGCTACCCTTTTAAGGAGAACCCGATCGGTTCAGCGGTTAGCGAGAACCTTTTGCACAAACAGACAACCATCCTGTTACTTTATTATAAGGATACATGTTATGAAAGATAATTACCTGAAATTTGGAGAGGATCTAATTTTATCTGAATGTCTTGATGCTAACTCTATGTAGAAATGATAGTAATCCAACTCATTTCCTAAATAATAATAATAATATTTTTTGTTATCTGGAGATTAGAGTAAAAACTATAGGGAGAAATGATTGAATAACTGTATCTCCCTATCGTAATTACCTTGTACAACTTTTCTTTTGGGTCATTGAAAATCAACCAATGGTGTCGCTTATATTAACACAGCCATGTAGCAGAATAATTTAGAAGCAGACGAAAGAGGTCTTTAAATAAGGAAAAGAGGTAGTTGTCTGTATATACATCTATACTATAGATCTGTTATCTGGAGTAATTGTGCTTTTGATTTTGTTAGGTTATATTGGGTACTAGTAGCCCCGCAGGGTTAGAGACCCCGGCAAGGGTTAAGCTTATAAAAATTCTCCATCCCATTATATTTATTTCATAATAAAATGAGGAGATTCTTTGCTTAATATGCACTTTGAGAGAAAGCACCGAGACTTTCTAAAAATAGGTCTTCCCATACAAGGGTGTTATATAATACACTGCCCTTTTTTGTCTTCAACATTTACACTTTTTCTTTTTAAAAAAATATCGGCTGCGACCCTAGCATCTAGGGGCTCTGTATTCGAAAGGCAAAAAAATAGCCTAAAACCATGCCAAGACTTATTTTTTTAAAATTAAATAGTCTAAAACCATCTCAGAGCCTATAAGAGGCTTCACTGTACAGAAGAACCATATCGGTTCAGCGGTTAGCGAGTTCCTTCGCTACAGATAAAAAAAAGCTTATTACTTTATATTATAGGATAACTGTTTAGTTCTCTATCTGACACTTACAACTTATTCCTTATTTCTCACTCAATGCCAGAAAGTCATTTTTTTGGCTTTTTGAAAATAATATTATTATCTAATTCCCTTGATTTCTTAAAATAGATTCCTATAACAATTAGGTATAGAATTATAAGCGGAGAATCTCTTTGATCAAGTTTAATGTTCGTTTGTCTGACTTTCTAATGTTTTGATCTTTACTCTCATGAATTTTTCATCCTTGTTTTATTTTTAATATCTGTGACTTACCTTTAGCTGTGTGCAGGGCCATCTGATGAAGTATTTGTGTCCAGTGATAACCATCTTCATCCTACGGAGAAATAAAAATTGTAGAAAATTTTGGATAAATTTGAAAATAGTAAAAGAAATCCAAATATAAAATTTATGTTATCATAGATTTTATATAAAGATATATATATAAACATACCTTCCATGCATAGGGTCTCATTGTTATGAAAATATATAAACATACCTTCCATGAATAGGGTCTCTCTTTGTTATGAAAATATAAACATACCTTCCATGGGGTCTCTCTTTGTTGTGAAAAATATAAGCATACCTTCAATACATAGGTTCTCTCTTTGTTATGAAAAATATAAACATACCTTCCATGCATAGGGTCTCTCTTTGTTATAGAAAATATAAACATACCTTCCATGGGGTCTCTCTTTGTTATGAAAATATAAGCATACCTTCCATACATAGGGTCTCTCTTTGTTATAAAAAAATATAAACATACCTTCCATGCATACGGTCTCTCTTTGTTATGAAAATATAAACATACCTTCCATGCATAGGTTCTCTCTTTGTTATGAAAATATAAACATATCCTCCCGGAGGTCTCTCTTTGTTATGAAAATATAAACATACCTTCCATGCATAGGGTCTCTCTTTATTATGAAAAATATACATACCTTCCATGCATAGGGTCTCTCTTTGTTATGAAAAATATAAACATATCCTCCCGGAGGTCTCTCCTTCACTTCATCTGATATATCCATTGTGCTGCATTTTCCCTAAAAACAAATTAATTTCAATCAAAGGCGTGCACAGATGGGAGTTGTAGGGTGGGTGTAACTATCCACCTGGCAAAATTAATTGATAAAACGGTAGGTGTCCAGACCCTCCCCCCCCCCTCACCCCATAAAAAATGTGTTTAAAATGTTTGTTGAATGAATATTGCCATATTTTTGTTAGCATTTTTTTGTGACAGACTTACGCCGAAATACTAGAGTTACATAGAATTTAATTAAATTACTTAAAAAGTTGCATAAATTATTAAAGTTTTGTGTTTTAATTATCTACTCTGTCACTTTGCAATTAGCGCAGCTACTCTATATCTCACTTTGTCCTATTACTTGTTGTCGTATGTTCGTAGGGCTTTATATGAAATTGCTTCCTAGAAAAGATTTATATGACAAAAAAACATCTACATTAAACTTCTCGTTAACAATTTTTCGAGAAAATATCTGGGCTGGTTTATGGCTATTTTATAAACCATCTTTTAAAAATCCACTTGCCTATTTATAAAGGTTTAAATTTAATTTCTATGGCCTTGAGAAAAAGTGGGAGCCTAGTGTATACATTACACACACACACACGCATACGCACACATATATCTAATAAAATAATGGATTTTTAAAAATCAGCCAGGTACCTCTTTGAATTACAAAGTTATAACCGGCTCAAAATAAATTTCAAAATAGCTTTTTAAATAGGTTTTACAATTTAAAGATCATTATTATAATGGGAAAATGAAGGATGTACATTATATCGGTTGGACATCTTAGCCTTTTAAGTTGTTGTATTTCTTATTTTTTAGCTAATCCTATTAAGCTTTAAAATTATTACATTTAAATGCCTAGTCTTATGTTAGTAAAGATTCAATTATTTTAATAGAGAGAGGTGTGGCTATCCATCTAAATTAGCAGACAAATTTGTTAGAGAGATGTGTGACTATCCAACTAAATTAGCAGACAAATTTGTTAGCTAGAGGTGTGGCTATCCAACTAAATTAGCAGACAAATTTGTTAGAGAGATGTGTGACTATCCAACTAAATTAGCAGACAAATTTGTTAGAGAGATGTGTGACTATCTAACCAAATTATCAAACAAATTTGCAAGAGAAAGGTGTGGCTATTCAACTAAATTAGCAGACAAATTTGTTAGAGAGATGTGTGACTATCCAACCAAGTTAGCAGACAAATTTGTTAGAGAGATGTGTGACTATCCAACTAAATTAGCAGACAAATTTGTTAGAGAGATGTGTGGCTATCCAACAAAATTAGCAGACAAATTTGCATACCTCAAACTACCAGACAGACTCAGGAATGCTAGAGGGATATTTAATATTAAGAAAAATTATCAAACATCTATTTTAATTTCTTTTCATAAGTAGTAATGAATTATTTTTACTCATGACAAAACTGCTGAGGTCAAGACATTTTTTTCACCAAAACATTTTTTTTGAGAGATATATCATTCCTGATAAAATTAGGTTTATAAAAAGAAAATTAAGTTTAGCCATAAAAAATGTTAGTGTGGAAAGGAGTTAACCAACAAAAAAAAACTATAAATGGTTAGAACAGCAAAATCTTATCTCTACGTCTTTAAGACACATAAACATAAACACAGAAAACTGTAAGAGGACTATTTATTTTTATTTATAATAAGCTTTTATTTAACTCCAATTTTTAAAAAATGTAATGAAAATCAAATATTCTGTGTTTGTGTCCAGTTATACCTCAAAAAAAAGTTTTAAAGACAGTTTCACGATTTTAAGAGAGCTTTGCATTTGATTATGGCTAGGATTTAGATTAATTTTACAAGGGAGTTATTTAACCCGTCCTAAAGAGAAAAAATATTTGTTTACATTCTAAAATAAGAAATGAAAGTTGAGGGTGAGTGAAGAAAGTTGATCAAAAAATCAGCATGTGACGTCATAAAAATCAAGGATTATCCATCTCTTTTTTAGGAATTTTCATTCCCACTCTTCCTCTCCTCATCTCTCATGTTTATGACGTCATAATTTTATGTTGTGCGACTTTCTTCACTCTCAAGTTGAGGGGGTGTATTTATTTGTGATATATCTTAAATGATTTCCTATATTTATATTTTCAAGTCTTTTACATGTATACATTATTACAGATATTCAACTTTATGGTTCCCATTTATCTGTTTGCAGTATTACAGCTACTCTATAATCAAGAAATATCCTTACTTCCGTAAAAGATAGCTCTGATAATAATTTCGGGCATGTTTATGTTATCTTATTGATTTTAAACCCAATGTGAGGATTTCTGTAGTTATAAGAATAATCTTGAAAGCGTAGCAACCCTATAGTTATCACCAAAAAAGATTCAAATAATAAAAGAGTTCTGTTAAATTGTTATTTTATGTTGATTCATAGGAGTAGGACGATTGGAAATGATGTTGTAATTGTAGCATCTATATTATCACTGTTAAAAGTATGTTAACAATAAGATAAAGCACTAGCAATTTTAAGTAATTATTTTGCTTTTTTCCAGACAATGAAATTATTTTTTTTCTCATGAAGAACTGCTACTCTGCTTAATTTTTATTTCAAATCAATATATCTTCTTTTTTTGAGCTTTGTTTTCCTTGTTATGTAAGCTTTTATCCTAAGAAAATGTGTCTATTTGAAATGTGTCTAAGCTGAGCACCCCATAATTTGGTGGAAATGGGTTTAGCTGTGCATAGGATCTTTACTACCCATATATATTTATCAAAACAAGCATGACAGTATCCAGAAAAGCAAATTTCTAAAACAGTAGGACGAG
The DNA here is from genome assembly GCF_053477335.1 of Acartia tonsa. Classification (NCBI taxonomy): domain Eukaryota; kingdom Metazoa; phylum Arthropoda; class Copepoda; order Calanoida; family Acartiidae; genus Acartia; species Acartia tonsa. The sequence goes on along the minus strand of NC_137265.1, from coordinate 9,535,761 downwards.
AGAACATTAACACTTGTGGAGTGTCGAAACTGATAAAGCAGAATATAACACAAAATTGTTGCAAAACTGCGTAAATACAGAATATTCATTAAGGACATACTTATTTAAAAATCAAGATCTTTTAAATGGACGTAAGGACATTTGGTAACGCATATAGAGTTAGTACGCTCTCTAAATTGTACTATATCGTATTATATGCATCATCATGTAAAGTTTTAAGTCGATAAGACAGTTCTAACATGTTTAAATTAACGAAAATAGCTATGTTCATAAGTAGCACAGAAAAAAAAGTGTTTATGACAGCAGTAAAGGTCTAATTTTTATAATGGATTAAATAAAATGACAAAAATACAGCAAAAAATTGCCAAAAACACACCCAATTTTTGTCAATAACATAGTGTGTATTTTTGCTAGTGGTAAAAGTGGCAGCACCCCAATGATTTGAAATCTAATGACTTATATCTAAAAATTTAGAAAGTTACACATTTTAAGACGGATTGACGAATGTACAGATGTACATTTCTTATAGATAGGAAAGCAGTGCTGTAAAAAAACGAATGCAAAAAATAGCATCAAATGATATCACGTAAAACATATTCTTTCAAACATTGCTATAAAAAAAAACATAAAAAAATATATCCATAAATAAAAGTGATCTATGTAATTTTGCTTAAGTTTTTCATATCTATCCACTTTATAACTAAAAATGCATATTATGAATTAAATACCAATATCTATCTATTTTAAAAGCGAAGCTTTTGTAAAATTAGGGTCGGTCCGTCCGTATGTCCGTCCGTCCGGAACGGATAGCTTTTTTCGTTTATTTAAGCATATTAAAATTGTCCTATCGATTTCAAACTTTGCATGGTGATTCCTTTAGTAGTTAGGTATGATTTAGAAAGCGTAGCAACCCTTATAATCATTACCAGAATGTCCTTACGTCCATTTTAAACTTGTTGATTTTTTTACTTTTTTTACAACAAATTTTTATGTGATCTATTGATTGATCCGATTGATCTAATTTTTGGTATATTGATTCCTGGGACAACAAAGTATAATATTATGAGCGAAGCAACTCTATAATAAAGTCCTAAAAATGTAAATATGTCCATAAACATTATCCTGTATCAAGCTGTTTTTTCAACAAATTTACTTATTTTGCTTCGACTCTTATACATTTATATTCTGATTATTCATTTCTAACACAAGTGTTAATGTCCGTTTGTCCTACCGTTTCAGTGCTTCGCTTTTATGGATGTTGTCATCCTTGTTATACTTTTACGGCCCATCATTAAGCGACAAATGACTAATATATGAAACTTTAAATTTTCTAGAGTATGAAATTTTTACCTTTTTAGCTAAAAGCAGGAGCTCTTCGGCATATTCCAGGGTGATCGGAGAACAGGCGGCTTCCGGCTGGTGAGGCAACCCTAAATAATCATTTTAGTAGCGGAGCTACTCTATAATTCACTTTGTATGTATGTCAGTAAGTAATTCAGGCGGGGGGAGGGGTGGGATTTTCTTGGCAACTATATATTTAAGATAAGACGGCTAAAAATTTGTGAATATTCCATATATATAAATGAGAAATATATTTGGACCGCCAGTCTGGCATTCATGCTTTAAAATACAAATTTTAAAATGAATAAACTTAAAAGTGACGCGTGTTTTGTGATTTTTATAAACTTATTCTTAAGTTATAACCACTAAACTTCTGCTGTTGAAATCTTTGTCTATATTTCCATCCATTAATTTTTGTGCTTTGCTACTTATGGATGTTGTCATCCATGTTTCATTTATATATTCTACATCATAATATTGTAGACTTACGTGCTAAAAACAATATATTTCTACTTAATCATAACCATTTTTTTGAATAGTGAAAAAGAAAGGAGCAAAATATTATCATAATTCATAATTCAATAAAAAGAATGTATATAACATCCATTCTCAAAGATTATATGAATATTGTCAAACGCTGTTGTAAAGTCAAACTGTTCTTAATTATTAAGCGAGCAAAAAGCAATCAATAAAAAAGACAATAATTAATGCAGCTAGAAAAAAATAATGTTACGAGTTTTTTTAAGTTTTAAAAAGGTCCAGAAAAAAAATATATCTACAGGTATCTTATAACATAAGAAACATAACAGTTATAAATATTAGTTTGTTAAAAATAAATTTTCAATTGATTCATGTTTTTAAACATTTAAAATATCTCAATATACTACGTACTTACTTTCATTTTTGCAATACAACTTAAACGAACGGACGGTCATACCTTAGTTAAAGAGTAGCTAAACTACTAAAAAGAAGGAAAAAATACAGTAAAACTATGAATTGAATATGATTATTTTGAATGAAAAATTTGGTGTGATTGTCTCATCAATTATTTACAATTTTCTAGTGACATATTTCAACATGATATATAATATTTAATATTCATACCTAGCAAGCAAAAATATTAAAATATTACTTTCTTTATTTAAAGAAAAACATTTCCCGTATCGCTTCGAAACCGAATAATATCCGGTGGATTAGAACCGGTTCTAAGACGTACTAAAAAACTCTTTAGCATAGTATTACAGACAATTTCCCACAAATATTAAAATTAAATTCATAAAATTGATACCAGTTTTGTTATCTCCGGGACTCGAAAGCTGTCTATAATACGATGCGATAAATAAATATTCTCGATAATTTTTGCTGGAATTAAGTTTACCTGATGGTAGGGATGTTGGAGGTCTGGGAACTCCCCCCGACTTCCTAGATTTACTGGAATGTTGGTGGTGGCCCCCATGGCCCCCGTGCATGTGGTCCACGGGATCATACACACCCTCCTCTCCATTTAGGTACAACCTGAACATCAGATTTTCTGTTTAAATATCCTGTTTTTGCTTAATCTGATAATTTAAATATCAGCCATAAATTAATGCAGAATAAGTGTATATTGTGAAAGTTCGTACGTTCTTCCTTGGTCAGGGGAGGGCATGGGGTAAAGAGGAAGGGACAGGGGATATCGTAAAATTAGCCAGCTTGGACATAGAATTACTTTAGACTTCATTGTATACAGTTGGATTTTAAATCATAAATTGTAATAAATAAAATAAACGAAGACGAAGAGGGACTCTAAAAAAAATCAGCATGTGACGTCATAAAAATGAGGGATTACCCATCTTTTTTTATGAGTTTTCTTTCCAACTCCTCCTCTCCTAATCCCTCATTTTTATGACGTCAGAACTTTTTTTAAGGGACTTTCCTCGTCTTCAAATAAACGTTTAAAAGGAAATGAAATTTTCTGTGATCTTAGTAATTTGGACAATGACTGCTAAAAAACGTTTTGCAATGATTTTTCTTATGTTATAAAATTATACTTCACAGTGTACACAATTTTCTATTTAGTAAATATAATTTTTTAATAGTAATTGTTATCAGGAGTAAGGTACAACAAACGAGAAAATAAAACAAATAAAAAGATATTTAAAGTAGCTAAAAAGACTAAAATCAGCTGTTTTGGTAACAAGCCTATTTTTTGTAATCTATATTTAAGTCTTGATTTATATGATGTTATTTCTTTTCTATTACAAACCCACACGAGCAGTTACTATAAGTGGTTAGTTCCATTAGAATTACTTGTTGGTTTTGCCAGGGGATTGCTCCGCAATTTCTAGACGTGATCGTCCTTGTTTTGATCTATTATGTTGTTTAGTTCTTTCTATAACTTTCTACAAAAATTGTTCGCTCAAGAAGAAAATTAATTTTCAATGTGTATGTGTGTGTGTGTGTGTGTGTTATCGGTCTGTGTTTTTTGTGTGTTGTATGTATGTGTGTGTGTGTGAGTGTGTGTGAGTGTGTGTGTGTGTGTGAGTGCTTTTAAAGTTTATACAAAAAGAATTATCCTTATATAAAAGTAACAAGATGTCTATCTGTTTGTTAGTAGCGTAGGTAAACACCCACGATTTTTTTCCTTTTTTAAAACTGAATTACATAAAGAGTCCTTTCTGGGCTTAGTCTCTAGTTATATATGTAAAAATACATTTTTGATGAAGCCTTAAAAACGAACATATCCTGGTTATAACTTAGCTGCGCTACTAAAAATTAATATTTACCTTCCCCCTGACATTCCTGCTTCATCAATAGTCTTGGAACCTAAACAATAAAAGTTATTTCTCGCATCGTATTATAAACGGCTTTCCGAGGATATAAAAATGTAAAATTATAAGATTAATCTTATGCTCGTACTTTTTTATATTCGTAGAAAACTGGATATAATACGATGCTAGACATAGTTTTTTCGTATGGATGAGAACCGGTTCTAATCCACCGGATTATAATCGGTTTCGATTGAATACGAGAAAATAATATCAATCAATTTTTCAATATTTATTGTATAAACAAGGATGACAACATCCTTAAAAGCAAAGCTCTAAAACGGTATGACAGACGAACATTTACTCTTGTAGAGTGTCAGAACTGAATATACAAAATATGAATATATAAGTTGACAAAATTATACGCAAATTTGTTGCAAAACTTCTTAAATACAGAATTCTGTTTATGTACATACTGACATTCTTAGGACTTGATAATAGAAATGCTTCGCTCAAAATATTGTACCTTATTGTGATAGGAATCAGAAATCCAAAAATCAGATCAATCGAATGATTTTATCACATAAAAAATTGTTGTTAAAAAAGTTAAAAAATCAACATGTTTAAAATGAACGAACGGACATTTTGGTAACGATTATTGAGTTGCTACGCTTTCTAAATCGTACCTAACTACTAAAGGAATCACCATGCAAAATTTAAAATCGATACGACAATTCTAACATGCCTAAATTATCGAAAAAAGCTATCCGGTACTGATGGACGGACTGACCGACCCTAATTATAGAAAAGCTTCGCTTTTAAGAATAACAATGTATTTGCTGAAAATCTTTGATGAGCCCATGCAAATACATCCAACCCCCCCTCCCCCCTTATTTAAAAAAAAAATTAAAAAGGGGGGTAGTATTTCGATTGTTTGTTTGTTTATTACTTTGACAAATACCAAAGTGTGTCAAAAATGAGCTATGTGACATCCATTTCTTTTTAAGGGGTTTTCTTTCCCACTTTTCTCGAATCTCCCTTATTTTTATGACGTCACATAGCTCATTTTTGATACACTTTGGTCTTTGTCATTACTTTAGGTAAGGTTAAAAACTGTCACCCTCCATGTCACCAACATAAATAAATTAAACTTCTTTTCATTTTAATATGTGTAAATACATATTTTTGATAATTATGTACAATTATCAAAAGGTTAACGAAATCATTTTGATTGTAGGTAATTTCAAAATTCCATTAAATATTAAACAATAGGATAAAGCAACACAAATCAAGGGTTTGAATCATAGCATAATATTAAAAATAGCCTTAAACCATTATCATCAAGTCGATTTTGTTACCTTTATGAACACACAAACAAACATTAACTTACTTTAGTTTTAAAGAAATAAGGTAAGGTGTTTATGCATGTACGTTCACCAAAATACTACTGATAGAGTATTCTTTTTAAGAGAAGCTTCACATAAGTTAAGGGATGATTTTAAGGTATCTTTTTGAAAATCTACTTTTTGGAATGGTTTTAGGATATTTTTTCAGGACAGCTTGTTGGGCGCACCCGCTAAGAAACTAAAATTCACCTGAATTGCCCTGAATCCTTCCCTTGGGGCCAGGACTTCTTGACCTTCGGGGTCCACTGCCGCCCCTACCACGTCCCCTGGCCCGGGGAGAGGTGGCACGATTGTTGGGGGCCCCTGGCTGGTGCTGGCCCCCCTGACCCTGGCTCACTTGGGGGTTGTCCAGCGAGTCACCTGATTCCTCACCCGTAGGACGCTGAAAATCAAGAAGATGTATTAGAATGTAGGGATCTAAAGGGATAAGACAATAGCCGAGAAATTGATGTACATTCCCAATGATGATACACAAAATTCAATAAAAGTCCCCAAAGTTTTTAAGCCAACGGATAACAAATCGTTATTATAACGTTATATTAGAGGCCTCTAGTGGCGTAGCCGCTATTACTAAATATGATAATGAATTAATTTCTAACCAAAAGGTAAAATAAAAAGAATAAACAATAAAACCTTTTTTGATGTTTTTATTTGTGGTTTCTTTTGTGGTTATTAAATTGATAAATGTCTACACGATACATACATCAATTCAATTAAATGGGTAATGATTAATATTTTAATCATCAAAAAAAGATATTTGTTTGTACCTATTTTTAAAGTGAAGCTTTTCTATAGTTTTATGTTATTACAGAAATTTCATGGGTGTGAAAATGACAGTAAAACTGTGTTTATGACAGTAGTAAAGGTGTAATTTTGACAGTGGATAAAAAATATTGCCAAAAATACAGTTAAAAACGAAATTGACAAAAACACACCCACTTTTTGTCAAAAACACAGTGGTTGTATTTTTGCTAGTGGTAAAAGTGGCAACAACCCAAAATGACACTGCGTTTTTATTAGGATTGTTTAAAGCTAAAAAATCATGTACGATCATATCAAATGTAAATACATTGAAATTCAGGTTTTTTAGATAATTTTAGAATGGATTGTTATATTTCTTTAATGATTATTAGTGCACACCTACTGCAAGTTATCTTTTAAGTTCTGTCACATTTTCTCTCTATATGAATCTTATTCTTTAAAGCTCTTTTTAGCGCCTGTAATAAAAGGGGATAAATTTAAAAACATTTGGCTAAAAATATCCTGAATGGCGTCATATTAGAATAATCAATTACTCTGATATGACGTCATTCGGGCTACTAGTACTTAGGCCAAAAGTTTTTAGATTTATCCCCTTTTTTATTGGCACTATAAAAAGCTTCTAATTCGTTAGATTTTAACCTTTTTGTTACATCTTTATCTAAAAATTAATATTTATTTATTACATAAGCATCCGTTTTTTCTTATTTCTAAAGCTGGAAATAAACAAAAAAGTATTTTTTCCATCGAGTATTGTAGGTTGGTCAAGTTTTTTTAGTAATTAGTAATGAATAAATAATAACTCATTTTTTCTATTTGTTTTTTACTTAAGTAGTAATACAAACAAACAATTTATTTTCCTAAATATAATAATTATATTTTTAGTAATTAAGTAAAACTAAGGATAACAACTTCCACAAGTAACGAAGCACAAAAAAAAGTAAACAGTTATCAACTATCTTTATCAATAACCTAAAAAATATTCGCATTGTATTTTCATAAGAATGTCTACCACGCGTCTATCTCGAATAGCAGCAGAGTTTCCATAATACAATTTCATACTGATGGAATGACGGACATTTTGAATTAGGAATTGCAATATTTTTTTAATGATTTAATTCTAGGTAAATTACTAGTAGCTTTGCCATTAGTCTCTGTGAGAGCCTAAAACCACCCAAACGTTTATAAAGCTTCCCTGAAAAGTTTAACAAATTAGAACCAACAATTCCCAAGATCTTTAACTCCAGACAAAAAAAAATTTATCCTATTTTAGTTTGTCCTTTTATATTTTGATTACTACAGTTCTTCTTCACGTTTGGGCACTTCATCTATAATATAAAGTAGTAAGGTTTTTTGTCTGAAGCTAAAGCTCTTGAAAAAGGCTGGTACGAACTTATGCACTTTTCAAGTAAGCTATATAAATGTCTTAGGGTGGGTTTATGCTATTCTAATCCCCTACCCCGCCCTCCCATAGAGGCTATGGGCGAAGCAACTAGAAACCTGAAGAAATTGTGCCAGCCTATTTTTGTGTTTTCCCCCATATGTCAATAATGAAAAACAAGAAGACAATCTAACGTTTCACGTGCCTACAACCAAACATACACACACACACACACACACACACACACACACAGTACACACACACACACACACAAAAAAAAAACACAAACACACACACACACACACTCATGTACGTCATCGCACAGACAAAACACATGCTTTTTGGACATCATCTAATCTTACACACATACTCTCACACACACACACACACACACACACACACACACACACACACACACACACACACAAACAGTTTTGCACATAAACATAAACAATAAGTAAGCATGCACATAACCATGAAAACCCACACAGAAACTTTATTAATACCTACAGAATACACAAACCACACACACCTACATGCACAAACACATTTACACAGACACATTCATACACACACACACACACAGATATTTAGACAGATACACATATACTTACACACCAAAACACAAGACCAAAACAAAGTTGAAACTCTTTGCATTAATTTTTCTGGATAAAAGTTGTGTCCTTATTTCTAATAAAGTTTAATTAATTATTCAATACCAAAAAAAAAATAAAAGATATTCCTAATGAAGCTTCTCAAAAAATAAAACATGGGTGGTACTTTTGTAAAGGATAATGAACAACTTTAATAACTTTACAACAAGCAAGGTTAGGTTAATTCTTTTTGGCTAAATGACCCCGTAGGGGGCTTTAGTGCAATTTTGATGAAGCAAATACCTATATACCTTGGTTCACAAATGTATATTCTGTGACTGCTGAGGTTCTGCTAAATATTTTCTCTTCAATAAATATATAGATAAAGGAATATAGGACAAAAAAGCAATAATAAAATACAACATTTTGCATTTTTGCCTACTAAAACGCTTTCAAGGAAAAATATATACAAACAATGATGATAACATCCATAAGTAGCGAGGCACAATATATCATGGAAATATGGAATAGTGTGAATTAAAGAGCATATGTTCAATGGTCATTAATCAAGAATAAAATAGAAAAAATCTCGAAAACTATCACACATATTCTTTTCATGTTTCAATATTTATATTTTTGTTGCCAGAATGACAGACCAACGGACGAAGTAAATTTTATATTGGATGAAGAAAAAAATGAAGAACAGCATCCAAGAAAATCATATTTACCTAAAAGCGTTACGGACTGACAGACGAAAAAAGTGGATAGATTCTCTACTCAAAGTCCTACTGAATTATTAGGTTGACAAAACAAAACTTTATACATGAAATTGATTACAGGTGTTTACAGAAATAGCTTAGAAATAGTTAAAAACACAAATAAATTAGGATATGCATGAGTCAAGGTGTTGTTATCAGGCATATCAGTCAATGTCAGGGAAATCTACACACACAAAACAGACAACTATCTTTAATAGCAACTGAGATTCTATATTCAATTTGTTAAGTAACTTATATGGAAGTATAGACGTACAAGCCTAGGTTAAAGAGTAGGTGCTTTATTAAAAATTACCAGGAATCTAAAGGGATAAGACAATGACCGATAAATTGATGTACATCCTCAATGATGATACACAATCTAAACTAATTAATATTCAATGAAAGTTTCAAAAGTTGTTAAGCCAATCTTTTAAAATCTTTCGTGACTTGTGTAATAAACAGCCCATTGTCCTATCCCTCCCTGAAAAATGACAATAGTCCTGTAAAACTAAAAGAAATGGTTGATATGCATGGCTGAATGAGAAGGTATTATTAAAGGTATAATTTGTATATATTTATTGGAGAAAAGATTACAGCTAACGTGTGTCTGTGTGTGTGTGCTATCATTTCCCCAGAAAGAGAAAGTCCAAATTGTGTCAAAATGATTCATGTGACGTAATAAAAATGAGGGAATATCCATCTCTTTTTAGGGGTTTTCTTTCCCACTTCTCCTCTCACCTCCCTCATTTTATTACGTCACATGGATCATTTTTGACACAACTTGTCCCCCAGAAATATCTTTGCAAAATCTCTTGCAAAATTAAGGAGGGTTGATACACCCCCATAGGGTTTCCATCCTCTAAAGTGTACACCCCTAAACTTTACTTCACCCCCCTTGTCAGGGGTCTAAAATCCCGGATACACCAAATTACAGGGGTGTGTAAAGTTTTTAAAAAGACACACCCCTCAGTCCCCTTACTATTTACATTCAGTCTTTGCTATCCCTCTCGCAAATTAAGGCGGGTTTCCATCCTCTAAAGTGTACACCCCTCAACCTCACTTCACCCCCCTTGTCAGGGGTATAAAATCCCGGATACACTAAATTACGGTGGTGTGTCAAGTTTTTAAAAAGACACACCCCTCAGTCCCCTTACTATTTACATTCAGTATTTGCTATCCCTCTCACAAATTAAGGCGGGTTGATTCACCCCCATAGGTTTTCCATCCTCTAAAGTGTACCCCCCTCAACCTCAGGGTTTAAAATCCCGGATACACACTCCCAAGAGAGTGCCAAGTTAAAAAAAGTCACATTTCGAATTGCCCTTATTTACATTCAGTCTTCTTAACAGCAAAGCATATAAGTCAGTCTGACTGACTGGCTATTAAGATAATATGTCAGACATTAGGATGTTTTGTTATAATAAAATTATTATTTTCATTCTGCGGAAGTGAAGTTTGACCGTGTCTGTAATGTAGCATATAGGAAAAATGATATCAAACAGATGAGCTGAATTTGATTTTCCGAATGTGTACACAGTTTCCTCGGTGTTTCCTCAAACAGAAATTTTTTCTTTCTTTAAATAATACATTGTTTCCTAGTGAAATAATGCAGTTGGGGAGTTGAATCCATTTTTATAGAAGCAGAAATATAATCTATGATTACGGTTTAGACCCTCTAAAAAACGTAATCTACTATTCCACTTTCCCCTCTCTTGGTGATGATATCATCAACGCCGATACGATTTTTGAAATGTATCATTCCACTTTTAATAGAGGTGAAACTGGAATGGTACATTTATTTACTAAGTATATTTGCGATTACTTTTATTTAATGAAATCTTCCAATTTTAAACATTTACAAAACAGCCTGCTTTATTGCATCAAGATCCATGACAGATCTATATAGGAAATAAACGTCTATAAATGAGCTCGAGTCTTCCAATGGTAAAGTGTTTAAAACTCATAGTGCTCCAATAATCCTCATTAAACTCTCATTGACCAAAGTGATAAGACCTTTATTCTATTTGTTTATGGAATGAATTAAGTTTTTCACTTCATGTAGATATTTGAATTACATTGAAGTATTTAATCCTTATTTCATAAATAAAAAATATACGTTCATAATAGAGTAAATCTAAGAAAACTCTATTTTAAAAGAATTTGATTGTGGCGACACTTCCTTTGAGATAAATATTAAAACTAAAATTTTAATCATATTAACCCTTTGGTGATGGTAATGTGAAAAAAAATATAATTGAAAAAATCTTTTTAAAATCATTTAAATTAATTAATATTTACTTCTTTCTTTTAGATAGTAATGGCGGGGGAGGAAAATTTATTTATTGAAAAATAGATAAATAGATATGTACTTATAGAAAACTAGCCAATAGCGATATAGTTATATTGAGCCAACTCTAGTGTTTACATATCAGCGTATTCATAAATATTGATTTCCTTATTTAAATCGACATAATAGTAATGGTATATTCTGGTTATTTTTTTTTATTTTACATAAAAAAATTTTGATTATAAATAGTATTTTAGATATTCCTACAATTAACATAATTTTAAAATAGTATGTATGATTTCAATTATGTCAATATGTTAAAAGTGTAAACCACCATTCCAGTTTTATCTTTGAAAGTGGAATGGTACATTTCAAAAATCGTATCGGCATTGATGATATCATCACCAAGAGAGGCAAAATTGGAATGGAAGATTACAAAAATCATATTGGCGTTGATGATATCATCACCAAGAGATGGGAAAGTGGAATGGTAGATTATGTTTTTTAGAGGGCCAAAACCGTAATCATAGATTATATTTCGGCTTCTATAAAAATGGATTTAACTCCCCAACTGTAATGTTTCATTTATCAATGAGGAAATAATCAATAAATCGGTAAACACAGAAACAAATTATAATCATATGTTTATCATTTATGCTCAATATTTGTGCAAGATAAAAAAATAAATAAATAATATATGGTTTTATAAAACATGTAAATAATATGTTATTGGATTTTAAAACTGGTGGGCTTAGCAGGGCTGATACATCTCCCTTATTTTGAAATAAATTGATATTTATGGTTTGTTTGGGTTTAATTTTCGGTCAGTTTAGGTCTGGTTTGGGTCTTATCGGGCACTAGGTAGTCACGCAGGGTTCAGGAACCGCAGGTATAACCCCCGCAGGGTTGAAATTTGCAAGTTTAGTCCCCACAGGGTTAAGGCTCCCCATAGAGATAATTAGATTATTAAAACTAATTGAAAAAAGTATTAATTTATACCAAACGAGGGTAGCTGGTGCGCCAGAGGTGATCCACTTGGTAAGCCGGATCACCACCAATGCCATTTGATTTAAAAATCGATATGAGGTGCGCCAATCTGGATCACCTCTAGCGCACCCCAATCCGGCTCACCACTTAATGATTTAAAGATCCAACTCTGATGTAAATCTTTCCTTAATTGACAATCACCGCTAAGTAATAATTTTAGAGCCCCCAGGCAGGAATTAAGTGGCTTATGCGTCGCTGCTGAGCCCTGATATTTAGTTTGTCAAGTTATAATGTATAAACCAACACTTTTTAATTTCCCCGTTTTGTGAAAATATGTTTTTTTTGATTTAATATATGAAGTAATTTTTATAACTTTGTACTGGTAATGTTTATGTACAATAAAATATTTTCATCAAAGTATGATAAACAATGTACTGCATTTAGAAAATAATAAAAATATTTAGGGCTACGAATGTTATTATTCTGGAATGAACAAAAAATATTTTTCAGAACCTATTCGAAAATAGGTTTTCCTATTCCAAGGAGATCCAATCTTTTATTTAGGAGGGGTTTTTAAAATTACGATGGGAAGAGGTAAGAAACTAAGGGCTCTTAACCAACCCCATTCCAAAAGCATGAGCACATTCGTTCAGTTGTAATAAGTTAAATCACAGACAACCAACTGCTTTAATACATAGGGTGCATAACTATAACTATAATAACTAGAAAGCAAACAAAGTAAAAGCTAGGAAAATAAAATTTTATTTCAAACAAAAAAAAATTCATCACAAAACAACTTTACTGATTTGTTATGACATCCCCTCTACCCACAATCATTAGAGGAAGCGCGGTTATACCGCAGTTTGATCTATGGCACAACCCTGTTAAGGTCCATTAAGTCCATTTGTTTCCCTCTTCAATTATTTAATTAAGAGGATGCGCAGTTTTCTGCAGTTCGGTAAAAAATATTATTTATTCCGGACGGTAACGTCCGAGAGTCCGGAGATTGAATTTAATACATTCATACACAAAACCGGACATTTTCTCTCTCCGCTTTTCGTAACGGGAGAGAGGATTATTATACCCCTAGGGGAAGGCATCATATTCTCCCTTTGGGAAGGCAATTTACTTTGCGTTCCCCCCACACCTTGGCACAAAGGGGACGGGGGGAAAATACACTCGAGGAGACGGAGTGAGCGCCCACGGACTTACATATACACACGCACACATATACTCTACGGACAGACGTACACCACAGAGGGTCGGTTTACTGATTACATATCCGCGGGAAAGCACAGAGCGAGGGTTGTGAATTAAGGCCACGGGACACTCAACAGAAGAGAAGGGGGGAACACACACATACTCTCGCACGGACACTCACACACACACACATACACACACACACACCCACTTACATACATCTCTCGGACTCGCTTAGTCATACATTTGAAGAACTAGTGAACGCATAACTGCTCTACAAGCGATATGGCCTTTCGGCGACAATTAAATCGCGAATTCCAGTTTTTATGTAATTAAGTTAATATGTTATAGTAAAGGATATGACTATTTCTTTATGACGTTTGTTATGACGTCCAATTTTTGTCATGTTTATTTAGATTATGTCCAGTGCATGTGATAAAACGATTTCAGCCAGAATATTCGGCGGTTTTTTATAATGAAAACGTTTTTTATTTGCCTTCCCACCCTCCCTACTAACTACATAATTCCTCTTTGTTATTTTTAAGCCTTTTTTCCACGCTTGGTTTAAATTACATCAAGTTGTAATATCATACCACGTGGTAATATTCCCTTTGAATTTACGCGGCTTTTTATTCTGCACGTTTTCTAAATAAAACGTTTGCAAATTACGTCGAACTATCATTTTATTCTTTTTTATTTATATATTAAACAACTAAAATTAAGATTTATTTATTCTATAGGTTTACAAATGTTTTTCGACCATATTGGAATTTTCCACGTGTTTTTTATTCGGAAGCAGTCAAGAAAGAATGCCGCGTTTTCGAATTAAAAAATTTTTTCCAACTATCGGGGCTTAATATACATACATAGTAACATAATCGCCCCTTCAGAGGCGCTTACACATTCGCACACGAATTCTTTTGGCTAACAGCACTATATAAAGAATTCTTTATTTTTTTTTGGCACGCTTTTAGTCAGTATTCCAACAGACGTTGTTTTTTACTCAATACATTTATTCTTTTTTACGCTTAGCGCCTTTTTTACGTCATTCGCCTTGTTTATATGTCTTTTATTTCAGAATTGATTCATACTTTCGGATTGTAATCGACTATGGCTGATCCCGAACTGCCTGCCAACTTTTTGGATCAAGGAGAGACAGAGAATGACGACGTAGCAGATGCTGCTCTGAATACTCTTCGCAATATGGGTAAAATACTTTTCTTATTTTATCTTACAGCCAAGGATTTATGGCTCAGCTTGTCTAAAAAATCCTTTAATTATCGCCAGTTTTCTTTTTTCGATTTCTGGTATGTTATTTCTGTCTACACGACTTTTATTGTAAATGCCTCAATGCTGCTATTTTTAGTCGGAGTCATTTTTCTCAATTTTTAAAGAATTTAAAGATTTTCTACATACGCCCCTTAATCTTCATCTATTTTCTATCGGGCTGTCTCATTTTCTTATTGCACGACCGCGTTAGCTTTACAGAAATTACATAAGTTTGTGCTATGGCCACGTGTATACACGATATTTGAAGCCATTTTATAAAGAACTCTTTATTTTTAGTTCTTTTTACGTCGTTAAATTCACAGATAGTTTTTTATAATATATTATACACGCCCCTAATGAGCAAGTTTTTATTTGTCGGCGGCGCCAGCTCCTTAATGTTTTGTTTTTTATTTTTTCAAACAGATATTTTACGGTTTACATTTTTATTCACTCTTTTTTCGGCGGTACAGCCAGTCAATCCGGCTAGGATTTCAAACCCTCAGGGTGAGATGTTACACACGTTTTTCCTTTTCAAGGTTTAAGATATTTTTAATTCGCAGTAGGTTAAGAAATATTTTTCCCTGTCTTCGGGAAATATATGATTTCTCTAATCTATTTATATTTCTTTTTAGTGATTCCCGCCAACATCAATGATCCGACGGGGAACGGCGGTAACAACGGCACGGTTACGACACAGAATCCTTCTGACACCCCCCCGGCCAATCCACGCAAATCAAGATCCCCGGAAAAAACTCCTCCAAAGAAAAGATCTAGGCGTGAGTCAGAATCATCTAGGCGTTCACATAAATCCAATGCTTCCAAGAAGCCCAAAGCCAACGGGGAAAAGCCGTCAGCCGCATCTGCTCCAGACGAGGACAAGATTCAGATGCTACAGGCACAAATGGATTCTATCCAAGAATTGATACAGAAGATGGCTGCATCTAATGATCCCTCTACTTCTAAACGGAAAGCCGAGGAACAAGCTTATGTACCCAACAAGAAAAGGAAACAAGAATTTATCCCTCCCGAATCTGAGGATGACTCTGAGAAAGATGTCGAGTCTTTGGACGAGACAATTGACTGGGGCGGCGCCGCCCAGCCGACATCCCTGCGGAAAGAGACGGCGGCCCCCGCGTCCAAGATGGCAACCAAGCCCTGGCTGAGGGATGCATCTGATTCAGAAGAGGACACCCAGGACTATTTTAATCGCCGGCCACAGTTCGAACCTGGCACAAAGGCTAGATCCAATCAAATCCACCCACAGTACAACGCCAGATATGAACCAGCATACGTGATGATGGGTTGTCCCCGCATGCGAAATATTCAAGGTTCGCTGGTGAAATCTCGTGCCCCGGATTTTTGCACCATTTCTTACCAGGGAAAATATGTTTGTATAAAATATTTCTTTTCGGATTTTTATTTCCTTTCTTACTCCTATTTTAATTTTTTATAATTATAATACTATAGGGCAGCCTCTTTCTTTCGTTGTCGGCCCCTTTGCTTCCTACAAATTCTTTTTCAGGTAAAGGCTTTTACATAGGTACGATTTGATATTATTCTTTATCACATCTCATACATGTGAGCTTCGCGTCGGTTTTAATTTCTTCTTCTTGTTAACGAAAGTTTATGTACTTTATTTCAACAGGCGTTTATATTCAACTTATTCCTTTTTTACCTAACACCTAAGCCTTTTCTATGTTATGGTATACAAGACATATTTTATCGCTGCAGGGGCTTCAGCAGGAAAGGATTAGTAAATACGGGATGTATCACAATTTACCCGTTGCAGGCCGGAGTGAATTAGTGTTTCTGCAATCCTGTCTCGTCGAGTCTTTGAATATTGAGCAAGCATTACAAGAAAATGCTCGACGCCTATATTCTCTGATGGCCCCTGTCAAAATGAGGCCTGAAATTCATTCAGCTCTCGATGATTCCCTAAACGCGATAGACGCTCTGCGCAAGCTGCAACGAAACATGAACATCATGTTCCAGCCAAACGCAAGATTCTCTACGGCAACACAATTTGCAAGCCAAGCTGGTTTTGGAGGAATGCAAATGAACAGCAAAGAGATTAAGCTTTGGGAGTCACTCTGCAAGGTATATTAGATTTTTTATCTTTGCCCGCAGACCATAGGTCACGTCACGCAAAAAATTTTTTTTCCTCAATCAAGAAATATCTTTTGCCCGACAAGTAATTTTATTCGGTTAAACTTAATAATTTTCATTTCTGATTTTTTCGCGCCCTGGGCCACGCGTCCGTTTATCCTTTTAGTACGGCTACAATAAATTTTTTGCTTTCTACCAGCTAAGCCTTTTCATTTTTTGCTTTATACTAGCTAAGCCTTTTCTCTCAAGCATCTGGATTAATTTCCAAACCAGATAGTCGCGTAAAAAATCATGCCTATTATTTTTTCCTACAGTGTCTTTTTTCGTCAACACAGGAAATACGATTATTTCACACTTTCTTTTTTCTTCTCCTTTCTTTTTATATTCTTCTTTGGCGGCGATTATATGCGTTTAACGCTATTATTTACTTTTATAGGAGTCAAAAGAGAGGGAAGACGAAGAAAAAAGAAGCAAACAGTCTACTAGTTACTCCAACTTCAAAGGCAAAGGCAACGGTAAACGTCAATATAAGAAGTTCTATTGCGACTATTGCCAAGAAACTTCGCATACTATCGAGAGGTGCCGCCACAGAATAAAGGAGGAGCGTGCCGCCAAGCCCCGGTCGGATAAAAAATGACTAGTTCAGCCTTCCGAACAAATTTCTAAGCCTTCAACCTCATTTTCTGCTACAAACCAAAACAAAATTTCTCCTCCCGCTTATGCTGATTCTCTCCAAGAAATTTCTGCTATTTTACAAATCAAGCCTGCAACAAACAATTTTGAAAATAAAACTTTATCCGAACCACTATTTAAATCGTTGGCCACCCCACCAAGTACTTCCTTCTCTCACTCGGTCAAAGCCGAAAAAAGACTTCAGTCTAGTTCACTTCTTGCCCAGACACAGAAACCGTCTACTATTTCGGATTCCGATCAGGTCCTCCTTAATTCTGCTACCACTTCTACAGCGCCCGACGTCATTCAAGACCACTCCGATCAAGATTTCGAGGATTTCATAGACGCGAAAATTAAAGAAATCACAGATAAAGGTTTTTCCCCTCTTCCCAGGGGCATCGGCCAGCCTCAAGCCGTCGAATTTTACAAAACTATTTTGTCGGCCAACAATGAAGTCCTCTCCATCCTAGAACACGGCTACATGCCCCGATGGAAACATTCTCCACCACCTCCATCGTCCATGGCCAACAATAAGTCAGCAGCGTCCGAGATGCCTTTCGTCAGGGACACTGTGCAGGAATGGCTAGAGAAAGGATATGTGATGAAACTATCCGAACCTGCTACAGTCAACGCTCCCTTATCTGTTGCCTCGAAATATGACGTTATGACAGGTACTTTTTTAGTACAGATTAATCCTATATTTCCGCCCGTACTGTCTTTCTTAGCAAGACTATAGCTTTAGTAAACATAAATAATTTTTTCTCTAATTCGATTTTTATTTAAAATTATTCGAACAAATAATAGCTATTTCACAGTTACAACAACCTTTTTCCGGCTCCGTCTAAATTTCATTCTTTTAAGCGCCTTTATTGCTATCCGATCCGTTTGACGCTCCTTAACTTCTATCTGTAGGGTTGTTTTTATAGTTTCCCCAGGTTTCACAACTTTCGTTATATTCTTATTTAATTTTACAGGCCAACACAAGAAACGACTCTGCATAGATCTAAGCAGGAGCACAAACTTGTATGTGGAAACGAAATCGTGTCCTCTCAGCGACCTGTCGACATTTTTACCCAGGTGCGTCACAAATTTTTTCGGGCAACCGGGTATTTTACACAGCTGTTTTCTTATATAAGGCCTAGTCCGGTCGACGTCACCCGCAACCTTTTGTATTCGTCTTACCCATCTTTTTAACTCGAATGTTCGTACAGACATGTCGTGCGTTGCAATGAACCTGTTCCTCATGATTTTTCAGTTTATATTTGTTTAGGATCGAGAGGGGCAGTTTCATTGCAACGCACGACATTAGAGCGATGTATCTCCACGTTTCCTTACATAGGGAAGCGTGGAGATACTTCGGTTTTTCAATCACCAATGTTGCCGGCATCGTCGAGCATTACTGTTTCATTGTAGTACCCTTTGGGTACTGCAATGCGACAGCAATCATGGCCAGCCTGCTCCGACCTATCGAGATACATCTACACTCAGTGAGTGTGGATGTGTCTTGGTATGTCGACGACGGCGGCAACATCGGTGTGTCGATAAGACGTTGCTCGAAATACCTGCAATACACCTTTTTCGTGATGTCATGCAGCGCGTGGGAGATCGCCGAGGACAAGACAGTGCTACCTTCACAAAGAGTCAGATACCTAGGCTTTGTCATTGATACTCTCAGCATGAGGATTTGGGCACCTGCCCGCAAGATATCCAAGCTCTTATCCGATATCGACGACATTGTTTCGGCAGGACAATCCGGCACAGCTATTCCGTGTCGGCAAACAGCCAGTCTGCTTGGCACTAACGCCCACTTATTACAATCCCACGGAGAAATACTGAAAATTGTTTCCAGAGAGTCACAACACCAGCTGGGAAAAGTCGTCATTGCGTCAGGGTGGAACGCCGTTATGAATGTCTCCCCCAGAATGATCGAAGAATTGTCCTTGTGCAAGATTTACCTGAATTCGTACAACGGCAAACCTATCAGATACGAGTCCAAACACACCACCATCGTTAAACCTGCCCACAAGACCTATCTACTAGAGAACTGGGATCCTAACAACGATGCCAGAGAGCTCATAACCATGGTTAGCGACGCCAGCGTCAAATCTGCATATATCTTTCAAGCAGACACTTTTCAAATTGTCGCGGAGTTTCCGTTCAACGACAACGAAGCGCAAGCGTCCTCGACTCTACGCGAGTTAAGCGCTATACACAAGCTGCTTACCGTCAACGAGGATTTTCTAAGGAACAACAAAGGGCGTTTAATCCTATGGTTAACGGACTCCCAGTCCTTGTGCCATATCATGAGACGCGGGTCCAGAGTGCGCCAGCTCCAAGGAATGGTTTTAAAAATCTTTGAGCTCCAACACAAATGGGGTAAGATTCAAATCTTGTTCTAGGCGCGCTTCCGTGTTCGTCTTTTTTAGCGTTTTTTACATTCATGTATAAGTAGGCTATTATTAAATTTAGATTCATCTAAGTCAGACACAATATTCGAGTTTTTCCTAGTTATATTTAACCCTAATTTTCAATATCATAATTATTTCTGCTTTTTCAGACGTACGGATTTTCTGCTTCTGGTCTGAACGGTCCGACGACAATCTATCTATCGCGGACATGGGCTCCAAGAAGTCTAACACCGACGAGTGGTCTCTGGACGATGCTTCTTACGCTCGAGTTCTGTCAAAATTTGGCCTGACACCGACGCTTGACGCCTTTGCGTCACAAAGCAACACAAAGTGCGCTCGTTACTTTAGCAAGTTACCTGAAACTAATACAGCAGGCGTCAATTTCTTCAACCAGACAATCAACCTTAGTGATATTTTATATGTTTGTCCTCCTATCAGTTGTATTTCTAGAGCTTGGCGCGTGCTAACTAAAATCTCAGGTCTTACATCTATAATAGTTGTACCTTATTGGAGGTCACACGCCTTCTTTGCGGACTTTTTGGAGAAAGACCAGTTTAAGCCTTGTATAAAATCCCATTTTATTTTTGACGCTTCTTTTATTTCTAAGTCAGATTCATGTATGTTTAACGGATCCACTAAATTCGCCACTTTGGCCATGTTAGTAATAGTGGATTAATATATTATATTTCATAGGCTAGTAACGGAAAATCACGCTGGATTGTTTCTGTGATACTTCAACAATTTATACTCTATATTTTGCTACACAAAAGTTTTTTGTTTTATTCTTATTCTACGAGCTTCTTCTACGCGTGCTTAATTCCGTTATTCTCCTATGATTCTAATTTTTATTAGTGTTATTTTTATATTCACATTCTATGCCAGTTACTGTACAGGACATTATTCTCGACAATACCAGTTTATTTATCTATCACGCCATACGGTTTTTTTTCGAAAATCTTTAGTTATATACAGCTTTGCTGTCCATGGCCCCTTTTTTCGAGACTGATATTTTCTATATACCAGTGTTATATCTCTGTTTAATGTTTATAAGAATATTACGTTTCCTAAAGTTTTATTTCGACCCAGCCGTTTCATGCTGACATATATATACTCCGAGTTTTTCGACAAGCTCGTATTTTTTAACGATTCACTGCTATTCTTTTTACTTCAAAAATATTAGTATTCCACCGGTTATAATTCCTAATTAGAATCATGCGAATTTTTACGTTATTATTACTTTTCTTCCAAACGACCTTTATCGGTCAAATCTTTACGCTTCCGCTCAGATTATTACCACGCATTTTCATCTCTTTTTAGCTATTATAACCATTATTTTTCTTGACCGAATTACGTAATTAGTATTCGGTTTTATTTCCACGAATATTTTTTCTTTTGGGTCTTTTTATTTTTCGTTATTTTTCATATATTCATATATATGCATTTAATTTTCTTTTTTCAGAAAATGGGTCTAGCCGCAAAAATTAAAAATGTACCCACTGATAAAGGCAGATTTTCTCGGCTGCTCCAGAAAAAAGTCTCAGGTTCCAGCCACACACAAATTCCAAGCGCTTCGAAACCGGTCCGAACAATGACTGCTCTTCAAGAATTAGGCTTGGCCGGAAAGAAAGAATTACAAGCAAGGTACAGGCTATTTTTTATTTTCGCTCTAACTTTTCGGCCAGTCATTTTTTATTATCGTTCGCTTTTACTGATAATATTAGACCAAATGCACGTCATTGTCGTACTACAATTTTAGTTACAGCATTTCTTACCATTTACTCAAAAGATTACAAACCCATAAGCGATCCTAGCTATTCCCATTTTCCAAAATCTGATTATAATCTACCTCCCATTCTGTTTTCAGGTTAGCCGGCGCCGCTAGGGCCGAAGGCACCAGAAAGAGCCACAACAGGATCATCAAGGATTTGACGTCGTTCATCGCAGAACAAGGCCTGGAACCACTCGATTTGGACGAAGCCACCGTCATGAGTTTCCTAATGAAGGTATATCAGGACGAGAGACCCTTTGGTTACACATCTGCTGTGAAGGGGGCCATATACGCCTATTTGGCAGCTATGGGACTGTCTGCAGAAATCTGGTCTCTCGCGACGGACCGCGTGTACCAGGGCGTCGTGCGTTTAGCCGCTTCGCGCAGGAAACGCCGCCCCCGCGTCCAACAGTTGCCAGGCTATATCATCAGAAGAATGATTGAATGGGTAATTCCTTGCTGGCCCAGAACCACGCAAGAACTGGACAGAATCCCTCTACGAAATTTCCGCACGGTTATACTTCTCCTGTTGCAGTTCTATACCCTCAGCCGTATAAGCGATGCGAGAAAGCTGAGGGCTTGCGACTTGAAATTAGTCGAACTGGACGGCACCCCCGCCATCGAAATCCTTTTCCGTTCGATGAAAAATGACCAGCTCCACATTGGCAGCACGGCTCACATCGTCAAAGAAGGCGGCGCAGCTTGCCCTTATACATTATTTAAACTGTACTATGCCAGGACTGCTTATTATTTTCGAGATAATAAAATAGAGGATCTCAATTTTCTCTTCCCAAGATTAAGAATGGCTAAAATCACCCGGGTACTCATTCCCGACGGCCGACACGCTGTCTCTCAGAACACGCTAGTTACCAACATCAAAGCGTTGGCCAAGAAGATCGGCTTCTCCGGGGTTGTGTCCGGGAAGTCCGCCAAGATTGGCGGTACTTCCGCGGCCTTTGCCAGCGGATTGTCCGACGCGGACGTCCGCGACAAGGGCCGCTGGCGCAGCCTCGAGTCAGCCCAACACTACAGACGAGTCAGCGATTCTCACAAATTGAAGTTGGCCAAGGCTTTTTCTATTCAACGCAGCACAGTCATGGATACCCGCAACCCGAGAGTCTTTGACCCGGACGTCCACTTCGTGTTCGATGACGATGAAGCTGCGGACGAAGATGTGTTAATCGACCAACGCCTTTTTCCAAATTTATAATCTTGTGTTTGATAATAGATTTTGTTAATCATGCAATATTTATTTATTATATCTGCTACTCTACAAGTTTTGTCGATGATATTACAATACTTTGAACAGGGATGTATTAAGTATGGGATTTTTTCCTACATTTCTGGTACTTCGAAAAGATTAAGGATCATAGGACCACCAGAAAACAATAAATCTTGTCATACTTGGGTTGAATTAAAATGTTAGTGAAATAATCCTTTGCTTTAATTCATCCCTGTTTAAATCATTTCATATGCAACTTGGAAAACTTCTTTCTAAATACGTAGTATTATCGATAACCCTTCATAAAGGTCGTCATAACAATATGCTATATTAGTGTTTCTTCTCTAATGACCCCTCTATGGGGATAGAGCTCACAAATCCTATTTTTTATGACATTGCATATAAAGTAAAAAATTTTTCATTGGAATAGAAATCTTAGCAACTTTCAATCAAGCTTAAATGGAAAATATATGAGTAGCCACCGTATTTTAGAGCTTCAGTTTTGAAAAAATTATTGAGATTCCTATTCCAATGTTCAATTTACCTGGAGAGCGAATCTTGTTCTCTTGGAGGCTGTAACATTGTTGCCGCGCCGGGCAGGCATGCTGTGGGGCGGTCGAACAGGCGGTATACCTCCGCCAGGCGGCACAGCAAGGCTCTGAATACCTGGCGGTCGCTGGTAGGTCGGGCCACACACAGCCAGCTCCGGGGTGGACATGGCTCTGTTGTGCCCCCCACCCCCCGCCATGTCAGAGTTAACTGTACTGTAGATGACCCCACTCATAGCACCACTCATACCACTGTTACTAACACCGCCGACTGATTTTGAAGAAAGGCTACCGCCGGCGGCAGCGGCGGCTATTTGGTGGTGGGTACCACCATCGCCGTGAACAGAGCTCACTTTTACCTGGGTGTGTGCTCCGCTGTAGCCAGGCAGAGAGCCGCCACTCCCTATCCCAGCTGCTCCCAGCACACTCAGGCTGTTGCTGCTGCTCTGCCCAGGAGCACAAGATATGGCAGTTGGCAGCAGTTTAGCTGTGCTGCTGCTGCTGCCGACAGCTTGTTGAGCACTAGAAAGAAGGTCAGACATGCTTGTCACACCTTCAAAAAAAATAATATGTCTTCTTTTAATAGAAACTGTTTCACATTTTGTAATAGCAAAGCTTCTCTGTAATTCGAAATATTCGCCTGTACGTCTGTAAGGAACGGAATTGTTTAAATCTGAATTTCTCTGCTGATATTCAAGATAGATGGCTGATATTTTTAGCGAATATTCCCAATACCAAAATGAAATAATCATTTTTTATTTATCTCTGTTTTTTTTACCACTGACCATCTGCTTTATTATTATCTTTGTTCGCTTTTTTGTTTTGCTACTTATGGATGTTGTCATCCTTATTTAAAAGAGACATAATATTTTCCTATAGAAACATGATTAATCATGCTTGTTGGTCCACCTGGTCCTAGAGGTATCCCAGGTCCTCCAGGTCCACCTGGTCGCTGGTGGGAAGTCACGTGATTTCCGAGGGGTCCACTTCCTGTAGTAAATTGATTATTAGAACAGTAATTAAAATAGCTACGCCCCTAGAGCCTCTAAAGGGAGGGAGTGTCGACCCTTTCCAACTCTTAATTTCAGTTTCAAAAATAGTTTTTAAAAACCTTTTCAGGATCTATAGGACGCTTTACTGTAAAAGAGATCCATGTTGCGGCTAGCGAGATCCTACGCTACAGACAACAGAAAGATATCGTGTTACTTTCATATGAGGATAAAAAAAAACATTTTTACTTTTTGTATATTGTCCATCAAATAATCAATAACAACAAAATGTGTACAAGGTGTTTTTACAAAATCATTAAACAAAGATTTGGGGGGAAATTGTTAAATTTCACAGATTGACGAACTGACTCTATGTATAGAATAGCTGGAAGGTATATCAGACTGACCTGGCAATGGCATTGTTGATTGCAGATTGTCCTGCATTTCTCCCTGGAACTATAATAATACTGACCTGGCATGGTTGATTGTCCTGTAGTTCTCCCTGGAACTATAATAATACTGACCTGGCATTGTTAATAGTCGCGTAGTTCTCCCTGGAACTATAATAATACTGACCTGGCATTGTTGATTGTCTTGTAGTTCTCCCTGGAACTATAATAATACTGACCTGGCATTGTTGATTGTCCTGTAGTTCTCCCTGGAACTATAATAATACTGACCTGGCATTGTTGATTGTCCTGTAGTTCTCCCTGGAACTATATTAATACTGACCTGGCATTGTTGATTGTCCTGTAGTTCTCCCTGGAACTATAATAATACTGACCTGGCATTGTTGATTGTCCTATAATAATACTGACCTGGCATTGTTGAATGTCCTGTAGTTCTCCCTGGAACTATAATAATACTGACCTAGCATTGTTGATTGTCCTGTAGTTCTTTCTGGAAACGCACTTAATACCAAGGTATAATAATACTGACCTGGCATTGTTGATTGTCCTGTAGTTCTCCCTGGAAGTGCATTTGATACCATTCCTAGAAAATTAACAGTTGCAATAAAATTTTTCCAGAATGGCTTCGAAGAATCGACACCGAATAATATCCTCTGGATTAGAACCCGTTCTTTTTATTTCTTACAAATCGTGTTTCGCATAATATTATGAACATTTTTCCACGAATAATGATATAGTACAACGGCCTCTCGGGGCCAACAAAACAGAAATTAATTTTCCATTTTATATTACAATTATGGGAGAAGAAGGTTTGAGGTTAATTAGTAGCGAAGCTGCACTCAAATTCAATTTTCTGTCCCTCCGTCAGCTCGTAATGTTATGATGGGTTAAATGTGATTTTCTCAGATGCTATTCAAGATAAATGGCTGAAACTTTTTTTGTGAAAATTACACTTAGGAGCATTTAGCTTTTAATCATTCACAGACCGACGACGGATAAAATAGATGTTACAAAAATATCTAAAATATGGATCTGATGTAAGTATGTTAATTATCCATCAAATAGAACACATACCAAATTTATTTTATCTTGTTGTATTGATAGATTGAACTGACCTAAAGCATTGTTAGCAAAATTTGGAGGGTGGCCATTGTTGCCAGGCGGCCTCTGGTGGCCTCGCTGGGGACTAGAGACAGGGTTGCCAGACATACCACTGACACTACTGACACCATAATTAGAATATGCGGCGTAGGCACCTGCACCAGGCACAGCAGACACAGAGGCTAGAGAAGTGCTAGCCACACCAGAACCTGGAGGTAGAGAGGGGCCACCAGCAGCCACTCTACCACCTCCTTGGTGCGGCCCGTGGGATCCTGTCAATCATAAGGAGAGATACTATCAAATTCATTAAAATTCATTTAAAAAATTGTAATTAGTATGCTTAATTTAAAGCCAAAATAATAATTGATTTTAAGTAAGGGGAAGAGGGAGTAATTTTGAGTTTGTCTGTTTATTACTTTAGTTCAGGTTGAGTTAGGTTTTATTTGAGTACTGTATAGCCCTGCAGGGTTATAGCATCTTAGGTATAGCCCATGAAAGCTTAGGTCCACCAGCATGGCTTAGTAATAGGGAAAAAACAAACCTCCCTTATTTTCAATTTTAAAAAAGGCAGGCACCGAAAAAAAATTTACAATAATTAAAGATAATTATTCTTCCCTAGTGATTGTCCTTGTTGAAGAGCAACAGATCCTGGGGGTGGTAGGCTTGACTCCCCACCTGACGAACATTTCATCCCGAGTACCACCACAGGTCAGCTAGCCCTGAATGGTTGGTGTGTGTGCCCGCAGGGGTGCTGCACAGCTAGCCCTGAATGGTTGATGTGTGTGCCCGCAGGGGTGCTGCACTGCAAGCTAGGTTAACTGAGGAAGACAGATTTGTGAGCAGCCTGGGGTAATGGAACACCGTCAAGAAAAAAAAAGGTTATGATCTAAGACAAATATTTAAAAAAGAAAAATGTAAAAATAATGTATAGTGCACAAAATATAGGAAAAAAGTATGACAATATCATTATATGTGAAGAACCAAAAAAAGGTTAGACAGACTGACAAAGTGAGTTATGAACAAATCTATGTTCAGTGGTCATAAAAAAGATGAAAGGTGAGAAAAAACGAGAAGATTAATTTAATGAATAGAAAATACAAAAACTTTGCATATAAAATTTATATCCTTTGTAGCAAATACTCTTTGGTATGGGTGATCTTCAGCAAAAAAAAACAGCAGTCTTTCCTAAATGGCAGCCGAGAAAATCACATTTCAGCCATAGTGGGGGGACGAAAAAGTGTTCTCAAAATTAAGAAGTTGAAATGAGAGCATTACAGACTAACAGAGACATTGTTGAGTGTAACTTGTAATAGTTATTTCTCGCATCGTATTATAAACGGCTTTCCGCGGATTTCTATATTCGTAGAAAGCTGGATATAATACGATGCTAGACATAGTTTTTTCGTATGGATGAGAACCGGTTCCTATCCACTGGATTCGAATGAATACGAGAAATTTCTTTAAAAGAATCGAAACATTTTGCACATAGAGTTTAGGTATTTTTGTTGCAAACATTTTAGAATATTTCGTTATTAGGTGAGAATAGTTATTAATAGGCTAAAAAACTGGTTTTAATCTTATGATTGTACTTTCTATATCCGCGGAAAGCCGTTTATAATACGATGCGAGAAATAACTATTCTCACCTAATAACGAAATATTCTAAAATGTTTGCAACAATAATACCTAAAGCTGGATATAATACGATGCTAGACATAGTTTTTTTCGTATGGATGAGAACCGGTTCCTATCCACCGGATTCGAATGAATACGAGAAAAAAATATTTTCCTTTTATGACAAATATCCCATTTTCCTATAGTATGTGGAGGACAGAATGAAATTGATTTGAGTGATCAGCTTGAAATTTGTGAAGGCTGAAGTGCCCGAAACTATACACTCAAACACCTAGTAAAATTACAATAAATATACATAGCCTAGATGATCATTCTCTTAATTGAACCAATAGCAACACAATCCAACCATTTTATATAAGTACACATTTTGGTTCGACTCTTTTTAGTATTGAAGCTACTCTATAATTTGAAATGTCCGTGTGTTCGTATGTCTGAAACGTTCTGATTGAATCGTCTTTTTCTCGGCTCCTATAAAAGATAGAAAGCTGAAACTTCTTGTCAACATTCCTATTAATATGGAGAATAATTAAGTTTAAAACATTCAAAGCGGTAGGACTGCTTTCAGGCAGGTTTTTAGCTACTTTTATGTTTTTCACGTACTTCCCATAGTTCTATTGGTGGGTATATTCACAAATTATAATTACCTTAACTCTCATGAATAATGACCACCCTAATATTGGGGTGTATATTCACAAAATGTCCTGAACCACATTTTTATCACTAGTCCACTCCATCACTCTGAAAGAAAATATATATTTATCCCATCATATCATTACAGCTTTCTGCGGAAAGAAATATGAAGAAAATTAATTCCAGTTTTGTTAGGCCCAGGGTCCCGCAGGCCAGGGCTAATAAGGCTTAAGTTAAAATCAATATTTCAGCTTTTTTATAAAAAAAATTAAAAAAATTATTTCATCTACACCCCCCATGTTGACGCCCCTGCCAATAATTGTAAATCATTTTCGGGCACATAAAATGATATATTAGAAGAGAAAACTTTGTTCTTCTTTATTGTACATTGTTCACTTATAATATATTGCATATTAATAAAATATATTCTAAACATAAATCAGGTGTGTCAAAAGGATTTTGCATGGGGGCAAAAATGTGAAAAAGTTTGGAGGGGGATAATAGCTATAGCTATATGGCAACCCCTTAGTTTGTAAGTGAAGAAAGTCGCTCAAAAAAAGATTCTGACGCCATAAAAATGAGGGATGAGGAGAGAAGGAGTGGGAAAGAAAACCCCTAAAATAGAGATGGATGATCCCTCATTTTTATGACGTCACATGCTGATTTTTTGAGCGACTTTCTTCACTCACCCTTATTTTCATTGCAGAAAAATATGGTTCTTATATTATTTTCTTAAAGGATTCGAATGAACACCTCTAAATGTTTTTCAATATTTTTTGTTCAATTTATATTTTTAAATATTATATTGATGATGAGATGTTAAAAGAAAAAGTAATAATTTAATAAAAAATTGCTCTGCATCGATTTAAAAAATTAAAAAGATATTATACATTGACCGCTGATTCGAAAATTAAAAACTGGGATTAATTCAAATTTGGCTTGGCCTTAGTGTTGAAGACCCATAAATGCAAAAATAGTTTTGTATTATAATTTTATCTAAGTTTCAGTGGACAACCATTAACTGGTTTGTGGCCCGCGGAAATTAATGGTATTCTGAAAATTGGTATAGGAATGGTATTTATAAATTTGAAATTAGGTCACTTCCAGGCTCATTTTATTTCCCTACACTCAGGGACAAGGGATATTGACACATGAAGAAAACAAGAATAGTTGTCATGAAAATTGATGACTTTTTGAACTGACATAATAAGATTTTTTGTCTTTTTAAGCATAACATACAGACAGGCTGACCGTATAGAGCAGATCCGTATAAATATAAGAAATCTTGACTAAAAATTGCAGCTGTCTATCTAAAAAGGCAGTTAAGAAAATCACATTTCCCCAACTATAAGTTTTTGTCTTTTCAATAATGACTGACCGACAGACGGAAAAAAATAATGTATAGAGTAGATGCACATATATAATAGGAATATTCACTAAAACTTTCAGCTGTCTATCTTCAATAGAAGACGAGAAACACATTTCCTCAATAGCATTACGGACGGACTGAATTGGTGGAAGAATCGAACACTAGATGCCTTTTTTTTTAAAGTCAGAAAAAAAGTTTCCCAATCAAAGATATTAAGTTTAAAACAGTTGGAATTATTTTTGATGTTGATAGATATTTCCAGCTAACAATCCTATTATTATTATATTCATAGAGTAGTTATTTTTGTCTGTAGCTTAGTACATTTCAATAACTACTGAGCCGATTAAGTTCTTCATTTTAGGAAAATTTCACATAGTTCCCGGGTTTATTTGAGGCTATTTAAATTTTTAAAATTAATCTATACCCACTCTTTACCTACCACTTTAAGCATAGAGCACTTAGATTCTGGGGTTGTAGCCGCTAGTGCTATATAAGTTGCTTAAACACTAATTTTAACTTTTAACTGAGCTGGATCTTTAAATCATTTTAGTGGTAAGCCAGATCGGAGTGAGCCGACTTTCCACCAATGAGAGCACAGCATTTTATGAAATGCCGCGCTGTGATTGGCTAAAATTCGGCTCACCCCAATATAGCTCACCACTAAAATGATTTAAAGATCCAGCTCTGATAAATAGTTGAAAACCATATCCGTTTTCCCTGGTAACATTACACTATACATCTTTATCTTTCCAATACACAGTTAAATTACACTAGAAATTTTAATTTTTGTCATTTCAGAAAGAAACATGTTTTTACAGAAAATTTAATTTGGTGCTTTACTTTTAAAGTTACTGCTTAATAACTTATCTTTCATAATAATGGTATGCTAAAAAAATTGTCAAATGCTTTGTAAAGGTCTTGAAATTAAGATTAATTGTTGCTATCTCCATTTTTAATTTACTGTGAATTCTCTTTTCTATTCTTTCTCTCACACACACATTCTCACACACACACACACACACACACACACATGTATACTTTCTTAAACTCTCATACAATTTTATTTTCTGATATAGAATTTGGAAAATTTCTCCAGGTAGACCATCGCAACCCCCCCCCCCCCTCCATAATTTTTTTGTCGAAAACTTATTTATAGAGCCATCAGGTCCTCAAGGCCCTTCAAGAATCTTTGATTACTTTACCAAAATTAGTAATACATAATATTTTTTTAAATAAGAGAGGGGTTTATTATTAATGAACTGGCATTTTGGAGGATTATGCCTCTGGTAGAATCATTCTCTTACTTTAGTGCACATTCTTTTACTATTTCCTTTCTCTATCTCTTTCTCTTTCTCTTGTATGGTCTTTATTTCTTAAATAAATTAAGGGGGGGGGGGGGTATTTTTGTGTTTGTTTGTGTATTACTCTAGGTCAGGTTAGTTTAGGTCATATTAAGTACTGTGTAGCCCCAAAGGTTAGTTTAGGAAAAAAAACTCCACACACTTTTTTCCATTCATTTTTCAAAAATAATTGGTGAGGGGTATCATAACATTTTTAAGAACAAAATAAGATAATGAACATTGAATATATTACTAGACCAACACAAAATTTATCCCACTGAGGGGTTAGCTCGCATTCAGTCCTTTGACTACTGCAGGAGCCTGGCAACCGAAGACAGTAGACAGACAATAAAAATGGACTAAGAGTGATCTCATATAAAGAAAAAGTCTAAAATTGAAATTATAAAAAAAGAAACTGTCTTAATGATTATGTTAATTTTGCTTTAAAAAAAATCTAGAATTTGAAAGACTATACAAAAACAGTAAAAAATGGTAGCGTTCAGGGAGGGAGGAGACATTGGGCTGTTTATTACACTAGTCCCCAAAGTCTTAAATTAAAGTTTTCTTATTCGTTGGCTTAACCATTCTGGAACCTTTTCTTGAATTTTAATTGGTTGATTCATTAAGTAGACTAAAAAAAACGTTAAACCATTAATTGTAATCTACAGAAGGGGAAACTTTGTCTTTCATCATTGGGGATTTATCGACCGTTGTCTTATACCTTTAGATCTCTGGATATGGTTACTTTGAAAATAAAATCTCTCCCTCTCTCTCTCTCTTATATGTATATATTATATCTCACATTTCTCTCTCCCTTTCTCTTTAGTAGTTGTAAATAGTTGGTATACAGGGTGCCCTTTTATTATTTTTCCTATGAAAAACAATATGATGTACTGGAATAATTCATACACAATTGAATTACTTTGCTACGTTCTTAGCTTCCAGTGGAATTTGGATTCTTAATTAAATTTTAAGACTTTAGGTACTAATACAAAAAAAACGCTAAATAGTTATTCTTCTAGCAGATCAAGCTCACCGAAAATAGATATATATTCTTTGCACGGTCTCAGTACCAAAGCAAGAATGTAGGATATTCCCAAATATTAAATTATAAGTAAAAAATACTTTCCAGGGGCGTCCAAGCTTGTATGTCTCACCCTGTATATGAGTATGTATGTGAACCCAAGCTAACATCTCCCTTGGGAGTCAAGCTTAGACTATATTACACAATACCTACATTGAACATACAGGAATTTAGGAATAGAACAATAGTAAACTTTTCTATAATCAGGGCAGCCCCTCCACATGATACGGACAGCTTAAATTGTGAAATTGAGCATGTTAGAATTGGCATATTGATTTTAAACTTTGCATGATTATTCATGTAACATCAAGGTACGATTTAAAAAGCGTAGCAACGCTATAAACTTTACCAGAAAGTCCGTACTTCCATTTAAGACATACAATTTTTTTTTTAAATTGATAATTTAAACTCTATTTTTTGCAAGGGTATATATTAAAGTTTTAAAGCATATGTAATTGTATATATTCTTACTCTTAGTAAGACTAAGGCCATTTTTTAATAAAAAAGGTTCAATCCAAAGCTTTTCTGAAATTGAGACTGGTCGATACAGCCATTTTTGAGATCTTGACATCTAACATTCAATGATTTTTTTTATTTATAGCCATTGTTTTTACTAACATCAAAAGAAGACTCTTAATATCTACAACAAATTTTTTGCCCTACGTTGGTTAATATGAAAAACGCTGAAACTTGATACAGATACACAATCTATTATGTACTAGTAAAAAATCAATTTAAAGTATGCATATTTTCAACTAAATGAATGAATATATGATTTAATACTGGCATTCCGTCCCTTAAAGAAATCAAGATATCTTAACCTTCAAATATTTTACCTGATTTTTATCATTTCAACCCTTCAAAATTTTACCCTTCAAAAAATATTGTACGTCCATGTTAACCCCCTCCTTTCATAAAAAAAAGCAAGGAAGATTTGTTTTTAATTCTTCAAGAGTGAATAAGGTGTATTTATGCAGTTATTGCCAGTGATCTAAAGGGATAAGACAATGGACGATAAATTGATGTACATCCTCAATGATGATACACAAAATTACCTCTTGTGTAGATTACAAATATTGGTTGAAACGTTAGGACACTCAAATTAATTAATCAACCAATCCAAATTCATTAAAAGTCTCCAAAGTTGGTAAGTTAACAAATAAGGAAACGTTATTAAAATCTTTGAATACTATTGTAATAAACAGCCTATTGCCCCCTCCCTTCCTGGTTATTGCCCTTTTTTGATTTCTCATCTCAAAAAAGTCTTGATTATATTCAGGAACAGTGTGATATGCATATTGATTGAAATAAGATATTGGTCCACACTTTGTAAGCTTCTCTTAAGTAATATTAAAAAGTTCGTTTGTATTATGCAATAAGAATTGTAAAAACAATATTAAAACTTGTAAAAATCTACCAACCACTTTTTGTAAAATCCACGAAAGTCTAAACCATCTATTTATTAACAGTTGAAGATATTTTTCTTAAATAAATATCCTGAGGATAACATAGGTTAGGTTAGGTTAGGTTATAGGTTAGGGGGCCGAGCGCTCGCGGCTAGGCAGGCCAGGGGGCCGAGCGCTGCGGCCATGACCTTTATTAACAGTGGAGACTACTTTCCTTCGGAGGCTACTTTTCTAAAGTAATTGTCCCCAGGCTACTTAGCCACGGGGCTACTTTGTCCGAGGCTACTTTGTCCAAGATCCTTTCAAAGGACTTTAACTAATATGGGATTTAATTTTTTGTAAGATCCTATCAATGGATAAAGAATATACATGGATATCATAAAAGAGGAAAATTGTCGTCAATTTATGTTGCTAACATAGATCTAATTTCGTTTATCCAGTAGGAGGGAATGTGGTAAAGAGATGGATGGGTGTATCGTTATTTTAGCCCGCTGCGAGTTTAACTTTATTAGAAAATCTGGTGTAAGATCCAAGTAATAACATAACCATTATCCTAACCTATACGACAACCCAATCAGGTCTAATTGTTATTGTGTTTTTTGGATACAATACAGAAGTAGACAACAGGTGCAAAAATTTAATTAGATTTCCTTGAGGGGCGGGGGGGTGGGAGTTAAGTAAGATAAGAGGAAACGATATCATAATATAAAATCAAAAAATTTAAAAACCTGTGGGATTTACCTTTTTAGCAACTTGAATTAATTGTCCAAGACCCTAACCCATGCAGGGGGCTTAAATTTTTGCAGTGTCTTAACCAATACTTGGAGCTAGCATAAACTCACAATATTAAATCTTAAAGAACCTAACTAAACCTAACCTGTCTAATGAGTATTTTGTAACATGAGTGGAATTCCATATAACAATAGATATGAATAATTCATTTTGTGAGTTCTAGTAGTGGCTGGATTAAGTGTTTCAAAAATCCGCCATGTGACGTCATAAATATGATGGGAGATAAGAGGAGAATGTGGAAAACACCTAAAAAAAGAGATGGATAATCACTCATTTTTATGACGTCACAAAGCTGATTTTTTGAGACACTTTGTTCAGTTACTTTTAGTTTATTTTTAACAATTTGACAAGTGCAAATTTTATTATATGTTTTAGAAATAAAAAAGTTTGTTTGGCATGTTGGGTTTCATTATAATAATAAGTAAAATATTCTGTATAATTAATCACTAAAATCATATCCTACTCTTTTATAAAAAAAAAATATGTAAATATCTAATAATATAGTATATAAATATATTTATTGAAAACTAATGTAAATATAATATCTGAATCTGATTGATATAATATAATTAAGTGGATGTGCAACCACTTCCCCTCAAAAAAACTATGTAATAGAATCGCCAAAATGAATATGCTAAAAGATTATTATAACTGCAAATTCCGAATATAAAAAGATTACAAAAGCAAACTCCCAAAAGAGAATAGATACTATTTTTTTCTTTCACAAGAGGATATGCGGTTAGAGACCTCTAGGGGCACTTATTGGGGAAGTGGGTGAGTCGACCCACCGTTCTCAATTCTAGTTATCAAAAGAAAAAAGGGATATAGTCCCTTTCGCGGCAACGTCCCTTATTTTCTCCTATTTCTAGACCCTGCGGGGGGCTCTAACGCTTCGGGGCAATCACATAACCTAATATAACCTAACCAAACCTAAAATAACCCATCAAAAGCTATTTTGAAAATACGACGAAAGGGGCGTTGCCATGAAAGGGACTATACCCAAAAAAAAGTAAAAAAATCAGGAGATGGTTTTTTTCAGAGGGCGATTTCTTTTGGGAGGGTGGGGCAACCCTCAACTAAAATAGTTATAAAACTATTCTGGGTGATAAAAAGCTTCACTGTAATCCAAGCCGGCAAAGCAGTTATCGAGATCTTAATCTACAGAATGACATCGTGTATCCATTTTTTAGAAACTCGTTTTTATAATATCCTAATAATTAATTTATTAATTGTATTTTTGCAATATCTTAATTTGCTATTCTTATTTTGTTAGTAGTAAAAAATTGCGAAATTATTACCTATTCTACGGAACTGATCGCATACTAATTAAGTGCATTCATTCGTCAAAAATCAAATTAAGCCATCCGTATTTAGAAGAAAGGGGGAAATTTTTTTATTTGCATATATGTTTTATACTAATCTTAAAAGCTTATATTTATAAGCAAAACTATTCTATAATTCTTCATATCAATCCATACGTTGGCTACAAAAGAGGATAAATGGGATTTATAAAAAAAACAACAACATATAGAAAGATGGCATATAATCTTTGACTCACTTTGTCCGTCCGTGTGATAGCTACAAGTAGCTGCGTCCCTAACTTCTAGGGTTTCAGGGGAAGATATGGGCAGAAAAACAGCCTGAAAGCAACCCAAGATTTAAATTTTAAAAGTAAAACTGAATATAATAAAACCACCCTGTGGCCTGTGAAGCTTCCCTGAAATCAAAAACTAATAAGGTTCAGTAGTTCTTGAAATCTTAAGCTACAGACAAAAAACTTACATCTTTATATAATAGGATGAGATTCGGAATTCTTAGATGTTAACATTAGTGTTTATAAATTCATTTGAAATTACTTTTCCCCCTGGGGTAAATTAATGAAAAAAATATTTGAATCTGTTGCCTCAGTTCACGGTAAAATATTGCTGGAGTATATCATTTTACAGGAATTTTAAAAGCTGCTAGCGCATATTATTGAAACAATTAATAGAAGGCCTACTAATAATCAAAAATAGGCAATACTCATAATAGGTAGTCATCTCGCAGCGCGTATAAGTGCGCGAAAAAAAAAACCTTATTTTATTTTCCGCGTGTTTTCTTTAGCTAGTCTGTCCTTGTGCATAATTGGATCTTGGCCATTCCCGATTATTTGTAGGCATTCTTATGCAGCTTTAAACGAAGTGTGGGTAAAACATGTTCAGCCGTTTGACAGCTATAACTCTCTAAAATGTTTAATTGTTTAAAATAATCGCGATATTTCCAGATACATCTTAATATAATCTATTCAAATCCAAATATCTATTTGAATAAAATATTCGAATTTATCTAATTGCTTAAACAGATAATTAGTGAAATTAAATAATAGTTAAACATAAGTGATTATTAAGAATAACTTTTTCAAAGATAGATACACCATAAACCTCTATGTAGATAAACTTATCTTTATAATATAAGTTTTTTATCTAAATTTGGTCAAAGTCATTAATAGAAATTTTTAATCAATAAAAAATATTTATAAGAATAAACTAAAAATGAATAAATAAAATAATTTCTGTTTAGAAAAAAAATCTTTAGAAAATAGATTAGATTTCAGATAAAGTTAAGCATCTTAGATAGATTAATCTCAGGTCAGCAGATTATTCAATTCACCACTTTTGTCCTCATAAAAGTAATATGCTTACACTAGAATTCAAAAAGCACTATCATCACTTGACGAAAACTACATGGATGAAACTTAAACCGAGCACTTGGGTAAAATCACTGTTTTAAGTCGGATATATGTTAAATTAGATTTGTGGCACGGCAGTTGTCCCACATTATGCCTGAGCCTAGTGGTAGTAGGTACCACACTGTCTCTGGGACATCACAGAGCCTCATACCCATCCATACTTCCTCCTCCCCCCCCCCCATACCCATCCGTACTTTCTCCTTATCCCCCCATACCTCTGACTTACCCCCCTCTCCATACCTTTGCCATTCCCCTCCCCATACCCATCCATACCAACTCTGAGAAGACCTCTTTACCCCACCCACCCTCCTTGTAACCTCTCTCTCTCCTCTCTCTTAGATATATATACACACATGCTTGTATGTACCCACCCCAAATCAGCGTCCCCCCTCCCCTTCCCATCCTTCTCTCTCTCTACAATACTCCTCTTATTTCACATGCTCAACCATAAAAGGACTTTCCAAAGATATTTTTTTACCTTTTTCTTGAACTAATACAAAAAACGCAAGAAATTAAACAGTGCCAGTTCAGATGCTAATAATATAAATGTTTAAACTTATGTAGCTTAAATAAGGGAATCAAAAACATCAATAAATATGTCTATTCAATTGTAAGAAACAGACGGACAAATATATTAAATACTTTTATAATATAGGTGCTACAGTACTATTAATCCTTACAATTTTCATTTGTAAAAAAGGAATAATTCTGCCGTTAAAAATACTTTTTTTATATTTGAGAAATTTGAATTGTACCGTCCTGTTATCCTCCCAGAAACCATCTAAGCTGTTTCATCCTCCCTCAACCAAGATTTTATACACACATACACACACACACACACACACACACACATACACACACTCAAACACATAGAACACAGCCTCAACTTCCCCCCCCCCCTCTTCCCTCCCCTGATATTTCTGGTAAAAAGACTTAATGTTTGTAGAAGGAGAGTGGGGGGGGGGGGCGGGGAAATGACAAGGGAAGGAAGAAAAAGAAGAAAAGATATATGTATTATATTATTTGTGACCATAACAAAACCTCAGGTTTCATTTCTGTTTCATACAATTCTCTAGTAGCTTCGCTCCAAGCAAGAAGCATCTAAAGGCACTGTTTACGACAGAAAAAAAGGCTAAAACCGTCCAAAGACTTAAGCATTCTTTTGACTTAAGCACAGCATTAGATAAAAATCTAAATTTAGCATATTTTATATGAAAAAAAAGTAAATTACACCTGTATCAAAACTTTGGGGACTTTTATTAAATACTGTTTGGTTTTCAATGGTTTCCAATTAGTCTACAAACGAGGTAATATTGTTTATCATCAATGTGATAATAGTTATTTCTCGTATCGTATTATAAACGGCTTTCCGCGGATATAGAATGTACAATTATAAGATTAAAACTAGTTTTTTTAGCCCCGAGGTGCTGGAGGCACCGGCTAAAAAAACTGGTTTTAATCTTATGATTGTACATTTCTATATTCGTAGAAAACTGGATATAATACGATGCTAGACATAGTTTTTTCGTATGGATGAGAACCGGTTCCTATCCACCGGATTCGAATGAATACGAGAAAAATTTATAGTAACCCTACAGACAAAACTCGTCATATCTATGAATATATACTACATATATGTATAGTAAAGGTAAAGAAGAAAAAAGGAATGGAAAAAATCTATCTTTTTTTTCAGAAAGAAATCCTTTTTATTCTTCTCTCTCTCTCTCTCTCTCTCTCTCTCTCTCTCTCTCTCTCTCTCTCTCTCTCTCTCTCTCTCTCTCTCTCTCTCTCTCTCTCTCTCTCTCTCTCTCTCTCTCTCTCTCTCTCTCTCTCTCTCTCTCTCTCTCTCTCTCTCTCTCTTCTCTCTCTTTCTCTCCTATTTACAAAGGGAAACCCTGTATTTAGTAGAAGGGATTAGAAATATTTTGAATTTCAGTTGTAGAGTAGCTGAGCTCTAAAATTTTTAGACTCAAAAATTTAAAATTTTAGACTTTGTATAAGATTAAGTTGCTAAAAATGAAAGATTTTACAATTATAAAGTAAAGTAAGGCAAAGCTTCACTATAATTAGGC
The DNA here is from genome assembly GCF_053477335.1 of Acartia tonsa. Classification (NCBI taxonomy): domain Eukaryota; kingdom Metazoa; phylum Arthropoda; class Copepoda; order Calanoida; family Acartiidae; genus Acartia; species Acartia tonsa. Next base: position 9,496,754 of record NC_137265.1, on the reverse strand, counting down.
TATGCAATCGATTAATAGACGAAATGATCTATTTAATACTTGGATTTTTAAGATAAGAATTCTAGTCTTTTCTCCTATTGTTCCAATGATCTTAAAGAAGCCTGTTATTGGTTGAATAATGACTAAAATCAAAATATTTGGTGACACTCTCTCTTTCTTTTCTATCCTATCTTCCTCTAACACCCAAAACATTCTCACAAATATATATCCTTATATTCAGAAGAGATAGGACAATGGATTCAATTAATACTTCCCCCAATTTTTAAGTGTGAAATTCTTCATTGGTGTCATATAAATTTTAGAATGAAAATAGGGTTTTAAGTAATTTTATCGTTATTGTCATCCCCCTCCCTGATAAACATCCTCATAAGAACACACATCAACCCCACCCCCCCCCCCCCACCTCCCCAAGAATATTACAACAGCCTCATTTGTTGGACCTAGGTCAGTAATTCTACCCAACAACTATCATATATTGCCCCCCCCCCCCCCCTACAACCTTTTCTCAGATTGATTATCCTTATGTCCATATCTAACCCCCCCCCCCCCCCCAACCCCTCCCTTTGCTGGACCTCCCATATTCTATATGTATTTTTTTTAAACTTTTGTTGGAAGAAATACTTTTTTTCACCACCCCATCTCCCTCTTCTCACATATCTTTACTTCTCTTTGCCAAACCCTTTAAAAAGATTTTCTCCACATTATAATCTCCCCCCCCCCCCCCATCCAACCAGTAACCTTCCTCTTGCCGGTTTTTTAAAGGCCCTGCATTACTCTCCACCGGTACCTTGAGACCTGTGGCCACTTAAATTCAAGCCTTGTCATACTTTTGACCATTTCCATGCATACAACATTTATAGGCTTTAGTACATCTCACTTAAATCCTATTAAATTGGAACAAATTGATAAAAAAAGATAATTATTTTTATTTATTTCTAAAATAGGATACACTATTTTGGATATATTTTGTATGAGATGATTTTGAAAGCAAAATATTATAATTAAAACATTTATGATATTTATGACATACGATCATAACACACATAGATAAATTTTAAAGAAATAACGAGCGATTACGCCCCTAGTATCTAGGGGGTCTATATTTAAAGGTGTAGGGAAGAAACGAAAAATAGCCGAAAACCATACCAGGGCCTATGTGAAGCTTACCTAAATTTAATGAAAAACTCAATCGTTCCACTTGTTTTAGATATATTTAGCTACAAACAAAAAAAAAACCTTACTGATTTATTTATTGTAGGATTAATCATGTACTAAACAATAACAATAGTTATATTATCTTAAAATTACTTTTTAACATCACAGGATATAAGCTTTATAGAAAACACTTTGAGTATTACAAATTTCATATTAAAAGAGACAACATAGGTAAAAATACAGTAAAATAGAATATTCGATATTTTACGACAATTAAACTGGGACAGCGAAAATGTCATGTTTGACGTCATAAAAATACGTCTAAAAGTATAAAAGTTAACTCCTAAAAAAGGTTAAATAATAGATGTATTTTATGACGTCACACATAATACTTTTCGCTATCCCTTAAAACTACACAATTTAATTTTAAAAAGACTTTTTTTAAGATTTTCAAAAATAAATTAGAAACAGGTTATAAATTACAATTTTAAAGCTTATAGAATTGCTTTCTATAACAGTTTTTTTTTTAAATATGGCAACATACATTTTTAATTTTTAGCAATGAAAAAAATGAGAAGTCTGAATAATATAATTTCTAGTAAATACTTCAGCAAACAATAAATATTACAATATTACACCAATAAACAAATTGTATGCTGATTTTATTTGATAAATCAAACAATAGTAAAATATATATTTTTTTATTGTAAACAACAAGTACAATTTTGTCTCAAAGTAAACCTTTCATGTAAATAACAAGGATGCCAACATCCATAAGTAACAAAGCACAAAAAAACAGACGGTCAAAAGGGGTTATAGTATATGATCAGCGATCATAAAATGAGAGAATGAGAAAGAAGAATGTAGAAGCATGATTGACAGACCTACGGACCAAGTGAGTTGTATACTGGGTGCTATTTGAAAAATGTGATCTTCACAAAATTCAGCAGTGAAGAAAAATCACACTTAGAAAAAAGTTAATTATAGAGTTGCTTAGCTAGTAAAAACAGCAGTACAAGCTTTGACAAAGCCCATATTTTCCTTTAGTGACGTTATAAATTTCGGGAAAGGGAAGGGAAAAGAGATTCCCCCCCCCCCCTCCTCTTCTTTATGACGTCACAACAGGACAATATGGGCTTTGTCCAAGCTGTAATAGCACACGTAGTCTCACAAATTTCTTAAGGTTAAATTAACGAGCTACAGACACAACTAAATTGTATAATTGCTGAGTTGCAAATCAATCTATATACTGTATACTAAGTTGTGTATATGTGTGTAATTTTATATCCATTAAGATCTCGTAAACTGGCCCACCTCCTCATGGAGCGAGGCCTATAGGGAAGGGGTGGAGTTACTGGTTATTTAGAATAGAGAACACTGTATAGTATTTTTAGTCGTTATTTTTTAAAAATAAGTAGGTATACCTATCAAAAAGTTTTAATGATGTTTTTTCACACTTTCTGAATTTTAAATTTCCAATGATCTGAAAATGATTTAATGAAAGTCAATTATTAGAAATTGAGTAATACATTTATAACAAACTGCCGGCTACGCTCTTAGAGTCCTGCAGGGTCGCTAAACCTTTTATTTTTAATTTTGATTTAAAAAAAAAACATTTTCTTTGAGTATTTTTCTAGGGGCGATTTCTCTTGGGAGGGTAAAGCTGTAATGGAGAACAATGTATGTTCAGCAGTAAGCGAGATGGACACACTGATACACATACAGACACCCTATTACTTTTATATGATAATAGTTTATACAAAGAATACAATTGTTATGTAATTAATGTTTTACCTATGAGAGAAAAGTGAATGTTTTTCTGGGGTGACAGGTAAAGACTGAGAGCTGTAAAGTGATGGATTCTGGTGGGTTGGAGCAGGTCCTAGTACTGCTACCATACTGAAATATAGATATATTTGACAGATAACTGTATACAGGTATATATTCTGGTAGCTAGGGACAGGTCCTAGTACTGATACCATACTGAAATATAAATATATTTGACAGATAACTGTATACAGGTATATATTCTGGTAGCTAGGGACAGGTTCTAGTACTGATACCATACTGAAAAATAAATATATTTGACAGGTAACTGTATACAGGTATATATTCTAGTAGCTAGGGACAGGTCCTAGTACTGCTACCATACTGAAATATAAATATATTTGTCACGTAACTGTATACAGGTATATATTCTGATGACCAGGTACAGGTCCTAGTACTGATACCATACTGAAATATAAATATAGTTGACAGGTAACTGTATACAGGTATATATTCTGGTAGCTAGGAACAGGTCCTAGTACTGCTACCATACTGAAATATAAATATATTTGTCACGTAACTGTATACAGGTATATATTCTGGTAGCTAGGGACAGGTCCTAGTTCTGCTACCATACTGAAATATAAATATATTTGACAGGTAACTGTATACAGGTATATATTCTGGAAGCTAGGGACAGGTCCTAGCACTGCTACCATACTGAAATATAAATATATTTGACAGGTAACTGTTTACAGGTATATATTCTGGTAGCTAGGGACAGGTCCTAGTACTGATACCATACTGAAATATAAATATAGTTGACAGTTAACTGTATATACAGGTATATATTCTGGTACCTAGGGACAGGTCCTAGTTCTGCTACAATACTGAAATATAAATATATTTGACAGGTAACTGTATACAGGTATATATTCTGGTAGCTAGGGACAGGTCCTAGTACTGCTGCCATGCTGAAATATAAATATATTTGACAGGTAACTGTATACAGGTATATATTCTGGTGACTAGAGACAGGTCCTAGTACTGATACCATACTGAAATATAAATATATTTGACAGGTAACTGTATACAGGTATATATTCTGGTAGCTAGGGACAGGTCCTAGTTCTGCTACCATACTGAAATATAAATATATTTGACAGGTAACTGTATACAGGTATATATTCTGGTGACTAGAGACAGGTCCTAGTACTGATACCATACTGAAATATAAATATATTTGACAGGTAACTGTATACAGGTATATATTCTGGAAGCTAGGGACAGGTCCTAGTACTGATACCATACTGAAATATAAATATATTTGACAGGTAACTGTATACAGGTATATATTCTGGTAGCTAGGGACAGGTCCTAGTACTGATACCATACTGAAATATAAATATGCTAGGGGTTCTATATTCAAAGGTTAGAGAAAGCACTTATGGGACCTATGGAAAGCTTTCATAATTGAGTCAAAGTCAATTTTCGCTTCCTTCCCCCTTTTATTTAACAACCTTTGTTTTTAGGTCCTTTTCTACTTAAAAATTTCAAACGGCTGTAATTTTTTATTTTTGAAGCTAGAAGAACAATTTTTTTGCAGAAAATGTTTATTTTTATGTATATTTTATGTTAAAAATATCAAATTATAAATTTCAGCGGCCGCAGCTGTACTTGGCAGCTGCCAGCCGCCGTAGTCGGCGGTCGGCGGGAAAACGGCGGCGGATCTTTATGAAATTTTAATACGTCATGTAGACATGTAAGAAAAGTTTAAAATTTGAAGTCAAAAATTGCGGCCACAGGAGCCTTTTAAAGATTTCTGGAGAACTGGAGGATCAGGACCTGCAGGATCATACCTGGAACCTGAAATTGACTTGAACACCTGTATTTCATATGAAGATGTACTACTAGAGGATATTTTAGTATTTTGGTAGGATAAAATGCTTTGTTTAAGTCAAAATATTTTTGCTCTTTACCTGGATGACCCTGCCAGGTTTGTTGGCATCCTGTACCCGCCAGGATGGACATATTAAAAAAAATCCAACCCCCGACCGTTAAGGGTTAAGAGGTTTTTCTATAGTGCCTAATAAAAAAATGACGTCTATAATACAATACAAATGACCAATGGCAAGCCAGTATACATTTTAATTAACCAGGATTAGGCTAGTATGACGTCATTTTTTATAGGCACTATAAAAATCTTCATGTTTTGGCATAAATTTTTACCTTTTTCTTGCAGGAATCACTGAAATACTAAATATATGATGACGTCATACAGAATTTCCATTCCCATCATCTAATCAAATATTAGAAATTATATCTTCCCCTCAAACTACCTGATAGAGCACTGACTCCCCCCCCCCCCAAAAAAAAAAACAAATTTTTTCATTTCAATTTATTTTCTAATTTTCACGTTTACTTTATACTTTTCCATTTGATTTAACTTTAATTACTTAAAATTACGTATATATAAGCATGGTTTTGGGATGAAAATAATACTCCCTTTAAAAAGCATTGTTTGCTCAACCCTGGCAATTCGTCCTGAGATATATTGTGAGCATCCCTAATTTCTATTTTCATATCTCATCCCTATACAGGAATAGTTATTTCTCGTATCGTATTATAAACGGCTTTCCGCGGATATAGAATGTACAATTATAATATTAAAACTAGTTTTTTAGCCCCGAGGTGCCGGAGGCACCGGCTAAAAAAACTGGTTTTAATCTTATGATTGTACATTTCTATATTTGTAGAAAACTGGATATAATACGATGCTAGACATAGTTTTTTCGTATGGTTGAGAACCGGTTCCTATCCACCGGATTCGAATGAATACGAGAAAACTTTATTAAAGTCTAAAGAACAACAACAATTTATTTTACCTTTAGATTTGGTAGAAATACTTATTTTTCCTTGTCCTGGTCCTTTCTAAATGTAAATAATTTCAAACTCGGAGCTTTTCTATAATCTGGGTCCTATTAGAATTGTATTATCGATTTAAAACTTTGCAGTGACTCTATAATCAAGTCCTTAAACTGTAAGTATGTTCTTAAATAGTATCCAATATTTACTTAATTTTGATGAAAATTTTTCACAATTTCTTTATAAGCTTTTAAATTAATACTCTGCTTATTAAGTGTTTACACTCGTTTTTCTACTGTTTGATTTTAAAGCTTCGCTTTTATGGATGTTGTTATCCTTGCTTCTTAAATGTACAATGCATTATACATGATTTTCACATGGCCTCTGGGTCTTTCGCTTTTTAAAAGCGAAGCTTTTCTATTATTAGGGTCGGTCCGTCCGTCCGTATGTACGTCCGTCCGTCTGTAACGGATAGCTTTTTTCGTTAATTTAGGTATGTTAGAATTGTCCTATCGATTTAAAACTTTGCATGGTGATTTCTGTAGTAGTTAGGTACGATTTAGAAAGCGTAGGAACTCTATAATCATTACCAGAATGTCCGTGCGTCCAATTTAAACATGTTGATTTTTTTACTTTTTTAACAACAAATTTTTATGTGATCTAATTATCCGATTTATCAAACTTTTGGTATACTGATTCCTGGGACAACAAAGTACAATATTATAAGCGTAGCAACTATATAAACAAGTCCTAAAAATATAAGTATGTCCATAAACATTATCCTGTATCAAGCAGTTTTTCACAAGTTTACTTACAATTTTGCTTCGACTCTTAAACATTTATATTCTGATTATTCAGTTCTGACACTATACAAGTGTTAATGTCCGTTTGGCCTACCGTTTCAGTGCTTCGCTTTTATAGTTGCTGTCATCCTTGTTATCTTAAATATTATTAGAGTATTGGAAAGTTTGTTATATTAGTTAATTTTTATACTTCTTTAGCATTATTTGAATATAAGCTTACTTTAAAACGAATCATGTAATGAACTTTTACGCAAAAATATAAGAAATTAGATTTAAATTATTTAAAATGTTAGTTGGATTACGATTATTAATTGCAATCTGTCCGTTGCGTAGGGATGCCGAGCCTCGTTTATCTTTCTAGATCTAGTAATATCACTTCATAAATTCGTTTTAACAAATCCACTTTTAATTTTAATTTTAAAAATACCCTCCCCAAAATAATTATGACCTACCCAGGACCTACAAGAAATTAGAACTTAAATGAAGGAGAACCATATCTGTTCAGGGGTTAGCGGATTCCTTCGTTACAGACAGACAAGCATCTTTTCTTTTTTTGTATATTATTACCATTTCTTAATTTTTACAATACCTGGTTTGATGATGTAATTTGATTATCCTCAATTCTTGTCACAATTAAATCATTATCCTATAATTATAAAGTATTTAGCGTGCTTACTATGTTGATAGGGGTCGTGATTTTTAGGACAGTATTTCAACTGTTAATTTAAATGTGTTTTATGCCTGAATTGTTCAAGTTAAGATATAATTAGGAAAAAACAATTTAAATCTTCGGTGCTTTTACACAAATTGCCGTGCGAGCGCTATTAACCTCCTTCCCTTAAAAAAAAAAACAATTGAAATTAGCTTTGTTTTGTATTTATAACCCACGCGGGACCTATACCTGCAATGACATGACCTTGTAGGGCTACCCAGTACCTAAAATAACCTAACCCAACCTTACCTAAGTAAAAAACAAACAAACTAAAAAAATACTACCCCCTTATTATTTTCAATTTATTTTTCAAAACAAAAAATAAGAATTAATATTAATCGTCCTTTGTACTTACCCCATCTTCAGGTAGAGTATTTATTTCCTGTGGCGTTGTATTTCTTGTTGGACAGCACAAGGATTTTATCCTGAATAATGAAGTGTAAAGGTTCTACTTTATAGAGTGGCTTTGCGCCTAGTCTTGCCCACAACCTAAGTCCTATGATATTCTAATTATTAGTTAATAATGCCTAATGAACAGAAAAATAACCAAGAAAATAAAAAGGTTCCATATAAAATATGTCTGTATCTGTGTAGAGAAAGAACTGATTGAGCTGATTCTACTTTGCAGTGAAGATTATATTAGGTCCATGTTTGTACTATCTAGGGAGAATGTATCCATAGAATATACTCCCTTCCCCCAAATTTTTTTAAAATTTTGCTTTTAATTTTAAAATTAAAAGTATAGGGTGATACTTTCCCCCAATCTGTACCTCGAGTGCCCTTAGGTGCCTCTAGGTTTAAAGTGAGCCGTCAGTGTTTTAGGGAAAAGCTAAGCATTCATAAAAACTTTCAAATATTGCCCATGACAAAATTTAATACATTTTAAAAAGAGAGTATGAGAAGGAGAGAGATGGACATTTATAGAGACGCAGTTTCTCTATAATTATTTTAAAATTACCTTTGAAAGAAAGATGTGATATTAGAAGCATTATTATTGTCATTATTTTGAATGATATCAGCTGTGCTCAGTGAGTCTATATCGTCAACCAGAACCATACCAAAATAAATCTGGAATATAATGCAAATAAGTATTAGGGTTGGGTCGGATACTTTTTTTTTGCCGGATACCGAATATCTGACTGATTTATAATGCCAGATATCCGGTATTTTGACGGATATCTGGCCAACGTTCGATATACGGCCGGATAACCGGATATCCAGCATTGGATATTATCCAGATATCCGGTATCAGGCCGGACATTGAAAATGGCCGGATGTCCGGCCTTACCCAAATAGGTATAGAAGATATAGATGTTCAATCCATTAATTTTATCATTTGGAACACTGTAGAAACAATTCGACCACATTTGGTTGAAAGATGTAAAAATGTTTTAACAAAAGGATTTTTTTATTTGACATATGCAACATTATATAGCTTTGTTTGAGGATATTGATTAATAAGGATGACAACATTCATAAAAGTGAAGCTCTGAAATGGAAGGAAAACGAACATTAACACTTGTAGAGTGTCAGAACTTAATAAGCAGAATATTAATGCATTAGATTATAAAAAAAATTAAGTAAATTTGTTGCATAACTGCTTAAGTACATGATAATGTTTAAGGACATACTGACATTTTTAGGACTTGATTATAGATATGCTTCGCTTATAACATTGTACCTTGTTGTAATAGGAATCACTATTCTAAAAATCAGATGAATAGTATAATTTTAACATACAAATATTTGTAAAAAAAATCAGCCTGTTTAAAATGGACGTAGAGACTTTTGGCAACGATTATAGAGTTGCTGCGCTTTCTAAGTCGTACTAACTGTTATAAGAATCAACATGCAAAGTTTGAAATCGATAGGACAGTAACCGTTACGGACGGACGGGCCGACCATAATTAAAGAAAAGCTTCTAATTAGATTTTTTAAGCTTGGCGGATTTTTGTGTCTGATTCTCCATCTAAGGCAAATCATCTCAAATCATTTACTTGTTATAAGTAAAATGATAATCAAAATTAACCCAAATCTAGATCAAATTATTGGTTGAAAAGGTTGGACACTGCTATTTTGAACAAACCAATCAAAAGTTAAACCAACGTATCAAAAATCGTATTTTGGTTTAATTTACAATTAAATTTCAATATATTAAAAAATTCCTAAAGAATAAAACTTTATAAATGAAACAGTGTCACACTTGATTTTATTTTCAACTGTTTTTGTAGCGTAATATTCAAAATTATGAAAATTATAAATACAAAATTCAGAGAGGCTCTTCATGGTGTTTTATCAATTCCGCCAAAAAAGCGTAAGAGAATCAGAATAGCTGGGTTTCACAACAAAAAAATATTTTATTTCAATCTCACTTATAGTCTGTGCCCCCCCCCCCCCCTCCGTTTCCACAACTTTAAAATTATTAGTATTAAGCTATTTTCATCTGATGGCATTTTTATATTTTCACATATAAAATGCCTTTCAGATATTGTTGTTTGACATTGAGAATTTCCGGTTTCTGATACTTTAATAACAGATACATATTTTCTGTAAAACAAGAATGACAACATCCATAAGTAGTGAGGCTTACGTGAAAATATAGGAATCTATCTAGCAACCCAGCCAATTGGCAAATATTAATGTAACTTTGTAGAACTATGTAAAATGTGAACTTATTTAATCCCTAAAAATTTCAGCCGTCTATCTGGAATAGGAGTTGAGTAAGTAATGAAACTTAAAAACCTAGAAATCGAAGTAGCCTTCTATCTTAATGAAACTTGGGGAAAAAATGAAGAATGTAAAATTATTTAATCCCTGAAAATTTCAGGCGTCTATCTTAAAAAGGAGCTGAGAAAAGCATTTTCTCCCAAAACGTTTCAGACAGACATACAGACATTTTTTTATGATAGAGTAGCTGCGCTACTAAAAACAAACTTAGTTAGTTGCATGCATAGTTACAGGCATAGTGAGGGAGGGGAAGGGTTAAATAACTATTTACTTTTTTACGCTAATAATATGATTTTCTGGTTTGGGCGGTAATATTAATTTATATATATTTATGCGGGAATTATATCACACCGTACTTTCTCTCTCTCTGTTTAAAGTGTAATCTCCGTGGTAACGTATTATTAATCTCTCCGTAAACAAGAACTTTTTATATACTTGTTTATTTGTTTTTTCAAATTATTTGAGGATTCTAAAAATTATGATATACCACTTAGCAAAACCACTCTATAATTTTAATAGTTATTTCTCGCAGCGTATTATAAACGGCTATCCGCGGATATAGAATGTACAATTATAAGATTAAAACCATTCTTTTTAGCCCCGAGGTGCCCATTGCCCAAGCCACGCACTAAAAAAAACTGGTTTTAATCGAATGATTGTACATTTTATATTCATAGAAAACTGGATATATTACGATATGTAAGACATAGTTTTTTCGTATGGATTAGAGCCGGTTCTAATCCACCGGATTCGAATAAATTCGAGAATAGTTATTTCTCGCATCGTATTATAAACAGCTTTCCGCGGATATAGAATGTACAATTATAAGATAAAAAACTATTTTTTTTTGTGGGGGGGGGGGGGTGGCGCGCTTCGCCGAAGGCACCGGCTAAAAAAACTGTTTTTAATCTTATGATTTATCATGTTTATATTTGTAGAAAGCTGGATATAATACGATGCTACACATAGTTTTTTCGTATGGATGAGAACCGGTTCCTATCCACCGGATTCGAATGAATACGAGAATAGTTATTTCTCTCATCGTATTATAAACAGCTTTCCGCGGATATAGAATGTACAATTATAAGAGTAAACCAGTTTTTTTAGCCCCGGGATGCCGAAGGCACGGGCTAAAAAAACTGGTTTTAATCTTTTGATTGTACATTTTTATATTCGTAGAAAGCTGGATATAATACGATGATAGACATAGTTTTTTCGTATGGATGAGAACCGGTTCCTATCCACCGGATTCGAATGAATACGAGAAAATATTTTAAGATGGCTTGATTTACTCAGCTATCCTTATACAAAAGTAACATGCTGTCTATCTGTCTGTATCAGTAAGATCTTGCAAACCACTTGACCGATATGGTGCTCCTATGCAGTGAAGCCTCTTATGGATCCAGATTTTCTTTTTAAAACTAAAATGAAAGGTGTTAAGGCGACTTACCTCTACCCCGAGAGAACTCTAGGGGTGTAGCAACTACTTATTGAATAATGAGGATGTTTTTTTGTGTAGATTCCTCTGACCCAAGAGCCTTCAGACCATAACTTTCGTAAAAGATAATTTTGTCCATTAAGCAATGCGTTTACAGTCTGTAATTTTTTTGTTTGTCAGTAATGCTATTTTGTGACATTTTATCATTTATCAAAGATAGGCTAATATAAAATATATTGTGTTAAGATTTCTTTGATTGATTAACATCTACTTTAAAACTTAGTTTGTCCATGTGTCCGCTCATATTTAATAGTTATTTATCATATTTTCGTAATATTGTGAATGCTAGAAAGGATATTAAAATTATTTCAACAATTTTGGTCATGTGATCAAAATTTGAATTTTCCTTCTACTATTGCCCCCTCTGGGGGCGAAGTAGGTGGAAATTTAAATTTTTGTCACTTGACCTTAATATTGGTGAAATAATTTTGAATGACCTTTCTTGTATAAGCAATATTAATAAAATACGATACTTGGTTTTGTCTCATTCTCTATCTTTTTCTTAAATTCAAAAAAGTCTATCAAAAAATTTACATCATCTAAGGGTGAACAATAAATATCTCTGTCTATTATTCTCTATATTTCTTCCCCCTCCCCCCTCCCTCACTTTTCTGTCTATTTCCGTCTCTCTCTCCTCCTCTTTTGTACGTTCATTTATACAATAGAGATAACCTAGAGACAGCACAAGGGAATTTTGTTTACATTATGTATCAGCTATAAATTGTTGAATATCTTAGGTTAAAGCTTTCCTTGGGTGAAATATTTGAAGAAAATATTTCTTCCAACATATAATGTGAAGCGTATGACCATAGGCGTCCAAGGGGGGGGGTAATGGGCCATTTGGCACCCCCAAAATTTTTTGAACAATACCCCCCCCAAAAAAAAATTACCCCTACCTTGGGGGTGCCGTAGGCACCCCCAACGATTTTGGGGGGGGTATTTACCCCCCCCAAACCATTTTGGGGGGGTAATTACCCCCCCCAAAATAAATGTTCTTTAAAAAAAATTTTTTGGGGGGGGGATTTACCCCCCCCCAAATTGAATGTTCTTAAAAAAAAAATTTTACTGAAAATTTTTTTTGGGGGGGGGGATCTATGATGTAATTGTAAAGCACTGAAGATTCCATAAAATAGATACCTAACTAAATTAAATATTTCATTAAATAATGAAAAAGAATTTCTATAGGCGATTTCTTTTGGGAGGATGTCAGGGTGTCTCAAAACTAGTTATAAAACTTACAAGGACCTATAAGACGTTTCACTTTAAAGTATAATCATATTGGTTCATTGGTTAGTGAGTTAATTATTTTATTTTTATGTTCTAAAGAATTAGATACTACTATATATTTGAATAGTAGTGGCGCCCTTAGCATCTAAGAACTCGTGTTTTCTAAAGGGTAAAAAGGAAGGAGAAAAATAGCCTAAAACCACTCCAAGGATTGACCTATAATAGTGTGGAACCATCATGGGATCTATGTGAAGCTTTCCTAAAAAGGAGAACTCAGTATTAAAAGTAATGAAATCTGAAGCTATAGTCAAATAAACCTTACTTACTACTTTATGTTATAGGATAGTACTTATTAACTTAATAGATTAGGTAGGTGCTTTTTTTACATAATTAAATTACCCCCCCCAAAAATTTTACCCCCGGGGTAAATTAGTTTGGGGGGGGTAATTACCCCCCCCAACAGATTTAGGGGGAGTATTTACCCCCCCCAACAGACTTTAGGGGGGGTAATTACCCCCCCCAATCAAATTTTACCCCCGGGGTAAAAATTTTGGGGGGGGTAAAAAAAAATTTCGGCGCGCTTCGCGCGCCATTTTACCCCCCCCCAAACACAAATTACCCCCCCCCCCTAAAATTTTTTACCCCCCCCAAAAAAAAAAGCTTGGACGCCCCTGCGTATGACACAACATATAATAAGTTAGTTATAAATAATTTAATTTCTTATAATAAAGTTATCTTTCTAAAAATTATATCATTGCAAAATTTAGTTGCAAATAATGTTGCCTATAGGGCTGTATTTCAGAAAGAAAAAAATGGGGTCAGATTGACCATCTATGTCTAATGTTTATACCCACATCAAGTATTAAATGTACAGTAGAGTGGATCAATTTTGGACATTGAATTTGTAATCACCATCTACAGTTTATACGTCATATAAGAAACCTAAATATAAAAAATTGATTTTGTCCTTGAGAGGAAATGGGGGGAAGGTGTTTCCATGCATTAAAAATTTTAGAAGTTTATTCTGGAGGTGCAACTTTTTTTCTTCCAAAGTATTGCTTTATGCATCTTTTTGAATTTGTCTTGTTGATTAATATAAGAATATCAAATTGGTTTTAAAAAATATTCATCCAAGCATGAAAAATCTTAAATTAAATGTAAAATCTCTTGGTTTTTAAATTTATTTATGGATTTTTCTTGCTAGGATCAATAGTTTTAAAAACAGATTTTTTATTCTTATTCTACTCTTCAAGACAAAATTGGGAAGGTGCATAAAGCTATACTTTGAAAGAAAAATAATTGCCCCCCCCCCAAAAAAAAAAAAAAAAAATTCTCCCCACAAGTGTCTTTCTAAAAGTTTACATGCATCAGCGAGCCTCCCCATTATTCAAAATATTTTCTTTTCATTTTTTGGTCTCTTATATGATGTTCAGACAGAAAGTGTATGTAGCACATTTAAATTAGAAAATCATTGAAAATCAAGCCACTCTAATGTACAGCATTTATTTCTTCAATTCCACAGTACAAAATTATTCCTGTATTTTAATTTAACATATCATATAGGAAAAAATATTCTTGTATTTAAAATTAAAAATCATGTTGGAATTTTTTTTACAATTTTTAAATTTTTTAATAATGTACAGCAAATTATTTCCTTTTATCTGATGTTTTGAAATTTATAAGATAGTTAGAATAAATTACAGAAATAATGAAAGATTTAAAGAAGAGAGCGTCAGGTGGGGGGGTCGAGGGGGGTTTCCCCCCTCCGGAGAGGGGGGGTTGAGGGGGGTCTCCCCCCTCAAAAAAAGCTTGGGCTTAAATCTTCAACAAATAAAGAAAACAAAATTATTTTAAAAATTTCTTTTTTATGTTAAATATTATTATTTTTGTGACACTTGATTTTGAATGACAAAAAATGTTGAAATAAATATTACCCACTGTATGAAATGTTAAATTTATTCTCATTTTATACTCTGAAAAAAGGAATTGACAAAAAATAATAATTTTTATTCCAAACTTTTAAAACAGCATGCCTATTTCTTATTGGTTGACACTCGAATTAAAATAAAATAATGAATATTATTTCAAGACCAGAAATAAATTTGAAATAAATAATTTTCTTTCCCCTTTATTTTTTATTCCAAAATGCCAAGAATTAATTTTGAAATAAAATAATTTTCTTTCCAATATTTTTATTCCTTTTTCTTATTGGACGTCATTTTGTGTCCAATGAGAGACTAGTGTATAAATATTTTAAAGCTTATTACAGCATTTATTTTGAATATGATAATAGCAACATTCTCACATTAAATGTGATAAAGGAATATACATATTTTTCCTCTCTTTGAAATGTAATTATCTTAATTTTTTTTACATTCTAATCTACAGAGGGGACAATTTTGTGTGTTTTTATTGAGGATGTACATCAACTTATCTTATTTTGTCTTATCCCTTAAATGAATATTATTTTAATATCAATTTCAAGTTTCAATTTTGAATTATGTAATCTACACATTTAACTATGGGAATTTAGTAATTTAAGGTATGAGTAATAAAAATACCGTAGATTGATTAAAACATGGGTCCAAATTCTATAAAATTTATAATCCTTATAATAAAGTAACAGGATGTCTGTCAGTTTGTCTGTGTGTTTCTACCGAAGGATCTAGCTAACCGCTGAACCGATCAAGGTCTCCTTAACATAGTTGCTTCTCTTAGGTCCCGGGAAGGTTTATAAATATTTTGGGAGGAGGGTACCACCACCCTCCCAAGAGAAATCACAAAAAAATGGATTTTTTTACGTAGAGACTTGAACGCAACATAAAATTTTTTATCTCAAAACAATTAAAGTGCCACTAGAGGCCTCTATTGGCGTAGCCGATAATTGTAGTTATAAAGGAATATGCAAATCCTGGGAGACCCCAACTCCTAGCCTAATAAATTTCATAACGTTTGACTTATAGAATCATTATGGTTTCCATTGGAATACCAATTAGGGATTGAAACTTCTGGATATAAGCCCGTATGCCATGTGGGGAGCCAAAACATTGGGATAGCTGAACAACTGTAAGGGGCTAATAAACTAAATAAATCTAGAATGACCCAACCTAACCTAACCTATGTAATGTCTTTTTTTTCAGTAAGTGAAATCAAGTGCGGGTTGCAATTCCATGTTCACCACTCTTTTTAGATTGTTGACTTACTGGCCAATGCAGCAGATATTAGTCTTCTTGTTTGGCGGCTGATGCTGTAAATTACTGTGTAATGCCTGTTTTCGTCGGCTGTTTAATCTTAATTATCATTAGAAAGGCAGCTGTTATTTCTAAAGAAAATAGGGCGGCTAATAACAGCTTTTGGTGAGACGGTCAAGCAACTAGTTGCTAGTATTAAGACAAGTTATTGCAAACACAGGGGAAAATTATTAGTAAAGCCCCAATAAAGACTGTTCTGCTGTATAAAGGATTCTGTTTACATATTGGGTAAACATTTTTAATTCATAGATTATTTTAGATTATGGACCATGTAGCTTAATATTGAAAACATAGAATAGTTATTTCACGTATCGTATTATAAACAGCTTTCCGCGGATAGAAAATACGATGCTAGACATAGTTTTTGTATGGATGAGAATCGGTTCTAATCCACCGGATATTAATCGGTTTAGAATGAATATGAGAATAGTTATTTCTCGCATCGTATTATAAACAGCTTTCCGCGGATATAGAATGTACAATTACAAAATTAAAACCAGTTTTTTAGCGCCGATATGCCAAAAGACCGGCTAAAAAAATGGTTTTAATCTTATGATTGTACATTTTTATATTCGTTGAAAGCTGGATATAATACGATGCTAGACATAGTTTTTCAGTATGGATGAGAACCGGTTCTAATCCTTCGGAGATTATTGAATACGAGAAAAGTTTATACATGTATATATATCTACTACAAAATTTTAGTTATGGGGTAGGTAAAATTATCTTATTGGAAGACACTGCTTTTTGGTGATGGCTATTAATATTCTATGATTGGGAAAAAGAAATTTAAATACAAGGATAAGATAATTACAAATCTTTTTAATATATACGGCCATAAAAAGTTCACATAAAGTTAAGCATCCAAATCATGAAAATTTCTAAAATGTAATATTCTTTCTCGTATTCATTCGAATCCGGTGGATAGGAACCGGTTCTCATCCATACGAAAAAACTATGTCTAGCATCGTATTATATCCAGTTTTCTACGAATATAGAAATGTACAATCATAAGATTAAAACCAGTTTTTTTAGCCGGTGCCTCCGGCACCTCGGGGCTAAAAAACTAGTTTTAATCTTATAATGGTACATTCTATAGCCGCGGAAAGCCGTTTATAATACGATACGAGAAATAACTATTCCGTAATTAAGACACAGCCAAAGAGTGGCTTAACTTTTCTTTTGGCAACACATTGAAGTAAAAGAATAGAGGGGGAAGGGATTAAATAACTTTATGTTGCCACCCAGTGAACCCTTTGCCGACTTTCAATTGTGCCTTTGAGTATCAGCCAATAGCGTCGAAAATATTAACAAGCAAATTCGTTACAAAAGAGCAGAAAGCAATTTGCTAGCAGACGAAAAAAGTCCCACTGGATCCAGGTAGTTGTCTGGGTTATAATATACATCTATTGGCAACACTTTTAGTAATCCTAGAAATAATTCAATTACATTTTAATTCTGTACCTTATTGTTAAAAGAATCTTCCTACAGGGTGCAAACTATATGGAACAATTTTAACCTGAGCTATCAGTTAATTGCGCTTAATTTATGTATAGAACACACCTCAATTGTTGAAAAGCTTCGCTTTCAATACGGGGAAGCTAAGAGTCCTTTTACCTTAACATTCTACACAGAGAAAAATTCACTTTCTCATGACATTTAAATTGCCTGTGCGTGTGTGTGTGTGTGGGTGGGGGCGTGTCTGTGTAGGTGTGTGTTTGTAAATGATTAGGTGATAAAGTGTGTGTGTGTGTGCTATATGTAAACTATTGGTGTATCATCACTTCCGCAATCTTATTTCATATCTAAAAATGAAAATCCCAAATATTTAATCGCTAACAAGGAGGACAACATCTATGAAATCGAAGCTTAAAATGACAAAGATAAAATGATTCAAATTAAAGTCTTAATATAGATTTATTTTCGTTTAAAATTGTGCCGGATAGCAGTTTATGCCAATAACGAAATTAATTCGAAAAAAATCACGAAAAATATATGTGATTTTCAGCTGTCGTTGGGGGGAAACGCATAGTAAAATTTACGACCTCTCCATCTGCCCCCCAAATATTATTTTAGATTTATTTCGCTTGTTGGGTATACCTTATTCCTGGCATGACAGTCCTTGGAATCTTCATTAAACAAAATAAGATCTCGGTAACCACTGAACCGATTAAATTTTACTCTTAAGGGAATATACCTACTGGTCCTGCGGTGGTTTTATACTATTTTCTTGGAGGGTAAGACACCCCCCCCCCCCCAAACAAAAAACAAGAAAATCCTCCTCCATTTTTTAAGGCAGTTAATTTAAAAGTTGTGGTCGCAGCACCAGAGGTACTTAATCTTTTTCCTTTTTATTTTATTTTAAATTACCCCTTTGGGGCAAAACCCCTAGAGGCTAGATGCGAAGCCGCCAGTAACATAATAAAATGAAGTAAGGACCAGTGCAGTAATGGAACACACCTTAAATCTAAAAATTAAAAAAGATAAAATTTTAAATTTCATGGGAGTCTTGATTATGATGCTATATCAATAAATTTTAGTTTTTTAACGCTTTCGATTCAACTGTTAATGTTTGTTTTTGTGGACGTGATCGAACAAAAAATCGTTCTTATTCATTGAGGATCCCTAAAAACTTTAGTTTAAGTTAAAAGATCTAAGGTTACGGTCATAAAAATGACAGTTAATACATTAAAGGATTATTCACTGACTTCTACTCATAGGAAAAAGGTTAGAAAAGAGATGGATATTTATATATTTTTATGTTGTCACACATCACACTTTCTAGCGCTTCTTAGTGGTACGAAAGGGCAGTTATTTTCTCATTTCATCATAAATAGTTGCATTTCTTATTGTCCAAAATTTCTTGGCTTGTATTGTTTGAATGTATTTTAATAAATACTAAAATACTAAATAAAAACAATCAAAAATAATACATCTATGGTTCAATCCTAATTTTCAATTATCAGACTCTGTTAAAAATCTTGGCTGACGTTAACTACATATCATTATGTAGTCATTTTTAAAACTGTAAATTGGTGACATAGTTTTGACGGTGTAATTTAAGTGCTAACTTAACTGTTATTACTACTAGAAGCTTATATCTTCATTTAATACTTATTAAAAGTTTATTACTGGTCCAGGGAAGGTTCGGTTTCAGGCTATGAGTTTTTAAAATTGATTTTAATCTTCAGATTTTGTTCAAACAATTTTTGACAACTATTATTCAGATAGACATCCTGTTACTTTAGTTAATAGGATTGCCACTTTGGCTGTTTATTATCGGCGTTGCTACAAAAGACCTAAATTACAAAGACTAAGCCTATGTAGGATTAGGTCTTATGTAATTTAGGTCTTTTGGGCCTTTTGTAGAATTAGGTCTCTTGTAATTCAAGTCTATGTAGAATTAGGTCTTTTGTAGGATTAGCCCTTTGTAGAATCAGGTCTTTCTAAATTACAAAAGACTAGGCCTACATAGGATTAGTTCTTTTGTAATTTAGGTCTTTTGGGCCTTTTGTAGAATTAGGTCTCTTGTAATTCAAGTCTATGTAGAATTAGGTCTTTTGTAGGATTAGGTCTTTTGTATGATTAGATCTTTTGAAATTGGGTCTTTTGTAGCAACGCCTTATTATCCGACATTCAGGGGCCTTTAACCGGCATCACTGAGGACAAGAAGCTGCTGCTGACCCTAAGCCGCGGCTCTGTCTATGAACCTTGGGGATTCTCAGCCATTGGAGCTAAGGATATTCTGGAACAGGTTTGTTAGTAGCGCAGCTACTTTCTAATTATCTCTGTTTGTATGTCCATCACAAAGAGTTAGTCACAGATAAGTTAATTAATGTTTCTCGTATTCATTCGAATCCGGTGGATAGGAACCGGTTCTCATCCATACGAAAAAAAACTATGTCTAGCATCGTATTATATCCAGCTTTCTACGAATATAAAAATGTACAATTATAAGATTAAAAGCAGTTTTTTTAGCCCGTGCCTACGGCACCTAGGGTCTTAAAAACTGGTTTTAATCTTATAATTGTACATTCTATATCCGCGGAAAGCCGTTTATAATACGATGCGAGAAATAACTATTTAGAAAAGCGAGTCAATATTTTACTCGCCAATTTAATAAGTACTAGCTAAAAAAATATTTTCATTAGAACATACTTAGATTAAAAATGTTCTTTTTTTGGTGATAGACAATTTTTTTGTTTTTGAACAGATAGTCAAATGCTTTGCTATATTCAAAACTCCACTTATTCCAATCATGTAACGGTCAGGAAAAAAGTATTTAAAGTCGGATACTTAGTTTTTCCTTTTCATGCCTTGCCTAGTACATGCGGAGGGCCCAAACACTGCGGGGCTATTCAGTTTCCATTATATCGAAAACTAACAAGCCCTATTTAGAGTAATTAACACAATCCTTGTTTTATAATAAAGTAAGTGGTGATTAAGTCAAAGATGTCCAAGGGTGAGGTTAAAGGGGTGTTTACCCTATCAAAATTTGCAACCCTTTTCAAAATTTTTAAAAATGCATTTGATTACCTCTCTTAAAATAAAAAGCATGGACTTCCCTGTTCAGTGCTCCTTTTAGCATCGTATTCTACTGTTAAATTAAGGGAAATATAGAAATTTTCACGCGCTACATGCTTCACTATTCTCTGTAAAGGTGTACTGTTCAAAGAGACATAAAAAATTAAATAAATTAATAGTTATTTATTACATCGTATTATAGACAGCTTTTCGCGGTTATTGAATGAGAAATTTTAAGATTTTAGGCCTTTGGGTCTAACAAAACTGGTATTAATTTTATGATTTTTATTTTCGTGAAAAATTGTCTATAATACGATGCTATACAATAATTTTTAGTATGGATGAGAACCGGTGATAATCCAACGGATACTAATCGGTTTCGAAGCCATACTGGAAAAATTTATTTATCATAGGGAGGATTTTGGTCTGGAGTTAACACACGGAGACACGAGAAGGGTGTCTGGTTTAGCGTTCAAATGGTCAGGTAACAATTTAGTATTTGAGAAAAATAGACTAAATCCACCCTGGGAGCTGCTAATGCTTCTATTAAAAGGAGCATCAATTGGTAGAGTGGGTATGAAGATCTTTACAGACAATGTAGTTGGATTATAAGAATTATAAAGTTGAAAGAGTAAATTAAAAATATATCCTTATACTTCTTAAATAAATATTTTAAAAAAAATTACGTTTTTGTCAATTTTATATTATCTGATTTCCAATGATTATAGCTAAAATCCTAATACTAAAGATGATTTATTAAATATTGATTCTTTTCTCCCCCAACTTATTTTTAAAATAAATTAGATAGACATATATTGGAAATAAAGGAGATTTTTTTCTTTAATCTAAACCCCTGCAGGGCTGCCCTGTACTCAATATACCCTAACATAAAGAATCCCATTTTAATATAATCAAAAGATAATGATGGAGGGGGGGGGGGTGTTCTGTACTTGAAAGGCACTTGGAGGAAAACCACTGAATTATATGATGAATTTCAGGGATGAAACGCCTGCATCCGAAGCTGGACTTAAACCCCACGATCTTATTACAAGGTAATATTGTAATTTTTGCCAAGGATCTTAAGGGATAAGACAATAGCCGATAAATTAATTTACATCCCCAATAATGATATACAAAATTACCATACAAATTAGTGGTTGAAACGTTTAGACACTAAACTTAATGAACCAACCAATCAAAATTCATTAAAAGTTCTTAAGCCAACGAATAAGAAATTTGTATATTAAAACTTTGGGGACTAATCATAGACGTCCAAGCTTTTTTTTTTGGGGGGGGGGGTAAAATTTCTTTTTTTGGGGGGGGGGTAATTAGCTGTTGGGGGGGGGGGGAAATTACCCCCCCTAAACTCTGTTGGCAGGGGTAAATTTTGTTTACCCCGCCCCCCACCCAAAATTTACCCCCGGGGTAAAATTTTTGAGGGGGGGTAATTTAAATTTTATTAAATATTTAGTATTGAAAATGCGCGCGAAGCGCGCCAAAAATTTTTTTGTTAGAGATTTTTTATTTTGGGGGAGGTATTTACCCCCCCTAAAATTGTTTGGGGGGGTAATTAACCCTCCTAAGGGTAGGGGTAAATTTAAATGGGGGGTAAAATGAAAAAAATTTTGGGGGTGCCTATAGGACTTATGTTCCCTTCCTCCCTGTTTGCTTATCCTAAGATTAACATGGAGGGAGTAAAATCAGGGAGTAAGGGAGGGGACAATGGGCATTTAATTCAATTTAAGAGTTTTCGCTGAAAAGCAATGAAATCCAGATTTATCAAGAAAATTTGACCAAAATTTTAAAGGGATCATGGTAATATAATTTAGAACAAAATTTGTTCTAAGAAAAAAATCATTTACTTGAAAATTAAATTACTAATACATCACAATGTAGTAAACATTCTATAATCAATCACTAGAAAAATCTTGTTTAGAACTTCTTCAACCCTTCTCATATATTTTAAACTGCCACCTAAATTCAAGGGGTTCTTAGATTGTTTCATACATAAATATCACATTAGAGTTTCTATACATGAAATGACATTTTCTTGGGAAAAAATATTTGTTCAAACCAGCCATCTTTTCTGTCTGCTATATTCAAAACTAACTCAGCTAGTTAGCGGGGCATTGATGCGCTAGTACCCAAAGTCAGTCAGAACCTGCTGAATTCGTGCACATTCCCTTTAAGCCTGTAACCAAAGTCTGAGACTCTTAAAAATTGAATATTTGATCCATTGTCCCCTCCCTTACTCCCTGGAGTAAAATATATTTGTCTTCATAGATTTATAACACGATCTATCATTTGTTAGTTTACTAACTTTAGACACTTCAATTAAATATTACACATATTGTACACTTTAACAACAATGATTATAATCTAAAGAAGGGTTGATTTTGTTTATCCTCATTGTGGGTGTTATTAATTTTTCGTCCAATGTCATATCCTTAGTATCCGTAAATAGTTCATCAACAAAATCCACCGAAAATTATTTGCAGAAAATGATATCAAGTATAAATAATAATTATCGAAATGTTTACATATTGTAGTTGAAACATATCAGACGGACGGTCAGACTTCCGACTTAAAAAGTAGCTTCGTAATTAGAAATCAATATAGATTGTATGAAAGAATTAATATATTTAATTAAGGTCACACAAAAATAGTAAATACACATAGATAATGAAATGCTGGATTGGTTGAAAGCCTCGGCTCAATAATGCAATGAAGATTGGAGGTTGTAGGGATAACTTCGCACAGAGGCAGCTATCGTGGCTTTGATGCTGAATCAAAACGCTAATAACAACTGAACTCAAAGTGTGGTGGGAAGAAGTAGGATTGCTGGCAGGTGATGCGGGAGCCACCAGGATGGGACAGATGACTCATAAAAATTACCCCATAGTTTTTTAAAGAGAAAACAGAAGTCTCTTTCGAGCATTTTAATTTATTTCAGAATGAGTGGGTTCTGTACTCGACTTAACACTTCGAGGGAAACCACTAAATATTTTGTTGAGACTAGAGGCAATCGTTCTTGTTTTAGGATAAATGGTAGAATTGTGTTCCATCTTGAGCCAGAGGATATTCAAAGATTGATTTCTCATTCGGGAGACACCCTGTACTTGGATATTGGTAAGATAATTCTCATTCTAGAGACACCCTGAACTTGGATATTAGTAATATTGTTCTTATTCTGGAGACACCCTGTACTTGGATATTGGTAAGATTATTCTCATTCAGGAGACACCATGTACTTAAATATAGTTAGGATTATACTTGTTCTAGAGACACCCTGTACTTGGAAAGATTATTCTTATTCTGGAGACACCCTGTACTTGGGTATTGGTAAGATAATTCTCATTCTAGAGACACCCTGAACTTGGATATGATATTAGTAATATTGTTCTCATTCTGGAGACGCCCTGTACTTGGATATTGGTAAGATTGTTCTCGTTCTAGAGACATCCAGTACTTGGATACTGGTATGATTATCTCGTTCAGTAGTTGCCCTGTACTTGGATATAGATAAGATTTTTCTCCTCCAGGAGACACCCTGTACTTGTATATTGGTAAGATTATTCTCATTCAGGAGACACCCTGTACTTAAATATAGTAAGGATTATACTTGTTCTAGGGACATCCTGTACTTGGATATTGGTAAGATTTTTCTTAATCTGGAGACACCCTGTACTTGGATATTGGTAAGATTATTCTTATTCTGGAGACACCCTGTACTTGGATATTGGTAAAATTATTCTTATTCTGGAGACACACTGTATCTGGATATAGGTAAGATTTTACACATTCTTGAGACACCCTGTACTTGGATATTAACAAGACTATTCTTATTCTGGGCCACCCTGTACTTGGATAATGGTAAGATTATTCTTATTCTGGAGACACCCTGTACTCCAAGCGATTGTAAGTCAATATACTTTAAAGGGGGGGGGGGAAATGTGGTGACTCGTGCCACGACATACCAGCAATTTTATTTTGGGTGCTACTCCCTTAGTTTTAGAGATAATTGGGTGAAATCTTTTGGGCTGGGTCACTAATTACCCCAACTAGAGGTATCTTTCAAAAAAAACGGCGGCGGGTCCGCCGCTCCCGCCGTTCGCCGCCGCCAAAAAAAATTTTTTTATTGCATTTCTCGCCGAATTAGGCAATTTGGAATCATTTGAGACCATGTTATTTTTTTCAAAAATTTTTCCCCTTATAACCAACCCTGCGGGGGGACTTAGTCATTTTTTTCAAATTCTCGTTTATCAAGGTATATCTTAAATTCAGTGCCTCTCCTAAGCTTTTAAAGATATTGAGACAAAACATTTTGAGGTAGATCAGTAAAAAATATTTGAATAAAAAATGGCGGCGGTACCGCCGCTCCCGCCGTCCACCCCCATTTTTCGCCGCCGCCGCCAAAAATTTTTTTATTGCTTTTCTCGCCGAATTAGGCAATTTGGAATCATTTGAGACCATATTATTTTTTAAAAAAATTTTTTCCCCTTACAAGCCGTCCTGTGGGCGGCGGAAAATGGCGGTGGATGGCGGGAGCGGTGGTACCGCCGCCATTTTTTATTCAAATATTTTTTTGCTGATCTACCTCAAAAGATTTTGTTTCAATATCTTTAAAAGCACAGGAGAAGCACTGAATTTAAGATATACCTTGATAAACGAGAATTTGAAAAAAATGACTAAGTCCCCCCGCAGGGTTGGTTATAAGAGGAAAAATTTTTGAAAAAAATAACATGGTCTCAAATGATGATCTACCTCAAAAGATTTTGTTTCAATATCTTTAAAAGCACAGGAGAAGCACTGAATTTAAGATATACCTTGATAAACGAGAATTTGAAAAAAATGACTAAGTCCCCCCGCAGGGTTGGTTATAAGAGGAAAAATTTTTGAAAAAAATAACATGGTCTCAAATGATTCCAAATTGCCTAATTCGGCGAGAAATGCAATAAAAAAAATTTTGGCGGCGGCGGTGGAAATTGGCGGTGGACGGCGGGAGCGGCGGTACCGCCGCCATTTTTTATTCAAATATTTTTTTACTGATCTACCTCAAAAGGTTTTGTCTCAATATCTTTAAAAGCTTAGGAGAGGCACTGAATTTAAGATATACCTTGATAAACGAGAATTTGAAAAAAATGACTAAGTCCCCCCGCAGGGTTGGTTATAAGGGGAAAAATTTTTGAAAAAAATAACATGGTCTCAAATGATTCCAAATTGCCTAATTCGGCGAGAAATGCAATAAAAAATTTTTTTTGGCGGCGGCGGAAAATGGCGGCGAACGGCGGACCCGCCGCCGTTTTTTTTGAAAGATACCTCTAGTTGGGGTAATTAGTGACCCAGCCCAAAAGATTTCACCCAATTATCTCTAAAACTAAGGGAGTAGCACCCAAAATAAAATTGCTGGTATGTCGTGGCACGAGTCACCACATTTCCCCCCCCCCCTTTTATGGATAAGAACCGGTTCTCAACCATACTGAAAAATTATGTATAGCATAATATTACAGACAATTTAAAGAAAGGGCCTTAGGTCGGCTATCAAAACTAGTTTTAATATCAAAATTTTTCATTTCAATGTACGCGGAAAGCTTTCTACAATGCGACGTATTTAATAACTATAATTTATGATAGAACGCAACCTGACGAAGAGTTGGCTGTACAATCGTGGGATGCATCAATATTCTTTCAACTTTCTATGCAAGGATATGCATAATATGGACAGGTAAAGCCGTTAGGCTTCGAAACCGATCAATATCCGCTGAATTAATACCGGTTCTCAGTCTTTGATTAACTATTCCATTTTCCAGCATGGATGCTGAACAACTTAATTTCCTGATGAAATCTATATCTATTGGACGACCTGTACGTTAGACATTTCTGAATACCATGTTTAATATTTCTTTTTATTCTAGATTGTAACTGCAAATATTGAAGAGTAACAGTTTAACAAACCTTTTTGTAGTTTTGTCAGAAAAATGTTAAATATAACATAACTTCCTGACAAACAGACAATTACATTTATAGAGTAGCAATGCTAATAAAATATTTACAATTAAAAAAACATCGAATTCAGCAAAAAAAATATATTTAAATTTTCAGAAGGAATTTTAACGACTAGAGATTGACAATAACAACCCTATAACAATCAACAAAATTAATTTATACCATCAAATTGTTACAAAACTTATAATTTCGATAACATATTTGTAATTTGATTATAAATAAAAAATTTATTTCATTTTTTAGTTTCTGTTTATAAAGTTGTAAAATTTTTTTTAAAAAAAGATGTTCTTGCAAAGGTATAAGAAGTAATAACTAAATGCTATTGTAAAAGAATTTTTTATAACAAGGGTTGAAGGTATGGTAATATAGACTAAGATTGTAAGATTTTTATATTTCTTTTGGCAACTTTTATTTATGATATTTAATAAACATAAAATCTTTGTCCATGAACCATATTTTTTTACAAGGCACTTAAAATTTCATAGAATTTTTAATACAGGGATAAATCAATGAAAATAATATTCTAATTGTTCAGATTGTGGACATAAAGTGGTAAATTTATTTCATTGTATCATACCACCTGCATTTCTTAACCAGATTAAATTACTCAACATCTGTAATTGCTACAAGTAGTGCCGCGGTATCCTGCGGCAACGCGGTCAGGATGGCTTGATATTCTGGTTGGAAATCTTTCTGGATCTGTTTCACAAGCTCTCTTACAGCTGGCATTATCTAAATTATATCAAAAATGCATTTCTCGTTGAAAATAAGCTTCAAGTGAAAGTAAAGATTTGGTTATTTTGGGAAAATTTAGTTTAGTAGAGAACGTTTGTTTTAATCAAATAAACATATCATTGGCAATCTAATACGAGAAAGATCTCCTACAAAAGAAGTATCTAAACACCCTTAACAATAATCTTTTTCATGGAAGGACAATATATGTCCGACGGTAGCATAACTTGGATTTAATAAGACATGGTCACCTGTGTTTTGTCGATGTTCCTGCCTTTTTGACAAGCCACGGCACATTCAAGAATTTTAGCAAGGTTCAGCTTGATACCTTCATGTCCTACCAAAAAAAAATACATTAATATCATTAGTAATATTTAGGATGCTAAGCGATCTTGTTAATGTCTTAAAGTATTTAAACTTGAGGTTTGAAACTGAAGAGCTAAAATGGCTAATATAAAATAAATCAATGCGATATGTAACACTAACTAGTGTAGTAATTATCCAATTCCATTACGCCAAAAATCTTCAACGTATTTAACGGAAAATTGCAATTTTCTAGAAAAAAATATTGACTTAAAATACATATTTCTCAAAAGCAATGTCTCTAAAATTAAAATTAATCTCAACCCCCCCCCCCCCCACACCAAACGTCTAACAATTCTAGAAGAAATAGAAAACTATTACCTGCCGCGTACAATTTACACAGAGCTTTGAACACATTCTCATATTCCGTTTCGTCAGACTTTAGTGGCAAGTTGTTCATGAGAACTGGGACAATATCATTGACAGGAACATTGCTGGAGTCTGTCAGGATAAATCTGGAGATTGCGCCCACAACTTGGTCAATTACCTGTATATAATACACATTATTTAACTTTGAAAACTAAACCAATTCCATTTTTTCCCAAGAAACATTTTCTTTCTCCAGAAACTTTGTTATTTAGAGCCATTTTTTACCATTATTCAAAATCTGTTTTACTTCCATACTGGAAAGGATTAAAAACTTATTTACACAAGCCCTTACCAATATGTACAAACTAACCTAGTATTAAAATTAAATTCAAAAATTGCTCTAATAGGAACTTGGAGAGAAAATGCCGCATTAGTTATTTATCGCATAGTTCTATAATCACCTATCCGCGGATATATAAGTGTACAATTATAAGATTAAAACCAATATTCTCAGTCCCGCCGCCCCGCGAGGCCAAAGTTCCGGGCTAAGAAAATTGTTTTTATATTTATGATTTTTATTTTAGTATTCATGGAAAATTGTAATACGATGCTATACATAATTTTTAAGAATTGCTGAGAACCGGTTCTAATCCAGCCGATATTAATCTGTTTCGAACCTATACTGGAATTTGAAATATTTACCTGTGGAGCAGTTTCACTTGCCAGAACCAGGGACAGATCTGAGAGAATCTGATTGTACTGTGGCTCCAGACAGGGGCCGGAGAACAGGACAAGCTCACCTAGACCAAACAACGAGTTCTGGCGCATGTCGGCCTCGGCATCTTTGGCACCCTCGCGGAACATGGGAAGCAGGTGCTTTATAAACTTGTCCAACGTACCCTAAATTAATTTTACCATTTTAGTTTTTTGCAGGTATATAAAAAATCCAATTTGTAAAATAATAGACTAACATAATCACCAACAATATATATATAATATAGATGTATAACAAGACAACTACCTGGATCCCCCTGTTAAGGACCTTTTTCGTCTGCTAGCGAATTGCATTCTACGACTTGG
The DNA here is from genome assembly GCF_053477335.1 of Acartia tonsa. Taxonomy (NCBI): domain Eukaryota; kingdom Metazoa; phylum Arthropoda; class Copepoda; order Calanoida; family Acartiidae; genus Acartia; species Acartia tonsa. The sequence goes on along the minus strand of NC_137265.1, from coordinate 9,467,735 downwards.
CTTAGTTAATAATCCCCTGACGCTATTGTTTTACTCTAATTCTTTTGTATAAAAATTGCGCAACTGAAATCATATTACCTGTAAAGATCTAACACAATCAGCCATAGTGCCGACGGCAAAGCTACGCTCCGCAGTTGAACATTGGGGCTTCATTTTCTTCACCAGCAGGGGCAAACTTCCAACAAAGTATGGAGCAAATGTGTCTGGTGTCATGGCCTGACCCAAGCTAGGTAGAACATCACCGGCATACTCGAAGATGGCCTCATCCTGTTCAGAGGCCTCCATTTCATCATCCTCCAGACCCTCTTCGTCATCCTGATTCTGGCACGCACATTCACCCTACAAAGAATTTTAATAAAATCTGACATGGCAAAGAATACTAGGATTAACGTCCCAGTGGCAATACATCCTTTATGATTATTAACAAAATCAGGTCTTCTGTTAATTAAAAATATTGGTTGAAAAGTTTTAGAGTTAACGAATAGGATAACTTTGTTATTAAACATAAGGTACCAGTGTAATTTACAGTCAATATCCACTCCCTAGCTCTTAATGTGCATGTAAGACCGAACAGGTTCCACTACACAAAAACCTCAGTATTATATTCATACTTACAGGTTATTTATTTAAATAATGAAAATGTTACCTTCATAATCTTAGTAATACAGAGGACAATATGCTCAGGATGGCTGGCCAGGCTGGTCAGATCCTGTTTGCATTCCTTCAGCATGTCACTGATGGCCTCCAAGCTGGCCACTACAACGCTCACCTCCTCTTCAGTGGTCACTGTTTCACACATCTTGGGGATAAACTCGTTCACACCCTTGGTGTACGCCTCTAATCCTTCAGGCTGACCTGAATTAATACGTTTAAACTTGAGTCATAAAATCAAAATGTAAGATTAAATGATTTAGTTGATACTTATGAACTTAACATATTAAATAACTTAACTACATTTCAATAGGTATATAAAGCAATGTTAAGGAGTAAGGAACTAATAATAACTGCGTTATTATTATACTAGCGGCTACTCCCCTAGAGACAAATATCCGAAAATGTTAGAGAAGCCTTACATAATGTAAGGACCTTACCAGATTTATAGTAAGCAATAAGTATCTGAGCACATGCCAGAGTAGCTGCGCTTCTGACGTCATCATCCGGATAGTCCATCATATTCCAACATTCCTCCAGTGTTTGGGACAGGAAAGGATAAAAGGCTGCGCCACAATGCTCACTCATTTCCTAGATGGCGTTAAGATTTATTTAAAAATAAAAACATGTTAATTTAAAACATTTTAACAGTACTTAAATAGCGCAGGTTACTTTTAACTAGGGTCTAGCAAACTTAGGATTCTCAATTTTTTGTTTAGATATACATAGAATCTGGAATGTTACACAATTTAATAATATTAGCTGCCAGACTGCTTCTGGACTACCTTTTAGAAGTTTAAAAGGGGGGAGGCAGATGTGCCACTTTTTGAAACCAAAAGTAAAACGCGCATGATCTCAGCCCATAAGAGTTACAGCTCTAAAATTTGGCATAGCAGTTTCTTTTGTGGAGAACAATATTGAACTGTGCAGTCCCGCCGAAATTTTTTTTTGCTTATTATCGATTTTACACTTTTCTTAGTTTTGACAAGTTTCAAATATTACAAGTGTCACGTGAAAATATATGGGAAATTTTTATAAAAAAAAAGTTTAGGTATCTCAGATGATTGAGAATTGTATAATTTGGCGAAAAAAGGCAAAAAAAATTCGGCGAGAAACTGCGGTTTTTTGCGGGGTCGGCGGTTCCACCGACGTTTCTTTACAGTTCCATATTGTTCTCCACAAAAGCAACTGCTGTAACTCTTTTATGGGCTGAGTTCATGCTAGTTTACTTATGGTTTCAAAAAGTGGCACATACGCCTCCCTCCTTTGCAATATTTATCAGCAAAAAAAAGTTTTCTTAACCATCTTCAAGTAACGGAGACAAACATGCAAACGTAATTTTTAAAGTTTACCTTGATGGCCAGAATAGCCTGTTCCTTCTCTCCCATGTAAGAGTTCTCGACAGTCATAGCCTTGACATCATCCAAACCATCCTCTTCATCTTCAACAGCACTATCCTCAAGATTGATCTCATCATCAAACTCATCCTCGAGATTTTCAAGTGGCAGAGCAGCATCGTCGTCTCCTGTCTCAAGATTAATACCCTCGGTAGATTGTATAGATTTCATCATCATAGCTACAAGATCCGGAAGCACAGGTTTCATTTCTTCTTTCATAATGGTAGCAATTGCGCCGAATAGGTTGTACGCGCATTTTCTGATGTCGGGATCGTCGTTCGTGGTTACTAGCTGGACAGCAATCTTGATGCATTGGTCGGCAAATTCGTGTTTGAAGGCTTGTTCGCCCACACAGCGAATAAGGACGGCCAAGGTTGACATACTTGTAGTCAATAAAACCTAAATTAAAGTTTTTTATTGCATATATTGTTATAATATAGGCGAAGCTTCCCTTTAAAAGAACTTTATATTTGAACATTTCAGCAGCATTTCAGATGCAGAAAAAACTGAAAATGAATTCTTTGATTTAAGAATTAAAAGGGCCCTGCAGGGGTATATATTCCGCAAAATTGACCCTGCTAACATTTTTTCCCAATTTTTCTCCCCTCCTTGGTGAAAAAACTAAAATATGTGGGAGATAATGTAAATAAAATAAAAGAGTTCTGAATTTTTTTCCCATTTTTCCACCTTCCAGAAGAACAAAATGAAAAATTTTGCAGCAGGGAAAAAAAATAAATCTTGTGCAGAATATACAACCTTGGCCCAGTGTTAAGTACTCTACGGGAGCTATAGAAATCGAAATTAGGACTTCACATAAAGAATACTTTAAAATGTTAAAGCGCTGTAGGTTACCTGCGTTTCATCTGTATGGGGCATTGTAAGATAGCTTTGTATGGGTGCTAGAACAGTATCAAAATATGGTATAATATCAGCGTTCACAGCGTTGGCTGCCGAGCCTATCAGGCTAATACCCAGCTCCTTGATGCGGATGCTGAACTTCTCGTCCAACGAGGCCAAGGCACGAGGCATTATTTCTGGTAGGTGGGGCACAAGTTTTTCCTCCAGGTTTTCACAGAACGTGTCGAGGGCGTAGAATATACGGGACACGCTTGACGATTCCTAAAACATTAGGAATTAAACATTTATCCAGAAGTTCAGAAGGAAACATAAAGTACCTTTCTGGTATTTGATATGGGTCGAAATTTTCATCTGGCCAAAAGTTTAAGACTTAATTTAGTAGTTTTTACTCTGTGAATAATGCAAAGAGTTAAAATAAAATAAAAACTTGGGAATCTAAATAGGAAATTTGAGGTAAAGCTTCGTCGTAGAACAGGACATAGATAGTTAGACATACGGACTAAACCTAGTTACAGAACATCAGCTCTACTTACAGAAAAATTCTTTTACCTTGGCACCGGGCTGCAGGTTGGCAAACTCATTATCCAGGTATTGATACAGAACAGGCAGAATTTCACCAGCATAGTTGGAGATTTCCGGCTGTATGTGTTCAGAAAACTGACCCAACATATACAGGGCGGAGTTACGTACTATCTGGTTCTCGTTGCGAATACCATCACCTTAAAAATTACAATTAAAATGAAATAACCAATAAAATGCTTGTGACAAATAACAATTTTAACAAAAAGCTATTCTATGAATCTATACAGCATTCGTTTGGAAGTAAACTAACAACTTTGATCGTAAATTTAGGAGAATACGAATAAAAAGAAGTCGTATCCTATTAATATGAAGATTCCTTCAACGACAAAGTATGATTTTAGAAGCCAAGTATTTTGTTAAGTCATTCCATTATTAACAGAGGATTTTCCCCGACAAACTACTGCGAATATATGTATTGCAACCTTCTTGTCCCGTTAAGAAATGAAGAAGGTAATCCTTACCTAAAACTTGTAGGAAATTGTTGAGATATTTAGTTCTGATGTGTTCCTGACAACCTTCAGCCGAGACAGCCAGAGCTTGATAAGCTGCTCTCTTGTGGTAAGGGTTGCTGGAGGCTAAGGCAGGTTGAACCTAAATCACACAAAATAGGATACATAATCTATTTCTTGTAGAGTATACAAATAAAAGGACAGTCATGAAAATTTTTGACAATCTAAATAGATTTAAGACAGTAAAACCCAGGTATCTAAAGGGATAAGGGATGGCCGATAAATTCATGTATCTCCCCAATGATGATACACAAAACTACAACTTCTGTAGCTTACAATTATTGGTTGAAACGTTTAGAAACTCAAGTTTATAAAAACGCAATCATAATTCAAATAGTCTCCAAAGTTATCAAGCCAACGAATAAGAACGTTATTATAAAACTTTTGAGTGAAGTATAATTTTCAGCTGTCCCATCCCTTCCTGACAAATATTCTCTCTGAAATTGGTAGAATAAGGACATAAAGAAATTATCAGTGAGATTAAGATTTAGAATTGTTTTCTATTAACCTTTCCCTTCCAACCTTTACAACCACATAAAAATGCAATACCTGGGCCATAAGGTTGGTGATGTATTTTTCAGCAGGAAGGTTAAGAGCCAGAGTGTCAAGGGCTTGACTGGCAGCAAGAGCAGGACTATCATCAATATCTTCATCCTCGTCTTCAGAGTCATCATCCTCCTCCTCATTACTCGCCATCATTCTAAATTAAATAATGTGAAACTCCTTTCCTTTTTTTCATAGCTAGTGGCCACGCCTCGAGAGGAATCTTGCGTTCCACGCATACATAAATATTCAATTTAAATTTATGTTAAGATCAGCTGTTTACCAAAAAAATCTAAATGTCCGCTTGGTGGCGCTTTTTAAAAAATGTATTTTTTTTAAAGATTTTTCTTTAGAGGGTAGGGGGTTCCCTCCTACCAAATAGTTCTAAACCGGCCCGAAATCCTATTAAAAGAAACTTTGTGAAGAACCATATCGGTTCAGCGGTTAGAGAGATCCTTCGTTTCAGACACACAGATCATGTTACTTTTATACAATTTGACAACAGAATAAAAATAATGCTTACCCAAAGACTGCAGCAATAATAGGTCCATGTAGCTTATTCTTGATAATTGTCTTCTTTTTTAATCTTGTTAGTCTCGCCAGAAAGGTAACAGCCTGTAAAATAAGATTAGTTATCAACTTATCATATCAATGGCAAATTGACTTAAAAGCAATTGCAGGGTGGCCACAAGGTTTTTTAAAAAAATCCGTACATTTCCGTGCATGCTAAAAAAAAAATCCGTACATTTTTCCGTACATTTTTCTACTATGTAGTAAATATATTATTTAGTAAAATTGGTTTCATACTAGGTACTGATCAAGATCAATTTTTCTATTAAAGTTAGAACAAAACTTATTTAACAAAAGTTAATACTTTATGGATGGTATTAACTAATCTAAAGAAAATTTTGAAATTGGGCTCCAGGTTCAGGTACTATAGGCCTCCAGGTAAATCCTAGACAGGTAAAAATTGAAATTTTTTACTTAAAAAGTTAGAACAAAATTTATTTAACTAAAGTAGCTTCTTTATAGATAGTATTAACTAATTTGAAGAAAATTTTGAAATCGGGCTCCAGGTTCAGGTACTGCAGGCCTCCAGAACAAAACTTATTTAACAAAAGTTTTTCTTTAAGAGTAGGAACAAATTTGGAGAAAATTTTGAAATAGGGCTCCAGGTCCAGGTACTGCAGGTCTCCAGGTGGATCCAAGACAGGTAAAAACTGAAAAAAATTTCTATTAGAGTTAGAACAAAACTTATTAACCAAAAGTTTATACTGCATAGATGGTATTAACTAATTTAAAGAAAATTTTGAAATTGGGCTCCAGGTTCAGGTACTGCAGGCCTCCAGGTGGATCCTGGACAGGTAAAAATTGAATTTTTTTACTTTAAAAGTTAGAACAAAACTTATTTAACAAAAGTTGATACTTTATGGATGGTAGGAACTAATTTGAAGAAAATTTTAAAATCGGGCTTCAGGTTCAGGTACTGCAGGCCTCCAGATGGATCCTGGACGGATAAAAACTGAAAAATTTTCCTGATAAAGTTAGAACAAAACTTGATTTCGTCTTTTTCTTCAAATTAGGTAATACTAGCTAAAAAGTAACAACTTTTGTTAAATAAATTTTTTCTTAACTTAAATAGTAAATAATTTCCGTTTTTACCTGTTCCTTGATCCTACCTTGATCCTACCAGTACCTTGACCTGGGGCCCGATTTTAAAATTTTCTTCAAATTAGTTAATACCATCTATAAAGATACCACTTTTGTTAAATAAGTTTTGTTCTTACTTTTAAAGTAAAAAATTCAATTTTTACCTGTCCTGGATTTACCTGGAGGCCTGCAGAACCTGAACCTGGAGCCAGATTTCAAAATTTTCTTTAAATTAGATAATACCATCTATAAAGAAGCTACTTTTGTTTAATAAGTTTTGTTCTAACTTTTAAAGTAAAAATTTTCAATTTTTACCCGTCCAGGATCTACCTGGATGCCTGCAGTACCTGAACCTGGAGCCCAATTTCAAAATTTTCTTTAGATTAGTTAATACCATCCATAAAGTATTAACTTTTGTTAAATAAGTTTTGTTCTAACTTTAATAGAAAAATTGATCTTGATCAGGATCTACCTGGATGCCTGCAGTACCTGAACCTGGAGCCCAATTTCAAAATTTTCTTTAAATTAGTTAATACCATCCATAAAGTATCAACTTTTGTTAAAAAAGTTTTGTTCTAACTTTAATAGATAAAAATGTCAGTTTTTACCTGTCCAGGATCCATCTGGAGGCCTGCAGTACCTTGACCTAAAGCCCGATTTCAAAATTTTCTTCAAATTAGTTCCTACCATCCATAAAGAAGCCACTTTTGTTAAATAAGTTTTGTTCTAACTTTTAAAGTAAAAAAAATCAATTTTTACCTGTCCAGGATCTACCTGGAGGCCTGCAGCACCTGAACCTGGAGCCCGATTTCAATTTTTTTTAAAAATTAGTCAATACCATCTATAAAGAAGCTACTTTTGTTAAATAAGTTTTGTTCTAACTTTTAAAGTAAAAATTTTCAATTTTTACCTGTCCAGGATCCACCTGGAGGCCTGCAGTACCTGAATCTGGAGCCCGATTTCAAAATTTTCTTCAAATTAGTTAATACCATCTATAAAGAAGCTACTTTTGTTAAATAAGTTTTGTTCTTACTTGAATTTTTTTTTTACTTGTCCAGAATCCACCTGGAGGCCTGGAGTCCCGGAACCTGGAGGCCGAATCCAAATTTTTTTTAAAAATAGGAAAACTACATTTCAAAAGGAAACTCTTTTGTCAAATAACCTATCCTCTCACTCCAAAGACAAAGCCTATAATCACTGTTTACGCAAAAGTGTCAGAACTCCCCCCCCCCCCCTTGAATAGAAACTTTGAAGACAAATCATGAATAGTTTGAATAATTCAACTTCTGGTACACCAACTGGTTCCCGTGAAATCTAAATGTAACTTACAAATATTATAATGATACAGAACAAAATGGATCATGGAAAGAAAACAAAGTTGCCGGTTTAATCGTATTTTTTCACAGCAGCTTTTGAAGGGTTATTTTAGGTTAGGTTAATTAAATGTCAAGGATTGCCCCGCAGGGTTAGAAAATATGCCCCGCAGGGCTAGAGCCCCCGACAGGGGCTAGAAATAGGAGAAAGGCTACTGTGAAAAAAACGACGAAACCGGAAACTTCGTTTTCTTTTCATGATCCCAAAAAATGATACATTTTACTTAATTTTTAAAGATAATACACTAATTATAACACCATGCTCGGAAATTCCGTACACCAAAATGAAAAATCCGTACATTTTTTTAGCACTTTTTTAAAAATCCGTACATTTCCGTACATCCGTACATTGTGGCCACCCTGCAATTGGATTACGGACAACCTGCGTATAAAAAAAATCCCTTGGTCTGGAAGAACTGATCGAATGTTAAGGTATATCATTCCATGACCCAATTTAAAATCTTTCACCTACTAGATTAGTGTTAGATAGCACAAACATTAATATTAAAGCTATGTCGGATGTAGAGTTTTTTTGATTGATTGATTAGCCATAGTTTCTTAGGGTTTGGGCCTAAGTAGTCATGGAGTAGGCGGAGACACTTTTGTCTGGCCACTAGGGCTATCAAACTCCACGTTCAAGCACGTTATGACTTGACCCGCTGTCTCATGAGAGCTACTCATTATTACCTCACCCTCGCCGAGTAAGGCAGGTGTCCCAAATTATATCACCGTAATGAATGACGCTTGTGTGTTACCACTGAGCCAAAGCGCCTCTTCGGATGTAGAGTAGCTACACTTGGTTTCATATGTCTTACCTTAATTCTGATAGAATCATCCAGGGAGGGTTCAACCGCAAGAGCAAGGCAGAGCTCAGCTATACTCTTGATGTGAGGAATAACAATGCCAATTTCGCACTCTATCAGCTCGTCAAATATGTCCAGGGCAATTGTACACCTCTCCTAATGTAAACAAGGATGATTTAATTAGGGTTGGCAATCCGTATCCGGAATCCGCCCAATTTTTGGCCAATTTTGAAATCCGAATCCGGAATCCGTTTTTAATAGCGGATTCCGGATTCTTATTTGGTAGGCTTAAATTAGCGTCTTGAATTTTTTCTTTCAACTCCTCTTTGAAGGCAAAGATTTTCATCATTATACATATATAATATCTTTTAAAATCTGGTTCGATTCTGGGAAGTGAATTATAGAGAACACAAAGAACATTTATTTTTAGGACATATGTAGCATTTAATTTTAAAAAAAAAATTTAAAAATCCTTTTTAAATATTGCTAGAATCCGGAATCCGCTAAAAATAAGAATCCGGAATCCAAAGGAATCCGCCACTTTTTTTGACGGATTCTTTAAGAATCAGGAATCCGGCCCAAAAATTCGACGGATTGCCATCACTAGATTTAATGCAATAAAAAAAATTAGGAAATAAGGTTGGCGATAAATTCAAAAGATGTGAAGTTCCATAATGTTTAGATAACCATTATCCGATATCTTATTTTTCCATTCCCCCCCCCCCCTCCTTTGTGAAAAAAACTAAAAAAATGTGTGGTAGGAGGGATAAAATAAATAAACATTGAGTTTTAAAAATATTTTTCCATTTTATTTCCTTCCTTGCTGTAAAAAAACTAGGAGGGAGAAAAGATAAAAAAAATTTGCAGCAGGGAAAAAAATTAATCTTGTGCAGAATACACCCCTGCCAAAACTTCGTACTTTGGTCATTGTTAATATATTGAAATGTGACAGACATGGGACAACTGTTATTCTATGGCAAATAAGAATAATGTTGGATATGAATGTCACTTATCTCGCTACATTTGAATCGAAAATAGCTATCAAAACTAATTTCGGGTATTCTTGTAGCGCTCTAAGTACAGATTAACATTCAGTTTTTAGAATTGAGATAAAATATAGGTAATACCTCGTTAGATTTTGCAAGGAGTTGAATTTTTTGTAGGACATTCGGTATCAGTTGTTGAAAAACATTAGTTTCATCACTTCCAGTTAATCTAGAAACAAGAAAATCTTCATGTGAATTCTATTTAAGAAGATCAGGAGAGTATACATATTGAGTAACGATTTTATATGACGTTACACATACACATTTCTAATAATAAATGTACAGGAAACATTAGAAATGATCCTAGATTAAGAGAAATAACCCCTTCTCCCTAACAAAATAAAAATAACAAATACGAATTTTGCTTGCCAATAGCGCAGCATCTATAAAACTAATAAGAATGGGTGTATTATTCCTTGGATCTTACACTAGGTTTACAATTTCTCTAAAAAACTGAATACGCAGCTGACTTAAAAAATCAGATACACCTCATCCGTTCCACCCTCTTTTTTACCCCAACCCTCCTACTAGATAAACGAACAGGTCAGACCAATAAGAGAGTTTCGTGTTAGCAACCTAAATTATCGACAATTTCCCCCAGTCATAATATCCACGTTTATTCTTTATCCAATCTTACAATGCTTACCTTACTAAGTGTGTGAGGGTTAAAAGGGCGAGGTAACATACTTCTTCATCGGGGTCATTCAAAGTTTTTCTAAAAAAAATCCAATGTTAATTTTTTTCGATATCGTAATCAATGAATTAACCCAGGAATATAGCTGGTCTCTTGGGAGGCGATGGGAATGAATATCTGCATAAAACGCATGATAACTTAAGACGTTTAAGTGTTTGTTTTCAACAGTCCCAAGAGGTTTTGATCAAGTAGTATGTATGAATGAAAACAAGAAGTTATAATTTTCCCACAAAAAGATATATCAAAGCCTACAATAGTTTTAGATATTTTCAGTTTAAGTAATGAAGAAATTTTAATTAAAACATCTGACGTTTTCAAACAAGTTTTAAATGATACTAAAGACTTAAATAGATTTAACCCTAGACATAATGTTTTTATAAATGCAAGTAAAATAAATTCAAAATTAAGATACTATTTCGTTTATTTTATAGGTAAGATTGATCATGAAATTTAAATAGAATGAAACATATACACCCCTCACCTGCACAACATCAACCAATCTTTCAACTGTGGAGCAAGATCATCCGACGAGGAAGGATCATCCGCCAGTGCGTTCAAAACTTGCATACCAAGAATACGATTTCTTGCCACTTCACTTTTTACACCTTCCTAAAATAAAATAAAACATTATATCTCTACAAATGTCAATAAAAACAAAAGGAAATTATGTCCATTAGTTGTGTAGTAAAAACAAGGCAATCTAACAAAGTATCAACAATCCCACCGCATTATTGGATAATTCTAGTACGAAATAACAATCATTTCGACGCTAAAAGAATTAAGTTTTATGTGTCTCATTGACAATCTTAGGACAATTAATATATTGCTTACCAAAATGAATTGTTGGAGTTCAGTCCAGGCAGGTTGATGTCTTGCAAGCACAGCTATCAGAGCACACAAGGCACTAGTAACTACGCGATTTTCAGATTAAATTCAAATATAGTTAAAATCTTTAAATGCATTAAAACGTAAGATAACTATATTTGATAGCTACCTTAGAAAAGTTCAATATTTACACAATGTAAATTATTGTTAAATTTTGTTTATCAATTTTTACCGAGTTAAAATCAAAATATTGTTTAAACTAGCTATCGCCAAGTAGCCCCCCCCCCCCTCTTCTACATATGATCAATACGAATTTTAAGATTTATTGAAAATGGAGCATGCCTGATTTTTCTTGTTCTCTGTGCAGACTTTCCAAGCATCCAGTCTTAATCAAGGCCTGGTCGTTTCCATTTAGCTTGTTCCAATTCTTTGGTTTGGAAAACTTCTTTCTAAATAATAATTCACACTTACAAAAGAATAATAATGTGCACTTTAACTCGGGGAAAGAATATGTAATTGAAATTGTCAATAAAAAAATGGATCTTTTGCAGATCACGGTAAAATATTGCTGGTAACGAATATTGCCAAATATCTATGAATTTTAAAGGCTGCTAGGTGTTAAACGGCTAACCGTACAGATCATACCCACACACCAATTTAAGCGGTATAAGAAAGCCTACAAATAATCTGGAATAGCCAAGATCTAATGATGCACGGGGAAAGCTTCACTGAAGAAAAAATGCGTAAAATAGGCTTTTTTCGCGCATTTCTCTGCACTGCGAGATTATTATGCATTATTGATTTATGGCTATTCCAGATTATTTGTAGGCCTTCTTATGCCGCTTAAAACAGTGTGCGGGCATGATCTGTATGTTCAGCCGTTTGGCAGCTATCACCCTTTAAAATTCATAGATTTTTGGCAAAATTTGTTACTGGCAATATTCGTTACCAGCAATATTTTACCGTGAACTGCAGTAGATCCAAACAGATTAATAGATTTGAGACGAACAGAATAAGTTTTGGGTCAATAAAAGTAATATCAAACTTCTAAACTAAAGCCTTGGGTATAGTCAAATTAATTCTCAACCTTTTTCTACAGATTATCCAGGCTAACAAATATCAGAATGTGTTAAATGAACTATCAAGGTGGAGTAAAAATTACATACAATTATCCCCTCCCTCCATGCTTAAGTATGTAGGTAGCAAATAATCTTTGTTAATGCATTTACAAAATAGAATGTAATGAACAAAACTTTTGTCAGTAAATAAAACTTAAACTACCTTAGAAGAACAGCCGCATATTGTCTGGACTGGACGCTTTGGGAGGAAGCCAGAATCCTGCAGAGCTCAGGTATAACTCCAGGATCCTTAAAGGCTTGTCTGAGCTGCTCACTAGCCTCCTTAATAACAGCGCTGTCCGGCTGGCAGAGTCTGTTCAGAATTTCCTCCATTTTAAATATATTTATAGACCAAACTGCCAATTCTGAAATAGATTGTTGTTCAAGGAGCTTTTTTCAAGCAAGGAGAATGTTAATTCCTAAGGTTTTATTTGAAAGAAAACAATTACAAAGAGAAGTTTGTTGGAAAATTAAATTACTGAGCGGGCTTGCCACCACGTCCATAACCGCCACGGAATTCCATGGGGGCAGATCCGGCACCAGCCTCAGCGGCCTTGTCGCCCTCGCCGGCAGCCTTCCTGTAGGCTCCTCTGTCGCCACCGTCACCACCCTCACGTCTTGGCCTAAAAGTAATTTTATTAAAATGAAGACAGTAAAAAAGTTGTTCTCTCTCTACACAGGAATTAATAGATGCAAGAAAAATCTAGTAAAATATTAACAGATATTATTAGCTTCTACAGTAAATTACCTCTGGGCAGTGGGCCTGGAAGAGGCAAGAGCGCCCCTGGGGGCTTTGGATTTCTCGGTGGCGGGGACGATCTCGTTGGGGAGGTGGAGGTAGTCACGGAGGTATCTGGTACCCTCGTTGGTGAGGTACCAGTAGTAATGTCTCCAGGCAAACTGCTCCCTGACAAATCCTCTGGATACCAGACCACCCATAGCCTTGATGACGTGGAGGTTGGGCACAGTCTCAAGCTCGGGGTGCTTGGGCAGGTTAAAGTCCTTCTCGGCGACCATAACGCCCTCCTAAACCATTAATAAAATAATTTGACAATATAAGAATATTTTAAAGTTACAAACTTAACTGGAAGTGGTATAAAACAATGATTGTCAGAAAGACCATCTAATTTTTCTTATTTAGAAGAAACAGCTAAACATATCTCACCTTGAACAACAGCTCGTAGATAGCCACACGGTTAGCTTTGGGCATCAACATTTTTACTTCTGAAAACAGAGAAAGAAGTTTTAATTTCTAGTGCTTTTAGCAACGCTGCAGTAAGAAGTCTCCCATATAAATGGATGTTAATTTTTTTAGGGCAGACAATTTGAACCAAGTAAGGTTTAAAAGATTATGCGTTGTCATCATCCTCAGCATCGGATTCATCATTGTTGATCTGGAAGTATCTCAACTCGTAGGTGGTCTGAAAAAAAAGATGATATTATTTAACTTTTAAAGCAAAAGCTAATATAATAAAAGTGCATCAATAAGTCCAAAATAGTTTAGAAGGTAAGGAGGGTCTTGTATAAATTTGGTACAACATGAAAATCATATAAATGACGTATTTATTTTCCTACCTTGGTGTTGGCAACAACACGGAGCCAGTCCCTAAGGTTGTTCTTCTTCAAGTACTTCTTGGTCAAGTACTTCAGATACCTCTTGGAAAAGGGAATGTTAGAGGTAATAACGATCTTGGTCTTCTCCCTCTTCAACTCGACGTTGGTTCCCATGTTGGAGGTCTTGCCATCAACCTGATTTATATAATTTTTATTCATGTAAAATTTAATTACTACCAGATTTTCTATATTCTCCTATTGGAAAGGGGGGTTCCAGAGAAAATTCGAGAATACATAAGGCATAAACTCAAGACTGTTATAAAATCTACATCCAGATAGCTAAATAATAAAAATAAAAAGTAACTTTGGAGCGTAAGGTCAAGCAGGAATCCAGGGATAAATATTTACACTGAATATTCTTTCACTATAGATTGGACGAGGGAATATTTGAAGAAAAAAAACTTTTCAAGCATGAAACTGCAGATACAAATCAAATTACATAGGTACATTTTAGGACATAAAGATAACACATAACAGTCATCAGATTAACAAGTAACCTAAACTAGTGAAAGAATATACAAAGGACCATCTTTCTGGCCAGTAAAAAAATACCCTGGAATCCCGTTTGACAGCAAAGCACACAAAGTCCTACTGTCAAGGTGTCAGCCATTTGTAGATACACAAAAATAAAGTTATCACATAAAAAAAACCGGTTTCTACAAAGGGCTGACAGCACGTCACCTTAATCCTCTCCAACAGATACTTCTCAAAGTCGGCACAGTTCATAATTCCATCCTCAACGGGGTGGGTGCAGTCAATGGAGAAGACAAGGATATCCTTCTTACTTAGCTTCTTGAGCCCGCCCTTCTTTCCCTTTAGCTTCTGCTTGCCAGGGTTGGCGGCCTTGGCCTTGGTGGTAGCAGCTTCAGCAGCGGTCATTTTTGCTTCTCTGAAAATTGGAGCCACTTTTAGATAAATCATAAACCGTTGCTCGATATTTTAAACAAATTCTTAACTCAATAAAGTCCCGCAGTTCGTGAATTAGTTATTAACTTTAAATTACAACTGCTTCAATAATAAAATATTAGTTAAATTAACGGTAAAAAGAATGATTAAATAAATATCAAAATTAAGTTATACTTGCAGGTGCAATCCAATCATAAAGGAGTAGGTGGTTAGTTAGTAAGCAATTAAAATAATAAAATTAAAGCTATTATAAAAGCGCAGGACCAATATGATGTTTATAAAGAGACTATAGGGGTTTAAAAGATCTTCATAATATTAATCAAAGTTTTATTGCAAAATACGGATGTAAAGTGGTTATTATATATAATAAAATAAATAAATTAGAAAGTAACACATTAACAATTTGAACTAATTTAGAAATATAATTAAATGAAATTGTAGCTAAAAAAAAAGGCAGGGCGTAACAAATAACAGAAACCGGCCACATGTTAATTTTCACAAGTTTCACTGAAAATCTGACTTCAATTAACTGTAATACATAACAATTATAAAAATTTTAACATAAAATCACAAATAATTGATAAACAGGTTGTCTGCTGGGTGTTATTTATCCAAAAATACTTTAAAATTTAACTATTAGCTCATTTCCAATGCCTTGTTCACGAACCGGAAATAGAAACATGATGAAGCGCAAATGCTCCGTTTTTTTCTAGGTCTTAAAAATGTCGTCTTCATATGCAAGTTCTTTTTCCGCTTTTAGTGAAGGATGAAAAAAGGCTGAAATATATTATTTTTTGCTATAAAAGGGAAAAAATAACAAAAAAAAGTTGCTGTAGTGCCATTGTTAAGTCAGTGATTTTAATTTAAAGGGGATAAGGTGTCTTTTAGTCGGTCCTTTTTGTGTTTTCTCTTACACGGTCGACAAAATATGTTATTTATTTAGGTTCTATTTTCAGGGAAGCTTTATAAAAGGTCAGAAATATGATTTTAACTGTTTTTGAAGAAGGATAAAGCAACTGTGGCATCCCAGCAACTTTACCCTACAAAATTTACAGAAAAAAAAACTTTTTAGCAAGTTTATACGTGAGCTGCGCGCTTCCGTTCATCATCAAGTCTTAGCTTTCACAAGATTCTCTTTGGGTGGTCTTTGGCGTTTTTTTTTATAATATTCGAACCAAGTCTGATCGGCCTTCAAAGTTATCAAAAAATATCTTGCTCCGTATATCAGACTTGATCCAAAAAAGTTTTGGTCGTCTTCTAAATCCTAAAAATGTGCCAAACCAAACAATCCAATTGTTGTGAAAAGTTCTCATTCGCGCCAAAATAAATTCAACGGTGCCAGATGTACACATTTTGTGCGTAATGTACGCATTTTTGACCTAATTTTTGACAAATGTACACATTGGGCAAAACCGATGAGGATGTACGCATTTTCAACATTTTTTTAAAATGTACACGTGTACACACAAAAATTGAAATTTTCCTTCCAAAAATGTACTTTTTACCTCCAAAAATTGGCTTCCTTCCTCGATTTTTTGGTTATAAACATTGAAGTTTAACTGAATATTTATATTTTTTTGTAGTAACTTGTAAAATTACAACTGAAAGTGTGAGGTTGACTCCCTCTTCTCCCTTAAGAGCTCCTAGATTAGATTAGATTTATTATTCTTGGGTGTACATACATAGATGCCACTAGTGTAATTCCTATTAGGATAGCATAGCAAATCCCCCTCGTACCCCATACCCTTCTCCCCATTCCCCCCTCCCTTTCCCCCTTCCCCCCCAAAATGTACACATTGGAGGTCCAATGTACACATTATTTGTACACTTTGATCTGAAAAATATCTGGCAACTATGAAAATAATAGATAGAAAAATATTGCAATTTTTAGCCCGTTTTCTTAAACAAGCAGCTAACTGATCTAAAATAAGTGTGGTTAGGTTACTGTTCTCAGTTCAGTTACCAATCATAAAGTACGCAAAAGTTTTACAATGGTTTCATAAATAAACTGATGTGGAAAATGCGTCATTTTTAACATAGGTTATAAGCTGTCGCAGTTAACCGATGAAAGGCAGGGTTGCCGTACTAAAATTCATTTAAATTAGCATAAAAGGCCTATTTGTGACAAATGTCGTCTTATAAAAAAACCTAATACATCTTGGTGTTTATTTTATTAATGGTATAAGTAATGAAAAGATGCAAAGAGCATAGAAAATGAAGAAAAAGTACAAAGAAGAAATTTTTAATTTAGGTTAAATACATATAATATTAGTATGATAAAACAATTTTTTAAAAATCCCTTGTTAATTAAGATCTTCAAAATAGGCAAATGCTGAATTTTTCTAAATTTATTTTTTGTGTGTGGGGGCAGGGGGCTGGGCGCGACCGCAGTCTTTTAATAAGTAATTTTTAATGTTTAGAATTAATTATATTTTTTGGATAGCTTTATTATGGTATGGTTTGTAATGTGAGAAAAAAAAATTTCTTCCTTAAAAAATTTTTTTTTTTAAATCTACAAAATCATCGTAGCTGTTTGCTAATTTACAAAATTAAAGCCACCCCATTTCGTATTTGTTTTTAGCTCAGTTCTGTAAACCAATTTGTCACACCTTCGACAGCTTAATCACAGGTGGCGTAGGTGTGACGATCACACGTGTCGTTCTTTAGTCAACTCACACCATACGCAATCACACCTTCAAGTCACACCTATGACGTCAATCACCCCTATTTTGGATTCACACGTTTTCGTGTGAGAAGATTTTCATCACACTATGCTGTCGCAGCTGAAAACAGCTTAATCACAGGTCCAGCATGGAAATTTTCAATAAAAACGAGGCATTGCGCACAAGTAGGGCTTTCCTCTCATATTTAGCAGACAATTACAAAAAAATAAACAGAAGAAACGTAAATAAACAAACAGACGAAGCGAACATACACATAAAGGACGAATATTTGATTTATGATTTTTTTCTGTGTTTATTTAAATGTTTAACCAAATTATGATTTTATAAACAATTTCAGATAATTTGCAGTATGAAGGTGAATAATTAATATAATGAAGAAGACAACATTGTGGATTATAAATGGAGATTTACAAACTCTAATTATCAAGTGAAAAAAAGCTAAAATCGAGATTAGATACATCCTAAAAATATATAGTGCATAATGCTTTACAAATTATAATTCCAAATGATGGTGAAAGCTATTACAGTAAAACCTGCCAAAACATTTTTATTGCAGCCCATAAAAGTTTTATCAAAGAAAAAATCGGTTTCGGATATATTAAAGAACAATATTATATATGAAGTCACATTTCGTTCCTTTAAGTATTTATAATATCTTATGTATGTATTATAAATAAAAAATATAAAAAATACTCTGCCATATAATCTGCATTTGTTTTATTTCTATATATTATATTTGTATCAAACTGCATCATAACTACAGACGGCATAGCAAGACGTGCAATGCAGGGATCTTAAGGGATAAGACAATGGTTAATCAATTCATGTATATCCCCTATGATAATACTTAAAATTACCCCTTCTGTATATTAAAATTAGTGGTCGAAACGTTTGAACACTCGATTTGATAAAAAAAAACTATCAAAAATTTAGCAAGAGTCCCATATGTGTAAAGCCAACGAATAAGAAAACATTATTATAAAACTTTGGGGACTGGTGTAATAAACAGACCATTGTCCCCATCTCTCTCTGCATACAATGTTATTACAATTGAAGGGAAAAAAGGCAAATCTTACACTTTATTTGCATGGATTTAGGCCATACCATATAAATGCTTTGTGTGCAGCCGCTCAGGGATCTAAACGGATAAGAAAATGGTAATTAAATTGATGTAAATCCCCATTCATGATACACAAAATTATCCCTTTTGTAGATTAAAATTATTGGGTGAAACGTTTAGACACACATCTTCATAATTCAACCAATTAAAATCAATTAAAGTCCCCAAAGTTGTTAAGCCAACGAATAAGAAAACGTTATAAATACTTTGTGTGCGGACGCTCAGGGATCTAAAGAGATAAGGCAATGGCCAATAAATTGATGTAAATCCCGATTGATAATGCACAAAATTACCCATTCTGTAGATCTAAATTAGTGGTTGAAACGTTTGGACACACAACTTCATAATACAACCAATTAAAGTCCCCAAAGTTGTTGAGCCAACGAATAAGAAAACGTTATAAATGTTTTGTGTGCGGCTGCTCAGGGATCTAAAGGGATAAGGCAATGGCCACTAAATTGATGTAATTCCCCATTGATGATACACAAAATTACCACTTCTGTAGATTACAATTAGTGGTTGAAACGTTAGGACACACAACTTTATAATACAACCAATTAAAATAAAAAAGTCCCCAAATTTGTTAAGACAACGAATAAGAAAACGTTCTTGTAAGACCTTCGGGACTCGTGTGATTAACAGTCCAATGTCCCCTCACTCCCTGGCGGCCGCTAGTACTTTATATCTGGAGAAAAAAAACGTAATATGACAGGTGTCCAACCTAAACAGACGAAATTAAAAAAAAAATTGGTCCTGTAGCTTTTTTATTCTACTTATCATTTACAGGCAACTAACCAATTGATTGCAGCAGTAGATAAACCTATTGATATCTTATAACGCGGTTTAGGTAAAGAACCAAATCCGTCAACACGATTTTCCATATTAGTACCTTGAATTCTTTAAATTTTATAATATTATGTTGGGCAGTCTGTACGGTTATCTTTATAATCCTCAATTTAGGCATGTACTTTCAAACACTATAGGTAATTGGTACAGAAACTATAAGCTTTTAAAAACACGATTGATGTTGAAATATTATTAAGATTTACCAATAATAAAAGTAATGAAAAATTCAGAATTAATTTTATTAATTTAAGCACAACAATTAAAACATTTATGAAAATAATATAGAATGTAAGTGAACAAATATGGTATAATTTTTGTTTTTAAGTGTAGCCACTACTTTTAAGGTTGTCAAGGTGGCTTATTAACAGAATAATTCTTGGAAATCTCGTTAACTGGGGATGGGAATTAACAATCCTGTCCTCCTCCTCTGACATCCAAACTCCTTAATAAAAAGATTAACTTTAAAATTAAAATATTGTCAAGTAGATCAGGTGTTTACATAGGTACTTAAAATACATAATACCTATTGAAAAAAAGAGAGTGTAACAATTTAAAAAACATTATTATCATATTATATTAGGAAATTTATTTATTAAGATTGCAATATCCAAGGAAGGTTTTGGGCCAGTTATAATAAATTATTTTTTATAATGGCATAAGTACATCATAATTCTCCTAATTTACAATGAATGGCGAAAGCCCTACATTCTGAGGGCAGAATAACTGGAAGGTTAAATTAAGAACTCAATTATTTTACTTAATATCTGAGTAAAAAAATGACATCTAAAAATGAAAGTAAAATGGGTTTAGATTTTAGAAAAATGTGATAAAATACCTGTATAAATATGATGCAATTTGTATGATTTGATGTTTGCTTCCCATTCATGTAAACATTAGCTTTCATAGTTCTGTCCCCAAATTCCACCACAGGCACAATCTGTCAACAAATGAATTTCATTCCATCTGAAAAAAATATTGTTGTAAACCTACAAATAATTTAATTTCACGAATAATATTGAAAACGAACCTATAAATCAAAACTATAGGTATTTATTAAATTTGATTTATCAATCAAAAGACCCGTTCTACAATTTTAATACTTAAAATAATGACGAGCTAAATTTACGTCACTACGTGTTGTTTTCGTGCTGGTCTGCTAACGATTGACATAAAAAATTTTGTTCTTGGAAGACGACATTCATAAATAAAAAAAATAAACGCGGAATTATAAACAGAATTAGGGCTTGTTGTAAGTTGGACTTCTAAAGTTGGGCAGAAGTTGATAAAAAAGTGTTGTTGTTACCGGTGTACACATTGTTGTTGACAGCTAAAATCTTGTCACCCGTATGTTGTTGTTTCACACCTAGCAGTCACACCACACGTATGTTTATAGAACGGCTACGTGTGAGCAATTTCCATCACACCTACGAAATCGAAATCAGGGGTGAGATAGGGGTGACTAAATTCATGCGTGATCACAGCTTACTCACACGGTGTTTCTCGAACCGACCTTTTATTTTTTTCTTCTGAAGTACAAATGCCCCGTACGAATTTCGACAGCTGGCTTTGGTTAAGCTGTTTTTATCACCTTCGGTTAAGTCTTAACTGATGTGAACATAGGTTTAGCTTTAACTTATGTTATGACGTCACACATCGGTTATCATGATCAGTTAAATTTACTTCAGTTTGGTCTATGAAACACTTAACAGCACCCTTAACTTATGTCTAAGCTGCTAACCGATGTCAATTTATTTTATGAAAACGGGGTTTTATCTTGGCAAATATAGCATGAATTATAGCAATGACAGTGATTAAGCAACCCTGTAAAAAATTATATTATTACAATCAGTTTCCTATATCAAAAAAGTACATTAATTTTCATTCTTGTATTAGCTTATTATTAAGTTTGCCGGTATAATATATCAATGATTAAAACTTAAAAGTTGATTTGATTTTCAATAATTTAGTTAAAAAAATATTTATGATTATTTGGCAATATTACCTACAAAAACATAACATAGTCAATATGCAAACAATTCATAATTTTGCAAGATAGACAATTAAGACGAATATTATAATGACCTGGAAAGTTACATTGAAAATTTTGCAAGCCAACGAATAAGATAAGTTTACGAGTTTTGTTTGTTTGATAATCATGTCATTGCTTGCACGACCTTCCTTTCTGAACAATTTAGACCTTGAAAACACATCCTTGTTTCAGATTAGGAGACAGAATTCTGTCTCCTTTGTCTGCCAGCTTCAAGATTGAGGTCACGTATACTAGCCTTGTTTCACATCATATTCCTCTAAAGGTTGAAATAGTTTAGATTTTCCTTGTTATGCAAGTAACAAGATGTCTGTCTGTAGATTAGATTTATGTATACCAGCATAATTTCAAATCATTTTCCTCTGAAGATTATCATGGTTTAGAATTATACTATGCTTAATATGTTAGTAATAGGATGTATGTCTGCCTGTCCTTTTACGAACACCATTTTAGCCAGCATAATGCTAGAAACCTGTGGTTTTGTGTTGATATTGTTTACATGCTTATGTATAAGGGGATTGTGTTTTTATTAGAAATTAAGCTTATTCTCTAGTCTGCAATCAGATTGATCATAAAATTGCACACCTCCATTCTTATTTGCAGCTTCAAATATCCAAAATCAACCATTACTGAATAACTCTTTGCTATCAAATAAGCAATCGTAATAAGAAAAGCTTTGATTGTAGGCGGAGTTGAAAATGCCAGTTGCAGATGATTGGAAAACTTGCCCCCACAACCTGGTTTCAAAAATTTATAAAGCTAAACACGTAAGTTTTTTCTTTGGTAGTAGATTCAGGGGTATATATTCTGCAAAATTGACCCTTCTAAGAGGGGAAGGGGATAAAAAAATGAAAAATATGTTGGGGGGGGGGGGGGTGGGAGGGGTTGAATGAAAACATTTTTTAAATTTTTCTCCCCTCCTTGGTGAAAAAACTAAAATAATGTATGGGAGGGGGGATACTATAAATAGAATAAAGAATTCCGAATTTTCCCCCTTCCTTGATGAAAAAAAAACAGGAGGGGAAAAAAATAAGAAAAATTTGCAGCAGGGGTAAAAATGAATCGTGTGCAGAATATACATCCTTGAGTAGATTATTAAGCATTGACAGAACTCTATAAATCACTTTGTTTATATTTGGTTGTCATAACAGATAACTATACTATTATACGTGTTAGAAACAAAATTTCAAAATCCCCGTGTAAAAAGTTTCTCACTATTTTGATATTCGTTTTGTAATGTCTAGTAGTCTACTGTTCGAAAGTTTGAATTTGACTGACTAATTTGACCGCCCAATTAGCAGATATTTGGGGAAGGGATGTGAGAGTCAAATAACTAGAAGGGTCTGACTGTGAGTGGAGGGTTAATACATCTCAATCAATATTTTGTATTCATTTAAACCATGACCATTTATTTTATTTGTCATTCTTTTACATGATTTTTTTACTTTACTCTTTATTCTACATTGATATAAGTTTTTTTTATCTTTTTTTAGGAATACGCTAACTGGGAAGTTACTGTTTCCTCTGCATTTAAGGTGACTAAAATATTTGAAACAAAATTTAAATATTTATTTTAAAAAACAACATAATACCTAGTTCTTTCGGTTTATTTTTTTAAACCTCCTTTTTTTGTGAATTTGTATTCAGTAGGATGACAACATTCAAGAAAGACGTATTTCAACAAATATATAACCTAGGAAATAAACAGTTTTGAGTTTTTAAAAATTCAAAATTAACCGTTTTCCTTGAATAGTAGTCAAGAGAGATGCTAAGCTTATAGTATCTAAAATGTAAAAATATTCGCTGTAATGTATTAACGTAATTTCATATATAAGGATTTGCTAACCTGTGAAACAACCTGGAATTCCTTGCCATCCCTGAACCATCTACCCAATCATGAGGTTGCCGACGGTCAGCTTGTCAGGTTCAGAGGTATGGTACAGGTAAGGTACTTTTGATTAAAACAGTTGATTCATGGTCTAAATTATATTCATCTAAATCCGGCATAATATACATATCTGTATAATCAGGTATCTTAATTAAGAATGGACGATAAATTGATATACATCCCAAAAGAGGACAAATTAAATTACCCCCTTTGTTGAATAAAGTTGTTAGTTGGTTTGAAAGGGAGTAAGAGCAGTAAAATAGCCTAAAACTTTCAAAGTGGCAAACTAGTTCTTAACCGCGATTTAAAACAAACAAAATATTCTACTTCATGTAATGGATATCGTAAAAAATTTCGATTAACTATTATTATTTGTAGGATATGTTTGATCCAGAAATCTACCTTTCTGAGTATGAAATCAGAAATCTTGCCAGCGGAACATCGTCCATACAATGTGGAAGGTTGGTAATTTGGAAGTTTTTATGTCTTGAAGAAAATGCATGTAGTTTCATCTTCTACTAATTTCAATTTAATTAGCCAATTTTCTAGGAAGGTGGGCGGGGGGGGGGGGGGGGCTTAAAGATATTAAATAATTTACAGTCGGGCGTTAAAGTATTTGGATGTCTTTCTTTACGAAATTTTGCTTATCATGACCATTTTGATTTTAACTGCGATTCATATTTAAGATACCGCGATGTTCTTCAAAATGGAATGAGGGAAGAAATAATTCAAGAATCTGATTTCAATGTTATGAAGGTAAAACCATCATTAACTAAGCAATTTTGTCAAAAGATCTTGAAAATACTCACAATTGTGTCAAATAAATGTAAAATAAGAAAGGCATGGAAAGGGTGGACTTGCATTAGGGTTTTTAAAATATAAATCAGGGGTGTATATTCTACATGGGATCCCCTGCTCAGGGGGTGGGGGGGGGGGGGGGGGGATAAAAAATAAGTGGTTGGAGGGGTAAAAATGTAAAAATTAAGAAAACTGAAACCTTTTTTTCCATTTCCCCCCCCCCCCACTCCTTGGTGAAAAAAAAGCTAAAAAAATGTTTGGTTGGAGGGATAAAATAAATAAAATATAGAGTTCTTTAAATGTTTTTCCATTTTCCCCCCCTACTTGGTGAGAAAAAAAACTAGGGGGGGGAAAAAATATAAAAAATGTAGCCGGGGGAAAAAAAAAATCTTGTGCAGAATATACACCCCTGATGTAAATACAATAGGTAGTAATTTTACTGTCCTATGTTGTTTGCAGTAAGTTATGATTAATTTTTTTTATGTCAGGATCGAGGTATTGTTTACTGTGTCAGCATTCCTGGTGAAAGTCCTTGGGTTACCGATGTTCACTCTACAAGGTGAGTTTTCTAGGCTTAATTCTTGTAATTTATGCTAAAAACTATATTTCTAAAATTACAACCTTTAGGTACTACCTCAAATTAGACATTTATAGTAGAAACTTAAAACCGCCTGTTTAAAGTTGATAATTTTGAAGAATATGTTCAATGCTACCTAACCTAAGTGTAGGTACTATCTTGAAACAAATGAAAAATTATAATTCGTATAACATTAACCTATGAAGGTATAACGAGAAGGCTGGACCATCCGGCACTGCACAAAATCCCCTAAAACGTGGCCTTGAACCTGGCACCGCAACAGCAACAGAAGAAAGCATGGACATGGATACAGAAAGCGGCGCCGCTGCCACGGATGTTGCACAAGCTGGTGGCAATGATATGGAGGATGACAACGGAGTGGTTGGTAAGCGGAGCAAGGGAGAGGATGGCAGTGTGGTTATTAAGAATGGAAATAATCCTGCGGCCCACGAAAATATGAAACACAGACATGATCTCAATCTTCCAATTCCTAACGCTAGAGGTAAGATTATGATTTCAAGTAGCGCAGCTACTAAACAATTAGGGTTAGGTACGTCCGTACAACGTTTATTTAGATATCATGAATTAATAAGATACCTAATTAAATTTTTATTTTCAGCGATTTTTCGACATTTATCAGATTTTATTCGTGTATATTTCAGGCAAAGCAGTGATAGTTAAGCTGTATGACATCAAAGATGACGCTCTCAAGCTAAACGACATGGTCGACCTAGTCGGCATTGTGTCCCTGGACCCTGCTCTTGCCGCCCAGCAGATTGACTCGCTGGAGGATCAATCAGGCACTCTTCCTCCCCCGTCCCTGGTCCCCAGGATCCATGCGGTTCATCTGAAAAAGGTTGAGCATAATAATCCACTGGTTGGACCTGGCAGACACCTGACCAGAGATGAAATGGCCAGGACAAGGGAGCAGATTATATATATCTTGACACAGGCTCTGCTTGGGGATGCTCTGGCCGCTGAATATCTTCTTTATCATCTTATCTCGAAGGTTTATGGTCGTCGTGACATCCAGGTAAAATTCCATTCCTTTGAAAATAATATGCTCAAAATAAAATTGATACTTACAAACAGGGTTTTCTCAGGGGGTGTAGAAAGCAACTTCTACACGTTTATACTTGTAAATAGTTTCAAACAAAGTGATTATGCTCATATATTAAATAGCGATTCAATAACAATAAAAAGATCAAGAAATAACAGAAAGTTCTTTTCTTTTAATAACAGAACAAAGTTAAGGGATTTTTTCTCAGTGGTTCTATTTGTATGTAAGAGTTTTAACTCACATTCAAACAGTAACAGTATGTACATAGACACATATTATAGACTAGGTACGCTAAAAAAAACGTAATTTCTTTAAATTAAGGTGCTGGGTAAAATGTGCTTAAACCTGTTCAACGTGAACTCCACCAACAACTGGATGAAGCGCCTGTACACAGTGCTGGGATTGCTGGTACCTGGATCTCATTACCTGGCCCTGTCCAGACAACAGCTGGATAGTACAAACTTCGTACCTGTCAAAGATTTCGAGGTAGGGCTTTTAAGACTTTATTCTTAGACCTCTCTCATGTCAACCTTAATTAAGGCTATTGTGCTTAAAATATTTTAAGCTAATGAAAAATAAAAAAAAAGATGTTATTTACTTTAACTAACTGGCATCAAAAGGCTTATCTTTTAGTGAAGTTTCATAAAAAAAAAACAAATTGTTAGACTAAAAGGAACATAACGTGCAGTAGAGATCTTAACAGTTCAGACAATACTTTCAAAAAAAAATTATCTCTAGTATTCGAAATTAGTTGTTGTAACATATAGACAAAAAAAGTTGTTGACCATTCAATCAAAATTCAATATAAAGATCCCAAATTTGTTAAGGCAACTAACAAGAAGAACATTATTATAAAACTTGGAGGAGTAGTGTAATAAACAGTCCAATGTTCTCCTCCCTCTCTGATATGTAAAGCTTAAATAAAATATACATAATATTTAACTTTTCAGGCGAACAGGTTGGTTGCTGGTGTACTACAGCTGCCTGCCAGCACAAACCTGGTTGTGGACGAGACAGTCATGTCTGATGGACAACTGTCTGCCAGAGGAGTTCAGAATCTTACTGCTGTTGGTAATCTTATCAGGTACAAATTGAAATATTAAAAAAATATTTATAAAAAAAAACATGAATACCTACCTATATCTTTAATGAATAAAGATAAAAAGTTTTTTAGATTTACACCTTTAAACATATATTTGATTATTTAAATTAATAATGATTATAGTAGCTACTGTAACTTGTAAATGTGACGGACGCGTCATGACGGGCCGACGGCCCAATAAATGTATAAGTACTAGGTATAGATGTATTATCCAGACAACTACATGGCCCAAGAGGTTGAGATCCTTTTTGCCTGCTAGGAAATTGCTTTCTGTTCTTTTGCATGGACTCTGATGTGTGTATAATATATTTATGACGCTACTAGCAGATTAGTCCCCTCTTTATCTTTTACTTTAATGACGGCTTAACAACACTAAAATAAAAGGGGGGGGGGGTAATGCAACCATCTCGTAATCAGTGATTAAATGACACTTAGAATTCGAATTTTCCCTAAATCGAACAAAAAGTTGGAAAAGTAACGGCTAACGGCTCAGCCGTTTTGCCATTTTTTGGATATCTATATTGCAAATTAGTACCGAAACCTACCTCCACATAATACTCTTTTCCATTCCAAAAGGCTATCAAACGGTTTTAGACGGTAGCTGTTGGTACTAGAAGTTTTTAAAATGGTTATTGGTGTCATTCAACATGAATTAAACCAAAAATAGTTTTAAAAAGATGATTACCACGTAATTGTAATGAATTTACCCTGAAAATAGGCAAAAAACGGCTAAACGGCTGAGCCGCCAGCCGTTACTTTTCCAACTTTTTGTTCGATTTAGGGAAAATAGACCTACCAAGGATTACTCATGCTAAAGTTCAGATCGAAATTCGAATTCTAAGTGTCATTTAATCACTGATTACGAGATGGTTGCATTAAACCCCCTCCCCCCCCCCCCCCCCCTTTAGAATATTTACTGTTCACAAATAGTCTCTACATACAAACTTTTGAGCTGCTATTGAGGCTTTTACGGGCGCAGCCGCTTGTTTTTTTTTGTCAGAAAATCTTAATAAAATTTCTTTTCAGATGGCAGAAGCTTGACTATGATTTTAAATACCACAGCTTGGAGTATGAAACGGATGTACCTGTTCTTGTCC
Source organism: Acartia tonsa (assembly GCF_053477335.1). Taxonomy (NCBI): domain Eukaryota; kingdom Metazoa; phylum Arthropoda; class Copepoda; order Calanoida; family Acartiidae; genus Acartia; species Acartia tonsa. Next base: position 9,439,947 of record NC_137265.1, on the reverse strand, counting down.
TATCTGAAGGAAGATCACTTCTTCCATCAGACTTTCAGCTCAAGGTAGATATTCATCTTGTAGACAAAATGTACTGTTTTTTGTTGCAAAGAATTCTGAGTTTTTTTTTTGTTAAGAAAGACATGAACTTGATATTAAGGTTTTAATCATCCTACTTTGTTTACTGTTTAGAGAAAATAATTCAGTTTTTCTGTTATGAAAGACAATAACTTGATGTTAAGATTTTAATCATCCTATATTTATGTTTGGAGCAAAGGCAAAGCACGATTTTTTTCCTATTAATCTTTGGAATAGGCACGCATTTAACATAATATTAATTTAAGGGTTGGCAATCCGAATCCGGAATCCGCCCAATTTTTAGTCAATTTTGGAATTTGAATCCGGAATCCGTTCTTTAATAGCGGATTTGGATTCTTAATATGTAGGCTAAAATTAGCGTCTTGAGTTTTTTCTTTCAATTCCGCTTTTTGAAAGCAAAGATTATCATCATTAAATATAAAATCTTTTAAAATCTGGCTCGATTTTTGGAATTGAATTATAGAGAACACCAAGAACATTAATTTTAAGGACATATGTAGCACTTATTTTTTTTAAAAAGCCTTTTTAAATATTGCTAGAATCCGGAATCCGCTAAAAATAAGAATCTGGAATCCATTTTTTTGGGCTGGATTCTTGTAAGAATCCGGTCCAAAAATTTGACGGATTGCCATCCCTAAGGGGGGGGGGGGGGTTAATGCAACCATCTCGTAATCAGTGATTAAATGGTACTTAGAATTCGAATTTCGATCTGAAATTTTGCATGAGTAATCCTTGGTAGGTCTATTTTCCCTAAATCGAACAAAAAGTTGGAAAAGTAGCAGCTGGCGGCTGGCAGCTCAGCCGTTTAGCCGTTTTTTGACTATTTTCAGGGCAAATTCATCATTAATTACGTAGGAATCAACTTTTAAAAACTTATTTTTGGTTTTATTCATGGTAAATGATAGCAATAACCATTTTTTAAATTTCTAGTACCAGCTGCTAAAAATACTTTCAAAAATAGTGGCCGCCCATCCATATGGCAGCTGGGTAACAGCTGCAGCTCAGCTGGGAGCGGCCAAGATTATAATGAGTATATAGGGCTTGTGACGTGTCTAGGGGTAGGTTTTTATGGGTGCTGAGCTCAAAAATACTACCAAAAATAATGGCAGCCCATCCATATGGCAGCTGGGTAACAGCTGCAGCTCAGCTGGGAGCGGACAAGAGTAGAATGAGTACATAGGGCTTGTGAAGTGTCTAGGGGTATGTTTTTATGGGTGCTGAGCTCAAAAATACTACCAAAAATAGTGGCGGCTCATCCATATGGCAGCTGGGTAACAGCTGCAGCTCAGCTGGGAGTGGCAAAGAGTAGAATGAGTACATAGGGCTTGTGACATGTCTAGGGTTAGGTTATTATGGGTACTGAGCTCAAAAATGCTACCTAAAATAGTGGCAGCCCATCCATATGGCAGCTGGGTAACAGCTGCAGCTCAGCTGTGAGACCAAGAGTAGAATGAGTACATAGGGCGTGTGACGTGTCTAGAGGTAGGTTTTTATGGGTGCTGACCACAAAAATACTAATTTTGGTAGCATTTTTGAGCTCAGCACCCATAAAAACCTACCCCTAGACACTTCACAAGCCCTATGTACTCATTCTATTCTTGGCCGCTTTCAGCTGAGCTGCAGCTGTTACCCAGCCGCCAAATGGATGGGCCGCCACTATTTTTGGTAGTATTTTTGAGCTTAGAACACATAAAAACCTACCCCTAGACACGTCACAAGCCCAATCTACTCATTCTACTCTTAGCCGCTCCCAGCTGAGCTGCAGCTGTTACCCAGCTGCCATATGGATGGGCCGCCACTATTTTTGGTAATAATTTTGAGCTCAGCACCCATAAAAACCTAACCCTAGACACGTAACAAGCCCTACCTACTCATTCTACTCTTGGCCGCTCCCAGCTGAGCGGCAGCTGTTACCCAGCTGCCATATGGATGGGCGGCCACTTTTTTTGGTAGTATTTTTGAGCTCAGCAGCCATAAAAACCTACCCTTAGATACGTCACAAGCCATATCTACCCTTCATACTCTTGGCAGCTCCCAGCCGTTTTCAGCCGATTCTAGCCGTTTAGCAGCTGGTACTAGAAATTTAAAAAATGGTTATAGCTATCATTTACCATGAATTGAACCCAAAATATGTTTTTAAAAGTTGATTCCTACGTAATTAATGATGAATTTGCCCTGAAAATAGGCAAAAAACGGCTAAACGGCTGAGCTGCCAGCCGCCAGCCGTTACTTTTCTAACTTTTTGTTTAATTTAGGGAAAATAGACCTACCAAGGATTACTCATGAAAAATTTCAGATCGAAATTCGAATTCTAAGTGCCATTTAATCACTGATTACGAGATGGTTGCATTAAACCCCCCCCCCCCCCTTAATTTAACATAATATAAGAATAAAGGGAAGGTAGGTATTTACCTATGTTATGACTTACCCCTACGGGGGGCCATAAAAACCATAAAGTGGTTATTTAACAAAAAATCTTTTAATTGATAACTCATCTTGAAAGTTATTCAAATTTCTTTATTTATAGGTTATCCCCGAAGAATCCTTATTGGAGACAAACTACCGTAACATTAACTCTATTCTTAACAAAGATCTACTTAACAGGTAGGGAATAGTTAATTATCGGATCGCAGATATATGACATTTCAGTATGGCTTATAACCGGTTCTAATCCATCCGATATTAATATGTTTCGAAGCCACACTGGTAAAAAAGTTGTTTATATTTTATATTTCCAATTGATTTTAAAGTGTTAATAGTTATTTCTCGTATCGTATTATAAACGGCTTTCCGTAGAAAACTGGATATAATACGATGTTAGACATAGTTTTTTCGTATGGATGAGAACCGGTTCCTATCCACCGGATTCGAATGAATACGAGAAAAATAATTATGATAAACTTCAACATATGATTTTTTCAAGCTTTAATATCTAATTTTCCTGTATTTTTAGAATTCGTGTGTACCTGACCCAGTGTCGTGAGTCAGACTACAGCCTACCCGAGGCTGTACAGACGGCTGTTACGGACGATTTTGTCCAGCTGAGGCAGAATGATCCAAATCAATTTACACCTGAAGATTTACATTCACATCTTGTGCTTGCAAGATTAGGTAAGAAAGTATTTTTAAATAGGGTCACAATATTTATTAAAGTTGAGCTTATAAATTGTTATGATAAAATTAATAGAATCTAGTTACAGGTTTTTTTTTAAGGGATAAGCCATTTGACGATAAATTGAAACTTGCATCCCAATTGAATATTGATGAACAAAATTAAATTGGAGAACAAGGATGACAACATCCATAAAAGCGAAGCACTGAAACGGTAGGTCAAACGGACATTAACATTTATATAGTGTCAGAACTGATCAGAATATAAATGTATAAGAGTCGAAGCAAAATTGTAAGTAAATTTGTTGAAAAAACTGCTTGATACAGGATAATGTTTATGGACATACTTACATTTTTAAGACTTGATTATAGAGTTGCTTCGCTTGTAATATTATACTTTGTTGTCCCAGTAATTAATATACCAAAAATCAGAGCAGATGTACCTAACTACTAAAGAAATCACCATACAAAGTTTGAAATCGATAGGACAATTCTAACATGCCTAAATTAACGAAAAAAGCTATCCGTTACGGACGGACGTTCCGACCCTAATTATAGAAAAGCTTCGCTTTTAACAATACTTGTTTGGATCGAACCAATCAAAGGGGGGGTTTTTAATGCAACCATCTCGTAATCAATGATTAAATGGCACTTAGAATTCGAATTTCGATCAGAAATTTTGCATGAATAATCCTTGGTAGGTCTATTTTCCCTAAATCGAACAAAAAGTTGGAAAAGTAACGGCTAACGGCTCAGCTGTTTTGCCATTTTATTAGCAAAAAAGTCACGAAACCTATCTTCACATAATACTTTTTCTCACTTAAAAACCTTATCAAACGGTTCTAGACGGTAGCAGTTGGTCATCAGGTCATCAGACGCATCTCTCTTTTTGACTGTGAAGGCCAGAGAATACGGACACCTTGTTCCTCCATGAATTCCTGCTGTCTTTGGCAAGTTTCTCAGCTTCTCCCCATGTTAATTCCAAATTAAAGAGGTCCTTTTCAGTGCTCTGCCTCCAGGTCATTTTTGGTTGTCCCCGATTACGTTTACCAGTGGTAGGGTTCCATTTTAAGCACTTCTTTGGAAACCTATTTTGTTCCATTCTGAGCACATGTCCTAGCCACCTTAGTCTTTTATATTTCACTTCTGCTTCAATACTATTGCACTTGGTCTTAGCATACAGCTCAAGGTTTGATATTTTGTTTGGCCAGAATATTTTGCAAATTCTTCTTAGGCAGCTATTGTGAAATGCATTAAGTTGATTTGTTTCAGTTTTCACAGTTCTCCAGCATTCCGCTCCATAGAGAAGAACTGATTTCACATTACTGTTGTAAAGTCTGATTTTTGTTTTCAGAGCAAGTTTCTTTGAATTCCAAACGTTGTGTAGACTGTTGAAAGCAACCCTAGCCTTATCAATCCTGGTTTTAATATCAGCTTTTGAGCCATTTTCACTGCTGATAACACTCCCCAAATAGGTGAATTTGTTGCTTTGTTTCAATTGTTCACCATTTATTGTTATAGTTTGATCAGGGTTTGTAGGTATATTCATAATTTCAGTCTTCTTGACATTAACAAAGAGCCCGACTTGTCCTGCATATTTGACTAGTCTATCTGTCTTAGCTTGTAGATGTTTAATTGTTTCTGAAATCATTGCCAGGTCATCAGCAAAGTCCAGATCTTCTAGGTGTCCTAGTATGCCCAGCTGGAGACCACGTTTTTTGTCCTCTGTGGTTTTCTTCATCACCCAGTCAATGACCAATATAAATAGAATAGGTGATAAAATGCATCCCTGTCTAACTCCAGTGCTTATTTTAAAGAAATCAGATGTCTTATTGTTTCCAACTGAAACACAGGCTTGGAAGTTGTCATAAAATTTAGTTATCATAATTATCATCTTTTCTGGTATACCATAACTTCTTAGTATTTTCCAGAGTGTTTGTCTGTGTATGGAGTCAAAGGCCTTAAAGAAATCAACAAAATTTACGTGAAGTGGCTTGTTAAATTCAACACATTGTTCAATAACTGTCCTAAGGGTGAAAATTTGGTCAACACAGCCCCTTCCAGCACGGAATCCAGCTTGTTCTTCTCTCAGTTTATTGTCAATTTTCTCATCAATTCTGTTTAAAATAACTTTACATAGGACCTTGCTTGGGATAGAAAGCAGCATAATTCCTCTCCAATTATCACAATTGTTCAAATCTCCCTTCTTAGGTAGTTTTATGATTATACCTTTAGACCAGTCCGTTGGTATCTTTTCTTGCCTCCAAATTTTATCAAAATGATAAGTTAGAGTCCTAGCAGAAAGATCTATGTCTGCCTTAAGCATTTCGGCAGTTATCAAGTCAGGTCCTGGTGCTTTGTCATTCTTTAGGCTATGTATAGCAGCTTTAACTTCTTGAATAGTTGGTGGTCTTATATCTATGTCTATTTCATGTCCTGGTTCTGGTTCAGCAGTAATTTCTGGTTCAGGTCTGTTCAACACTTCTTCAAAATGTGATTTCCACCTTTCAGCAATTTCTTTTTCTGTAGTGAGTAATTTACCATCTTTAGCCTTGATAGTTTCACCACTCTTTTTGCTATATTTGCCACTTAATTGCTTGGTTATGTTGTATGCTGTTTTCATGTTACCAAAGTCAGCTGCTCTCTGGGCCTTTTCAGCCAGATTGTCAATGTAATCTCTCTTGTCTTTCCTTGTGCACTTCTTGACTTCTTTGTCTTTAGCAGTATATTCAGCTTTTAAATTGCTCATGTCAGCCAAATGTTGAGCATTATGGATTTTGTTTTTGAGCTTCTTTCTCTCTTCTATTTTGATCCATGTTTCTTCAGAGATCCAGTCCTTTTTCTCTGGTTTCTTGTGTCCTAGGATTTCCTTAGCAGTAGATTGAAAGTTTTCTTTAATTGAAGTCCATGTGATCTCAGTCTCGTCATTTAGGTCCTCTAAGACTTGAAATCTATTTCTGAGTTTTAAGACAAATTCATTCTTTATCACAGGGTCCTTTAATCTTGAAGAATCATATTGTCTACCAATCTCACTCTTTTTATCATGGCCAGTACGCTTCAGCTTTAATTTAATCTTACTGACAACTAGTTCATGGTCACTAAATATGTCGGCTCCTCTATAGCTCCTACAGTCTTGCATTGACTTGACCCATTTTCTATTGATCATAATGTGGTCAATCATGTTTCTTGTTTGTCCATCAGGTGTTGTCCAGGTATATTTGTGAATGTTTTTGTGTTGGAATAATGTACCTCCTACAACCATATCATTATTTAAACAGAATTCAAGTAAAAGTTCTCCATTTTCATTTCTTGTACCTATGCCAAAGTGTCCCATTGCATTCTCCACTCCAGTCCTGTCAGTTCCTACTTTAGCATTCATATCTCCAAGAACTAGGCACATGTCATGTTTGGGTACTGAGTTTCTGATTGATTGCAGTTGATCATAAAACTCTTGTTTTACTTCTTCATCTTTGTCATTTGTTGGGGCACAGCATTGGATAACGGTCAACTTGCAGTGCCTTGATTGGAATCTAGCCTTAATTATTCTGTCTGATATAGGTTTCCAGTCTATTAGTGAATTGACATGTCGTTTTTGAATAATTATAGCAACACCATACATATGTTGGCTTTCATGACCAGAATAAAGTATTAGGTGGCCATCTTTGGTTGTAGTTTGTCCTTGTCCTGTCCATCTACATTCTGCAATCCCAAGTATTCCAATATTGTAACTTGTCATTTCTTTAACTACTTGGGCTGTTTTAGTTGACTCATACATTGTTCTAACATTCCAGGTTCCTATCTTACAGCTTTGCTTAGAACTTATTGGTCCTGTCATCAAGTTGATAGCTTCCTTTCGGATTTCACCATCATCTTTCATATTCTCAGTAAACTGAGCATCAGTTCCAACGGTTCTTGTTTCATGCACACCTCTGGCTTTGTGAAAGCCATTAGTGTTTGAGGTTCTGTGGGTGTTTTCGCTAACTGTGGAGATTTTTACAGGTAGGATAGTTAGTCCTACGCAAACCTTCCATATCCCTGGAAGGATGGGTGACTGGTAAGGGGAGGGACGTCAATATCCCCCAGTACTTCAAGAAGTACCTCCTGCCCTTGGTAGCAGTTGGTACTAGAAATTTAAAAAGTGCCCGAAGTTGTTGATTAAACGATTAAAATTTGGGTACTGGTGCAATTTACACGTTCGTATCTCCCCCTCTCCCATGATATTTAGGATTTCAAACTTAACAGAAATTAATAGTTTGTAAGTAAATAAAAAATTAAGAAATGTCTTTCTCGTATTCATTCGAATCCGGTGGATAGGAACCGGTTCTCATCCATACGAAAAAACTATGTCTAGCATCGTATTATATCCATCCAGCTTTCTACGAATATAAAAATGTACAATCATAAGATTAAAACCAGTTTTTTTAGCCCGTGCCTTCAGCACCTCGGGGCTAAAAAAACTAGTTTTAATCTCATAATTGTAATTTCTATATCCGCGGAAAGCCGTTTATAATACGATGCGAGAAATAACTATTATTTTATTTTAGTTGCCCTGTCCCAAGGGAAAACGAGCCTGGAGGCCGAGGACTGGAATAAAGTTAAAGAATTGGAGGCCAACAGACGGGCTAATAGAACACCCCAGCCCAGGTACAAAATATTGCCCTGCGAAATCAAATATGTCATTAAAAAGCAGAAAAGTGTTAATGAGAATATATTAGTCACCCTGTACAAAAAAAATAACATAAAGGGGGGGGGGATGTTTAATTAAAAAGCTTGGACGTCTATGGTTGTCTTACAATTTTCAAAGCCAGCCTTGACGTAATAAAACTAAGTAATCAAACTGTAATGATCGGAGCATCTACTTTGTAATTTACTTGGTCCATCTGTCTGTCCAATATGCTCTCGGAAATACCTATTTCAAAAGCAACACTGTTATTATCTCCGCTGTTCAATGTTCATGAAAAATTAAACTGAATATTAGTTTTTAAATTTCTTTATTTCAGAGCCCATGCGAGTCTTCCAAATGGTATGCAAATCCACATTCCAGCAAACTAAAACTACACCGTGCCATGTTAAAGAAGAAAAAAAGAGAAAATGAAAATTATATTCGCTACAAATATTATACCTGTGTAAAAAATGCATTTTATGTTGAAAATTGAAAGATATAAAGGCAAAATCATTAATATTTATAGTTCCAAAATTTTTTTATTTCTATTAATCTCCTCAAATTGAAATTTTTTTGCTACATGTCATGTAATGGACTGAAGAATGGATATAGAATACGAGGATATTGTGACAGTGGAATTTTGTTGTCAATTTAGGTTGCTAGTCTTTAGATATTTGTCAGGGGGGGGGGGGGGGGAAATAAGAGGTTGGAGGGGAAAAAAATGTAAAAATTAAGAAAACTGAAAACATTTTTTCCATTTACTCCTTGGTGAAAAAACTTTTAAAAATGTGTGGTAGGAGGAATAAAATAAATAAAAAAATAGAGTTCTTTAAATATTTTTCCATTTTCCCAATACTTGGTGAGAAAAAACTAGGGGGGGAAGAAAAATAAAAAATTTTGTAGCAGGGGAAAAAAAAATAAATGTTGTGCTGAATATACACCCCTGCCCTAGTTTTTTCTCACCAAGTAGGAGGGAAAATGGAAAAATATTTAAAGAACTCTATTTTTTTATTTATTTTATCCCTCCTACCACACATTTTTTTAGTTTTTTTCACCAAGGAGGGGGGGGGGGGAAATGGAAAAAATGTTTTCAGTTTTCTTAATTTTTACATTTTTTTTCCCTCCAACCACTTATTTCCCCCCCCCCCCCCCCCCTGAGCCGGGGATCCCATGTAGAATATACACCCTGTAGCCAGCTGAGAGAAAATTTTATCAGTGTGCGAGAATCTCACAATATCCACGTATTCTATATCAGTATCCAATGGTGCGGATCACGGTAAAACGTTTCTGGAACCGATTATTTCCTTACAACAAAAAGAACATTGGCTATTTCAGATTATTTGTCGGCTTTCTTATGTCATTTACAACGTTTCATAGATTTTAGACTTGTGCACTACCAGCCTTTCTGTACTATTAAATAATCTATTTTAGCAACATTTTAACGCAAACTGAACCAGATCCAAATAATTTTATTATTTTAGTTTTTTTTATTTGCCTGCAAAACGCTCAAATATCTAATATATGAAGCTCTTTCTATTTCATATGAAATAAGAAATATTTTTGCATATATTATTAAACTGAAAAACTACAAAATACTGAAATATTTACATTTATTGATGTTAGTAATTACCTACTTAATATTTTATGTAACCAGTGAAAATTACATGTAAACTTGTATTTTTTATGAAATAAAAATTAATATGATGTATTTGTTGATCGAGGTTTGTCAAGAATTGGGCGATTTTTGGGGAAGGTAGCTTAAAACCAGTAATTTGGCCTGCGTGAAGGGAATTAAAAATGAGTAATTTGATCGGGTCGGCGGTTAATGAGATCTTAAGGGACAAATATTAAAACTTGATACAGTAGGATAATATAAAAGCCTTTTTAGAATAAGGAAAGCTTATTATCTAAGACGACATTTCAGTTTTCTGCATTTTAAAACTTTTCACGGCATCTGCGCTACAACACAAAAATGTCAACAAAAGTTGAATTTTATCGCAAATTCATCTCATTTTAAACAAAAATAAGCTATGGTAGTATAGATGTTTATATCAAAAAAAAATTATTAAAAATGGAGCTTATAGAAGGCTTGGAAAACCTAGAACTAAGTTTGGACGGCCCAGAAATTTATAATGAGTGCGAAAATAAAATTTTGTCAAAAAATCAGCAGAAAAAGCTGAATAGATATGAAGCAATTTCAGGTCAGATTTATCTTATTATTTCTATTATTTTCTCGTATTTATTCGAATCTGGTGGATAGGAACCGGTTCTCATCCATACGAAAAAACTATGTCTAGCATCGTTTTATATCCAGCTTTCTACAAATATAAAAATGTTTGTACAATCATATAAGATTAAAGCCAGTTTTTTTTAGCCCGTGCCTTCGACACCTCGGGGCTAATAAAAACAGGTTTTAATCTTATAATTGTACATTTTATATCCGCGGAAAGCTGTTTATAATACGATGCGAGAAATAACTTATATTCTATATCTAATATTATTAGACAGGGAGGGGCCATTAGAGTGTAAATAAATCTAGTACCTAAAGTTAAATACAAACGTTCTCTCAATCTTTGGTTTAAAAAAAAGGCTTTGGTTACTTATATAGATAATTATACCTTTATAGTTTTTAGTTCAAACACTATCAATATCAAATCTTTTCCAATTTTAGTCCATATAAAAGGAGTTCATTGGGAATATACATCAATTTATCGTCTATTATTTTATCCCTGCATATTTTGAACTTAAAGATTACTTATATGAATAAATGAAATTTTAGTTTGCAATCGTTTTAATTGAGAAGATTAATTTTATCAATTTGTTGGTATCTAATCTTTTTCATAATTCAAAATATCCGATCGTCTGTCCTGTTTCAGGAATAAGGTATAACCAACAAGCAAAATAAATACAAAATAATATTTGTGGGGCAAACGGAGAGGTCGTCAATTTTACGATGTATGCCCCCCAACGACAGCTGAAAACACGTATAGGTTTCGTGATTTTTTCCCGAATTAATTTCGTTATTGGTAAGAGCTGGTCCTGTTTATTTGTTAGGTAGGCGTGTATCTTTTATAAGGAAATAAGTATACCCAATTATAAACATATGAAAGGCTAAACACTACATTTAAACAATTTTTTTTACAAAATTAGGTCGCAAGAAAGATAAAAGAAAAGAGGAAAGATCTCGAAGAAGAGAGAGATTTAAAGAAAGGCGTCAAGGTGGAGAAAAACCAAAGGTATATTCTATCCAGTTTCATTGCCGACGGATTATGTTTTCCAACTAACGTGAGTATCTCCCATACCCATCCTTAATATTTCACTCCAATTTATATTATAAATAAAATGTACAATAAGATATATAAAGGGTGAGCAAAAAAAAATGCGTACCTTTTTAAAATTGAAATTGCGCGGCTTGTGTTAATAGTAGAAAAATGTTATGCATATCGTTAGAACCGCTATGAAGTCTATTTTTAGGAAATATAAAAACGATTCATGTGCTATGCATAGTTTAGGAGCTACATGTTAAAATGTCCCAACTGACTTAAAACTTGACTTGCGAGTAAATTTTGGGACATTTTACCATCTGACTCCTAAACTATGCGTAGCACAGGAACCGTTCTTATATTTCCAAAAAATACAGTTCATAGCGGTTCTAACGGTATGCGTAACATTTTTCTACTATTAACACAAGCTGCGCAATTTGAAATTTAAAAATGTAGGCATCTCTTTTTGTAAAATATCTTCTCTAATTTTTAGTTATATTTTAAAATTTACTCGCAAGTCAAGTTTTTCATCAGTTGGGACATTTTAACACGTAGCTCCCTAACTATACGTAGCAGAAGAATCGTTCTTATATTTCCAAAAAATAGAGTTCAAATCGGTTCTAACGATATGCATAACATTTTTCTACCATTAACACAAGCCGTGCAATTTGAATTTTAAAAAGGTACGCATTTTTTTTTGCTCACCCTTTAATTTGGAAAGAATTTTAATGTTAGAGGGAGATTTGAAATCTGCATCAAATTTTAAGGATTTTTTTTATAAAATTCGTTTTTTGTATAATTCTTTATCTAAAAGCGGAGATACAATTTAAGTTAATTAATTTTGACATCTGTGATTGGTGGATTGAAAATTTTCTGCGCTCTGATTGGAGAAGCTTAAGTGTCGCACATCATTCAACCAATTAGAGCTCAGGTAGTTTCCAATCCACCTATCCTATTGGTCAAAATTTATGAACTTAAATTGTATTTCCTCTTTTAGATAAAGAATTATACAAAAAAGGGAATTTTATCAAAAAAATCCTTAAAATTTGATGCAGATTTCAAATCTCCCTCTAACATTAAAATTCCTTCCAACTTATATATCCTAATGTACAACTCTTATTTTGAAATTCTTTCCAGTATTGATTTTCAATTTATAAGTATACATAATTTCATTTCAGGACGAGACAAGAAAGGAACAAATAGAAAGATTGACCAATGCAAAGGAAGTTGGAATAAAAGTAAGTTTTTTTCTAAGAACCAAGCAGTAATTATTGTAAAGACATTTCTTTAATAAATTAAGCTTAAATGAGAAATTCGTTATGTTAAAACTATAAAATATAACCTAGTTTTGTTTTTTTATAAAATACTTTACCTAATGACTTATTATTCTCCTAGGTTTTTATAGACCTTCAATATGCAACAAATATGACAAACAAGGTAATATTTCACACAATTTTTGATAAGAAATAAAGATTTGAAAAGAATAAAATTCTTAAGGGATCATATTTATAGGGGTGATTTTCTTGGGATTTGGGTGGTACCCTCCCCCAAAATATAAATATAAACAGTCCCTACACTGACCTGAAGCTACACTGTAAAGGAGAACCATGACGGTTTAGCAGTTAGCGAGATATTATGGTACAGACAGACACAGATCATAATACTTTTATATAAGGATAGAGATCTTTTAAAACTTTTCTTTTAGTTAGCAAATTCTTCATGTTAATAGCATAAAACCTGTTTAGGAAACCCAACGCCTTTGTAACCAATTGAAGCGTATATACGGATCAAACAAGGCATCCATATCTCCATTTAATCTTACCTTTTCAAATCTAAAGGTAAGCAGAGTCAGAAATTTTTGACAATTTACTTTTGTTTGAAGTAGCGAAAATATGTTAGAAATAGAGAATGTGCGTAGGAACTTCCGATTTTTCGTTCAAGTTTTTAAGAAAGTTATTTGCTCTGTATTAGAGTTAACTGTCATATTATCTTTGTTTGCTGATTCATTTTGTTAATAAATGCTTCGTATTTAGAGGGATGGTATAATATATCAAACCTGTGTGGAAAAAATCACTGGATTTCAACAGTTTCATGTTAACATGATAGAGGTTGGTTCAAATTTTTATTTCGGGGAATTGTTTTTAATATACCCCCTAAAGATTTTTTTAGAATTAGGTCTTTTTACGTAATCTCGAAATATTGTTAGAAATGTGCCAAAACAAAATAATTGGATTGTCAAAAATAGATACCTAAATTTCGATGTTTTTTTTAAACTTTAGGCCGTGTTAAGTTCTCTCTATGATAATTTTCAATTGCCCTTGCTACAAGAATTTAACAATAGTCCAACTGATTTATTTAAATTAAATCAGATATTATTACTTTTGCCTTAATTAGGGAAAACTAATAAAATAATGAATTTTAAATTCTTAACTTTTATAAAAACCATCATTTATACCTAGGTACCTATTTCAAAATAGATTTAATTTTAGGAAAGTATAAGTGAAGAACATGATATTAGTAAACTGATCTACCTCTCTCCTGATGCTGCTGAGTACCTGGAAAATATTGAAGATGATAAAGTTTATGTTATTGGTGGACTTGTTGATGACACTGTTCAGAGTAGGGTAAGATATCATTGCGTATTCCCTCTAAATGTCTTGTTGATCACAGAAACCCCCTTATAAACATAAGGATGAGATAGCTTTTCGTTTGATTGTTTATTACTGTAGGTTAGGTTATATTTGGTACTGATGGCTTCGCAAGGTTAGGGCACCACTGTTGGGGGGGGAGGGGGGGGGGGGCAGTTCTCGACAGATACTAAATGGGAAAGCATCAAAATCATGTTTTGTTTTGTATAACTTATCTTTATGATAAATCAACAAACACATACCTTCATAAGCGAGATTTTAGCATAGATTTATTTAGTTTGCTATTACTCGAAAAATTGCTTTTAAAAGCGAAGCTTTTCTATAATTAGGATCGGTCCGCCCGTCCGTCCGTAACGGATAGCTTTTTTCATTAATTTAGACATGTTAGAATTTTTCTATCGATTTCAAATTTTGCATGGTGCTACCGTTTCAGTGCTTCGCTTTTATGGATGATTGTTGTCATCCTTGTTTAACATATAAATTCTATCCATTATTACTATAATTATTACAATATATTATTGCTGTGCTATCTATTTACATCCTTGTCTTTATTTGTTAAGGTTTCATTACAATACACAGAAACTGTCGGGTTGACCGCTAGAAAATTACCCATTCCTCTGTACATGGAGAAATCTGACGGCGGAACCTTCAAACAAATTTTAACTGTCAATCAAGTCTTTGATATCCTTCTCAAATTTCAGGTTTGTGTTTTGTAAAATTCAAATTTGACATAAATACAAGGATGACATCATCCTTAAAGCAAAATTTACTATTGCAACAGAACAAATGAATGATAGATGTTTAAATATTTGAGATACAATTATAATGTTAGTAAATACCTACGTATTGTACAGACATTACTAGGTATACCTATTAAAGCTTAGCTCTCAAAAATAAATGATTGAAATATTTTCAGGAAACAAAAAGTTGGCCAGAAGCATTGATAGCTGGTGTACCAAAAAGAACTGGCTTTGTTCTAAAACAAGAACATAAAGAAAATTCCTGACACTTATCCTTTTTTTAAGTCATCCAATCTTTTACCTGTGATATTTGTTAAAAATACATCCATTTATATTATGTTGATTTTTTCAGAATAATGAAAAATTGAAAAATGATTTCTGACAATAAAGTATCGATTGTCGGATTAGAAACTAAGGTAGGAAACTAATAAGTATAATCAGCTGTTTACAAATGGATTTATTGTTACTTGGATCATACACCAGATTATCATGTACTCAAATAAATTGAAACTTGTAGCGGCCTAAAATAACAATCTCCTCAATCCTTCACCCAATCCTTACCCTTCTACCAGATGAACGAACTGACCAATAAATGAGAGAAGAAATGGCAACCTACATTGACTACAATTTTTTTCCTGTCATAATATCCACGTATATTCTACATCCATTTGTTAAATACTTGAATATTTAGTGATTTACTCGCAAGTCAAGTTTTAAGTCAGTTGGACATTTTAACACGTAGCTTCTAAATTATGCGTAGCACAGCTATCGTTTTTATATTTCCTAAAAATAGAGTCCATGGTGGTGCCAACGGTATGCATACCTTTTTTTCTACCATTAACACAAGCCGCGCAATTTAAATTTTAAAAATCTACGCATTTTTTTGCTCACCCTTTAGGTACCTATTGGCTTTAAATAACATCATTTTGTAGGTACTTTTGTATAAAGCTGAAAATAAAATTTTATTTTTTAGGTTAATGAAACAATTTCCATGGTGGTTGACAACAGAAAACCCAAAACAATATCTGTAGTTATAAATAATCCAACAAACAATGCACACAAACAAGTCAACACTCATGAGGACATCATTAACCAACGTTTAAATGAAAGTGAACTTGATTTGAATTCAAAAGTTATCAGATTTACCTCAGGAGATCCTTTGCCTTCTAATTATCCGCCAAGGGAAGAAAATCTACCAAATAAAATTATTGCAGACAAAAATCCGCGAAAACCTGAAATTGTGCACTTTCCAAATAAGTTGATTAAACTTGTAAAGCCGGTATCTACTGGTTTTAATAACATAGAAAATGTTTACATCGACAAGGATAAAATTAGAAGAGCTCTGCAAAAGTAAGATTTTTATCCTATTTTATAAAGTAAGTTTTTTTGTCTGTAGCTTAAGATATCGATAACTACTGAACCGATAAAATTCTCCATATAAGGAAGCATTCCATAGGGTCCGGGATGGTTTTAGGCTATTTCATTTTTAGATATGTGTCTAAAATATGGTTTCAGTCCATTTTTGCTGTCTTTCTTTAAACCATAGATGATATGGGAGCAGCCACTAGTTATTTAAACAAGAAAAAAAAACATAGAAAAACTGCGTAGAACGCATTAACCGTCTGATAGAGATTTCTAAGTAAATATACATAAGAATTATTAAATCATTAAATTAAATTATGTTCAGGCTGAAAGAAAATGCGGGAATTAGTATTAATGGTACTAATATCCAGAATTCACCTTATGTAGAGGAGGAAACAGAAATCGTTGAATCAAAAACAGGAATTCATTTAACATTTGATAACAAAAGAAGCCTTCAGGAGGCATCTTATGCAAAAAGGGGACTATGCACGAACAAGAGCAAGTGATTCTAAGCGCCTTCCAGCAGTGTTTTTAAATGTTTTTTTTTTGTAAATAAAATGTGTTATGTTTGATACCATTTTATCAATTTAAAATAATAAGTTTCACCATGGTTTTATATAAAAAAAAATTTGAAATGTTAGGCATTTTTTGGCTATATATCATCAAATGTTTTGTTGAGATAAAACTGCTGTGACACAAAAGTAAACTTTTTCAATGAAAAATGTTAATTTAGAAAAAGGGATTGTAGGATTGAAATATTGTAGGTAATGTTAGTGTTTTTTCATAATTTGCGGCATTTGATTATGTTTTAGCATGTTTTTTTTTTATTTTAACCTTTGAAGTTTGAACTCAACAAAACATTTGATCATATTTCATAAAAAAATGTTTTAAATGGTAACACTTAATTTTGTTTAGTTGGTATAACTATATCAAACGTAACCCTAATATATTCACAAAAAACATTTTTTAGAATCACTGCTGGAAGGTGCTTAGAATCACTTGCTCTCGTTCGTGCATAGTCCCCTTTGCCCTGTAATTGCAAAATCAATAGTTTAAATTCTCGGTTTGCTAGGTTTTTTTGTGTCAGTATTTTTAAAGGCATTTTGTACCTTTAATCAAAAGTTTAAATGTCTCATGATTTTTTAAAACTTAATTTAACAGAGAAATTTTACAGTTTGGTCAGAAAATAATGCCACCCGTTTGACTCTTCCTTACCCCCTTTACTTATTTTGTGGTGAAACCATTTTAAAAATCCGCTGAAATACAAAAGAACTTGACGGAAAAACATTCTAACTTTATGGTTTATTTTTTGGTGGGGGCGCCAATAACAGTATCAATGTTAATGAATTCTAATTTATACAGAAACTTTTCATGTTTGGATTGATAAAGACACATCTGAAAAAAATAAGAATCATACTCAACCTTCTACTAACAAGGAAACAGCAGAAAAATTAGACCCAGGTTAAGTTTTGACTGTATTAGAAAAGCTACTCCAGAAGTCACTGTTGTCGGTCTGTCATTCAGCGTCTCAAATGCGTTTTATGTATTCCTCTTATTTTCTCGTCCCTGTCTAATATATTCTTTTTTTTTTCTCTACAAAAACTTGAAACATTTATTTCTAATATAAACAAGGATGACAACATCCATAAAAGCGAAGCACTGAAATGGTAGGACAAACGGACATTAACACTTGTATAGTATCTGAACTGAAAAATCGGAACATAAATGTATAAATGTCGAATCAAAATTGTAGGTAAATTTGTTGAAAAACTGCTTAAAAATAGGATAATGTTTATGGACATACTTACATTTTTGGACCTGATTATAGAGTTGCTTCGCTTATAATATTGTTCTTTGTTGTCCCAGGAATCAATATACCAAAAATCGGATCAAAAGGATAATTAAAACACTTGAAAATTTGTTGTTAAAAAAGTAGAAAAATCAACATGTTTAAAATGGACGTACGGACATTCTGGTAATGATTATAGAGTTGCTACGCTTTCTAAATCGTACCCAACTACTACAGGAATTATCATGCAAAGTTTGAAATCGATAGGACAATTCTAACATGCCTAAATTAACGAATAAAAGCTATCTATCTCGGACGGACGGACGGACCGACCCTAATTATAGAAAAGCTTCGCTTTTAAAAAGCTTATCCTAAACTCTTAAATAAAAGAAAAAAAATATTGGGAACTAATGTTATTTTAGTGTCGAATGTAGCCTTAGCAGGATGGTATGGAAGTATTGCTAACACAATTACAGGATATCTGGAGGTAAGATAAATCTATATACCAATACTAACTCACAACCAGGGGTTTAAAGGGATGAGACAATGGCTGATAAATTGATATGTATACATATATATATACAATAATGGTACACAAAACAACTCTTTTCTAGATTACTACATTATTATTAGTGTATTAGTGGATGAAACGTTTTGACACTCAACTTAATAATCAACCAATCGAAATTCAATTAAAGTCCCCAAAGTTGTTAAGGAACGTTAAGAAAATGTTATAATAAAGCTTTGGGGACTAGTGTAATAAACATCCCTCCCTGATCACAACTGATACCATGAAGAAAGGGATTAAAAAAAAATTACTCAAAGTTTTACTTAATAAAATGCCCCTGTAATTTATTGGGAAAAAACATTGATTATTTAGACAAAATGAATTGTTTTTCTTAAGTGCATTTTTACGCTGGACTTTCTATAACGAAGGAGATGAAACGATGCTTTAAAAGTAACTGTATTTTAACTGGCGGAAAAGTAACTAATAATTTAACTTTTTAAAAGATTTTTAATGCCTTTTGAAACTGATTTTCAGACGTTCTATAATTTTTGTCTGTAGAAGACAAGGACTGTGATCTTTTTTTCTATTTATAAGGCATACGCTTTCATAAAAACTAATCTTGTTCAGCTTGGCTTTATGGTGGATGCGCATCTGCAGGGTGAAGACGGCTGTGTAGTACCCGCCCATCAAGTTATACTGGCTCATATATCACCTTTGTTAGCTGACATGCTACTAGAGGCTAGGAGAGAGGATGAGAGTGTCATCATAATGTTACCAAGTGTTCCTACAAGTTATATTAGGTAACTGATTACTACTTTATCATATATTTGCTAATTATGCCTAGAATATTTTGCCGGCTTTGGTTGCTAACCAAACGATCTAGGGTTGGCAATCCGAATCCTGAATCCGTCCAATTTTTGATCAAATTTAGAATCCAGAATCCGAATCCGGAATCCGTTATTTCAATAGCGGATTCGGATTCTAAATTGTTAGGCTAAAATTAGAATCTTGAGTTTTTTTTCTCCGAATATTTCACAGTAGCTTTTCATGCTTATTTTAGGATAGGTTAGGTTGAGTAAGGGTAAGTAAGTAAGTAAATGGCCGCTGTAGGGTCTAGAAAAAAGAAGAAAAGCTACTGTGAAATCTGGAATCCAAAGATTAATCCGTTTTTTGACGGATTTTTGTAAGAATCCGAATCCGGTCAAAAAATTGGACGGATTGCCGAACTTAGAAGATATTTAACTTATATTTATTTGACATGTTGTAGGTTGTATCATCTTTCCACCTAAAATACAGGGAGTACCTAGCATTTGATAAGTTTTTTTAAAATAAAAATTTTTACTCTGGTTAATAATACCATCTTAGTGACGATGAAAAATCCGCTAAAATAAACAATAAAAATCTACGGGATGATAACTTCTTATAATTAACAATTTTCAATTTAGAGATTTCATCCATGCTGTGTATACTGGATATTTACCAACCAATATGAAAACAATAAACAATGTATTTATGGTGGCTAACCTTTTGAAAGTAAAATTACCAGGTCAGTATTTTTTAAAAGCGAAGCTTTTCTACAATTAGGGTCGGTCCGTACGTCCGTCCGTCCGTCCGTAACGGATAGCTTTTTCGTTAATTTAGGCATGTTAGAATTGTCCTATCGATTTCAAATTTTGCATGGTGATTCCTTTAGCAGTTAGGTACGATTTAGAAAGCGTAGCAACTTTATAATCATTACCAAAATGTCCGTACGTCCATTTTAAACAAGATGATTATTTTTACTTTTTTAACATCAAATTTTTATGTGATATAATTATCCGATTGATCTGATTTTTGGTATATTGATTCCTGGGACAACAAAGTATAATGTAATAAACGAAGCAACTCTATAATCAAGTCCTAAAAATGTAAGTATGTCCATAAACATTATCCTGTATCAAGCAGTTTTTAACAAATTTACTCACAATTTTGCTTTGACTCTTATACATTTATATTAGGATTATTCAGTTCTGAAACTATACAAGTGTTAACGTCCGTTTGTCCTACCGTTTCAGTGCTTCGCTTTTATGGATGTTGTCATCCTTGTTTACTTTTTAAAGCCTTAAAATCTGAAAATAAAGTAGCATAAAATCATCCTAGGAAATGTGAAGCATGCCTTAAAAAAGAAAACCCAATCGTATCAGTAGTTATTGAGATATTAAGCTTCAAACAAAAACTGTTACTATTTTATATAATACTAGCGGCGGCTGCACTCCTAGCATTTAGGAGCTATGTTTGTGAAGGGTTAAGGAAAGAAGAAAAATAGCCTAAAATCAAACTTAGATATTGATATTAAATAGCCTAAAACCATCCAGCGACCAACAAGAAGGTTCCATAAAATGGAGAACTCAATCTGTTCAGTAGGTACTTATCGAAATCTTAAGCTACAGACAAAAAAAACTTACTATTTTATATAATAGGATGATACCTACCTACTACCTTAATTTCAGAAATTTAAAAGCAAACTTTTAAATTAGGTAATAGATATTTTTTTGTTGCAGGATCTAAAGAAAAGAAAGGCCAAACATCTAACAGACAACCAACTAATGTTAAGATTAAGAATGTGAAAGAAAATGTTAAAGCTAGTCCAGAAGTTTCAACATACAAACTTGCTAATAATGATAATATCAATCTTTTTAGTCTAGACTCAAGCACGTAGTAAGTATTTTTTTACCTTTGACCATTCATTAACTTGAAAAAAAAATCCGTAGCATTAACAGGAGGAAGGAATTAAGTAAAATTGCCTAAAATCATCACAAGAAGTAAATTTAAAAATAGAATAGCCTAAAACTATCCTGGAACTTAAATGGAGAACTCAATCGGTTCAGTGAATAGCGAGATCCTAATATACAAATAAAAAGTTTTATTACTTTTTTTAGGAGGGGGGGTTCCTAACGGCGATTTCTCTTGGGAAGTTGGTGGTACCCTTCCCCAAATAGTTGTATACCTTCCCAGGATCTATGAGAATCTATATTGTAAAGGAGAACCATATAGGTTCAGCGGTTAGCAAACTTCTTCGGTACAAACAGGCAGAAACACACATAGACAATGACATCCTGTTACTTTTATAGAGGGTTAGAATATTATAAAAACTTAATAGTTTCATCATAAAGAAAAAACCTTCTGAATATTTAATAATGTTGCAACATTTTAGTGAAATATCCGAGGTATGTGTGGACGAACCACTGGACCAACATGATAACGTTGACTTTCATTTTGTTGATATTAATGACGACGCAGCTAGTGCTGATGAAACTGATTCAAGTCTAGTTCACACAATTCATTTAGATGATTCTCAACAGTTTCAGTCAAATCAATTGAATAACAAACCTGAAAACGTCAAAGGAAATTATCCTTCCATTTGATTATAAAAATTCAAAGTGTAGGAACTTTGTAACTAATGTATGTCCGTCCGTCCTTTTGAGCAAAGGTAGCAAATTTAATTTCATAGCTTACAATCTCTTTAAGTAGATTCTTACATGGAGAACAACCCTAACTAAATCAGGTATAATTGGTGTAACCTATAACTGAAGTAATATTTTAAAAATGTATCGTAATTTCAGCTGTTATGGGGGCTACCATAGTATTTACCTAGAATGTTCCCCCCTCCTCCCCCTCCCCCCCCCCCCAAAAAAAAAAAATATTTTCTTTGATTGTTACAGCTGTAACAGACCACATACTTCCCTATAGCTTGCAAAAGATTTACATATTTTTTTTACATGAAAAATTGGGTTTAAACATAACTTCTTTTACTTTGTACTCATACATAATATAATGTTAGTTTTTGATTAATTAACCCAGGAAATAAGGGGACATTGGGCTATTACACTAGTCCCCAAAGTTTTATAATTAAAATCTACAGAAGGGTTAATTTTGTGTATCATCATTGGAGATGTACATCAATTTATCGGCCATTTTCTTAACCCTTTAGATCCCTAAATTAACATTAATGCTAAAAAAATCCCAACTGAAAGGTTAATCTATGATCAGAAATTAGCCAAAATGCAAAAAGCAATGAAGATAAAGTGTCTGATAAAGAAAACACAGCATTAAAATATTTACGTCCAGTGGATGCAGTCAAGATTTTTAATATTAGTTCTGAGATAATACAACAACAACAGCAAAAACAGCAACAACAAATAAGTGAGATAATACAACAACAACAGCAAAAACAACAACAACAAATAAGAACAAACAAAAGAAAAAAGTTAACATCTAATAAAAGCAAAACATCTAAAAAAAGTAAAAAAAGCTCAAGTGATGGAAATGTGACCTACCAACCAGCAGATAAACTATGTCCATTATGTAACAAACCAAGAATAAATCATAAGAACAGAGAGATTAGTGAAAATCAGAAAGGTTGTCATAAAGGTAAATATATATATTTATCATTATAGCTAGTCTTACTCTGATGAAACATAAATAGAATACATTAAACTGTTTGTGAAGTAATAGTACATACAAAAAAAAATCAACTAATGAATGGTTGACAATATAAGAAGATCCTTTTGGTATTTTGGCTTAAGTCTGTGTTTAAAATGATCAAAAGTAGGACTAGAAAGCCTCTAGGTAATCTTTTAAGGCTGTTATTGCTAACTGGATTGTCTTAAAAGAGATTACTAAGTTGTTTGTGGTTTTCTTTAAAATGAGTTGAAACTTTTCTCGCGACAGGTGAAAAAAGACCAAAAAGTTTGAATTTACTGTTTTTTAATGCTATAATTTCTCTTATTTATTTTTTATATTTTTCAGGAAATTACTACAAGTGTTGCCAATGTTCTGCTAGCAAACTATCAGCAAAAAAGCTATTTCCCCATCTTGAAAATCATATTGCTAAAAAGTTTAAATGTTCTCAGTGCAATAAAGGATACAGCTACAAGTAAGTTGATTACTTAAACATTTACCTATATATTTTGGTTTAATACTGAAATATGCAGATACTTTTATTTCGTTGGGTGGTTATATTTTTTCTTAGTGTCGAAATTACCCCTGTAATTGACCAAACGGCAAAAGGTTTGTTTATTTCTGAAATTATGAAATGATTAGATATTTCATCATATCTTTTTTAAATGTATTTTCAAATTCATTTGTTATTTTTATATTTCAGGAATTTGTTAACAGAACACGAGTATAAGATACATGGCGATGGAAAAAATCAAAGGTAAAATATGTAGCTCCTTCATTATAGCTGTTTTGGATTGAAAATACTTACAACGAAATGATTAACGAGAGCAAGTGATTCTAAGCACCTTCCAACATTGCTCCATAGTATTTTTTAATGAATTTACTAGGTTTATCTTTAATAATATTTGCTTTATCGACTAAAAAGTTAGGTTTCACCATGGTTTTATATGACAAAAACTTTGAAAAGTAAAGCATTTTTTGGTGCAATATCATCAAATTTTTTGATGACTTCAAACTGTTTTTAAAAGGTTTGACACAAAAGTATATTATTTTGATTAAAAATGTATATTTTGAAAAAGGGTTGGTAACTTGTGATATTGTAAACAGTTTAATTAAAGTACTTTTTTAATTTACAGCATTTGATGCGTTTCTGCCGTGTTATTTTATTTTGTCCTTTGAACTCAATAAAGCTTTTGATGACATTGCATCAAAAAACGATTTATATATCAAAGTTTTTTTCATATAAAACCATGGTAAAACCCAACTTTTAGTTGATAAACCAAATATTAAATATAAACCTAGTATAATCACTAATAAAATACTATGGATCAATGCTGGACTGTGCTCAGAATCACTTGCTCTCGTTCGTGGATAGTTCCCTTTGAAACTAAAATATCCTATAAAAGCATGTCCAAAATTGAGAACTTATTGGTTCCTAAGATCTGAGCGGACATACAATAAACCTTACTACTTTTAGGTATCCATGTCCGTATGATGGGTGTGACTATGATGCAAGATACAAACAAACACTGCACACACATATTACTGATCATCATAAAGAAAAAGTCAAGGGAAAATTTCCAATCAAAATTAAAGTAATTATTTATCTTAAGTAGCGTTGCTGCTGTATAATTAGGGTTGACGCAATTTTACACCTTCCTACATCATGTCCATATATCTCGAAATTCTTGTTGTCTTAATGATCTTTAGTGGTCCAATATATTGCCTTACTATAATCTGTAAAATTCTCTCTAAAAAATGAAAATTTCATCAAAATTGATCCTAAGTGACATAGATTTATTATCTTAGATAGCCAATCAGACACAATAATTCGTCATCAAGGGAATTTTTTTAAAGACCAAGATTTTTGTCTTTATTAAATCGCATATGATACAATCCCATTATACGAGGAATCTCCTATATCTTTTTATTATATTACAAGACATAGATTAGTCATATTTTATATTTTCTCTTGAGAAATTGAGTACAAAAGTTAGTTTCAGAAATGAAATAATGATTTTAATATTAAGATAACCTGCCCGAAATGTAAGAAAATGTATAAGCGTCAGCATTATTTCTCTTACCACAAAAAGAACTGCACAGTATCTACGGATGGAAAGGTAATAGCATTGCTTCACAGCAGTTGGATGTGTGCTTGAGAAGGTTGATAGGGGCAAAGTCTTTATGTGGAGATAATATTAGTTATCCCATTTTCAGAATCCATGGTGTTTCGGAACGCAATGCCTAGCCGTTCTCGAAATCTTATCTCGAAGCCTCCCGAATGACCAACATAGTGAAGTTTACGAATGTGTATTTATTACCATGAAAACAGTAAGTCTAAAACAAAAATATAAGAATTAATTACATAAAATTAATTGTTATTATTTTTTAGCATCGAGGTTGCGTGATTTTAATTTAATAAAAAATATGAATTTTCTAAAAAACTTAAAATTGGCACGAATCATATTAAATCGCATCAGAAATTGATAATTTTAGAATAAAATAATCAATAATATAAAAGTAAATATTCGTATATCAAAACTTAGCAGTTAAATGGTCTATTTGCTGAAAAATTAATGATTTAAATTTCTTCATAAAATTGTACCATTCTACGCTTATTTTCAAGAATTAAAGATAAATTCTTACCACATATGATGTCAAACTAAGCAGGAAGGCTTATTTGAGATCTTCCACGTATCAGAGCGCATGTATATTCAAGCAATACATTATTTTCATTCACGTAGCTCCTCACATGGGAATTATCAAAGGAAAAGTGCGCGTCTCTTTTGTTTGTTTACAAGCCACGCGCGGAGATAGTTAGGAATGCCACGTAACACACTCATTCTCTGGGGAATTCTGGTGTAAGGAAAAAGGGATTAATGGGTTCGAACTTGCCGGGGAATACAAGAAATACATACCGACACACACCCGTCTATTCACTGGGAATCGAACACAATACCTCATCTTTGCAACATGCGTGCAGACAGTGTCCACGAAATTACAATCTTATAACGCATAAATTACAAGAGTTTAAAATGTCATGGCCATAAGGCCTAAAATTGGTTATGGAAACTTACGAATACCACAACAACTCAAACCGCCTCAGCTACCACATAAGGACAGGAATAAGGAATGGGAAAAGCATTCAACATTCATGAAATGCACATTTACCACTCACACATCTCATTATATCATGGCCTCATAATCTCAAATAAAATTAGAATTACAGACCATGTAATTGCGAATACATGAATTAATAATCATTAGTACCTAAACTTCAATTAGGTACCTACATAATAAAATAGGTAAATGATTTTTATACTAAAAATCGCATCGATAATTAAATAATCAACTCAAACTTTTCTTCATCAAAAGAAAGAAAGATTAAATAATAACATTTCTTCTACTAAATCTTTTTGCTAGAAAAGAAAAGTAAAATTGCATGAAAACTTCTCAATAATTAGAATTTTTCTCCGACAGAAAAATAATCGTGCTTACATCTAAACATTTTTCAGATAAGATAAGTAAGATCCTTAAATCTAAACATGTTTTAATAAAATAGATACTTAAATCTAAATAAAATATGACTGTAAAAAAATCATCAAACTTCGGAAAATTAAAATTTCATAATTTTAAATCTTCGTGAATCAAAATTGCGTAAAATTAAAATTGCAATTGAAATATGCAAATTAAATTTACTAAAATAAAACAAAAGCTCAATGTAAGAAAAGAACTTCTCTAAAATGCTGAATCTTCAATTTCTCTCTGTTTTAAGAAGAAAGCAACATATACATATTCATACAGTCATAATTAAAGGCAATTTGGGCCTCAGTTAGAATGAATCCCTCAAGATACAAACTAACAATGTCCATCAAATAATAATAAATCCCTTGTGCCAGCTATCCTGTTGGACGTTATGACTTTCCATCACATCTTTTGATACTGCATAATTTCTAACAGGATTTCTGGCGCAGGGCTGCATCAACTGAAACAAACATAATTAGTGATGTTTAATTCAAAATAAAAATAAAAAGAATCATGAAATAATTCAAAGAAACTTTTAAATTCATCAATCAAAGCAAATCAAATCAAAATTAAATATCTTATGCTTTAGTTTTGCCGTTTTGCGTCGGGCCTGGCCGAGGAAACAGAGCTTAGGTACGTCGTAAAGCGGTCTTATTAAGCTAAATTCTACGAAATTCAAAGAATCTACTTAATTCATCGCAAAAAAAATCTGCATTTTTTCTTTAGGTACATCAGTTCAAAGGTAAATAGTAATAATTTTAATATGCATGTAATATTAAATTATTGATGTGATTGTAATAAATCATAAAGAAATATTTAAATGATGTAAAAATCTCATTTTGTTAATTTCTTATCATATCAAATTTCAATCCAACAAGGATAAAAATGTTTAATCTGCATAGGTACCTAGGAAATTTTCCTCGAAAAAAATCCCAGGTCTCGGAAAGACTTAAATCATTGAAAGAACTTGCGAAAACGTATAAAAACTTAAGTTTGCATTTCAAATGAAAAAAATCTTGCATCGATTTGAAAGTTTAAACGAAATTGTATCAAAAATTGCGTTTTTTGTCTTTCGAAAAAAATCTGATAAATCTACCGAAAAAATAAAAAATCAAAGTTAAACAAGAACGATACTTATACTAAACTTTGGGTAGATTGATCTTCAGTAGTCGTCTTGCGGAAGTCTCGTTATCTGTGGCGGCGACGTCGTCTGATAATTTGTATTTGGCAACCACGGTCCTTCCACCTGGGCGCACTTCTTGAACTCGTCCCAATCTAAACTTCTTCATCAAACTTGTGCTGTCATCAACAAGCACCACATCTCCTGGCTCAAGCAGCACCTCGTTGCGGCGCCACTTGATGGACCTCAACAGCTCGGGCATGAGCTGCTCCTTGTACACCTGATGGAACTGCCTGGTCAACTCCTCCAAGTTCTCCAACCTCCTGGTAATCGGTTCCTTGCAACCGGTTTCAAACGTACAGATTGCATCATTTGTCCTGCCTCCAAGCAAATCAGCAGGTGAAATAATTCTCCAGGTATTGACATCTTCGCCAGCAGTGGCATAAGTCAACGGTTTAGAATTCAGCACTCTAGCTGTCTCAGCACACAACACCAGTAAATCATTGAAGGTTACGGTAGCTCCGGCCAACTTCTTGTTCAACACTCGCTTGACCAGTCCAACCTGTCTCTCCACAGTGCCAACGAATGAATGTGCAGCTGTGGGCACAAGATGCCACTCAAAATGCATCCTTGTATCCTTCAAAAGTTCATCTAGAATGCGTTTGGTACCTGCCATATTGGTACCACGATCAGTTGTAATTCTTCTTGGCATGTTGTAAAACGCCGGAAGTTTTCTCAAGCCGACCAGCACGGCTTCAGTTGAATAATCTGTCAAAACATCAATGAACACAGCCTGTGTAAATCTACAAGCTACTATCAACAACCAGACTTTGTACTTTGTCCTGGTTTTCCTGGTGCCAACGCCAGGTTTCACAACTTCTATGGGTCCCGCAAGATCCATATGGACCTCTTTGAAGGGTACTGACGGCTCCACACGGTCGGGCAGGATATTAGCCATTGCGGGACTCGAACGCTTGGCATACTCAATGGAACATGCAGCACAATTCTTGACCACTTTCATAGCCTCCATGCGGCCATGTGTGATCCAAGCATACCTTCGGCTTTGCGCCAAAGTCTTACAATGGCCTCCATGGCCCAGCTCATCGTGAGACTGTTGTAGAATCAGCTTTGCCAGCC
The DNA here is from genome assembly GCF_053477335.1 of Acartia tonsa. NCBI lineage: Eukaryota > Metazoa > Arthropoda > Copepoda > Calanoida > Acartiidae > Acartia > Acartia tonsa. Next base: position 9,411,563 of record NC_137265.1, on the reverse strand, counting down.
TGTTGTGGCGGCTAAGCAAGACAACACCTGGGCTGTCCTTCATAACTTTCCTTGGGCCTCCAGCTGCGGCCTCAAGAGCTTCGTCACCTCTGGCGGCCATTTTAAGTATTGTAAATGTCCGAAGAGGAAAACATCCATCGTGACCCACTATGGGCCAACAAACCTGGACTTTGTGATGATACGGTTGAAGATAATCGAACTTCCCCTCGGCGTCCATGGTCATCTCCTTCTCTTGGTTGAAGGATGTCAAAAACAGGTCACAAACAGAATCCAAATAAGTGTTTGTGAAAGTATAGTTCTCATAATACCTAGAACTATCATTGTTGCTACCACCATCCTCATTTGTTGCAACACCACGTTTCTTGACAAGTAACAATTTGAAAAGGTTAGCAGCCTTAAGAACTGCAGCTACAGTCCTTCTTGCCTGCCTGTAGGTCCTCCTTGCCAGCAACCTCCAGAAATCATTGTCCACCATTTGTGTGAACATTACCTTGAGCTTCGCCATCTTTGGATTAAGCTCACTCTCAGGAATAGATGCGTTAACCTCACCCGCCGTTTTAACGGGCCACTGGTCCTGTTCCAGGCGCAACCAGCTTGGACCTTCCTGATAAGTAGATCCAGGTTGTACATCCTCAATTGTACACAAACCTCGCGTAGCTAAATCCGCAATGTTGTGTTGGGTAGGTACCCATCTCCAATCTTCAGGGCTCGTCAACTGTTGTATTTCAGAAACACGATGACTGTTGAAGACATTTAGCATAACACTGTCACTAGATAATTGTGCTAGGGCGCAGCTGCTATCACTAAAAAATACTTTGCCAGAGATGTCAAATGGTAGGGCTCTGACAACTGTATTCACAAGCCTTGCCAAGATTAGACACGATAACATTTCTAACCTCGGTATAGACTCCATCTTAACTGGTGCGACACGTGACTTGGCGCAACACAAAACTACATCAACTCCTCCAGCAATTGGCCACCTCAGATAGATAATGGCTGCATAAGCTGAGCTTGATGCATCACAGAAACCAATTACCATTGGAAGCCCCAATGGCTTATCAGGAACCATCGAACGTCTGAACGACACATTTCCAAGTGCCGCCCTGTCCTGGAGGCTGCTCACAAACTCAGACCTCAACTCTCCAGGTATGGAATCATCCCAGTCACATCCATGTATGCAAACTGAGCGTAGACATAGCTTGGATTTAAGCAACAATGGTGAAGCTAAACCCAACGGGTCGTACAATTGCTGTACGATTCTCCAAACTTCTCGTTTAGTTATCGTTTCAGGTAGACTTCTCCAGAGATCCTCCAAGTCCAGGTCCTCCAGCAACTTTCTACCTTTAATCTTCGCGCCGTGGTTGGCTCTGACAGGCTAAAACAATACATCCTGTTTTGGGTCCCAAACAATGCCCAAAACTTTTGCTCTGTCAACATCATCTCCAGAATAAATAACAGATTTAAATCTGAAATTTCCAGGTTCAATCATCTGCTCCAGCTCTCGGACCAGCTGGACAGCTTCAGGTTTACTGTTATGACCGCTTAAGTGGTCATCCACGTAAGTACAAGTCTCCAATTTCACAGAAGGAGGATCTTGATACAACACAAATTCAGATCTGAGCGGCTGCTGAACATCTCTCCACACATCTTGATTGGCTATAACATCAGAACCTTTAATCTTCTCAGATCCATAAACATCATGAACATCCTGCAGGGATCTTCCACCAAAGATACGACCAGTGAGTCTGAGGGCGGTCACGGCCATATCGCCTGCGAGGGCTTCACCAAAATTAACAGTTTTGGTGAGGTAAACCTCCGGCTCTCCATCAACTGTATCAGCAAAAAATACGTGTTTCAGCTGAGAATCTTCATAGGTAGCTAACAAACTGTTATAAAACTTCTGGATATCACCCACAAGCGCACACTTGTAGCTTCTGAACCGAATAAGATTATGCATCAGGGAATATAATGGAACTGGCCCGTCCATCATAATACTGTTGAGACTCATCCCCTTGCAACAGAGACTGCTGTTGGCGCATATCCTCAACAGCGTGGAAATACTTTCTTTATATGCACACACCAGGCTCGAATAATAAACAGGCCCAGTATAAGACAGATCTTCTGGCGACGCTCTAACATACACGCCACGAGAAACAGCTTCATTAAACACTTGGCAGAAAGTATCATATTCGCCTTTTTTGACCATTCTTTGCCGGTCACGCAGGCAAATCTTGTACGCCTGCTCTGAATTATCAAACAACACACTTGGCGGCGTCTTATAAGGATATGAAGCCGTCCAGATACGGCTCTCAAGATCCAGCGTCAAACCTTCTTCAATCAGCTGCCGCTTGCGCACGTCCAAGGCGGACTGCCCGGCGGCAATGGCAGCGCAATGGCGGCAATTCTTACAGCCGCTGCACATTGATGGCGGCTGTATTCCCAGACTCTCCGTGGAAAGGAACTCCATCTTGCTGACCTCTAGCTTAGTAGCTTTACAAGCGACAGGATTAGCAACAGTCCTGCCGTCTGCAGACACAACTAGATAACCTGTACCAAATAAACTTCTGTACAGTCTAGAATCACCAACCATTTTATCTGCACACGGGAACATAGCTGGTGTCAGGTGCCCAATAAGAACATCTATCTTACCATCAACCATAGAGAAATTATCAGGCTTCATATCGAAAATCTCGGCGGCGGCTGCAGGATCAATAGAACGTAACCCTTCGTCAGTACCAATGCTGGGCACTACCGCCGCCTCCAGAATATGGCAATTCCGGTTGCGGTCAACCAAGCAGATTTTAACCGTAGGACATGCTTGGCTCTTTCCATCCGCCAAAGAAATAGTAGCTGTGCGACCAGTTGATGGCAACTCTAACTTCTTGGCGATACTTCTAGAAATTAGTGTGAGATTTGCTCCACTATCCCACATCGCGTTGACGGTGACTTGGCGTTTGTCAGCCGCCACGGCTGGGAGCTGCTGCAACATCAGCATATAATTGTTCTTGCTGAACAACTGTGATTCATAAACTGCCGCAACTTGTCCACCAGCAACAGATTCATGTAATAATGAATTATGAGGCTGATTGCAGCTGTCTATGGTACAGCTGCCAAGTCTATCGGCCTTAGGACAATCAGCAACCCTGTGTCCCTTTTGAAGGCAAAGCAAACAGGCGCCGATCTTCTTGATAAAGTTTTTACGTTCAGGAACAGACAGATCCCTAAACTTGGAACACTTAAACAACAAGTGTTCAGAACTGCAACCTTCCGACGGGCAAGGCTGTTTCTTCTTGGTCTTTGCTGGAGACCCAGGTTTACCTACGGCTGTAGCTGCTGCCGCAGGATTACCCTTCTTCTTAGAGGGGGTGTCCATATCAGTCGAGCACCGCATTAAAATAGCGCCCCTCTGCTCTTCGATAATCTGCATCAACTTTGGCACATTTGGGACGTCCATTGAGCCCAATGCCAAATTAAGCTTGTCTTGAAAGTCTCGAGGTAACTTCTTGGATAACATCTCCAGAAGGATCACGGTCAACCACTGGCTGGTGGTAACCTCATCATCTTCATCATCTTTAGTCAGCTGCTCCAGCTGGCTAACTGCACCACCGAACTCTGCTAACACAGTCACAATCTGGTTGGAGTCCGACGGCTTAGACTTTTTCTCCCATTGGTTGAAAAGGCAAAGCATTTGACGTGTCTTAGACTTGAAACGCGAGTCAAGGTAAGCCCACTGAGATTCATGCGATTGAATCTGAGTTAATTGGAGTCTCAGCTCTTTATTTTTACAGACCTTCTCACTGCTCAACAATAACTGCAAATACGACGGGTCCTGTCCTACAGTAAGCTTTTTAAAATTGTCCTTAAAACTTACGTAAGATGCTTCCTGGCCGTCGAATGAGGGGAGAAGCCGCTCGTCAACACGATTCATATATCCTGGCGTGAACATAGAACCGGTGGCGAATTGTGGTGTGCCAAACGGTGACACAAATGGCGATGCTGCTGGGGCACCCGCCGTCGTCGTGGGTGGCTTCACAGGTTCAAGCTTAACCTCAGCCAATTGTTTCATCAATGCAGACAAAGTGTTTATAATTGGATCGGGCAAGGGAAAATATGACCCTTTAATAACTTTCACGATCTTCAAGCATCGATCATATAGTTCAGCCTGATGGTTAGGCAAATTATCACCAACTAAATCAACAACACTTTGAATGTCACTAAGCTCTTCTATAGCATCAAGAGCATCCTTCAAGGCACTATAGTCTTTTTGCACAGTAACTATATCAGAATAAATGTCACTAAACTCATCAAGCTCTTGGATTCTCAAACCAAGCTTGCTAAAACCGTTCATGATGCTGTCGAACGTTTCGAACTTGTCGTGAACAAGGATTGACTCCTTAGTGAGATGTCTAACATCAAGTTCTGAAGTATCACTGACCAACTTCATCACTCTACTTAGCTCACTGGTTAGGGCATCAACGGCTGGGCGCAGCCGCTTACTCAATTGATCACCTTTATTCTTTTTAGGACCCATGATTGTCACTAAAGTTAACTGTACTGATTATGACTATAATAATGTGTGGTAAGGTATCACAACCAACACATTCACAAAACTTCACAGATTCTTCTTAGCTGCATCTGTTCTGTCTTGTTTTCATTGTTTCGGAACGCAATGCCTAGCCGTTCTCGAAATCTTATCTCGAAGCCTCCCGAATGACCAACATAGTGAAGTTTACGAATGTGTATTTATTACCATGAAAACAGTAAGTCTAAAACAAAAATATAAGAATTAATTACATAAAATTAATTGTTATTATTTTTTAGCATCGAGGTTGCGTGATTTTAATTTAATAAAAAATATGAATTTTCTAAAAAACTTAAAATTGGCACGAATCATATTAAATCGCATCAGAAATTGATAATTTTAGAATAAAATAATCAATAATATAAAAGTAAATATTCGTATATCAAAACTTAGCAGTTAAATGGTCTATTTGCTGAAAAATTAATGATTTAAATTTCTTCATAAAATTGTACCATTCTACGCTTATTTTCAAGAATTAAAGATAAATTCTTACCACATATGATGTCAAACTAAGCAGGAAGGCTTATTTGAGATCTTCCACGTATCAGAGCGCATGTATATTCAAGCAATACATTATTTTCATTCACGTAGCTCCTCACATGGGAATTATCAAAGGAAAAGTGCGCGTCTCTTTTGTTTGTTTACAAGCCACGCGCGGAGATAGTTAGGAATGCCACGTAACACACTCATTCTCTGGGGAATTCTGGTGTAAGGAAAAAGGGATTAATGGGTTCGAACTTGCCGGGGAATACAAGAAATACATACCGACACACATGGTAAGTTTAGTCCACAAAGGAAGAATCTTAGTTTAATTTTTGAACCACCTATCAAAAGAAAAGGAATTACTATTACCAGCTCAAAATATTTTGATTGGTCTATACTAACGTCTTTGTAGGTATAAAATCTTTTCATCAATAATTTTGATTAACAGTAGTGAAGTGATAATTTTGTTCATCGTATTTGGGGATGTACATACAACATACATCTTACATCATTTTATCGTCCATTATCTAATCCTTATAAAGATTCCAAACTTTTAATATTTTACTTTAGTATGAGTGTAGTGTTTGTTATAAGAAGCACAACTCCAAGCTTGCTATGAACAAGCACATGCATACCAAACACGCGGAGCCGGGAACTCAAACCAACCACAACTGTAATATCTGTTCTAAAACTTATTCATCCCAGTATACACTCTACAATCATAGGTAATCTATAGAAACGTAATTTTTATAAATTTTTTTAAAAGCGAAGCTTTTCTATAATTAGGGTCGGTCCGTCCGTCCGAGATAGATAGCTTTTATTCGTTAATTTAGGCATGTTAGAATTGTCCTATCGATTTCAAACTTTGCATGATGATTCCTGTAGTAGTTAGGTACGATTTAGAAAGCGTAGCAACTCTATAATCAATACCAGAATGTCCGTACGTCCATTTTAAACATGTTGATTTTTCTACTTTTTAAACAACAAATTTTTATGTGAACTATTTATCCGTTTGATCTGATTTTTAAAAGCGAAGCTTTTCTATAATTAGGGTCGGTCCGTCCGTCCGTACGTCCGTCCGTCCGTCCGAGATAGATAGCTTTCATTCGTTAATTTAGGCATGTTAGAATTGTCCTATCGATTTCAAACTTTGCATGATGATTCCTGTAGTAGTTGGGTACGATTTAGAAAGCGTAGCAACTCTATAATCATTACCAGAATGTCCGTACGTCCATTTTAAACATGTTGATTTTTCTAATTTTTTAACAACAAATTTTCAAGTGTTCTAATTATCCGTTTGATCTGATTTTTGGTATATTGATTCCTGGGACAACAAAGAACAATATTATAAGCGAAGCAACTCTATAATCAAGTCCAAAAATGTAAGTATGTCCATAAACATTATCCTGCTTCAAGCAGTTTTTCAACAAATTTACTTACAATTTTGCATCGGCTCTTATACTTTTAAATTCTGATTATTCAGTTCAGATACTATACAAGTGTTAATGTCCGTTTGTCCTACCGTTTCAGTGCTTCGCTTTTATGGATGTTGTCATCCTTGTTGGTATATTAATTCCTGAGACAACAAAGAACAATATTATAAGCGAAGCAACTCTATAATCAAATCCTAAAAATGTAAGTATGTCCTTAAACATTATCCTATATCAAGCAGTTTTTCAACAAATTTACTTACAACTTTGCTTTGACTCTTATACTTTTATATTCTGATTATTCAGTTCAGACACTATACAAGCGTTAATGTCCGTTTGTCCTACCGTTTCAGAGCTTCGCTTTTATGGATGTTGTCATCCTTGTTTTAGGAGAAAATTTAATATACTTTTAGTAAAAAGAAAATTCGAAAGCCGCCCACTCCCTTAGACGTGTCTTTAAATAAAAATGCCATGTTTGAAAGTTTATGTCAATTTTTGAAGCGCAGTTGCTCTAGTTTTTTTATGGAAGGTACAGCCGTTTTCCGTACATGGAAGTACATTGTGTCATTGTAATCTTCTTTTACTGTCGGTCGGTACTTTCAATGGATATATTGCACATTTAAACATTTTATGCTTGAATATTAATATTATCAGATTTAGACGTTTTATGCTAAATATTTTATTTAGAATTTTGGTATTTATTTTCCAGTATGGGTTGTATCGGAGCTTATTATATCCATTTTTATATGAATTTAAAAATGTACAATCATAATATTAAAAGCAGTTTTGTTAGCCTGTGACTTCGACATCTCGGGGCTAACAAAACCGGTTTTTATCTTATAATTGTACATTTTATATCCACGGAAAGCTGTTTATTATTCGATGCGATAAATAACTATTTTTCTTCAGGTTACTGTACCATGGAGTAAACTCTAAGGGAGAGAAAGTTCCTCGTAAATTATTTGCATGTCATCAATGCGGGAAGGTTCTTACTACAAGTGTTAAACTCAAAACACACATAGAGGTAAATGTTTAAAATAACTAGGGTTGGCAATCCGAATCCAGAATCCGGAATCCAAACAATTTTTGGCCAATTTTGGAATTCGAATCCAAATCTCGAATCCGTTTTATATAGCGGATTCGGATTCTTAATTGTTAGGCTAAAATTAGCGTCTTGAGTTTTTCCTTTCAACCACCCCTCTTTAAAGGCAAAGATTACCACCCATTATCTCTCCCCACCCACACCACCAAGTGGAGAGATCAGAAAATATAAAAAAAACGCAGCTTTAGATTCTTCCCAGTACCCGGTATAAATTAATCCCTTGATTTTAGTTTTTAAAAAGCCTTTTAAAATATTGCTATAATAAATCCGGAATCCAGAATCCGTCAAAAAAATAAGAATCCGGAATCCGTGGAGAATCCGGGACCCGGTCCAAAAATTAGACGGATTGCCAAACCTAAAAAATAATATTAAACATACAAAACATGAAGCAATTACAACTTCAACTTAAGGGGGTCATATTTCCTTAAAGTTGTGTGTTACCGTTTAGTCAAGCTGGTATTATTTATGACCAAATGTACATAAATGAAATGGTCAAAATTAAGAACATTTATGCCCAAATGTATAATGTACATATATATATGAAAAGGTCATAGATAAGAACAGTTTGACTTAATGAGCGCATTTGACTAAACAGTAACACAGAACTTCACGGAAAATACTCGAAAAAATGACTCCCTATGTAAAAATTTTACTGTTCAATTTTACAATACCTACATATTTAATTATAAAATATTTTTATTAATTTTAGGTTATTCACATGGGCATAAAACATTTTACCTGCAAGTATTGTTCGAAACAGTTTACATCAAAATCAAATTTATCTGTAAGTATTCAAAAGCTATTTTAAAAGCGAAGCTTTTATATAATTAGGGTCGGTCCGTCCGTCCGTACGTCCGTTCGAGATAGATAGCTTTTATTCGTTAATTTAGGCATGTTAGAATTGTCCTATCGATTTCAAACTTTGCATGGTGATTCCTGTAGTAGTTAGGTACGATTTAGAAAGTGTAGCAACTTTATAATCATTACCAGAAAGTCCGTACGTCCATTTTAAACATGTTGATTTTTCTACTTTTTTAACAACAAATTTTTATGTGATCTAATTATCCGTTTGATCTGATTTTTGGTATATTGATTCCTGGGACAACAAAGAACAATTTTATAAGCGAAGCAACTCTAAAATCAAGTCCTAAGATGTAAGGATGTTCATAAACATTATCCTGTATCAAGCAGTTTTGCAAAAAATTTACTTACACTTTTACTTCGACTCTTATACTTTTATATTATGATTATTCAGTTCTGACACTATACAAGTGTTAATGTCCGTTTGTCCTACCGTTTCAGTGCTTCGCATTTATGGATGTTGTCATCCTTGTTATTTGTTATTCCTTCGGATTGTTAGGTATAATAGGGTTGAATTTTAGATTGTATTGGTCCCTAATGTTTTATGATCTCTGTCACATTCAGTTGCTATAAAAATATATATAAAATCTTTCAACCAATTTTCCAACATTTTAATCTACAGAAGGGGTAATATTGTTTGTCATCAGTGAGGATGTGTTCTATTTATCCATTATTGTCTTATCCTGTAAGATATACTGTATGGCTTTGATACCGATTAATATCCGCTGGATAAGAGCCGGTTCTAAGCCATACTGAAAAATTTATGTATTACATCGTAATACAGACAATTTTCCACAAATATTTAAATAAAAATCTAGAAATAATACCAATTTTTAGCTTGGTTCTTCGGCCCCTCGGGGTTAACAAAACTGTTTTAAATCTTAGGATAATTTTTCATTTCAATTCCCGCGGAAATCTGTCTATAATACGATGCGATAAATAACTATGATATTGCAGGTACACGAGGGTGCACAGCACACTGGTATATTACCATATTCATGTGAAGACTGTGATAAATCATTTGGAAGAAAGTCTCAACTAAGACTGCACAGGGAACAGGTAATATTTATATTCACTATTGTCATTTATTTCTAAGTAGAGCATTGGCCATGCATGCACAATATAATGAATGGATTTTCAATGGTCTTTGGAAGCGGCATGTTAGGGGGCATAAGAGATGAGATTTTAGTTTAAGTTTATATAGGGGTTCTCTACTCCAGGTTATTTTGGTCTACCTTTGTTTATTTTTCTATTGGTTCCTAACGTTAATTCTTTTTCTTGGTTGTTATTTGAAGTATTTAGATGTTTCTGTTTTACTGATAACTAGGTAGTTAATTAAGTGTTAATTATATTATCGATATTTTCGTGTTGAATGTCTCAAATTAAAATTTATCTCTCTAGGTTCATGGTATACCCATGGAGTCTGATAGATTATTTTCGCCTGGCTTTGTTCCTCCACAATCCCTAGCATTAGTATCTCATACTACAGATGATAATCAAACACTTATCAGTAATCAACAGGTAAGACAGTATTTCATTTAAAATCCTTATAATCAGTGTTTCGGAGCTGGAGCCGGGAGCGGCAACATTTTTGGTGGAGCCGGATCCGGAGCCGTATTTTTCGTTAAAAACGGCTCCGACTCCGGATTAGCTAAAAATGATTTTTTAAAGTAATATTATAATAAGGCAACGGTCTATTTCCATATAATAAACTAACAAAACTATTGTTACTTAACAAATAGACACACATCCTTCTACTTTTATATAGCTTTAATCAAATAAAAGCAAAATATTTTATATTATTTATTTTATTTTATCAAATTCAATAATGAAAAAAATTTATATATTAATTTTAAGGTAGGAGCCGGAGCCGGAGCTGCATCAAAATTATACGGCTCCGACACCCTGCTTATAATAAAGAAACAGGATGTCTGTATGTTTGTATCGAAGGATCTCGCTAACCGCTAAACCGCTATGGTTCTCGATTATAGGGTAGCTTCTCATAGTTCCTGGGTAGGTTTATAACTAATATGTGGAAGGCTACCACCACCCTCCAAGAAAAATCGCAAAAAAAAATATTCTCAAAAGTCTCGCTTACTTCACTTCCATTCCTACAAGGGTGTCAATATTTTTCTTTTTAAAACTACATAAAAAAGTGGTTTTGGCAACTTTATTTTTAGATTCCAATATTGATAGGGGTTTCGACTATTTCCTGTCAATTTCTTTCCCTTCGAATACTAGGGGGGCATCCACAAATTTAACTTTAGAAGTAATATTGAATTAGAAGATTTTTTCAACATATGATTAAATGATTTAGAATTTAAATTATTTTTGTATACCTGCCTAAAATTTTTTTAGAAAATTCAAAACAAGTAAAGATATAAGGTTATGGGCGATAAATTGTTGTACATCATTTAGTGGTTGAAAAGTTTGGACACTAAAGTTAATGAACCAACCAATCAAAATTTTTGTAAAACCAGACTAAATTATAAATCATTTTTTCTAGATTATTATAAACACGGAGCATCATGCATTTGAGATGATAAGTGACGCCTCTGTTGTCGCAGAAAATCTCGCAAGTCAGGTCATCGAGGACGCCAGGTTCAACACTGGCAGCCAGACCCACATAGACGATGAAGTTCCCGAGCTGAAAGCAGCCGCCGACAAAGAAAAGCTGTTGCTCCTGCGCCAGGGCGCTAACAACCAAGATGGCGCCGTGGGTCACGTGATTATGACAGGGATCGATAGTACCAGTGCGCCTGCGCAGGGGATACACGATGATGAGCATGATGGTATTCATGAACTAGAAGCAAGTGCGGAGCAAGGAATTCATGATGACCACCATGGTATTGTTGATGATGATGTGCTGAATGATGGTCATTATTATGTTGTTGATGATCTAAATACTGTAGAGGCTGTACAGGTAATTCGTATTATATTATTATTCCTTTTAAAAGGTATGGTTTTACCCTATCCCACCATATAAAAAAAAAACTATTCGACCAGTGTATAGTCCCTAGGACCTAATAACTTTTATCTAAAGAAATTTTGTCATTTTTTCGCAATTTTTGGAGGTATATCAAAAAAATGTTAGCATTAAAGGATACATTGTCATTTCTGGTGTATTAATAATTTGTTTGATTAATTATTTTTTTTTTTGATAAAAATCTATAGTATAGATGTTTATACAGATAACTACCTGCTCCTCTTTCCAAGGACCTTTTTCGCCTACTAGCAAATTGTTTTCTGTTACTTGGCTGTATTAATGTTCCCGACACTATTGGTTGATTTTCAAATACCCAATCGAGTGTCGGCATAAGGTCCTTGGGATGGGGACATACAGTTATTTAACCCCTTTCCCCTCTAGTGTTATACTCTAATGTTTTGATGATATTTTATCTTAATTTTTTAAAAATATTTTGTTTTAGGTTGGCGATGTTATAATTCCCGTTGAGCTTGTCTCAAATGACCAGGTTGATATCAGAATACCTGACAAAAGATAATACAAATTAGATGTCTGATTTAAAATTGATTATTAAAATATGTATTTTGATTACTAAATGTGATATATTTATTGAAAGTTACTTGAAATAACGGGTATAATTGTTGTAAACTATTACAGAATTGTCAAAATGTCTAAAAGTTCAGCACTTAGCTTGTATAAAGCCATGCTCAAGGAAGCAAACAGGTTATTTTAATTCAACTTGTCAAAATTCATCGTTTTTTTTTCTCTGCTTAGATCATTTTATACAGGGAGGGAGCCTATTGGTCCGTTTATTATACTAGTATCCAAAGTTTTAGAATAAGTTTTATTTTGGTTAGCTGAACAACTTTGGGGCCTTTTATTGAATTTTGATTAGTTTGTTATTTAAGTTGAGCGTCAAAACATTTCAACCACTTGGCACTAATTGGAATCTATAGAAGTTGTAATTTTGTGTATAATCATTGGGAATATTTGTACATAAATTTATCGGCCATTGTTTTATCCTTTCAGATACCCGATTTTTATAACACAGCTATTTTAAATTAGTAGTTAGTGAAGTTTTACTAGAAATAGATCTAATAAACTAAAAAATATAATATTGAAACAATAGTATAATTTTAGGTTTACTGACCTAAACTTCAGAAGTTACTTTGTAAGAAGAATTAGGTAAGTAGAAAAACATTACCTAGGTACCTACTGAATGTCAATATTTGGTGAAAGGAATTCTGCAAAATAAAAAAAAAATCCAACAAGTTACAGTTTATAACAAAATGGACATTGGGTAGGGTAAAGCGGGGCGAACTCGGTCTTTTTTTTCGGTTTTTTGAACCTGCAAATCGTAAAAATTATTTTTTTTAAATGGGACCAAGACCAGAGCTTGATCTTTAAATCATTTTAGTGGCGATTCAGATCGGGGCGCGCCAAAATTTCAGCCAATCACAGCGCTGCATTTTGAAAATGCAGCGCTGTGATTGGCTGAAAGTTTGGCGCGCCCCGATCCAAATCACCCCTAAAATGATTTAAAGATCAAGCTCAGTAGAAAGATCTCGGAAAAGTCGATCAGGTCCTAAAGGGACGTAAACCTAGGACATTGGGAAGTTTGTCAAAATTGATCTCTAAAACGGCACCGACTTCGCCCCGCCTTGAGGCGAAGTCGGTAGGGCATTTTCAAGCTTCAAAAAATCGATGACGTATTGATTTTATTACAGCATGCCCAAAAGGTAAAAGTTGCTAAATGTAATAAAGAGTATGCACAAAAAATTTTATTAAGATAGGTCAATTTTTTCTACCAAAAAAAATAATTTTTCCGAAGTACGCGAAATTTGACTTTTTTTTTCGAAAATTTTTTTGATAAAAAACATAAAAATACTACTAGAAAAAAAATAACTTTTTATGACTTTAAAGGCCTGATCCTTAAAATTCAGGCAATTTTGAATAGATTTGGCCAAAAAAAAATTAGTTCTATTAGCAAAATTTTCTAAAAAAATCAAGTTGAAAAAAAGAGAAAAGTTTGGCAAAATCTGTGGTCGATTTTCCAGCTTCAAAAAACCTATGACATAGTGATTTAATTACAGCATGCCCTAAAGGTTAAAGTTGCTAAATGTAATAAAGAGCATTCACAAAAAAAATTATGAAGATCGGACAATTTTTTCTACAAGTACGAGAAATTTGACTTTTTTTCTCGAAAATTTCACTTTTATTTAAGAAAAAACTATACAAGCTTTTTTAAAGTTTTAAACGGAAATGGATAGCCTATTAGATTCTTAATAAGTCCCCTGAAGACGTCTAAGCTCTAGCTCTTACCAGTTTTTGTCCAACTTACCGTTTTTCCGACCGAAGCAAAAAAATCGAAAAAAAAATTTTTTGTCGTCCGACTTTAAGACCCAATAAGTACCCTAAAAATTCATCTCACAAATATCTCATATACTTTTTTGTAGGCAATTTAATAAGGAACAAATTTGATTTTATGTTTTTTTATGTCAGTCGATTAGAACATGGAGAAAAATGTCATTTAATGAAGGTGGTCAAAAAAATACCGACTTCACCTCAAAACCGAGATCGCCCCGCTTTACCCTAATATATGCAGTGATAAGACAATTGCCAATAAATGGATGAATATCCCAAATACACAAATTTAGGCCTTTTGTAGATTACAATTAGTGGTTGAAACTTGTGGATGAACACTCAACTTTATAAACCAACAAATCAAAATATAGTAAAAGTCTCCAAAGAGACCCTGAGTTATTTAATTCATTGGTAGATTGTAACAAATTATCAAATTTCAACATTTTCTTGTTTCTCTTTTTCTTTTTATTGCCAAAATTTGCAAATAATTTTACCAGTGCCTCCCAAACTGAAAGGCTAGCTTTGAATGTATACTTATTTTATTAGTAGCGCAGCTACTCTATAATTATGGGATGTTTATTTGTCCAAATTCCTACTTTGAAAGTCTAAATGTAAAAAACTGTAGCTCACAAGGTTTTGTATAGTTAGTATTTTTATTTTCATTTTGTTATTTCCAGGTACTAATTTCTTAATTTTACATCCAAGCTATTGGCTAAACGCAATGCTGCTCTACTATTGGACATAGTTGTCCTTGTTTCATTTACTTCTAATTAAGACAAGAGTTTCAAGATGGTAAAACTGAGCTGGATGCTGCAGTTGTTGAGGCTAAACTGGCAAATGCAAGAATTTCTCTTGATATGCTTAGACGTCAGGTTTGCTCAATATTATTCATCAAAATAGGGTTTAGGGTTTTGGAAAATAAATATAAGTAAATATATGTACATTGTTGATTGATTGATTAGCCATAGTCTCTTAGGGTTTGGACCTAAGTAGTCATGGAGTAGGCTGAGACACTTTTGTATAGCCACTAGGGCTATCAAGCTCCACGTTCAAGCACATTATGACTTGACCCGCTATCTCGTGAGAGCTACTCATTATTACCTCACCCTCGCCGAGTATGGCAGGTGTCCCAAATTAAGTCACCGTAATGAATGACGCTCTCCGCAGAGGAGCTTGGGATAAGGGTAGTACTGATATTATGTACGTGACTATTGAGTATCCAAACTTACTCAATTATCCCCTTCTTACACAACCAGGGGAAGTTGCGTGAATGTATTTAACTGAGAAATTCGAGTTGCCACATGGGGACTAGAACTCGAACTCTCATCACCGCAACTCAGTGCGTTACCACTGAGCTACGACGCCCCTTAATTAACATTGTACATGTAGGTTATAAATCACAGTTTTATTTATGAAACAAAAGGGCTATTTAATCTACCTAATTTTCAGAAATTTTTCACTTTCATAATTTATTGATTTCTTAGATCCTCTCTCTATTTTTAACAATCACAGCTTACTGTTGTTCACTAGCAGTTGAGAAACAATACATTTCATTTCAATACTGATTACTTTGGACTGGAGGAAAGTTTGGGTCAAATTTATATGCTTTTGATCTGATGAAACTCCGTGACCGTAAATCTTCAAATATTTAATACCAGCTAATTTGTTATTTTGTTTAGCTTATATAAAGTTCTTTCATGGTTACTCATAATTACCTCGCCTTAGCCTTAGTAAGGCAGGTGTCCTACTTTATGGAATAAAATCTAATATTATGTATCATGCGGAATTCGAATCATCACATCCTGACATCTCAGTGATGCCGCCTCGGATGTACTCGAACCATCTAACCTCATGACTTTAATTTAGGGCACTTTCCCCCCTTTAACATAGAAAATTAAATGGTAAGTAAAAAATGATAAAAAATGCAATATTGTAATTTCAGGCGAGTATTAGCGAGCTTTACCAACAGAATATCAATCTACCAATCAAATAATTTCAAATCTTTGTTGGTCTAGAAAAAGTTCTATATTAATATGTGTACTCTGTGATTCATGCTGTTTATATTTTGTATTTGAAAACATTTTATTGTATACTTCAAATACACCTCACAATCCAGTTTTTATTTATATTAAATATCAAAGATAAAAGTTATTTGGCATTAATTTTTTTACCTTCTTACTCTTAGCCTTAATTTTATTTTTAGATATTATAAAAATGAAATATTGTATTATCTGCAAAATGATTTTTTTTATGCAGAATATTTTTTAGTTGAGATTAGTACCTAAGAAACTGTTATATATTTACAGATTTACTGTTTTCACAATGAGCAGTTCTGGAAAAGAAAATGAAAAACCAAACAGGTGAGCAGTCTAATAAAAACATATACCTACAGTTGATAAGTAGGTATTATTTTCATTTTTGTCTTTTCAATACCTACCTGCAACATTTATGCATACTTCTGGAAATCTTTCATTTGAAGTTTCCTTGATAAGCATATATGACAAACTTATTTATGATCGAACAAATCCATTATCCAATCATGACCAGGGTTAAATCTAAGTATACGCTTGTGATTACCAAACTAAAATTTTGTTATTAAAAATTTAATATTTTTTGCTTAACAGACTTTGTCTAACTCCTCTTTTTCTGTTAATTGTTCAGGATTAAAAAATCTGCGAAAATAAAGAAAGCTTTGGATGCAGTCCGTCAGATTTTAAGATCATTTCTCCTGTCGGAACCTGGGATATTTTGCTTTGTGAACAAGGTATATTTTAAATTCGTTGATACAAACTTATTTTTAATCTTAAAAAAAAACTTCCCTGCATGGCTCCAAAACCGATTAATATCCGCTGGATTAAAATCGGTTTATAGACAAACTGAAAAATCATGTATGGCATAGTATTACAGACAATTTTCCACGAATGTATTAAAATATAAATACTAAAATTAATACCAGTTTTTTATAATTTTTCATTTTAATTTCTGCGGAAAGCTGTCTATAAAACAATGCGACAAATAACTACTAAGGAAAGATTTAATTTACGTGGATTTGTAATCTTACTTTGATTGTAATACAGATTTTTTTCCTTTTTCATTAAATCAATGAATTATAAAATAATTTTTTAATCCTGTTTTTATACAAAAAGAGTAAAAAACCATATTGATTTGTTTTCAGGACTTCATTTTGTGAAGCTAGAGAAAGACAAATATTATGAAATAAACGCATCTGTTGAAGTTCAACCTATTCCTGATAATGTAAGATTTTTAAGTTTAGTAGCACATCTACTCTAGGATTAGACCTTGCCCGTACGTCCATCAGAGTCACAATCGTCATTTGTTTAACACATTACATACAAAGTGTCGTTTTAAAACATTAATACAGGTGTGTATATTCTGAAAATTTGACCCTGCTAAAGGTGGGGGTAAAAAAATATAAAAAATATTTAGATGGGGGGAAAAAATGTAAAAATCAAGAGAAATGAAAGCATTTTTTTCTATTTTTCTCTTCTCTTTGGTAAAAAAACTAAAAGAATATGTTGGAGGGAGGATAATATAAATAAAATAAAGAGTTCTGAAAATATTTTTCCATTTTATCCCCTACCTTGCTGGAAAAAAAATAGGAGGGAAAAAAATAAAAAAATTTCCAGCAGAGGAAAAAAATCAAACTTGTGCAGAATATACACCCCTGCATTAATAAATGTAAAAAGTTGACTTATTATCAATGTCTCAATGCGGTATTAAAAACTGTTTTCATCCTTTAAATGAGAGGTTGTTCAATCTTTCTATAAACATCATTTTACTTTTGTATTATAATGTATTACATATGTTTTTGTTGTAGGCAGAAAATCGGGAATCCAATATTTATGCTTGGATGAAGGATTATTTTGAAAGGTAATTTTATGATATTATCATTGCAACGCGAAGCAGAAAATGTTCCAATCAGACAATCCCCTGTACTGAAAACGCCAAATCGAGTCATTTTTCATGAAAATTTTGAAAAGTATTTGATTCTCAAAATTAATTATTGTGCTATTTCTAAATAATTTCTGTTACGCTTAATTTTCTAATTCGTGAAATATTCGATCATATTTATATTTCTAGGCCGGAGAGATGTTTGTATGAAAGTTTGCCTGCAGTGTGTCCATCTGTATTTAGTAAAGATAATTTTAGACAGAAAGCCTGGATGTACATTTATAAACATGTTGGTAAGGAAGCCCTTTTGCAAAGAATATAAGGGATTGGACCCTTTGTTAAGATAATGAAATGATAAATTGGAAAAGTTGAGGCACTTACTTTGAACGATTAATTGAAATTCAATCTTGACCCCTAAAATATATAAGCTTGCAAGTGACAAAACGAGAATATAATTCCGGAGCTAATTCTTTTACATACAATTGTACACTTTTTTATTTCAACAAATTATTTTAGGAATCATTCCAGGTATAGAAATTTGACCTAAAGTCAATTCGAATTTACAATAGGTAAATACCTAATTATTTTATCTTAATACTAGCGGCTACGCCCCTAGAGGCCTCTAGGGGCACTTGAGAAGAGGAGAGTGGAATTTGATAACCCAATTTCTTATTTTAGATTTTAAAAGAAAAAGTTAAAAAAAAGTTTCATTTTTTGGAGGGTTGGGGGTGTCCCACCCCCTTCCCCTCAAGAAAATAGTTATAAACCTTCCTTGGACCTATGAGAAGCTACCCTGTTAAGGAGAACCCGATCGGTTCAGTGGTTAGCGAGATCCTTCGGTACAAACACACAGACACGCAAACATCCTGTTACTTTATTATAAGGATTCTCCATCTTATGTTATAATTTGCAGGATTTGGAACAACCATCAGTTACGGGGATTTAGCAGGAAAACTTGGATTACCTGGAGCTGCTCAGGCTGTTGGATCAGCCATGCGGAACAATCCGGTTTCCATTGTTATTCCTTGTCACAGGTATTAAGTAGGAAGATAGGGGAGAATGGGCTGACTATTACACTTGTCCCAAAAGTTTTATTCGTTGGTTCATCATTAAAAACTTTAGGGACTTTTATTGAATTTTTATAGGTTTTTTTTCTCAATAAGTTAAATATCTACAGAAGGGTTAATTTTGTGTATCAAAATTGAAGATGTACGTCAATTTATCGGCCAAGATAGGAAGAGGGGATAGGCAGATAAATCATAACAAATTGTTAGATCGATGGCTACTTTTTGTAAACTTTTTAAATAGTTTTTTTTTAAGATTAGATCCTCTATAACACACATTTAATCTAAATAAATGCTATATAATATTGCATCCTTAAATTTTTCTGCAAACTCATTTGAAGAAGATTTTTTCCCCTTCTGCATGGAATGTTATAATACAGTATCTAGAAGGCATCGATACAGAAGACCTTAAAAACATAAAACCTGAAGTAAAAAGTCCTAAAAGACCCAAGGAATTTATGTTTAGGGTAATCAGGAGTGGAGGTGCTCCAGGCCATTACAGTGGAGGCACAAGAGATAATCTTAAGGTATATTTCATAATTAACTTATTTATTGTATTATTGAGCAAAGCAGTTTTTTTTATAAGTTTAGATTTGTGACTTCAGGGTGAAAGGAATTTAAAACCCTGAGGGGGGGGGGGTAGGGGGGTTCCTGTGCTCGAATAGAAAGTTTGAATGCTACTTTGAACTTTGATTTTACGATTAACTCCCTAACTTTAAGTTATCATAATATTTATAAATTTTATAACTTATAATTTCTCTGTTGTTTTTTGTCTAACAAGATATTATGATTATTTTAGATTTGGTTATTAAATCACGAAGCTGGGGTGAAAGGAAAATCTGGCAGTATAAAATCTTACTTCAGGGAATACATAATTACAGTTTCAATAAATGATTTATATTAAGATAACCTTTAAAAGCGATCCTTTTAATACATTCAAGTTGCAATGTATACGTACAAACCGTCTGAAACGAACAGCATTGGTCGTAAAAGGGTAGTTGCACGAAGTGCATTTAAACTTGAATTTAGTAAACTTTTTTTCAATTTAGTTTAAACCACATTAATAGGACATGATTTAAAAAAAAAATTCAATTTTCTACCAGGTATTTTTTAAAATATCTATGTAGAAATGAAAATCATATTTTTTGGATATATAGATATTTTATCTAGTTGTAATGTTTTTATTTAAGCCTTTCAACACATTATTTTAAAAAATGAAAAGGTATACCGAAATCTAATTATTATTGTATTAAAATAGTAAGAAGAAACCATAACCTTCGGAATTGGACAGAAAATTTTCAATTGATTTCCAGAGGAGAGAAAAAATGGTCAAGTAAGGTAATTGAAGTTTCAATCTTAATTAATTCTCTTATTATAGGAAAATTTTTAAGCGAAATTCAACCATTTTGAATTATAAAATGAGTTAGGTATATTGTATTGCATATCACAATAAGTCAGCTTCTTGTGGCATTTTAAGGGAATTCGTTTCTTTAAACTACAAAAAAATTATATGTACAACACCCTACTTGTTTGCGGGTTTTGGGGTTGTCATCAGAGGTGGACTCTTAAAAAAAATTTGCCCCACTAATCCCACTAATTGAAAGAACAAACTCAAGACGCTAATTTTAGCTTACCAATTGAGAATCCAAATCCGCTATTAAAAAACGGATTCCGGATTCGGATTCCAAAATTGGCCAAAAATTCAGCGGATTCGTATACTGATTGCCAACCCTTAATGTAAATCTTATGTAAATATGATAAACAAAATTATTCTTTTTGTAAGTTAAATTATTGGTTAAAAATTTTAAAAACTTTGCTTTGAACCAACCAATCAATTAAAATATCAATTATAGGTTAACACAAAGCAAGCCAGTTGTAGAGTGATGATTCAAGATGAAAAGGTAGAAAAAAGATTTGACAGAGAAATCTTTATTAACCACATGTAACATAGTTTTGCAAATATGCAGCCTTTGTTTGGTTTTATTTGTTTAGTTAATACATAATAAAGGCAAATTTTAAATGATTTATTTTTTAATTTTTCACCATTTAAATTTGCCTTTAGTATACCTAGTTTATTTTTTGTTGTAAAAAGCATGATTTATCTTATAAAACAAGCATTATATGTTTCATAAAGCTTAACTTCCATCAGGTTGTTTGTTTGATAGAATTAACAGGAAACTAATAATAAATAAAAAATCTGGATTGATTTGGAATTTAGAAGGAAAGATTAATGTTTGGCCACAGATCCCAGATAAAACTTAAACGGAAAAAGAAAGCCACGGCTAGAGGAAACGCGCTTAAATTTGAACTTTGATCATTGAGTCTTGTCTCTTCAACTACTTAAACAAAATTTGAGTTTTAATGGTCTGGTGTAGATAGTCCTTATTTATGACTTATTTTCTGTACTTTTATTAGTTTGTGTGTTTTTTTCACTTATACTTCCTTGGTTTTAAAATAATCATCCTTTTTAGACAGAGATTAAATTAAACATCAGTAAATTTAGAAATATAACAATCAGTGGCGTTCACAGGGTGTTGTCACTTTCAATTTTAAGTGAGTGTTTTTTTTTTCTAAATTTACTATTTATTGAAATATCTTACGCATTTATTTGTTACATTTTTATTTTGAATAAATGTTTTTAGTTTTAGTTTTTTGTTATTATTTTATGTTTGGTTTATTTTACCTTTTTTTTGCATGATTTTCACATAGTCAAATAGAATTGCCACAAAATTCCACCAGGTTTAAAGATGATCAACTAGATTAGGAATAAATTATTAGAGCTATCCGTTATTACGTAAGGACATTACCAAAATTAAAAAAAGCTTTGCTTAAAAGATAAAAAAATATCTATGAATTTTAAAACGGTTTTGTGTACTTTTGAGTTTTATGTTAATGAAAATTATCATCCTTGTCTTACTTAATAATTATAGTTGTCGTGAAAATTATTTGTAATATCTTGAAATTTTAATGTTATTTAAAGCGAAGCCTTTTTAAGAGTTTGGTCTGTATGTCTCTTTATGTGAAGACTAGCGGCTACGCCCCTAGAGGCCTCTAGGGGGACATAAAATGTTTTTTTTTCAATCTATGTTAAGATCAGGTTTTAACAAAATTATTTATATTTTGATTTTCTGCGATTTCTCTTGGAAGGGTGGTAGTACCTCTATGAACCTTCCAAGGACCTATGAGTAGCCACCCTGTAAAGCAGAACCATGTCAGTTCACCGGTTAGCGAGATCCTTCGGTACAAACAGACAGACAAATAGACATCCTGTTACTTTAGTATAAAGGATTGACGTTAAAAAGTATGTTGAATTCCCAAATTTAAAATCATATATCTGCTTATTTCCATAAGTAGCGCAGCAAAAAAAACAGAAAATTATGTTTTAGATATTAAAATAACGTAAACAAGTATATAGAAATTACAAACCTATTATTATTAAATGCAGGGATCTTAAGGGATAAGACAATAAGCGATATAATGATGTAAATCCACAATAATTAAAACCAAAATCCTTATATACCCAAAAATTATTAGTTAAGATTATAGTTATTGAAAAATAGTAATAGTTATTTCTTTCATCGTATTATAAACCGCTTTCCGCGGATATAGAATGTACAATTACAAGATTAAAACCAGTTTTTATATTTGTAGAAAACTGGATATAATACGATGCTAGACATAGTTTTTTCGTATGGATGAGAACCGGTTCCTATCCACCCGATTCGAATGAATACGAGAAAAATTTTGCAGACGTGTTTATATTAGTGAATGAATCTAATCGGGGATCTAAAGGGATAAGACAAAGACCAAAAAAATTATACACATCACGAATAATGATACAGAAAATTGCTTGGACACTTAAAGGAATGAACCAAACAATCATAATTCAAAAAATGTCCCCAAAGTTGTTAAGCCAACGAATAAATATAAAACTTTGGGGACTAGTGTTCTAAACAGCCCAATGTCCCCTCTCTCCTTGGAATCCACGTGTGTACTCTAGTCTTAACTTTCGCCGAGAGAGACTTTATACACAGAGTACTTTGAGGACTATTTGTTACAATAGTCCTCAAAGTTTTATAATAACGTTTTCAAATTCGTTGGCGTAACAACTTTAGGGACTTTCAGTAAATTTTGATTGGATGAGTGTTCAAACGTTTCAACCACTGATTTTACTCTACAGAAGGGGTAATTTTGTTTATCGTCATTGGGAATGAACATTGATGTATCGGCCATTGTCTTATCCCTTTAGATTCCTGCGTACTTGCATCTAGTTATATAGTAGCTGCGCTACTCATAACTTTGAAAGTTGTACAAGATTATCAGTTGATATTGTTTATCTAATCTTATTGAGTTACCACCCTTTCTCAAGCAAGCACTACAGAGAATGGGCATCTCATACAAAAACCATTATATTATTATTTAGTGTCCAAACGTTTCAACCACTTATTGTAATATACAGAAGGGTTAATTTTGTGTATCATCATTGAGGTGGAGCATATAATTCTACTTATCAAAATTTATCGTTTTTTTTCTCTGCTTAGATCATTTTATATAGGAAGGGAGGAGCAAATGGACAGTTTACTACACTAGTCCCCAAAGTTTTATAATAACGTTTTCTTATTCGTTGTTTTAACAACTTAGGGGACTTTTATAAAATTTTGATTGTTTAGTGTCCAAACGTTTCAACCATTTATTGTAATAAACAGAAGGGTTAATTTTGTGTATCATCATTGAGGTGGAGCATATAATTCTACTTATCAAAATTTATCGTTTTTTTTTCTCTGCTTAGATGGTTTTATATAGGGAGGGAAGAGCCAATGGACAGTTTACTACACTAGTCCCCAAAGGTTTAGAATAACGTTTTCTTATTCGTTGGTTTAACAACTTTAGGGGACATTTATAAAAATTTTGATTGTTTAGTTTATTATAGTGTCCAAACGTGTCAACTACTTATTGTAATATACAGAAGGGATAGTTTTGTGTATCATCATTGAGGTTGAGCATCAATTTATATGTCAATGTCTTATCCCTCTAGATCCCTGATTTCCAGTACATATGGCTTCGAAACCGATTAATATCCGCTGGATTAGAACCGGTTCTCAGCCATACCGAAAAATCATGTATAGCATGTTATTACAGACAATTTTCCACAAAAAAAAAATTATAAGATTTACGGATATTAAATTATTGAAGCTATAATATAATGTTTCATTTTAACACAAATAATATTTTTTAACATCTACGAGCACGCATCCCTTATACATATAGGACTAATTTGAAGTCTCTGGATCATTTGATCACAAGGAACAAAAAAAAATGTTTTTTTCCTTTCTATTATCGAATTTAAATTTAAATGAACAACTTATTATCTAGGCTGTTTTTATAATACAGAAACATAACTTATGAATAGGGAAGCTACTCTGTAATTACAAATGTCAGTATGTCAAATACTTTAAAGGAAAAAATATGATTTTATCGGAATCTATTTAAAATAGACGGGTGGCCAATGATAATATCAAAAATAAGCTGTTGGAATTTTTATGTAGATTCATATAACCACTGAACATTAACATACATCTTCAGACTATACCTGGAAAATGTATTATAACTTTCGGGACTAGTGTAATAAACAGTCATATGTCTACTCCCTCCCTGTACTTATTGAAGTTGTCATCGTTGTTTACGGGTACAGATTTTCTTCATTTATGTTTTGAATGTAAGATGCGATACATGTTTTTTTCTTCAGTATCATTTAGATTTAAAGGCATGATGAAATTTTTATAGATCAACAACATTGTTATCATGTCGTTATTCTTCTTATGGACAAAATTGTTAAATTTCAAATCTATTTCATGTTCCTACTTACAGGAATCTAAAAGGGATAAGACAATGGCCGATAAATTTATGTACATTCCCAATTTTGATACACAAAATTACCCCCCTTTTGTAAAATATAACTAGTGGTTCAAACGTTGGAATCTCAATTTAATGAACCAATAAATCAAAATTCCATTTAAGTCCCAAATTTTGATAAGCCAACGAATAAGAAAACGTAATTATAAAACTTTGGGTACTAGTGCACTGAAAGGCCAAATGTCCCCTCCCTCACTGTCTTACTTCACAGAAACTCATTTGGAATTCTCCGCTGGTGGACTATCACTCTCGCAAAGGTTCCCATTTATTAAGTAGTAGGAATTTTTTGCTTTTCCATTAATTAGAGTATAACACTAGAGGGGAGAAGGGGTTAAATAAATGTATTTCCCTGTCCAAATGACCTTGTGCCTACTCTCAATTTGGTCTCTGAAAATCAACCAATGGTGTTGGGAAAATTAACAAGTAGCAGAAAACAATTTGCTGGCAGACGAAAAATGTTATTGGAAAATGAGGCTAGGTAATTATTTACTAAGTATATTTGCGATTACTTTTATTTAATAGATTTTTCCAATTTTTAACATTTACAAAAGGGCCTGCTTTATTGCTTCAAGATCCATGTCAGATCTATATAGGAAATAAATGTCTATAAACAAGCTCAAGTTTTCTAAGGAATTAATGTTTAAAACTCATAGTGCTCCAATAATCCAAAATAAACTCTCATTGCCCAGAACAATAAAACCCAATATTTTACTTTATTAAGAATAAATTAATTTTTTTTTATTTCATCTTGCTATTTACATAATATTGAAGTATTTTATTACTATTCTTAAAAAAGAAAATTTAAATTCATAATATAGTAAATTTAAGAAAACTTAGTTTTAAAATGAGTTGATTCTAGCGCCCCTCCCTAATGTGTCCAAATTTTGAAACAAAAATTTAAAAAAATTTTAACCCTTTCCTGACGGTTATAAAAAAATATATATTGGAAAATAAATTCCGTAATTTAAATTGCATTTTTGAAAGAATGAAAATGGCTTTATTATAAATACGTATTTGAAGATTAAATTAAGAAATCAAAAGAAAATGGAAGAAAAAGCAAGTTAGAGAGAGGTTTTTTTTAAAACAAGAAAACGCTAAGGCAGAATGTTAATACGTTCATAGTATCAAAGGCTTTTATTATAAAATAAATAACTAAAATCAGCCGGACAGAAATTCTAACGTAAGTAGTTGAACTTGAAGTAATCTTTATGTGTAAGTTAATATATTTATCTCTTTCTATTCTAAATGCATTAGAATATTTTAAACTAGCGGATGTGTACCTAGCATCCAGGGGCTCTCAATTAAAAGAGGCAGAAACAGGCCAGAAAAAATAGCTCAAAACCATCTGAAAATGAAATAGCCTAATACCATCATGGGACCTATTTAAAGCTTACCTAAAATAGAGAACCCAATTGCTTCAGTAGTTATTGAGATCTTAACCTTCATAAAAAAGTGGAAAAACATATTTTTGCAGACAGACTGACGGGCCAATTGAGATGCAGAGTAGATGCTCATCACCCTGTAAAATTTTACCAGGGAAAAATTCATCTTTCTATCAATCAAATGACAATCAGAGCATTACCGATAGACTGACAGACCAGGTAAATTATATAATGGATGCTTATTTGTAAAGGAGAACCATATCGATTCTGCGTTTATAGAGATCTTTAAATACAGACAGACACACACACACCGAGATCCTTTTACTTTATTTTAAGGACTATAGGCTAGACTTCTATTTTCAATAGAAGAAAAGGCACATTTCCCTTCAGAAATTGATGTCATCTGGAGGGTTACAGACAGACTAACCGACTAAATAAGGTAGAGAGTAGATATTCATCTATCAGGAAAATCTTCTCTAGAAAAAATCAGTCGTGATTGTCTATCTACTTTATAATTTGATAAATAAAATTTTTACATTTTAAGTTAAATGCCTTGCAGGGTATTTCCGACAGGCTGATGGAATAAGTAAATCACATATTGGATGCTTAAAGGTATAGGGTATATTCTCAAAAATTAAAACTGTCTTTCTTTAATAGCAGATGGTGAATTATGTTTTACCCTCAGACGGACATTTCTAATTAAAGAGGGGCTTCGCGTAAAAAATATTATATTTAATAAAAAAGCAAGGTCAGTTAAAGTGAGGATTAGGGTGCTTTCCCATAACGAGTGCATATCGAGCATTGAAAATACACTTCCATATTTTATAAATAAATTGTAAATTAGAAGGGATAGTTTTTTTTTGCATAAGCCTAACTCTTGCAGGGGGACTTAACCCACCAAGGTTTACCCTTGATGTGCCCTTAATCTTGATAAGATATTAATTATAGAACATATAGAATTTCTTAGAAATTTTAAAGCTAAACAAGGATGACATCATTTATAAGTCCTTAGTAAAGCTAATAAACATGGAAATCTTTACAATAGAATTTATATAATATCTTTGATAGTAGATGCATATCAAAGCATTCCAACAGACGGACGGACAAAGTAAGTTCATCAGTATGGGGATGTTTTTAATTCCAGCCATTGATCTTTTATAACTGAAGATAAATTTACGTTTACTTCTTTACGGTTTCTTTCAGACAGACAGACAGACATTTCAATTAGAGTACCAAGAAACATATGATAACACCCATAAACTTTGTGAAGTTCATAAAAATCTAATAAAGTAGATGGACAATATGGTTAAAACATTAGATGTCAATAGAAATATATACAGTAAACTTAAAACATAAAATACCATAAAATCTAATTACTAAAACTTTAGCATAATGGACGGACTGACTGACAAAGTTAATTAAATATATATGATGCTTTTTAGTCAGCGAAATCCTCACAGACAAATTTGCTTTTCATTTTTAATTTTAAGTAAATCATAATTCTGATTTTGTACCAGACAGACATACAAAGTTCAAGTAAGATTTTCTGCTAAAATATTTTTTAGTACGAATATCCTTTCCAGTACGGATATTTAATATTCTCAAGAGCATTACAGACCAGCGAACAACGTGAGCTGTAGGCTAGTATACATATATACAAAAGATCTATTGTTCATTAAGATCTCTCTAAGTGAACCCATTTACTTTTCCATATTCAGGAAGCTTTAGATAGTCCTCGGGATGGTTTTTGGCTATTTTGTATCAAAGTTTGAGTCTTGGATTAGTTTTATTCAATTTTTATGCCCTTCTCCCAAACAATTCTAAAACAAAATCACAAACAAGAGAAATAAGATTTATCAAAAAGGACAGATATAAAAAGATGATAGTTTGTTGCTGTAGTAATAATCTTCAATTTTACCAACAACCACTATATGATACAAATGTCCTTTTGTGGATGTGATATAACACCCCCGCCTTCCCTAAAATTCTCACATAATATAAAGATAACACTAGTTTTCTTAATTTGGCGGCAAACCACAATGGTCCAATTTGGGTATAATTAAAAGCAAGTAAGCCACAACAATGGTAACTAAATTAACCAACAACCCTTTTTACTCCATAAATATTTGTTGGCTATCAAAGGTAAATTACTGTCAATTTTTTTTAAAGTGCCTTTTCGACATCAGATCCACTCAAAGGCTCCGCAGGGGTTAGAATGAGAAAAAAAAACTACATTCTCCTAAGTTACAATTTATTTCAATCATATTTCTAATCCACTGGATATTAATCGGTTTCGAATTAATACGAGAAAAATAATCCCATAAAGTTATTATTTCATTGCCACTGTTGGACTGTTGTTTTACTTAAATTGCTTCAGTGCTAAAAGTTAAAAAAAACTTTTTTTATTTTAACATTCAAGAGTGTTTTTTTGGACCACAGTGTATAGAATTTTTGAGTCGGAGAATTAGTTTTGAATTGAATGTTGTCGGTGTAAGACAATATAAGTATATAGGTACATACATGATCAGAATCAATATTGTTATAGCGGAGTAGCTACTCTATAATTAGGTGTAAGACAATACAATTATATAGGTACATGATCAGAATCAATATTGTTATAGCGGAGTAGCTACTCTATAATTAGGTGTAAGACAATACAATTATATAGGTACATGACCAGAATCAATATTGTTATAGCGGAGTAGCTACTCTATAATTAGGTGTAACACAATACAATTATATAGGTACATGACCAGAATCAATATTGTTATAGCGGAGTAGCTACTCTATAATTAGTGTCTGTCTGCTGACAAATATTTGTTTGTTCATATTAATGATTATTGAGACAAAATGTATAATCCTATTCAGTTTATGTTTTTGTCTGTCAGTTGAGATCTCTTAAAAGATTCAACCATTGAGTTCTCAATTTTAGAGAAGCTTTACTAGTTCCCGAGATGGTTTTAGGCTATTCTGAATGAAAGAAAGTCTTTGGGTGGATTTTTAAATGCAGAGCTCCTAGATGTTGGAAGGAAACCACTAGTTTAATTGAAATGTAGTGTCGTGATTTTTGTCAACATTGCTTGAATGGCCGTTCAGTTGGGGACAAAATTATATTCTTGATTAAATATCACCTAATTTCACATTGATCATTTCATTATTTAATTAAATATAACAGTTTTTGAAGACAGATCGCCGCGGTTATGAAAATAAATAACCATAGGTATTATCTGTTATTGAGCTGTAACTTTAAAAATACCATAAAAATTAACATAAATATTACTTAATTGTGAAAGAAATGAAATTATGTTAGGTTTTTATAACAGAATTTCTAATTTGAATTTCTAATGTGAAAAAATTGTTCTTTTCAACCTAAATTCATGCTTTTTAAAATAATTATAGGATGGCTTTTTTAGCATTTTATATTGTTGTCTGATAAAGTAAATACAAGGATCGAGTCTCAAATATGCAGAGGGGAAGAGGAAATTGGACTGTAAAGTTTACCGGACCTCAAAGTTTAATAAATGCGTTCTCTGGTTACTTTTATTAATTATTTTTTTAACTAACAGTGTCAACCAATGATTTAATATTTTTTATCTAAAGAGAGTCAAAATTTGTTATCATCATTGGGTATGTATTCCAATTTAAAGCCTATTGTCCCATCCTTACTAGCGGCTACGCCCCTATGGACATTTAAGGTGGTGGGAGGAGTCGAGTCCCCTCCCCCATTCAATTTTAATTCTAAAAAGAAAAACTGAAAACATTTTTCTTAGGGGGGAGGGGGGGTTCATTTTAACCTAGGGGCGAATACTCTTAGGAGGCTATGGGTTGTGGTATCCTCCCCCAAAATATTAATGAACCTTCCTATGACCTATGATAAGCTACCCTGTAAAGGAGAACCATGTAGGTTCAGCGATTAGCGAGATACTTCGTTACAGACAGACAAAAACACAAAGAGACATCCTGTTATTTTTTTTATAAAAATGATTATAGGATTCCTGTGTCCTGAGTCAAAATTTATCATTTTACGTTGTCAAAAAAGAATTTTTTATTATTTCTTACTTGATCTTAGGACAATGTATACTTTAATAAAAAAATAATATTTAGTCAACTGTAAGGCTTCTACAGAATAACAAGCCTGAATTTTATATGAAAGGATTATTGTGATATGAAGTGTAAGTTTTTAAATCATTTATTACGTGTTCTAAAAGCCCTTGTTTCCAGAAAGAGAGGGAACAATGGGCTGTTTATTACACTAGTCTCCAAAGTTTCATAATAAAGTTTTCTTATTCGTTAGGGACTTTTGTGAATTTTAATGGTTGTTCATTAATTTGAGTGTTCAAACGTTTCAACTACTAATTTCAATATGCAGGTAGGGGGTAATTTTAAGTATCATCATTGGGGATATACATACATTTTTCGGCCATTGTCTTATCCTTTTAAATCCTGCCTTGCTTCCCAATGTCTATCCGTAAGTCGACAACACTAAAGTTTTCTGTAGATACCTAAATTTCATAACCATTTGCGTAATTCAAAAGTGACAGTAGATGCATATGTTAATAATTTTTTTCTAAATTTTTTATCATCCACTTTTCATTGTAAGGATTGGATATTTTATTTTTACTCTTAGAAATTATTTTTTTAGTTTTATATCTCGCCTAACAGTGAGATATTTCAAATGTTATCAAAAAGCCGTTATACTTTTTCAATACCAATATACATTGGTTAGCGCACTGAAAAAAAAAAAATGCTTAAACCTGTCTCATAGCTGCTTAATTTAAATTGAACCACAAAAGAGCTCTTTCGCAGCACTTTGTCCAACCACTCGCAGCTGAACCGCATGGAAATACGCGGCTATCGAGCCCTGTTTCAGTAGTACAAATACTTAGAAGTCAATATCCTTCTATATTATGTTAATAATTTTACAGCTCACTGCACATTAGGGTAAGCTCCAAAAACGCATTACTGTTCACTTCGGATATAACTTAATATTTACTTTTTATAAATCGAGTGAAAATGACATAAGCCTTTATGTCTAATTGATATAGTAATCATATAAGTGATCTCTTTTCAAAATGTTTTTGTTTTACAGTTTTTACATAACGAATTACATATGAAATAGGAATGCTCTCCGAAAACCTAACGGCTCTGTATATTAAAGGTTGGGATAAGAAAGAAAAACCTGATACTTAAATCTAAAAATGAAATAGCCTAAAAATATCTCTCGGTTATGAGTGAAGCTCCCCTAAACTGAAGAACTTATTCAGTTCAGAAGTTGTCGAAATCATTAGGATAAGATGAAAAAAAACTTACTATTATATTTTGTTTTATAGGACAGAATTACGGGTTTTTTTCTGAAAAAAAACAATGAAAATTTTGTTTCATTATTGTAGTAATTTGAATTATGTTCTGACAACCTAAAATATAATAAAATAGAAAAAGTTACATCAGTTGAGTGCTATCCGTTTGTGAACTTAACTGCTTTAGGATTTAACAAAATTTTCATTCCAGAAAAGAGTTTGTACCTAATGCACCATTCACAAAAAAAATTTCTATCCTTAATTTGAATATCAATATCGATCGTAACTAATGAAAAAATAATATTTCTGATAAAAAATTGAAGCAAAAAAATTCTGTTGATGTATTTGAAAGTGGTTATTGATTTATAATCATGTGTAACATTATTCATTGATGTTTAAATCTAGAACTATTAAGATCACACTCCAATGGTTAAAACACGGCGCCGTATTTAACATTTTCGTTTAGTTTAAAAATGTACTTCTTATAGTACATGGGTCAAAATTGTTAATTTATTACAAAAATGTTTTTTGACAATGGAATATTTTAATACTTTTTCTGTTATGTTTTCGATAAAGTGAGTTCATTGTATTTTAGACCCTAGGAGGCATTTAATAATAATATATGTCAACATTGTTCTTTGTGTTTTATGTAAATTAAGCAATTTAGTAAAGGAATAAGAAATACCTATCTAACCAATTATCTTCCATTGATTTGGCTGCTTATAGACAGGGGGAGGGAGGGGACATTGGACATTTTATTACACTAGTCCCTAAAGTTAGAAAAGGGTTATTTTTGTGTTTTATGATTGGGGACGTAGATCAATTTATCGGCCAATGTCTTATCTCTCAAGATCCCTGGCTTTATGCATATTCATAATATTGCTTTTGTTCATATTGTTTAAAGTAAAATTCAATCATAAAAATAAAAAATTTGCCGCTCTCCAATCTAGAGCATTTTAAAATTTTCCTCACCATTAAAGTTCAGTCAATCAGGGAGGGAAGGGACTGTAGGATGTTTATTACACTAGTTGGCTTAACAACTTTGGGTACTTTAGGGAATTTTGATTGGTTGGTTTATTATGTTGGGTGTTTTAATCGTTTTAATCACTAATTTAAATCAATAGAAGGGGTATTTTGTGTATCATCATTGGGGATGTACAGTACATCAATTTTACCGCCATTGTCTTATCCCTTTAGATCCCTGTCAGTTCATACAGATTTAGTCATGTAACTTTTCAAGTTTAAAGAAAACCCAAAGTTGTATTATGAATATTATTTAGGTTGCACAATCTGTATCTTGGACATCCAGCTGATTGATCTGTTGTTAATTTTGCCTTCTGGAGGTTTTACCTGGAACAGCCATCATGGATAACAGAGCATTTGTGTGTGATGATTCTCCTACAAGCTCTTCTTCTCCAGGTAATATCCGGAACAGCTTTTATTGACAGGTACTTTGAACAGAATCTCTATTTGTATGTTATGAAGTTCATCTCGTCCAGAAGTCATCCTGGATAACTGACAATATGTCACATTTTGGAACTTTATTTTTAAAAACTTCAGATTTCAAAGTTTTACATTTCCCTTTATAATTACCCTAGCTGATTACCTCGTTGGGTCGGGCTTCTCCTACGACTTCACGTGATCATCTGGAGAAGCCAGTGTAGGAAATTAGTCCTGCGCATCTAAATGAATTTATGGACCAAGGCATTCTCCCTACTCTTACTATTAGTGTCACATGCCAGACATTGCAGCATTAGGTATCATTTCAACGTCTCTTATATGACACAGAGTGGGCTAAATTCGAACCTGATACCTCCCCAACAGCAAGCAGAAAATTGCTTAAAGAAAACATTGTGTTTTAACATAGATTGATGAATTATAAATTTTTATTTCAGTTGAAAGCAGAAAACTGGAAGGTGGTAAGACAGTTACATCCATAGAGATGGGATATGTAGAGTCAACTTCATATGAGTTGTCCATCAAAAACTTGGAGGAAAATCAAAAGAGAGAGCTAGAAAGACAGGTAAAACAAATTTTTCGATGGGAAAAATTGTTTGCCTATATCTTTTATACTTGTTATATATTGCTGACCCTTTAAAATTAGCATAATTATAGCACACTAATTTATAGAAAGAAAACATAATTTAAATAAAGATTTGTTGACTGGGCAAGTTTTTCCTAAAAATAACCTTTGTTTTTTATAGTACCTATAGTTAGGCCAAAACACAGACTAAAATACCAATGACAGGCCATTACACATATTAATTGACGAATGGTAGGCCAGTATGATGTCATTTTTGATAGGCACTTTAAAAAGCTTCTTTGTTGGGTAGCCTTAAACAAAAGCAAAAACACACATTGATATTGTATATTTTTGTTAAAAAATTGAAACAACAAAATATATTTCATATAAATTTTTTTATAATTTACCTTTTTACTAGGAAAGTAGTTCTGCCTCAAGTTCAGGAAATGGTAGCACATCTATTCAAGCTTTTAGACATAGAAAAAAAGCAATCACAAGTTGTAGGTAAAATATTTACAGAATGGCCTTGAAACCGACTATTAGCCGTTTCTCAGCCATACTGAAAAATCATGTATAGCTTCGAATTACAGACAATATTCAAAGAATATTAAAATAAAAATCATAAAATAAATACACGTTTTGTTAGCCCAGACTTTCGTCCCCTTGTGTCTATCAAAACTGGTTTTAATCTTATCCTTTTAATCCTTTTGAAATCTGTTTATAATAATACCATGCGATAAATGAATATTAATGACCAGGATGACAACATATAAAAGTAGCAGAACACAAAAAATCACCGATGGGCAAACGCGAACATTTGAGGTTTAGATCCGATGTTCATTGATCATAAAACAGAGAAAAAGAATAAGAAAGAGAAAAATGAAAAAAGAAAATTACAAAACCTTTATAATAGTTATTTCTTTCATCGTATTATAAACGGCTTTCCGCGGATATAGAATGTACAATTATAAGATTAAAACCAGTTTTTTAGCCCGTGCCCTCCCCCCCCCCCCTTAAACAAAGTGCCCAGTTTTTTAGCCCCGAGGTGCCGAAGGCACGGGCTAAAAAACTGGTTTTAATCTTATGATTGTACATTTTTATATTCGTAGAAAGCTGGATATAATACGATGCCAGACATAGTTTTTTCGTATGGATGAGAACCGGTTCCTATCCACCGGATTCGAATGAATACGAGAAAAAATATTATATCTTTTGTAGCATGACTTAAGGAGTTTCAGAAAAAAAATAATCTTTTTCACAAAGCGTTACGGCCTGAATAATTTCAATTCTAAACATTTTAAAACAAGAACATGACAACATCCATAAAAGCGAAGCTCTGAAACGATATGAC
Source organism: Acartia tonsa (assembly GCF_053477335.1). Taxonomy (NCBI): domain Eukaryota; kingdom Metazoa; phylum Arthropoda; class Copepoda; order Calanoida; family Acartiidae; genus Acartia; species Acartia tonsa. The sequence goes on along the minus strand of NC_137265.1, from coordinate 9,376,834 downwards.
AGACGAACATTGACTTTTGTTGAGTGTCAGAACTGAATTTACAAAATATGAAAATATACCTAAGGTTTGACAAAATTATACGTAAATTTGTTGCAAAACTTCTTAAATACAGAATTCTGTTTAAGGACATACTTACATTTTTAATACTTGATTATAGAGATGCTTTGCTCATAATGTTGTACCTTTTTGTAATAGGAATCAGTAATAAAAAAATCAGATCAATCGGATGTTTTTATCACATAAAAAAATGTTATGAAAAATGTTAAAAAATCAACATGTTTAAAATGGACGTACGGACATTCTGGTAACGTTTATAGAGATGCTACGCTTTATAAATCGTACCTAACTACTACAGGAATCACCATGCAAATTTTGAAATCGATAGGACAATTATAACATGCCTAAATTAACGAATAAAAGCTAACTATCTCGGACGGACGTACGGACGGACCGACTCTAATTATAGAAAAGCTTCGCTTTTAATAATGCTTTTATAATATACTAAAATTAACAGATTGAGTTCTCCAGATTAAGGAAGCTTCACATAGGTCCAGGGAAGGTGTTAGGCTAATTTAACTTTTGGATCTAATTCTTGAGATTGTTTTTTGCTATTTTTCTGCACTTCTCTACTCCTTTTACTACAAAGCCCCTAGATGCTAGGGGCGCAGCTGGTGATTGATTGTAAAGTTTTCATTGAAATCATCTTTATTTTATTTAGAGAGCCATCAGTAGAAACAGTTGTTACAATAGCTTCAGGTTTAGGTAAGGTATTTAATAATAAAGAATTCAAATTGTTTTTAGAAGCGAATCTACTCTAGACTCTAGTCTGTACGTAAAAGAAACGCCTATTTTAAATTTCAAATTATTATATCTGGTTTACATGAAGGCTAGGGTTCGAATCAAGGTCCAAATAACTAATCCTTGTTTCTTGAACAATGTTGAAAATATAAAAACCAAAATTGCACCGTGTTGAATTCGCATAGAATGGAAATATCTTTTATATTTATTTTTCTGATTTTAACACTTTTATTGATTATGGAAAAGAAAATGGTCGATAAATTGACGTACAACCCCAATGATTATTCACAAAATTACCACTTAGATTACAATTTGTGGCGGTAACATCTGGAAACCAACCAATCAAAATTCAATAAAAGTCCCCAAAGTTGTTAAGCCAACCAATATGAAAACGTTACTAAAAAAAACTTTGAATACTAGTATAATAAACACAATTAATTCTTTCAGAAAGCCCATCACCAGAATTAGAACGCCCCAATAGAAGAAAATCAGTTTCATTTTTATTTGGAGGTGTGGGGGACAGCACCAAGAAAATGTTTGCTGATGCAAAGTAAGTTAACATGTGTGACGTCATAAAAATACATCATAACAGAAAGAAAATGACTGAAGAAGTAGGAAAGGAAACCCCTAAAAAACGAGATGGATAATAGACGTATTTTTATGACGTTACACATGACACTTTTCGCTGTTCCGTTAACTTGATGTAGGATTAAATTATTTACATAAAAAAATGCGCCAATTAGTAGACCACACTGTGTTATACTAGAAACATTTAAAATACTGCTTTGTTCGGCGCGTGAGTATGTAGAAATAAGAATAATGAGGAATACCTTGACTCAAAAATAGGTGCAACTGCACAGTTAGGACTACCAGACATTTAAAGGGTTGTTTTGTCTGTTAGGAATTAAACCTTAGTGACAGAGCAACGCAAACAGTTAAAATGATCCTAAGGTTCTTGGAAAATCACTACAAGTCAAAGAGAAACTTGTCCTCATTAAAAAAAAATATAACAGTTAGTGCTGGAAAGTGTCCTGTGTGTGGTCATAAAAATACGTCTCCATCTCTTTTTTAGGGGTTCCCTTTTCAATTTCTATTCTCATCCCTCCTTTTCAGACGTATTTTTATGACGTCACACATGACATTAGTCTGAATTAAATAAGAATAATAAACCTTTTGATGTAAACAAAATATTTGATAATTAAAGTCAATTAATAGTGTTTAAAAACTCCCTATTAGGTCAACCATGCTGAAATAATTTGCCATTTAAAAAGTAACTTGGAATATTTTTTTAGGAAAAGAAAACTGTTAACAACATTAACAGATGTTGCGAGACAGCTGAGTGTGAGTACCCACGGGAGGCCAGAGGTAGGGTAGGCCACACATACAATACATGATACAAGTAGATACAGATATCTGTGGAAGGCATGTAGCTGGGTGCTGGAAGGCATGTAGCTGGGTGCACGGTGTACCACACTCAAGGGAATTTATATTAATAAGAAATGTATGATAGTTCAGTAAAAGTAAAAAATGTGTTTTCCAGTATGGCTTCAAAACTGATTAATATACAGTGAATTACAACCGGTTCTCATCCAAACTGAAAATTATGTATAGCATCGTGTTATATCCAGTTTTTTACGAATATAAAAATGTACAATCATCAGATTAAAACCAGTTTTGTTAGCCAGTGCCTTCGGCTTCTCGGGGCTAAAAACTGGCTTTAATCTTATAATGTACATTTTTATATACAGAAAGCTGAGATGAATTCTTAAAAACATCTTTTTTGGCTCACTGCCTCACTGATTTTAGTGAGGCAGTGAGCCAAAATGTTTTTTTAAGTATTCACCTCTGTTTATTATACGATGAGATAAATAACTATTCCAATTTTCTGAGACAACCAAAAGAAATGTAGAGAAAAAGTCATTCTTCGATTAAAAATTTCAAATTTATTTTAGATATTTTTCCATATTCTTAATGGTTGTGACGGAAAACAAGAAACTGATTATTTAACTCACCCCTGTAAATTAACTACATCCTTTAGTGAAAACTAGACTATTTGCCTTTTATTGAAAGAAGCAAAAAGGCCTGTAACTGTACCTTATTTTAAGAAAAAATAAGTAGTTTTTGAAATGTAGTCATTTCGAGACATTATAATTTAGAAAATCTAATTTTAACCACTATTAGTTATCAAAAACAAGCTGACATATTTTTTAAAAAATGATTCAAATATTTTTTCTCAGAAATTAACTCAAAAACCTAAAAAATATTACAGATGGTATTTGAACTTTTGGGATAAACAATAGTTTTCAAATAAAAAAAACTAAATTCCAACTGAACTAATAAGGCTTTCATTTAAAGTATGTACACCATGTTAGATCATCTAGTTTAAGGTTTAACTTATCTTTCTTTTTGTGACATTATACATTGGGGCAAATTTAGGACTAAATATTTTGCGGGTCGCTTCCACCTGGAAACTTTTTTTTTTTGGCTAATCACAGATATACTGTATTCGACAGCTCTGGTTTTTTTTGGAAATAGAAATAAGTTTTTTTTAATAAATTAAATCCTAAATTTTTATATTTGCCCCACTGTGTGTAATGCAACAAGTAGGAGTACTGCAATATATTGTACATAGTGTGCAGAATAAAAACTGGTTTTGGTTGCTGGACAGGTAGCATCAGGGGAGCATGCGAGTTATAACAGGAACTAACAAAATGGTAGGATAGCTATATATATATAATACAAAGTAGAATGATGTGTGTCTGTCCGTCCGTCCGTCTGTCCCTTAAGACCTAAACCACTGAACCGATCGGATAATACTCTTTAGGGAATATACCTACTGGTCCTCTGGTGGTTTAGGCTATTTTATTGCGGGGTGGGACACCCCCAATCCCCCCCCAAAAAAACAAAAATAAATCTCAATTTTTTGTAATCCAATTTTTTAGATACCTTTTGGGGCAAAGCCCTCAGAGGCTATAGGCGAAGCCGCTAGTCCTAATATATAAAGTAGTATGGTTATTTTGTCTGAAGCTTAAGATCTCAATAACTACTTAGCCAATTGGGTTCTTTATTTTAGGTTAGCTTTGTTGGTTTTAAAGTATTTTGTTTTCTGTTTTAAGTGTTGGGATGGTTTTATGCTATTTTTCTAGAAGCTAAGGGCGTAGCTGCTAGTGATTTAAATATTGTTATGATAATTTGTAAGTTCAAAATATGTTTATTTTTGTTGCAAGGGTATTCCTTGCGTACTTTACTTGAGAATGCGTTTTCCAGTATAGTTTCTAAACCGATTAATATCCGCTGTATTAGAACCGGTTCTGAGCTAGTTTGAAAAATAATGTAAAGCATTGGATTACAGACAATTTAAAATTAAATCATAATACTAATAATTTAGTTTCAAAATTTTTCATTTTAATATTAGTTGAAAGCTGCCTATAAGATAAGATCAATAACTATTCCTGGTGTAATAAAAATTGCGCCTTATTAAACTTAAGTTCACTTTTTTATTGTATCTATTTAAATGCAATTTTTTTATATTTTTGAAAATTAAGTAAAAGAAATAGCCCATACATTTAACAGTTTTTTAAACAAGATTCCAATATTAATATAAGAATTTTATGGGTAATTATTTTTTACATATTTTATTTTAATATCTGGCTATACAAAAAAAATGTAGCCAAAATGAATTATTCTTAATAAGTATTGATCATATAAGTAGATAGGATTATATAATTTTTAAAAGCATAATCCATTTATATATTTATGCTTTACTTCTATTTTATAATATTGATAATTTTTAGGTTAAAAAAAAAAAACTTTTATGTTGGGTTAGTAAAAAAACATAATATTTGGCATAAACTAAAATAACCCGACGTAGTCTATTCCGTAGTTATCAATTAAACTTTTTAAAAGCGAAGCTTTTCTATAATTAGGGTCGGTCCGTCCGTCCGTACGTCCGTCCGTCCGAGATAGATAGCTTTTATTCGTTAATTTAGGCATGTTAGAATTGTCCTATCGATTTCAAACTTTGCATGATGATTCCTGTTGTAGTTAGGTACGATTTAGAAAGCGTAGCAACTCTATAATCAAAACCAGAATGTCCGTATGTCCATTTTAAACATGTTGATTTTTCTACTTTTTTAACAACAAATTTTTATGTGATCTAATTATCCGTTTGATCTGATTTTTGGTTCCTGGGACAACAAAGTTCAATATTATAAGCGAAGCAACCTTATAATCAAGCCCTTAAAACGTAAGTATGTCCATAAACATTATCCTGTATCAAGCAGTTTTTCAACAAATTTACTTACAATTTTGATTCGACTCTTATACTTTTATATTCTGATGATTCAGTTTAGACACTATACAAGTGTTAATGTCCGTTTGTCCTACCGTTTCAGTGCTTCGCTTTTATAGATGTTGCCATCCTTGTCCAATTTATAAATATCAGGAATCTCATGTGCTACCTTATGTTTAGTGGGGGAGGGAGGATTATGAACAAGGGGATTATGGTTTTGTGACTCCGCCCATTTTTACCAATTTAATCCAAAGGCCAATTAAAGCGTTTCTTAGATTTTTAAATGCCAGGAAATTCATGTACTACCATATGTTTATGAGGGGGGGGGGGGGATTAGGGATTATTGTTGTTAGACTCCGCCCATTTATACCAATTGAATTCATAGGCCCATTATATAAATAGTTTCTTAAATTCATAAATGTTATGTATTTCATGTCCTACCATATGTTTAGTGGGGGAAGGATTGTGGACAAGGGGATTATGGTTGTGTGACTCGCCCATTTATACCAATTTAATTCTCAGGCCCCTTAAATCGTTTCTTCAATTTATATAACTAAAATAACCCGACGTAGTCTATTCCGTAGTGTCAATTAAACTTTTTAAAGATCATTTACACAAAACCTATTAAACTTTTTTACAGGTTAAACTGATTTAAGGTTATTTATTGCTCTTTGCTATCACGTGGTTAACGAGGACGTCCAAGCTTTTTTTTTGAAAGGGTATAATGCGGGTTTTCAAATGTTTGAGAAGGGTAATTTAATGTATTCTTTAAAAAATTGTGAGGTGTAAAATGGGACGTCTAAGCCCCTCTCCCTCTAATATACAAAAATATTCAAAAATATGTCTACACTAAAACATTTGAGAAATTGAAAACTTAATATAAAACTCATGATCTATTTAACTGTAAAATAGATAAGAAATTTGATAACAATTTAAATTTATAATTGTATAATCAGAAGAGCAAAATTATCTTTCCATTCTGTCTTATCAGAGGTAGAGGGATAGTGTGATGAAAGATAAATTATTATTTAAGAAAACTAAAGAGTCGAGCTAGTAATTTGACGTCAAACTACTAGCAAAATTATTAGTTTTAGGGATTTATAGCCGCTCTTTTTTATTCCTGTTTTTGTAGCTGCGATTTTTTTGTTGTAGAGGGAGTATTAACGTCATATAGCTCATTTATTGGCGGCTACAGAAGACTTAAAGGCGAATAGCATTGATTTTTTGGTGGCAGCGGCTGCACATTTGCTAAAAAAAATGTGGCTTAGCTGCATATTGCTGATTAACAAGCGGCTACAAGGCATTTTTGTGGCTGCGGCTAAAATAATAGGGCAGGGCTGTGAGCTTAAATATTTGCCAAGCCCTTCAATTCATGCAGTACAGAATATTTTATAAAACTTAAAAACATAATTTTTTGCTTTGTCATGTCCCTTTGTCCCTGGTGTCTATAGACAAAAACTTCTTCCCTTTCCTTTGCCCCCATTTACATTATTAAAGAAGAAAAGAATTTAGGGAGTATAAGGGGGGGGGGGGGAGTAGTGACATAGAAAAGACAGGGGAGGGTGTTGTGCTAAGGAAAACAGTAGCTAATTGCACTTGCTCGTGTAAAATACAGAATTTTAAAAATTAAAGACACACATATGCAGTGATATATATTTAAATTCACTGAAGCGATACTATGCATATCTATAAAATTTTTTAAAAAACAACTCTTGTGATGTGAAAAAATAAGGAATATTGTTTCGTAAATATTTAAGTAATAGTGTACTGTGAATAGCTACTTTTAATAGTGGAAAGTTTCCGCAATTTTCCACAAAGAAGTGAAATATTTAAAACTTTATCGAAAAAATGTCGTAAAAAGTGATAGTTGTTAAAAGGGACACTCAACTTGCTGTAATTAATTTCAGTGGAAAATTTTTCCATTATATATATCATTTACATATTCTACAAAGGGGGGGGGGGGGCAATTTTAAAAATCTCGTAATCCAATTATCAAGTGCACAGAAGAATAATAGAAAACTAGAAATCTAAAAAAAAGTAAGTTCATAAAATCACATATTACATTTTTTTTATAAATTTAGTTTCTATTGCTTATTATCTGTTTGTAAGATGCTATATATAAATTTTGAGCCTACAATAAACAGATATTATTAAGATTGAATTTAATTTATATTTACAACTTTCTGGCTTCTAGAAATCTTGTCACTAAGCCATTACAATGTTTAGTGGCTTTTATTGTTTAGAAAGAATTAGTGCAAAAATCAAGTGACGTCATTGCATTATATCCGCATGTATACTGTATAGATACATGACCTAGTCGTATTGCCAATAAACAGACTAATTTTAGGATATCTTAAAAATTCTTTTCAAAATTACCATGTAAATATAGATTTTTCTTAGCATCCTGTTAGGTTTAGTCTAGTAAGATTAACAGTAGCTCCATTAATAAGTATCAAACGCTTTGAAAAGTTGATAAATAATAAATAATACCTGTTTATAAGGTAGCAAATAATTATTTTTTATTATTTTATGATGTATGATTTTTCCATAAGATGAATAAATCATTTAAACAATGCATCCTGCTTATAGAAAGTTACATGTCAAATTTTGGCTTTTTAGAATCTCCAAACAAGGTTATTTCTAGATGTACCAAATACTTGTTTTACGGGATATCTAATAGATCCCCCCCCCCTGACGTTTTATATCTAAAGTTGAGTGTCCTTTCCAAAATCAGTGTGAATAATGGGACGCCGAAAATCCTCGATAATCCAGGCGGGGTCCAAGTTTTATGCTACAGTAAAATTATCCGCGGCTAACTATCAGAATTGCGATGATGAGTTTTATGCAAAGCAAAAGGTAAGGCTTTAGTATTTATTTTGGGGGATTGCAAGGACAATGGATAATAAATAAATTAGTTAATTTCCTAATAAGCCTAAATGCTTTTAAAAAAAAGAATATCATTCATTATAGGAACTAGAAGATTTATTATTCATTGCGCTATCTCTTTCTCTTTATACATATTCTCATTTCTTTAGAAATGAGGAAGATGTACATTCACCCCCCCCCCCCACCCGATATCAAATTTATTATTTCACCTCCCTCTTCTAAGATATTTTCGTTCTGAGATAATCTATTTCGGGGTACTTTGACCTCCCTCCTCTTGAGAACGCCTTTAGATATATACTTAACTAAGTTAATTAATATCCTATTATATAAAGTAGTAAGCTTTTTTTTTGTCTGTAGCGAAGGATCTCGCTAACTGATGAACCGATATGGTTTGATATGGTTCTCCTTTTTAGGTCCCAGGGTGGTTTTAGTCCGTTTAATTTTTATAAAAAAAAGTCGTTGTAAGGTTTTAAGTTATTTTTCTGCACTTTCATGTCCTTTCTAATATCCCTAGATACTAGGGACGCAGCCGCTAGTGTATATATAAATCAGATGAATTTTTGTTAAAATTGCATGTACTTCCTTATTTATGACATATATTGAATTTATACCATGTGATATACCAATACAGTTTACCAGTTCAATCTTATCACATTTCATGACTTAATTTAGCTAACAAGGCAGAAAGGGGGGGGGGGGTTGTGGGATAGTCACTAGTCCCCAAAGTTTTATAAAAACGTTTTCTTATTCGTTAGCTTAACAACTTTTATTGAGCTTGATAGGTTGGCTTATTAGTTGAGTGTTCAAACGTTTAACGTTTAAACCACTAAGTTTAAACTACATAAGGGATAATTTTGTGTATCATCATTTGGGATGTACATCAATTTATCGGCCATTGTCTTATCCCTCTAGATCCCAGGATTTTAACATAACAAGGACAATTTTGTAGGTGAAAAGCGTAGCTATAACCAACTATCAATCATTTTTGCAAATTTTTTTTTCTTTTTTTTTCTAAATTTGCAACTGCAATGTCTGCATTTCTTTCTTGGTAAATATCATGGAGGAGGGTGACATTGGATTGATGATTACACAGTACCCAAAATGTAATAATTACGTTCTTATTCGTTGGATCTTGGACAAAGTAGTTTCAGACAAAGTAACTTCGGTCAAAGTAGCTTCAGGACAAAGTAGCTTCAAATATTGTTTTTAGAAGTTTCAATAATATTTTTACAATTTTTTGGTTAGGTTAGGTTAGGTTATATGCTAGCGGGCCGAGCGCCCGCGCCTAGGCAGACCAGGGAGCCGAGCGCTGCGACCATGACCTTTATTAACAGTGGAGACTACTTTCCTTAGGAGGCTACTTTGTCCTGAAGCTACTTTGTCGGAAGCTACTTTGTCTGAAGCTACTTTGTCCGAAGCTACTTTGTCCAAGATCCTTATTCGTTTGGGTACCTTTATTAAATTTTGATTGGTTCAAGGTTGGTTAATAAACTAGCAGTGATCAAAAGTTTTAACCAGTAATCTTAATATACTAAAGAGGTAATACTGTTTATAATCATTGGGTAATTACATCAAATTATTGCTCTCTGTCTTATCCCCTAAGATCCCTGGTAAATCTAGGTTTGCTAACTCAACAATAATAAATATCAAATTCTGAGAGAGAACAGTATTACAGGGAAAGTCAATATCACTGCATCAAACTAACTACAGGGATGGGTCAATTCACATTAATCTTTCCTCTCAGTTTTATATGTAAAATTCTGATCGTGAGAACATAATTATCACAGAATGCAAAGTAGATTTTGGGGATATTTACCCCTCCCCCATTCCGTGATAAAACCTGTGAAAGCATTTATCATGAAGTCATCGGTTATTGCAAAAATAATTTTATATATTTTTTAGAATAATTTAGTTATTTCTTGATACAGCCAGTGAAAAGTACGCGCTTGGTTATTTACCTCAATTTTAATCTATATTTAACAAGGATAATTATGTTCATAGGTTGACCAGCAACTTAAAGCAAAGAAAGTTATGAATTGAAAAGTATTAAATCTTACATTAAACAAATGTTAAGTCGATTTTGTTAATAAATCACTGACTATGAAATTTCTAATAAACTGCCTCACTTAATTTTAAGCTATTAATGTAGATGAAATTGTACAATTAAATTGATAAATAAGAAAGATAGAATTATACGTCTACTGCACCCTAGTTATAATATAATATAACTGTGCTACATAAGAGTACAACCAGTAATATCCAATTTTATGGCACAAAAAAAACAATAAACCACAAAAAAATGTGTGTTAGTTATAAAGTGAACTTCAGTGATTTTATTCAGATTTTTTTGCTCTCTAAATAATCAAATATTAGAAATATTGTTTGTACTTTGATTAAAAATATAATCACAGATTTTAAATTTTCATGACAAAATTACATTTAAGTTATTAACAAATGTTATTTACAATGAAAAACAAGGACAATTATGTCCTTCGTTATCAGCACAACAATTACAAAAATATTTTTGTAAAGAAAAAAAGGGGAGTAGTCCGTTTCGTGGCAACGCCCCTTCAGGGGCGATTTGTCGTATTTTTAAAATGGCTTTTGATAGGCTATTTTATGTTTGGTTAGGTTATATTGGGTTAGGTGATTGCCCCACAGGGTTGGGCAATTGGCCCCGCAGGGTTAGAGCCCCAAGCAGGGGCTAGAAATAAGAGAAAAGCTACTGTGAAAAAAGCGAAGAATCGCCCTTTTAAGGAGCAATGCTATGAAAGGAACTATACCCCAAAAAAGTCATGGATTTTTGTTTTATTTTTAAATCTGCCATTAAACAAGAAACTTACTGTCTTAATCACTGTTTATTTGGTTGTATAGACGGACAGATGAACTAATTTGTAGAAAAGTTGCTCTTATTAAAGTGTTAATGAATAATTTTCAGTTTAATTTGTTTGTTATTCACAGCTTACTCTATTTTAGGAAGTTAAATGTAGTCTAACTTGTTTGATTTTTTATGATTTAATAAGAGGAAGACAAAATACAATAAGAATATGACTGGCTCATACTTCCGGACGGACATAGAAACAGTGGTGTGCACAGCGTTTCACCACTGGGGGTGTAAAACAATCATAGAGTGAAAAAGGGGGTTTAGCACTCCTTTACACCCCCCAACCGCAAGCCACTACATAGCAAGTTCTAATTTAAAAAGCGATTGTCTCAAATTTGCTGTAAAAAATAATGAAATGTGAGAATTTGAGGAGAATGAATAATGACATTTTTCAGGTCATCATTGTGGTTAGTTGAATTTGAGCTGCCGAATGTGTACACAGTTTCCACGGTGTTTCCTCATCCTATCTCAATATTTGCTACTAGCCGAAAAAGCTTCAAACTTCCCAAAAAATAAAAATTTTGAATGTATAATGTATAAAAACTTTATACATTATATCGCTTTTCCTTTTGACCGGAGTAGCTGAAAATAGCGTTGGCAATAATTAGGTTATCTGCTGTACACATTTGAAAATTATTGAAGAAATAGGCAATCCATTTTCAGCTCATCTTTTCAGGTCATGAAGTTTTTTAGCTAGTAGTAAATATTGAGATAGGATGAGGAAACACCAAGGAAACTGTGTATACATTCGGAAATTCAAATAACACTGACCATCATTGTAATTCTTGGTGTGCATTTATTTCCGCATATGTTACACATTATCAAATTAACAGAACTACTACATGTTCATTAAATTAAAAACACCATAAACTAATAATATTTGATTTATAGGGTATATTTGACTTTAAATTATACGCTATAAACACGTTCTGTCACTCGTAGACATAAACTTTGGAATCTTGTTTAAAAATCTTGATTGGTGGGTATAAACAAAAAGTGTCTAAACTTTTTTGCCAACATTTTTAATTTAGAGAATGTATGATTGTAGGTGTCCATAACTTTATCGTCATTGCAATTGTCTTATCCCTCCTGGCCACCTTCACTTTGATTCACCCTAGTATCTACATATTTGCTGTTGTTTCATATTTCTAATTGAATGCAAAAGCAATTCTTTCCATTTTAAATTTTCTGACTTTTAGGAGTCTTCAGACAAATTAAAGTAGAAAACAAATCTCCCCTCATCCATCCCCTCTACTTAAGTTTTCAAATTCTTTAAAATATAAGTTGTGCTTATATTCTCAACTAGGCACTCTAGGAAAAACGTCCATATTTCTATTTTTTATCTAAATTGTTTTTAGCTTGCCATTGATGCGCTACTAAAAGACGCAACTATCCTTACTTTTTTTCCTATATGCCTAGAGACATAGATGGAATAAAGATTTATTTTTTCTGTCTTTTTCTAAGTTAATTGTAATTGATTTTATAGAAAGAATAGCATAGCAATTAAGCTGTCTTGTCTAAAATAATTAAACTATTTGTTTACAAAAATAATTACATAATCATAAACTATTTTCTTATTGTTATTGTTATTGAAAAATTAAAACTAACGGGGCCGGGATAGGACAATATATCATAATTTAATCTTCACCCATAATTTTATGTGCGAGATAATGCCTTTAAGAACTTGCAGTGGTCCTAGGACAAACGCAGAAGTCCCAAACGCAGGAGTGGACACTTAACCTAACTTAACCTATTTTAGACAATCTTTTAGGTTTATTAATGCCTAACCCCTGCGGGGGGCTTATTTGTACATTCATATCTTAACCTAGCCTAATTTGTATAGAAATACTTAATTAAATTAAAATTTTAACACTCCTGCGTTTGTCCACTCCTGCGTTTGTCCTGGAAGCCTTGCAGTTTTTATAAGGGTATAACCAGGGACAGCAAGCTTTAAATTTTGAGGGGTTAATATGAGGGGTTTCAAAGGTTTGACAGGGGTAATGTAATGTATTTTTTAAAATTTTCAGGGGGTTAATTAGGGGGTTTCCAAGATTGAGGGGGGTAAACATCCCTTTATCATCACCCTTGGACGTCTATGGATATAAGAACTAGGGATGTTGTAGAATCCTCTGAATATTGAACGTACTTTTAGCAATTTTTTGCTTAATTTTCAAAAGGATCACTTTCATGTTTCATGACAAATTAACAGGGAAGGAAAGGACAATGGCACTTAAATTATTCTACACATTTTCTCCACCAAAATAATTGAGGCTTATACAGACAGATATCAAACATAAGAATTGAGGTAGTAGAGAGGATTATTTTCTCTTCCAATGCTCTATCCTAGTATTTAAAATTAAATATGTTTATATTTTAAACATCTCTCTCATTTCTAATTTTAGTTTGTCCTAATAAAAACAAGGATGACAACATCCATAAAAGCGAAGCTCTGAAACGATATGACAGACGAACATTAACTTTTGTTGAGTGTCAGAACTGAATATACAAAATATGAAAATATAAGGTTTGACAAAATTTTACGTAAATTTGTTGCAAAACTTCTTAAATACAGAATTCTGTTTAAGGACATACTGACATTTTTAATACTTGATTATAGAGATGCTTAGCTCATAATATTGTACCTTATAGTAATAGGAATCAGTAATCAAAAAATCAGATCAATCGGATGATTTTATCACATAAAAAATTGTTATTAAAAAAGTAAAAAAATCAACATGTTTAAAATGGACGTACGGACATTCTGGTAACGATTATAGAGTTGCTACGCTTTCTAAATCGTACCTAACTACTACAGGAGTCACCATGCAAAGTTTGAAATCGATAGGACAATTCCAACATGCCTAAATTAACGAATAAAAGCTAACTATCTCGAACGGACGGACGGACGTACGGACCGACCCTAATTATAGAAAAGCTTCGCTTTTAATAACAGCAATTATGTGTCTAAGAATGCAGGGAAAGTTGGATTATTATTTACCAATTCTTGAATTTTTGCTTCTTTCTTAAAAATATTGGGTAGGATAGGGGTTTAAATCAATTATTTTAATAACTTATAATTGTGATTTTCTTTGTAAATTACAGGAGTAGGTTGTCCAAAATTGCTTCCCTGAAAAGTTGAACCAAATTAGTCAAGTCATATTAGGAATTAAGTTTCAGAGAAATGAACTGGTCATCTTAAAATTGTCTCATACAACACTTTTTTGAGATATCTTTACACTATTTATCTACCTCCTCTTATCTAAATTCTAAAACTCTTATTAGTACATTTTCCCTGTAAACAATGAAATTTAGAAGTTAAAATTTGTTTATCTTATAAAAATTGATATGATAACAGAAACATAATTTTTGCAACATTGCATTGCTACTTAAGCAAATAAAATATTTATAAATTATTTTTAAAATATCATAATTAGGTAATCATATTAATTTTGTATTCATTGTTTTAAAAAACTGAGTATTTTTCTTTTAAACTTAGTTTCCCTCAGAATTTATGTAACTATGGAACTTCGAAATGCTTGGCTTATTTTGTAAAATTAATGTTTTGCTATTTTTGGGATTTTAACCTACATAATTAAGAAATTAAATACACCCTGTATAAAACTTTATACAGGGGCCGTGATTCAGCAAATTATTTCTTTTTGAAAGAAGTTGTATCAACTTTTTTTTTTATAGCTAGCCGGTTCTTTTAGTAAGTAGTAGATGTAAAATTTTTCATAGAATTCAAATATGCAATCGGTTTTTTTGTAGACCTCTTATTTTTTAAGTAATTTAAGTTTTTTAAAAAAATAATTAAGTCGGTTTTAAGGTACTAAAACGCAACAAAATAAAAGAAGAAAATGGTCAGTAAGAACAAAAATAGTAAGATCTTTAATTTGACACCTTACTTTTAAAATTCTGTTGAGTAATTATTGAAAAAATCTATTTTTTTAACCTCGGTATAATAAAAACTTTAGACCTAAATATTTTCTCAAACAGACATAAAAAACATGGGTTCATATATACCATTAGAATCAGAAAAATATTACGAATCCATTGTAAGCAAAATTGAAAAAAATAAAAAAATTAAAAAATTACAGAAATGGCCAATTATTTTTTTTGTTCAGACAACACTATTGTTTTCCCTTTTTTACCCCCTCTTTACCCCCTTCCCATTTTTATACTCAATTGAAGAATTAAGACGTTGCCTGTACAACATAATATGATATTTTCATATAATTCCTTTTATTGTAGTTTATATACTATATTGTAAACTTTTTTTTTCAATTTTGCTTACAATGGATTCGTAATATTTTTCTGATTCTAATGGTATATATGAACCCATATTTTTTTATTTGTGAAATAATAAAATTAAGTTCAAAGTTTTTATTCTCGTGGGTTTAAAAAAATCGATTTTTTCAATAATTACCTGACAGAATTGAAAAAGTAAGGTGTCAAATTAAAGATCTTACTATTTTTGTTCATAATGACCATTTTCTTTCTTTTTTTGTTGCATTTTAGTACCTTAAAATCGACTTAATTTTTTTTTTTTTTAAACTTAAATTACTTAAAAAATAAGAGGTCTACAAAAAAACCGATTGCATATCTGAATTCTATGAAAAATTTTACATCTACTACTTACTAAAAGAACCGGCTAGCTATAAAAAAAATAGTTGATACACCTTCTTTCTGAAAATTAGAATATTTTTTGGGGGTAAAACTTGTTTTGAGATTTAACCAAAGGGAAGTTGGGGAAATAAAGAAAGTGGTTTGGGTGAAAATTTTCACACAGAACTGTTTTTCAAATTTCTGGTTCCGTGTCCCTGCTTTATACATGTGTTTTAAATTATGAGAATGATCTCTAAGTGTTTTTAATAAGTTTTTTTTGTATGCATTTTTGCTTGAAATTTAAATTTTGAAATGATAAACAGTTATAATTTGTTAAATGTCAAATATTTTGATTTTTTTTTCATTATAGAATATTAGATAATTACTTTTCATCTGGGGCAGGGGCGTCCAAGCTTTTTTTATTTGGGGGGGGGGGGGGGGGGGGTAAAATTTTGAAAATAAAGAGTCTATGATCTGGGGCTGTGATTCAGCAAATTAATTCCTAATTAAATTGCTGAAATTTAGATATTTTTGTGGCGTAATGTTGGCGTAAAGTTTGTTTTGTTCTGTAGCTAAAGGGAAGTGGGTTTTGGAAAAGTTTTCACTTAGAATTGTTTGTCAGAATCCTGGTCCCTTTTCCCTGATTTTTATGACATATCTGACGTGCTGACAAGTTTAATGCAAATTGTGTGTCAACGTTTGAATATGTTTGGTTATTTGACACTAGTGGCTACAGCCCTAACAATAGGGGGAAGGAGTTGCTCTTTTTGAGGTTGATGCAATTAATGAAATAACCATATTTTTATATAAATATACATTCTCGAAAGCCATACAATAGATGTTTATTGGTATAAATTCACTACTATAAACAGAAGCTGAGAAAATACGCGTATCTTCAAAATGTTTAAGGCAGACAGACAGAAATTTGACAATAGAGAAGTTTTGCTCATAAAAAAAGGTTTTTAATTTTCTTTTCTCGTATTCATTTGAATCCGGTGGATAGGAACCGGTTCTCATGAATACGAAAAAACTATGTCTAGCATCGTATTATATCCAGTTTTCTACGAATATAGAAATGTACAATCATAAGATTAAAACCAGTTTTTTTAGCCGGTGCCTTCGGCACCACGGGGTTAAAAAAACTAGTTTTAATCTTATAATTGTACATTCTATATCCGCGGAAAGCCGTTTATAATACGATACGAGAAATAACTATTATTGAAGTTTTAGCAATTTTCTCATAGTACCTTATCGAGCAATCTAACTGCCCCTCCACCCCCGGTATATTTTATTTTAAAAATAAATTGGAAATTAGTGGTATGGGCCCATGGGGTGTAGTTTTTCGTTTGTTTGTTTATACTTTAGGTCTGGTTAGATTAAGTTATGTCAAATAATTTTTAATTAATTTTGAATTAAGGGGGAGAGGGGTTCAGTGTTTGATAGGCAATTAGTGGGAAAGCGCCGAAATTCTTAAAATGTCAGTCAAAAAGTAAAAAGATAAACATCTACTGCAATTGCCTTTGAAGGAAACTAAATATCTAGGATTAGAATTTTACACATTTTTGTCATTGCTGATCTCGCTTCTTTTATAAAAAAAATACAAGGAAGATCATGTCCACAGAAAAGACATCTTGATATGTAGCACCGTAGACGTATTATAAATAGATTTTAAATTCCGTTTTACGTTAGTGTACACCATAGCAAAAACGTCCAAGTGGTGGGGTGGGTAAAATGGCATTACTCCTAAAAAGCATAGGCTCCCTTACCCCATAAAAAATTACCCCCAAAATTTTATGGGGGTATTACCCCCACAAAAATTACTTAAAACCCCATAAAAAAGTTGACGTATTGCGCCATGGTCCAGTTTCCAAATATAAGGTGCAATGGAAAATCTCATAAGCCAAAATGTAGGTTCGTACTCCCAAATTACAATGCATAGACGTCCTTTCAACCTTTGTGTGCTTTATAGAGTAACAGCGCTACCCCCAATGGAAACTCTTCAATACTTTAATTATATCAATAACAAGGGTGACAATATCCGTTAAAGCGAATCTCTAAAATCTAATTTTAAGGTATACAAAAAATAACACTTGATAGGCAGAATATTAATAAAGTCTAAACAAAATTGTATCTTATACTGGATACTGTTTAGAACATTTATTGGACTTTATTTTAGATATGCTTTGCTTATAATATTGTATTTTTTTGTTCTAGGAAATGGAATCATCATTTCTAAAGTGAGATAAATATGAAAATAAGTAATAAAAATTACATGAATTAAAAAAAAATGTCTTGTCGGAGACAAAGAGAACAAAATGGCGGGAAACCAAAATATTTTCAAAAACTTGTTGCCCAAGAAAAACATTTGAAAATGAAATTACTTTCTGAATTTAATCTTCATCATAAGGTATTGGGTATGAAATTTTATTGTAAATATTTGTAGACTTAAAGCTTATGATAGATGTCACATAATCTTCACTGTTTATTAGACTATATAAGTTTGAAGGAATTTTAATTAATATAATAGATTTGAAATCTGCATAAAATTTTAAGGTTTTTTTTATTAAATTCGTTTTTTATTTAATTCTTTATTTAACGGTGCAAATACGATTTAAGTTAATTAATTTTGACATCTGTGATTGGTGGATTGAAAACTATCTGCGCTCTGATTGGAGAAGCTTAAGTGTCGTACATCATTCAACCAATTAGAGCGCGGGTAGGTTTCAATCTAGCTTTCCTATTGGTCAAAATAAATAAACTTAAATCGTATATAAATAAAGAATTAAATAAAAAACGAATTTAATAAAAAAACCTTAAAATTTTTATTATTATTATTTAAACTTTATTATGATATGTAAAAAAAAGCGAGGTAAAAGATCACAGGTTTTAGAATAAAAGTAGCACATATTTAAATTATTATTAATAGAAAGATACTATAAAATCTATATTATTAAAACAAGCATTAAGATAAAATCAATTCAAAATTCGAGGATCCAAGAAGATTAGAAGGATGGTTCTTGAAGAGCAATCTTGAGACATTCAATATCTCCCTCCTCCATGGCTGAGGTTGCAGGGCTGGAGATGCCCTGCTCAACAAGGAAGTCGCTGAACAATAGGTTGGTCAGCTTTGCAGGCGCAGAGATCCTTCTTGAGTCTAAAAGAGACAGTAGGAATTCTGCCAAATTTGTGTTGGCAGCATCGTTCAGGTGAACGCCATCAGTTAGGTTGCTGGCTGGAAATTTGCCTTTAAAAATTTCCTGATAAGTCACAAAGTGAACACGGTTCTGGACCACGCCTGGACTTGCCTGTATGTAGCTTGTGAATGTACTGGTGTAGGCGACCATGTCCAGCGGTGAACCGTCCAGGCTGTTGATAGCATGGTCAGTGGCGTCACAGCATGCAGATTTCAAATCTATTATATTAATTAAAATTCATTCAAACTTATATAGTCTACTGTTTATGTAGCAAATCCAACCAACCTGATGATATAATAGGTTTTATGCACAGCACATCCTATGAAAAGTTGAAAATTAAAGTTTTTTTTTCAAAAACCAGTTTGGGAGTTAATTTTAAAGAGGGCAGAATCCACCCATTCTAAGCTGTTTGGGTGCTTTAAAATTAAATTTGTAATTGTAATACTATCAATAATAATACATCAGGGAAAGAGGGGACAATGGCTGGTAATTACTCTGGTCCCCAAGTCCCATAATAACGTTTTCTTATTCGTTGGCTCAAAACTTTGGGGACTTTAGTAAATTTTGATTGGTTGGTTAATTAAGTTAAGTGTTCAAACTAATTTTAATCTACAGAAAAGGTAATTTTGTTAAATAATCATAATTGGGATGTACATTTATTTATAAGCCATTGTCTTATCCCTTTAGACCCGTTATGATATTAATATACATGTTAAGACATCTAGCTGTTTTGCGGCTGCAGCTTCTATGTAGCAGATTTTGATACTGCAATTAAAGAAATGATAGCTACTGCATGACACAAAATTATTTATATGAAATGATTTCTAGCACATGTTAAAAATTTTGCATTAAAAAAAGTATACAGAAATTTTCAAATATACTATTATCTAAATCTTTAATTTTATTTTCATAGATCTAAAATTTATTTTTCTCGTATTCATTCGAATCTGGTGGATAGGAACCAGTTCTCATCCATACGAAAAAACTATGTCTAGCATCGTATTATATCCAGCTTTCTACGAATATAGAAATGTACAATCATAAGATTAAAACTAGTTTTTTTAGCCAGAACTTCTGCACCTCGGGTCTAAAAAAAATAGTTTTAATCTCATAATTGTACTTGCTATATCTGCGGAAAGCCGTTTATAATACGATGCGAGAAATAACTATTATTGCATCGTAATAACCCAATCATACTATAGACATTAATAAACAATTTTTCCTAAGACTGACGCACAAAAGTCTAAAAGTCTGTGAGACGTACTTTATATTAGACTGTTTGTATTTATTGTAAATACTTATATAAGAAATTGCACGTCATGTTTCACCTTTGCACAAAAAATTGTAGATAGAAAGTGACATTATTGACATTTTTAACCCTTAACTACATAGAAAAAAATGTATTTTTTGTATAAAAGTAAAAATATGCCGCCAATATTTAAGCCTAAAAGTAAGTTTGGAAAAATGACACTGGTGGGAGGAGAATGATATTGAACTGTAAATTATACTGTCTCCAAAGTTGTATAAACATATTCTATAATTCGTTGGTTTCAAAACCTTCCAAAAATTATTATTGGGTTGTAAAAAATAGCAAGCAGTGTTCAAAATTTTCAAACTATAATTCTAATGTACAACAGGGGTAACATGAACATTATAATTTTAGTGTGCATTAATTTATCGTCTATTGTCCTATCTCTGAATAATGAACAGAATAAATATTAGAATTGAATTTTCTCTGAGATGTAATAAAACCCAACTCATCACAAAATCTTTATAAAGCTAGAGGGGTTTACTTTATCACAAAACTAGCAGCTACGCCCCTACAGGGGGGGGGGGGGAGTCGACCATCCCCCATTTATTGATTCTAGGTTTAAAAAGAAAAAAAATCTTCTTTAGACTAAAATAGTGGGTTGAAAAGTTAGAACACTGCGAGCTTGTAAAACCCAAGAAGATTTGAAAGTCCACTAAGTTTCTAAATCAACGAATAAGAGAACGCGTTTTTAATTATTCAGAGAATGGTATGATCTATAGTCCAATGTACCCTCCCTCCTACTATTACTACTAGTATTACTAAAATATTGAAAGTTGGCGACTAACAAAAAAAAATCAAAAGCATCTCACACACATAGAGCTTTGATCATTAATTATGTCAAATTAATATTTATTGATAACATCTTGGAAATTAAGGATTATTTTTATAAAGCAAAGTTTTTATACACTTAGGAGATTTTCTTCTGTCTGTATAAACAGATAGCTCTGCTTGTTAATTTAAGCATGGTAGCATCTTAATATTGATTTGAAACATTATTTAATATTCAAGTAGGCATTTGAACCAGGTACAAGGTATAACCAACAAGAAAAAAATCTGAATTAATATTTGGAGGGCCAATGGAGAGGTCGTCAATTTTACGATGTGTTGCCCCCCAACGACAACTAAAATACACGTATAGGTTTCGTGATTTTTTTCGAATTAATTTCATTGTTGGTATAAGCTGTATTTGAACCTTGCCATGTATTTATATTTCATTTTAAAAAAGATTTAGAATTGCCTTATTAACTTATATTAGAAAGTTGATTCCTGCTACAATATTGCACATTTTTAATCAACGTAGCTTATCTAAAATAACTCTTGATTGTTAAGCTTCGCTTGCAAGAATGTTGTCATCCTTGTTTTTATATATCTCTTTAGTCAGTCTACTTATTTATTTCTTATGGGTTAATACGAAAGGAATTATTTTTAGACAAAATTTCTTTTGAGATTAAAGAGCCTATAAATAGTTAGTTTTAGACATTACCTTTTGTATAAAGACAATTTTAGTTTGCAGTTGTAAGTTATTTAAAAATTATAGTGAAAAAATTATATATGAATAATAATGATTAATACATTAAGAAGGAGATTTATGGTAAGTTTTGTCTTATTTAATCATTTTCATAGAGATTAAATCAGGAATAATTATTTATCACATCGTATTATTGACAGCTTTTCTCGGATATTGAAAAGAAAAATTTTAAGATTAAACATATTTTGTTAGGGCGGGCCTTCGGTTTTGATTTGATTTAATTCAAATTTTAATATTCGTGGAAAATTGTCTGTAATACAATGCTATACACGAATTCTCAGCGGATATCAATCGGTTTCGAAGCCATATTAGAAATATTTTGAGACTAATCGATATACCTACTTAAAAACTTAAATGCCAAAAATACAATATTTTTTGTTTCATCTGATATTTGCTTTAAGATAACATTATTTAATAGAAAATACCTATTTTTATTAACAACTCACAAATGCAGAAAAAAATCATTAAATTTTGTCCCAATCATGATTTATATTTTGAATAGCGTAAAATTTGGCTGCATAATATTTTACCCAGATGAAACATCCCCCCCGTGCCGCCAATCTGTCGCTAAAATGTTTTGGACATTTGAGTTGTTAATGTTGAAAGTAATGGGCTATTACACACATATTTACATCTTATTTTTTTTTACATAAACTCGTTCTGTCATTTACAGTTAAGCAGATGAACAAATAATGTTTTACTAAATAATTACAACTGTGCGCATTAGTAGCAGGAAGTATAGCACTCCCCACACCCTACAAAAAAACCGGTTCGAAAACAATAAGACCGCCTTTTTTCAAAAGTCCATAGATCCGACTAAAAATAAGGTTACTGTAGATTTAAAGTAAATAGATTAGGTTAGGTTAAGTAAAGGTTAGAAGAGCTCAGCAGGATTTAGAGCCCCATGTATTTAGGACTAGAATAAGTTTTCTTTTCAAAAATAAGGAGTTTGGTGGTTCGGTAGTCAAAGAATAGGAAAGTACATATAATAGAGTAGCTGCGCTTCTTGCGCCAAGGCAAAAAAAAACATTTATCTTTTGTTTGTAATCATTATTTTTTAAAAATTCTGCATCTTAAGACTTTTTTATCTGCCCCACTGTTTTAAATAGTTTTACATTTCTTTTATTGTTATAATCCATCTAAGAATGTAATTTTCTGAGTAATTATAGATAAAAAAGGTGCTTTTGATTGATTCAATACAAAAAAAATAGGCTTGTGAGGGTTATTTTAGTTTAATATTAGAATCGATGTATTATTACTTGGATGTTTTACCAGAGTTTCATGTTAACTAATTAAAATGATTCTCGAAGTTGGCTAAAATATTGATACCCCCAATCCACATGCTTTACCCCATCCCAACGCCAATCCATGATTATGCAGGAATAGACTAATGGAGGCTAAATTAGTCTGAAGACGAAATTCTGTCTTTGATAGCATAAAATGTTTAGGGGAGATTAATTTATCTACTTTTTTCTGTTTTTCTTGCATTACATATTTTGAAAAACTGAAGCCAATCTTTTTGAAAATTTTAGAAATATTTATCAGTATCGAAGCTACTATGTAATTAACTTTGTCTGTCCGTCAGTCAGTCAGTCCGTAAAGCTATTTTGGAAATTTAAATTTCTCGGCTAATATTGAAGATAGACAGCTGAAATTTTCAGTGTAGAATGTGCATAGCCTACACATTGTTTTATTTGTCTTTCTATCTGCAATGCTTCAAAACCTACTTATGGATGTTGTCATAATTGTTTTTCTAAATTACCGGCACATCACTAGAAATAACTAATGCACAATTAAAACAGAAGTACACTGTATTGTATTATCATAAAAATTGCCTTTTTACATTAGTTTTAAAAGCTTTACTTTCCAAAATACCAAAAACAAAGTAATTTGTAATGAGGATAGATTGATAAAAAAAATTAGAATTGCTATTGACTTTTAATTATTTTCAATATATAAGGCGAAAAATGTTTTATATTTTGATTATATTAATTATTATATTAGATATAGGGAACATTACTTTTATACCTAACCCTCGTAGTCCCATCCAGGGGTAGCTATTCTAACAATCAATTCTAAAAAAAATCACGAAACCTTTTAAAGTTAGGTGGAAGTATATTTTTTTTTTTTTTTTCATGTAATTGAAGAGGGTTTGGTAAGAAGGGGAGGAAAAGGGGAAGGGGGTTGTGGATAAATTTTTCTTTAGAATTGTTTGTCAGAATCGCATTCCCTTTTCCCTGAGTCCCATAACTTTGAGAGTTTTAGGTGGGCAATCAACTCCCATGAGAAAAAATTTGGGTTTAATAAAAATATATAATTTAGTTTTTATATAGTATTATACCAATTACAAATTTTTATTATATTCCTAATTTTGTTAAACAGGGGTGTATAAAAATATATATTGTAACAGAGAGGGGAAGAATAAGAAAATGGACAATAAATGAATCTTCCGCCTAAAATATGAACTAGATTCATCCTTCTATATTTAAAAGAAAAAAAAAATGTTGTGGGGGTGTTGGTGTGGAAACTCCCCAACTTTCGTCTCATTATCTTTAATTAAGAAAGAAAGATTTGGGGAGGGAGGATTGATTTATCATCCATTTTCTGATCCTATTACTCCTGACTTTTATTAATAAGGGGGAGGTAGGTTGTGCTAAAATTACGTAAAGGTGTGTGTTTTAAAGACTTTAAAATAGGAATAGAACTCTAAAATTTTGTATGGCAGTTGCTCTAATATAGTACATATTTACGTTATACCCCATCAAAGCAACTGCCATGCCAAAATTTAGAGTTCTATTTTTATTTTAAATTCTTAAAACTCACACATTTACGGAATTTTAGCACAACCTACCTCTCCCTTGGTGAAAGAAATTAGTTATTACAATATGTATCTATTAACATTCTAATTATGAATGCCTTCTTTGTAAAATATTGTAATATTAACCAGCAAGAAGGAAAAAAATTGAAGTAAAAGAATATTCTTAATTTGTGTATCTTAAATTTCTTTTTTAATATTTCTTTATATTTGAACTGTAATCTTATAATAGTAATTTACTTAGAATACTAATTTTATTGTATGGGAAGTATTTGCATTAAAATATTGTAATTCTACTACTGTATATATTTAGTTTAATTTTTTTATAGCAATAAGTATGTATAATTTTTATAGATTTATTAAAATTAACAGGTGGGGGGGGGGGGGGGGGGCCCGGGGGGCTCGTAACTAAGGTTTAAAAGTCATTACAAAATATAGAACATTATCTGTAATTTGTGAAACTTTAGAAATGTGAATTTTCTATTAGCACCAAGATTACGAGTTACTTACGACAGTATCCCCCCCCCCTTCCTCCCCCTTATTCTTTTATTGATGACTAAGACAAAACGGTGCTATCACACATAGTACCCTCTTTAGCACTGATTCTTTCCCTCCCCCTCCTAAAATATAAATTGAAAACAAGGGGGTAGATTTTTGTTTGTTTGTCTATTACTTTAGGACAGGTTAGGTTATTTGAGCACTGAATAGCCCTGCATGGTTTGGGCAGCCATAGGCCCCTCTAATAATAGGCATGGAAAAAATACAATCTACCCCTCCCCCCTTAATTTTCAATTCATTTAAAAAATGAGGGGATCAGTGCTCAAAAGGTCATTTGTGGGAAAGCACTGACAAAACAAATAAGACATTGTACCTAAAACTAATTAATCAAGAATGGGAATTAATATTTTTGTTATGCTTTCAGGACCAGGAGGGGATGTTGGGCCTCTCTCTGCAGGCTATTCTAGATTATATTAATAGTGATAATATCAATGGACTTAGATCTTTTCTGTCTAATAAACATGTACAGGTAAGGATGTTAGTAGTGCAGCTACTTAGTTTTCATATGTTCATCTAGATAACTTAATGGCATAATCCACTTGTAATGATGTGCAGTATAAGGTATTGTTAATGAACATCCATCAGACAATCAACTTTTTGATTGTACAACTATTGTTTGTAAGTCTTAACTATACATGGTAATAAGTTTCACTTGTTTATGGGCCAAGTCATTCCAACTACTCTACCTATTAGTAAAACATACCATATATAGTAACAGTAGGTGCCATTTTTATGAACTCAATTATGACGCGGTGTGGTTTAGACACCTATCCAACAGCAAGCAGACATGCTATTATTTACGCGTTTTTTTTTCTCCATGTTTACTTCTAAGAACTATTAAGTAATGAAAGGTTTTGTGAATATCAGAAGCATTGAATATTTATTCAACTTTCAATTTGAGTGGGATATCAGTTACCCCGGACTTTAGCTGCCCAGTAAAAAGGGATTTAAAATTTTCTGCCTTATTTTAAAAGTTTCAGGGTTATAAATTGGGGTTGAACACCCTGAATTTAATAGCGCTCATAAGAATTATAGATAAAATTAAAATAAATGTGTTGTGTTTGTGCCAAAATAAACAAAATATGTTGAGAAAATTGATTAAAATATTCAAATATGTTGAATTCTCAAAAAAAATCTGTTAAAATAGTCATTTTACTTTATCATAAGATTTATTTACCTGTCTTCTGTAGGTTAACCCTTCAATTTATTTACAAAATGTTTTAGATTGACGAAACTGATGAAGAAAATTGGACAGCCCTGACCTATGCTGTTTCACAGGGGAAACTAGAGGCTGCACAAATATTAATAGGTAAATATTATAGCTTGTCATGCACAGTGTTTTAAAGGAGAAACTAGAGGCTGCACCAATATTAATAGGTAAATATTATAGCTTGTCATACACAGTGTTTCACAGGGGAAACTAGAGGCTGCACAAATATTAATAGGTAAATATTATAGCTTGTAATACACAGTGTTTCACAGGGCCGGGAAACTAGAGGATGCACAAATATTAATAGGTAAATATTTTAGCTTGTAATACACAATGTTTCATAGGAGAAATTAGAGGCTGCACAAATATTAAAAGGTAAATACTATAGCTTATAAAAATCAAGAAAGCAAGATTTTTCATCCAATGTCATGAGTTTTGTTTACAGCTTTTCTGTCATTCAAAGCATGGATCTAAAATGATAGGACAATAGCCAATAAATTAATTTACATGCAAAAAATTTTCTAATAGATTAGGTTGAAAAGTTTGGAAACTCAACTTAACAAACCAATAAATCAAAATTTAATAAAAGTCCCCAAAGTTGTTAAGCCAACTAATAAGAAAACATTATTACTTAATTTTGGAGGCTAGTTTAATTAACAGCCCAATTTCCCTTCCCTTTCTGCTTTCAAATCCTTTAGAGACAAAATGTAGTGTTTTTCTGTTTCTTAATATTTTGAATCATTACTAGATCATGGAGCAGATATCAATCACATGACCTCAGACAATACAACCCTCCTGCACCATGCTGCTATTGAAGGTCATGTTCCTATGGCTGCAAAACTTCTGGAGCTAGGAGTAGAGGTATGGACTTCCATCATTTATAATAGACAATTCAAAAATTTTTTTTTTTGAAATAGCCACCAAATTATGAGACGTTTCTTACACTAAATTGAATTTTGAAAGAATTGAATATGTGGTCTTTAGATTATGACAAAGCATTTGACTCCTTACTTAATCTATTTACATGAACACACTCCTGTTATACAAACTATTTATTAATATAATATATTCTAGGTTGATTCTAGAGATTCAGGTTCATGGACTCCATTATTATTATTATGGTTACTTCTATACAGACTATTTATAAATATAATATATTCTAGGTTGATTCTAGAGATTCACGTTCATGGACTCCATTATTATTATGGTTACTGCTAAACAGACTATTTATAGATATAATATATTCTAGGTTGATTCTAGAGATTCAGGTTCATGGACTCCATTATGATTATTATTACGGTTACTGCTATACAGACTATTTATAAATATAATATATTCTAGGTTGATTCTAGAGATTCAGGTTCATGGACTCCATTATACTATAGTATACAGACTATTAATAAATATAATATATTCTAGGTTGATTCTAGAGATTCAGGTTCATGGACTCCACTACTATGGGCATGCTATACAAACTGTTTGGAGATGGCCTCCCTGCTTCTTCAGTATAATGCAGATCCTAATGCCAAGGGGATTTATCATTGTACAGGTATATTGAAACGAGACACACAATTAGTTTTGTATTATTGGAGAATTTGTACCCAGTAGTAATGCATATTTTGATATAGCCTAGCCAAATGCCTTTTTGTATTAAAAGAATTGATTATGGGCCATACACTGGCAAAATAAGTAAAATCTTCCAATTAGAATAACTTTTACAGCCCTTTAGATTAGATTATGCTAAATAAGTCAATTAAGGGGGGGGGGAAGTTTGTACACTTATAGGAAATGAAATTCAGTACCAAAGTTTGGGAGGGTACTGTGGGCTTGTTTTTAAAGTTATCAACCTAATTCTTTTTGTAGGCTCTCTTATATGACTGGATATACACGTATTTCTTTGAAAATTGAATTTCGGCACTTTCCTTCTAGGGGCTTGTGGAGCAATAGACCCCCCAAAACAGTAAAAATATGAGTTCTGAACTTATTTTTAAAGATATCAACCTGATTTTTTTTATAATACTTTTTTAACATAACCGAATCAACGAACAATTACAGATTTCATTTTGGGACTTTCCTTCTAGGGGCTTGTGGAGCAATAGACCCCCCAAAACACTAAAAATATGAGTTCTGACCTTATTTTTAAAGATATCAACCTGATTTTTTTTAATAATACTTTTTTAACATAACCGAATCAACGAACCATTACAGATTTCATTTTGGGACTTTCCTTCTAGGGGCTTGTGGAGCAATAGACCCCCCAAAACACTAAAAATATGAGTTCTGACCTTGTTTTAAAGGATATCAACCTGATTTTTTTAATAATACTTTTTTAACATAACCGAATCAACAAACCATTACAGATTTCATTTTGGGACTTTCCTTCTAGGGCTTGTGGAGCAAAAGACCCCCAAAAACACTAAAAATATGAGTTCTGGCCTTATTTTTAAAGATATCAACCTGATTTTTTTTAATAATACTTTTTTAACATAACCGAATCAACGAACCATTACAGATTTCATTTTCGGACTTTCCTTCTAGGGTGTAGTGGAGCAAAAGACCCCTAAAACACTAAAAATATGAGTTCTGACCTTATTTTTAAAGATATCAACCTGATTTTTTTAACACTTTTTTAACATAACCGAACTTGGTAACTTTTACAGATTTCATTTGGGACTTTCCTTCTAGAAGCTAGTGGGGCAAAAGACATGCTGTATTTGTTGCAATTGAAAAACCAATCAATAACTAATAGTTTTCTTTTTTTACACTGAATACTTAATTTTTTTCAATTATGTAGATAGTTTTTGACTTTTTTAAATTTTTTTAAATTTGTTAGGATACATCATCATTTTTAGTCTTTGTACAGTATTTCTATACCAAGTATTATGAAACCTTAATCTAGTTGTCTTAATGTAATTTTTTTAAAGAATACTACATAATATTTGAATATGACTGTGAATTGATTCAAGCGCATTTTCATTGGACCCTAGAAGGAAATCAAAATCTGTAATGATTACATAGTTCATTTATGTGAAAAAATTTCACATTAAAAAAATATTTTTTAGTGTTTTGCTTCACTAGCTTCTAGAAAGTCCCAAAATTAAATCTGTAAAAGTTACCAAGTTCAGTGTTAAAAAAGTGTTTTAAAAAAATCAGGTTGATATCTTTAAAAATAAGGTCAGAACTCATATGTTTAGTGTTTTGGGGGGTCTTTTGCTCCACTAGTCCCTAGAAGTAAAGTCCCAAAATGAAATCTGTAATGGTTCATTAAGTCAGTTGTTAAAAAAGTTTTCTTTAAAAAATCAGGTTGACATCTTTAGAAATAAGCTCAGAACTCCTATTTTTAGTGTTTTTTTGGAGTCTTTTGCTCCACTAGCTCTAGAAGGAAAGTCTCAAAATGAAATCTGTATTGTTTCGTAGATTTGGTTATGTTAAAAAAGTATTATAAAAAAATCGGGTTAATATCTTTAAAAATAAGCTCAGAACTCATATTTTTAGTGTTTTTGGGATCTTTGCTCCACTAGCCCCTAGAAGGAAAGTCCCAAAATGAAATCCGTAATGGTTTCTTAGTTTGGTTATGTTAAAAAAAGTATTATTTTTAAAAAAACAGTTTGATATATTTAAAAATAAGCTCTGAACTCATATTTTTAGTGTTGGGGTCTTTTGCTCCACAAGCCCCTAGAAAGAGAGTCCTAAAATGAAATCTGTAATAGTACGTAGATTTTGGGGGTCTTGCTCCACAAGCCCCTAGAAGGAAAGTACCAAAATGAAATCCGTAATGGTTTCTTCAATTTTCTTTTAGTGTTTTTTTGGAGTCTTTTGCTCCACTAGCTCTAGAAGGAAAGTCCCAAAATGAAATCTGTAATGGTTCGTTGATTCGGTTATGTTAAAAAAGTAATATTGAAAAAAGTCAGGTTGATATCTTTAAAAATAAGGTAAGAACTCATATTTTTAGTGTTTTGGGGGGTCTATTGCTCCACAAGCCCCTAGAAGGAAAGTCCCAAAATGAAATCTGTAATGGTTCGTTGATTCGGTTATGTTAAAAAAGTATTATAAAAAAAATCAGGTTGATATCTTTAAAAATAAGGTCAGAACTCATATTTTTAGTGTTTTGGGGGGTCTATTGCTCCACAAGCCCCTAGAAGGAAAGTCCCAAAATGAAATCCGTAATGGTTTCTTCAATCGGTTATGTTGAAAAAGTATTATTTTTAAAAAATCAGGTAGATATCTTTAAAAATAAGGTCAGAACTCATATTTTTAGTGTTTTTTGGGGTCTTTTGCTCCACAAGGCCCTAGAAGGAAAGTCCAAAAATGAAATCTGTAATGGTTCGTTGATTCGGTTATGTTAAAAAAGTATTATTAAAAAAAATCAGGTTGATATCTTTAAAAATAAGGTCAGAACTCATATTTTTAGTGTTTTGGGGGGTCTATTGCTCCACTAGGCCCTAGAAGGAAAGTCCCAAAATAAAATCTGTAATGGTTCGTTGATTCGGTTATGTTAAAAAAGTATTATAAAAAAAAATCAGGTTGATATCTTTAAAAATAAGTTCAGAACTCATTTTTAGTGTTTTGGGGGGTCTATTGCTCCACAAGCCCCTAGAAGGAAAGTGCCGAAATTCAATTTTCAAAGAAATACGTGTATATCCAGTCATATAAGAGAGCCTACAAAAAGAATTAGGTTGATAACTTTAAAAACAAGCCCACAGTACCCTCCCAAACTTTGGTACTGAATTTCATTTCCTATAAGTGTACAAACTTCCCCCCCCCTTAACTTATAGCCTTTCCTTATATTTTTTTCCAAAAAAGAGTCTAAAAGGCTTTCTATAAAAAAGTGTGTACATTCTTTTCTTCCACAGGAGTTGTATGGGCCGCTGGACGGGGTAACCTCGAGCTAGTGAGACTCCTCATATCACATGGAGCTAAATGTGACCATGGAGACAAGTATGGGACAACCCCCCTGATCTGGGCCTGCAGGGCTGGACATGCCAGTGTTGTGGAAGAGCTCATTGATCAAGGAGCTCAGGTATCATTTTCTACATCCAATTGCTGTAAATGAAAATGAATAAACTTGTTAAATTCCTTTCATAGAATTGTCTCTTATGTTATAGGTTGATACTGTTGGAATGTACTCTTGGACCTCTTTGTTAATGGCTGTTAAGGGAAATTATTCTAATATAGTTTCAATTCTTCTACAACACTCACCAAATGTCAATGCTGTGGACCAGGTTATATTTATTTTTTTTAAATACAACTTTTTTGAAATTATTAAAAGTTTCTATTAAATAAAAACAAATACCTTAAAATATTGCAGAATATATTTGGTATGAACTTGAAATCATTTCAGGATGGCTTGACCGCTCTGGCATTAGCTTGCAAGGAGGGAAATTATGAAATTGTGTCCCAATTACTTTCTTCTGGAGCATATGTTAATCTTCAGGCATGGTTGTTAACAAATAGATGTTATTTGTGATAAAATTATCATTTTAAGGATAATATCCTCTTTTTCAATACTAGCAGATATGTCCCCTGGGCCTCCATAGGCATTTGAGAAAAGGGGCGGGGAAGTCAACCCTCCACTATCCATTGTAATTTCAAAATTAATTTCAAAAGGGAAAACAATTTTGGTGGGTATTTTTTTCATGGGGTGGTTTTTCTATGGAGGGTCGGGTTACCCTCCCACAAGTAGTCAATTCATACACCTTTCCTGGACCTAAAAGAAGCTTCACATTAAAAGAAAAATCATGTAGGTCCAGTGGTTGGCTAGATCTTAAACTACAGACAGAATGGGGCATTCCTATCCAGTTTTTTTTGTTTAGGAATATCATTCTCATTTAAACAAAAAACTCATTTTTTTTATGCTAAAATGTGGTTTAATTTTGGTTTTTAATTTTCATTTATTTCCCGGCTATGATCATTTTTATCCCTGATATCAAGTTTCTTTTAATAATTAATAAAAATTCAAAAATCTTCCAAAAAAATTTGAAAATCTTCTAAAAATGACTACCTCGGGGAAATAAATGGTTACCTCCGGGAAATAAATGAATATTTACATCCACTATTTAAGGGGTTGTTTATATGGGAATGAATATTTATTCACGAGATAATTGAAACAAAATTTTCTTGTGATCTATTCGTTCCTACTTTTATAATGACTCTAATGTGCAACCTGAAACTGCAAAGGATCGTGCTGGTGATACCAACCTGATAATAGCCGCCAAAGCTGGACATAAAACTATTGTGGATGCACTCATCAAAAGATATGCAGATCTAGACACAAAGGTAAACATATTAGCAGCTTTTATCGGCTGCTTATTAATATAGTTACCAGAGTTTCTCTCTGTTAACATTCCCATGTCAATGAGAACCTAATGTATATTGTTTACTTTGTTCGTTAGTCTGTCGGTCATGCTTTATTTTTGAGATTTTCTTTTTATATTCATTTTTATCTTTTTTTATAATAAATTTTACATATGTTGTAACCTTGTCTGTTTGTCCAACTATGATTGTTTAAAGCTTCGCCTCTTAAAGTTGTCATCCTTGTTCATTGTATGATTAATCAAGTCCTGGTACATATTTTTTTATTAGGGTAAAGACAACAAGACATGTTTGTATTGGGCTGTTGAGAAAAATCATCCGAGGTAATACAATTTTCTCGTATTCATTCGAATCCGGTGGATAGGAACCGGTTCTCATCCATACGAAAAAACTATGTCTAGCATCGTATTATATCCAGTTTTCTACGAATATAGAAATGTACAATCATAAGATTAAAACCAGTTTTTTTAGCCGGTGCCTCCGGCACCCCGGGGCTAAAAAAAGTAGTTTTAATCTTATAATTGTACATTCTTTATCCGCGGAAAGCCGTTTATAATACGATACGAGAAATAACTATTAAGGTTTAGGATTTTTAAGGGGAGAGGGAGGGGTTATAACGATTTCTCTTGGACGTCCTTGGAATTTTAATTATTATAGGCATCTTAGAGATAAGACAATATATGATAAATTATAAAAGATTAGGTCCTATCCTATTACATAAAGTAATAAGATTTTTTTTGCCTGTATTATAAGATTTCGATAATTACTGAACCGATTAGGTTCTCTATTTTATGGAAGCTTCACATGGGTCCTGGGATAATTTAACGCGATTTGATTTTTAGATTCAAGTCTTGAGCTGGTTTTAGGCTAATTTCTTCTTTTATGTCGCCTTTGAATAGGGAGCTCCTAAATACTTGGGTCGTTTCCGCACCTCGAGCCTCTAGGGGCTCTATATTTGAAGGTATATGAAAGGGTAGAAAAATATCCTAGAACAATACCCAAACTTATTCAAAAAATATCCTAAAACAATAAGAAGCTTCACTATAAAGGAGAATCATATTGGTTCAGTGGTTAGCGAGATTTTTCATATACAATTTATAAAAGATAAAAAAAAATATTAAAAATAATATTTTTATTAGTGTTGTGAAAACCCTGTTAGCCGCAGGAGCGGATATTGAAATACCAAATGTCGAAGGAAATACTCCATTACTAAGGTGAAACTTGAATTAAATATTTTCAGAATAGTATCTCAACGTGTCAAAAATAATACACTTAAACTCTTTTTGTCTGTCCGACTGTCTGTTATTCCTTAACACTATCTAGATAATTATTTTTCATATGAGGGAAATGTGATTTACTCAATAATTCCATTTCTTATTCTACATGTTAGGAAGGGGGGGGGGGTGAATTCGATCCCTATGGCTGATATTCAATTTTAGTTTCCCTCCCAAAAATAGCTGTAAACATTCCCAGGACAAAAAGGAGAAGCTACCCTGTAAAGGAGAACCATATCAGTTCAGCGGTTAGAGAGATCCTTCGGTATACACACAGACAGACACACAGAGAACCTGTTGCTTTACTATAAAAAGTGTGTTTATATTTTTTAACTTTGCGACTTACGGATGTTTTCATCCTTGATTGTTAATATATTTCTATTGATGTAGGGCTGTGAAGAATAGAAACCTAGAAATAGTTCAGATGTTGATAGAGAAAAAGGCCAAGCTAAGCGCAGCTGACAAATCAGGTAAACAAATATTGACATTGTACGTACGGATGTCCGTGTTATAGAGCAGCTTCACTAATAATAACTTAACAATAGGCAAAATTTTTTCCAATTTAGCTATAGCTGTTCCATCATTCTGCGTTTTATCCATAATGATTTTAAGAAAGGCTCAACAATGGCGACTGTTTCTGAAAAACCTATTTTGTAAACAAAAAAAATAAAAGTTACTGTTCTTTCATGAACATCAGTACAAACTACAAACAATGTCTAGAAATTGTTCCAAAACTTGCATGCTGAAAATGTTTTGGATTTCCCTAGAGCAATACAAATGACGAGAAAGATTTTGAAAAATATTTTAATTGGTGGAAGAAGAAAAAAACCAAACGCATTTTTTTCAAAAGGCATAATATAGTTGATGTATTTTATTGTAGGTGATACAGCACTGCATATAGCAATGAGGGCCAGATCTAAAGCTATTGTTGGTGCCCTTCTCAAAAATCCAAAACACAGTCAACTTTTATACAAACCTAACAGGTAAAAATTAAGTTGTTTCTGTGTTTATGTCTCTCATTTAAGATCTCGCAATTTTGGATATGTATTTTTTTATGTTAAAGGAAAATTTGTGGTTTCTCTCATACTTCCCTGTCGGGCAGGACTCCTCCCCTCTTTATTTTGAAAAATGTTTGTGTGTTTGTTTTTCAATTAAGTTTAGGTTAGGTTATATTGGCTTAGTGTTATATTAGGATACCCCTGGGAGGACAAGTAAGGGCATGGAGTTTCTAAATTGAAAATTCATATTGGCAAGTTTACTCTCTACCTTATTAGCCAACAACTTATTCTAACCGCCCTGGGAAACTTATTGGTTATCTATTTTTAACCAAAACTAACAAAAGTGTATATTGCTGTTAAAAGGGTAGTTGCACGAAGTCCATTTAAACTTGAATTAAGTGAACTGCGTATTTTTTCTGTTCAATATTTTAAACTACACCTACCAGGACATATATTTGAAAAAAATTAAATTTTCTACCAGATAGTTTTTAAAATATCAAGACTTGAAAATCATATTTTTTGGATATAAGCAACATAAATGGCTGTCCTGTTTTTACAAAAACAGCATGACTATTTTGTTGGTGCCTACTTAATTGCTATCCTATTATATAAAGAAGTAAGCTTTTTTGTCTGTAGCGAAGTATCTCGATAACCGCTGAACCAATATGGTTCTCCTTTACAGTGAAGCTTCTTATAGGTCCTAAGATGGTTTTGGGATACTTTATTTTTTATAGATAAGTCTGGTTATGGTCTAATGCTATTTATTTATATACCTTCAAATATAGAGCCCCTAGATGCTAGGGGCGTAGCCGTTATTTATTATAATACGAAATTATTATATATATTGGATGATATTCTTAAAACTTATGCTTGCAATCAGACTTTTAAAATGCACTTCATGCAACTATCAAAACTAAAATGATGATTTTTTTCAGAGCTGGCGAGACTCCATATAATATTGACGTGTCCAACCAGAAGACCATCCTGAGCCTGTTGTTTGGATCCAGGAAGCTGAACACCAACCTGGACACTGAGAATATGCTGGGCTATGATCTTTATGGAAGTGTACTGGCGGATATTCTTACAGGTGTTATATTAATGGTTCCAGGACAAACGCAGGAGTGACAAACGTCGGAGTGGATAAACCCAGGATTGTCTAAAATATTAAGTTAATTAAGTATTTCTGTATGAATATATATGAAAATGAGCCCCCCGCATGGAACAGGCATTTAAAAAGATGGTTTAGAATATGTTAGGTTAGGTGTCCAATCCGACGTTTGTCCTAGGTGCCTATCTGTCTGCCAGTCAGTCAGTCTGTAAAGCCCGCAACATTCCATATATATAACCTATTTGTCCAATTCAATCCACTTTTCTTCCCTACTTTATAAAAATAACAAAAGCAATAATATCTAGTATTAGCGCAATAATATAAAAAAACTAACAACATTTATTTTTAAAAAACTAGACGACCGGACGTATTATCCTAATCATAGAGTATATGCACAATCAATAATTAATTATGTTTCAGAGCCTTCTTTATCGATGCCTATAACCGTTGGTTTGTATGCCAAGTGGGGCAGTGGGAAAAGCTTCTTGCTTAGTAAATTAAGGTAGGGTTTTAATACGCACAGTGTGTTCTATAATGCTCACCTTCCATCACTTTGTCTGTAACTGATGAGTGATGGGTGTTTGTAATGCATGTTTTGTTAATATATCAGTCATTTATGTACGTTTTTTTTCATATAGTAGTCACACTTTGTAGTAAGCAGAGAAAGAGAGAGGAAATGGGCTGTTTATTACACTAGTCCCCAAAGTTTTATAAGAACGTTTTCTTATTCGTTGGCTTATCAACTTTGGAGACTTTTAATGAATTTTTATTGGTTGCTTTATTAGGTTGAGTGTAATTTTTGTAATCTATAAAAAGGTAAAGTTTGCGATGTACAACAATTTATTGGCCATTGTCTTATCACTGATTTAAATTGCAACCAAATAACCTTTTGTAATTCTAGAGAGGAGATGGTAAACTTTGCCAGAGACTGGGTAGATCCAACTTTCCATTTTTCTCCAGGTAAAGTTATTTCTCGCATCGTATTTGAGACAGCTTTCCGCGGATATAAAACTGTACAATTATCTGAATCTCGGGGCTTTAATCTTATGATTGTTCATTTTTATATTCGAAGATAACTGGATATAAACGATACGATACATTATTTTTCAGTTCGGCTGAGAACAAGCTCTTATCCAACGGATATTAATAAATTTCGAAGCAATACTAAAAAATAAATAAATGCGAAGTTTTCAGAATAATTAGGGTCTGTACATTTAAATGTCTGTTCGTATGGAACATATACCTCTAATCATTAATTTAAACATGTTGGATTTGTCCTGTTGATATGAAAATTTGCATGATGATATCTATAGCAGTTTGACATGCTTTAGAAAGTATTTACGTCCATTGAAAAAATTATATGTATTCACATCAAAAAAAGATATAAGGATCGATGAGTGATAATTAAACAGTCAAAATAAGAAAATAATGTGTTAGGTCGTGTTATAAATGTACATAAAGTTGCAAAATTTAAAATAAATTAGGTTTTTATTAAATTTTTTTGTATTTAGTGCTGTTCCTGTTCATCTTCCATGTGGCGACATTTCTGGGAGTTCTCATTTGGATCTGGGCTTTCTTCAGTGGTAGTGGTAGTAATAACATGTATGGTGAGTATTCTTTCTTCAGTGGTAGTGGTAGTAATAACATGTATGGTGAGTATTCTTTCTTCAGTGGTAGTGGTAGTAATAACATGTATGGTGAGTATTCTTTCTTCAGTGGTAGTGGTAGTAATAACATGTATGGTGAGTATTCTTTCTTCAGTGGTAGTGGTAGTAATAACATGTATGGTGAGTATTCTTTCTTCAGTGGTAGTGGTAGTAATAACATGTATGGTGAGTATTCTTTCTTCAGTGGTAGTGGTAGTAATAACATGTATGGTGAGTATTCTTTCTTCAGTGGTAGTGGTAGTAATAACATGTATGGTGAGTATTCTTTCTTCAGTGGTAGTGGTAGTAATAACATGTATGGTGAGTATTCTTTCTTCAGTGGTAGTGGTAGTAATAACATGTATGGTGAGTATTCTTTCTTCAGTGGTAGTGGTAGTAATAACATGTATGGTGAGTATTCTTTCTTCAGTGGTAGTGGTAGTAATAACATGTATGGTGAGTATTCTTTCTTCAGTGGTAGTGGTAGTAATAACATGTATGGTGAGTATTCTTTCTTCAGTGGTAGTGGTAGTAATAACATGTATGGTGAGTATTCTTTCTTCAGTGGTAGTGGTAGTAATAACATGTATGGTGAGTATTCTTTCTTCAGTGGTAGTGGTAGTAATAACATGTATGGTGAGTATTCTTTCTTCAGTGGTAGTGGTAGTAATAACATGTATGGTGAGTATTCTTTCTTCAGTGGTAGTGGTAGTAATAACATGTATGGTGAGTATTCTTTCTTCAGTGGTAGTGGTAGTAATAACATGTATGGTGAGTATTCTTTCTTCAGTGGTAGTGGTAGTAATAACATGTATGGTGAGTATTCTTTCTTCAGTGGTAGTGGTAGTAATAACATGTATGGTGAGTATTCTTTCTTCAGTGGTAGTGGTAGTAATAACATGTATGGTGAGTATTCTTTCTTCAGTGGTAGTGGTAGTAATAACATGTATGGTGAGTATTCTTTCTTCAGTGGTTGTTGTAGTAATAACATGTATGGTGAGTATTCTTTCTTCAGTGGTAATGGTATTAACAACATGTATGGTGAGTATTCTTTCTTCAGTGGTAGTGGTAGTAATAACATGTATGGTGAGTATTCTTTCTTCAGTGGTAGTGGTAGTAATAACATGTATGGTGAGTATTCTTTCTTCAGTGGTAGTGGTAGTAATAACATGTATGGTGAGTATTCTTTCTTCAGTGGTAGTGGTAGTAATAACATGTATGGTTAGTATTCTTTCTTCAATGGTAGTGGTAGTAATAACATGTATGGTGAGTATTCTTTCTTCAGTGGTAGTGGTAGTAATAACATGTA
Source organism: Acartia tonsa (assembly GCF_053477335.1). Taxonomy (NCBI): domain Eukaryota; kingdom Metazoa; phylum Arthropoda; class Copepoda; order Calanoida; family Acartiidae; genus Acartia; species Acartia tonsa. Next base: position 9,338,106 of record NC_137265.1, on the reverse strand, counting down.
TGGTGAGTATTCTTTCTTCAGTGGTAGTGGTAGTAATAACATGTATTGTGAGTATTCTTTCTTCAGTGGTAGTGGTAGTAATAACATGTATTGTGAGTATTCTTTCTTCAGTGGTAGTGGTAACATGTATGGTGAGTATTCGTTCTTCAGTGGTAGTGGTAGTAATAACATGTATGGTGAGTATTCGTTCTTCAGTGGTAGTGGTAGTAATAACATGTATGGTGAGTATTCTTTCTTCAGTGGTAGTGGTAGTAATAACATGTATGGTGAGTATTCTTTCTACAGTGCAGTGGTAGTGCACACTTATTGAATTTAACCAACCAAAGAATTTTAAATCCAATCTTAACCAGACAAATGCTATCTAGCTAAAAAAGATGCGTAGATTTCATTTCTGGCAACCAGAAAATCCGCAGAAATCGAATTCACGAGATCCAAAAAAGTTTCATTAAAAAAAAACCTTACACCAAAAATAACAAACAATAATTATAACGACAACTTAGTTTCTTTTTCCTGTTTAATATGAATATTGAAACTAATTTTCAGGCATGCATGTTTGTTGGTATAGTACTTTTTTAGAAACCAAAATACAGACATATATAAAACTACGAAATTGTATATTAGTTACTAGAAAGACTATATTTTTTTTTCTTGCTTTAAAACAACTTTTTGTACATAAAAACCCGTAATGTCTTCATAACTGACACAAACATGCATGCTGTATAGTTTTAAAAAATTTAGTCAAATAAAATACCTGATTAGAATACAAAGCAAGAAATAAAGGTTATCAACTCCCTATGAGCTTTTTGTGTTAAATAGAATTATTAATAAGAATAAAAGAGTTTTAAAAAAAAGTAAAATAACAAAATGTTAGGTGAATTGTTAATATTAAATCAATCAAAAAATGTTTTACATTCTTATAATTAATTTCAATAAAACATATATATGCTCAAGAAATGTTATTTGTAATTATGAATTCTACCAGACTAAAATATAAAAGGGGAAATAGTTTATGAAGATTTAATCTTTTTCTTTGTAATTTATATGTCAAAACAGTGTAAAAATGAAGTTCTAAATTACGAATTTTCAAATCATTAGATTTTAATACAATTTATCATAGAAATAAAGAATAATTTCAACAACAAAAAAATTGCTACAAAAAGGCTTACAGTATTATTAAACTGACTTAATTGTATAATTGCATTTATTTTGTTTATTTACCTTGAAAAATGAGTGTTTAAGTGCTGCATTGGTTAAAATCAAACCTAAAAGTGCTCTTTATTCAGTGACAGAGTGAAAAAAAAATATACCTTGTTTTATAGTTTTTTATCTCTTTTTTAGTAGTGAAGCTACTCTATAATTCACTTTGTCCGTCCGTCAGTCAGTCCGTCCGTCCGTCAGTCAGTCCGTCCGTCCGTAACGCTATGGGGGAAATGGGATTTACTCAGCTCCTATAAAAGATAGAATGCTGAAATTTTTTGATAACATTCCCATTATTAAGGAGCACAATTGACTATAAAACATCATTTGCGGTCGGACCGTTTTTTAGCAGGTTTTAGGCTATTTTTATATTTTTCACATTTTTCTCCATATCTTCAGTGTTTATGGTCCGATTTTCAAAATTTTTTCAGTTACAGATATCAAAATTAAATTTCCTGTCGTTTAAAGAAACAATCATGAAGGCCAGACTGCCTTTTTAGCAGGTTTTAGGCTATTTTTATATTTTTCACATTTTTCTCCATATCTTCAGTGTATGGTCCGATTTTCAAAATTTTTTCAGTTATAGATATCAAAATTAAATTTCCCGTCTTTTAAAGATGACAACCATGACAGCCAGACTGCCTTTTCAGCAGGTTTTAGGCTGTTTTTTTATATTTTTAACATTTTTCTCCATATCTTCAGTGTTTATAGTCCGATTTTCAAATTTTTTTCAGTTGTAGATATCAAAATTAAATTTCCTGTCTTTAAAGGAAATAACCATGACGGCCAGACTGCCTTTTTGGCAGGTTTTAGGCTTTTTACAAAAATATTTAACACTTTTTTCCATATCTTCAGTGTATATGGTCCGATTTTAAAAATTAAATTTTTTGTCGTTTTAAGAAAACAACCATGGCGGCCAGACTGCCTTTTATCAGGTTTTTGGCTATTTTTATATGTTTTACATATTTCCTAATATCTTTGTTTATTTTGATCCAATTTTCAAACTTTTATGGGATATCAGTATCAAAATAATTTTTCCAATTGTTATGAGCATCTTTAATATAATTTACTTTGACCATCGTCATCATACAAAATAAAACAAGGTTTCATATTTATTTTATCCAATAAATCTATTCTTGATTTTAGTAAAAACCTTTTAAATCTACCTGTACGTATTCCCATCTACAATTTTTTGTGCTTCGCTACTTATGGATGTTGTCATCCTTGTTTATATATTTTTATCTGATATGTATATCAAAATTTAAAAGTATCTATTTCATTAGATATTCATACTTTGCTAAAACGTCTTGGTTACTTTTTGCACTATATTTGCTCTAAAAAGGATTCTTTATCTGACTTTTACATTTAAAATGAAAGATTTTATGCCAATTTTTGTGTTGACTGTAGAAAAAAATAATTATTTTGTTTATATGCAATTTTCTATAATAAAATGTGAGAAATGCCTTTTTTCACATGTAGGGCGAAAAAAGTAACACTGAAAATATTTTTTACATCTTAAGCATGTCCTAAACTCAAAGATAATAAACTTTCATAAAAGATTTATTTCAGAATATGTCATTTAGGGCATAAAATTAATTTTGCAAATTAACATTGCAAATGTTTGCCAATAACTTTTAAAAATGATTTCTGCGGATTTTCTAATTTACATGGGTGTTTTCTACACATTTTCCCCTTTCTAAAAATACCTTCCTCATAAAGATTGGCTTCCGGAAAGTATATACTTTTCGAAAATGATATGTGAGTGGTAGTAATAACATGTATGGTAGGTATTCCATTTTTTTGGTTAATCACTATTTAGTTTACTAACGGCTACGCCCCTAGAGGCCTCTAGTGGCACTTCAAATGTTTTTTTTTGGTTCATGTCTCTTAGATACCTACCAATGTTGCGTTCAAGTCTCTACGGTACCTCTTTCGTTGAAATTTCTAGCGTAAAAAAAATCGATTTTTTGTGATTTCTCTTGGGAGGGTGGTGGTACCCCCCCCCCAAAATAGCTATAAACCTTCCCGGGACCCATGAGAAGCTACCCTGTTAAGGAGAACCCGATCGGTTGAGCTTTTAGCGAGATCCTTCGATACAAACATACACACAGACAAACACACAAACAGACATCTTGTTACTTTATTATAAGGATTTTGTTTTTCTATGTAAGCTACGCCCTAGAATCCTCTAGCGGTAAGCGTGATCCACAGACAGATAAACATCATGTTACTTGTATATAAGCATAGTCAATAAAAAGACAGAATAGTTATTTCTCGCATCGTATTATAAACGGCTGTCCGCGGATATAGAGTGTACAATTATAAGATTAAAACTAGTTTCTTTAGACCCGAGGTGCCGAAGGCACCGGCTAAAAAAACTGGTTTTAATCTTATTATTGTGCATTTTTATATTCGTAGAAAGCTGAATATAATTCGGTGCTAGACATAGTTTGTCCTTTCCGACGTTTAGGACTCCTTAATTTAAAGTAAATTAACACTTACTTTAATGGTATTTTCTTATATGCTCTAATGGTAAAAGTAAACGTTAGAATTCAATGCTCTTAATTACATAGTAAACTTTACTTATTATTTGTTGTTCATTAACACTAATATGTTTTTATTTTTTTGTGAAAAAATAAATATTTTGTTTAGGTTTGATCTCTATACCCGCGCTATTCCTGTTTTTCTATGCCTTCCTCTTTGCTATTAGGAAACTTTCAGAGATTTATAAAAGATAATATATTATAGCTGAGAAAAATTGTCCACGTCAATGTTATAATTTATTCTTATGCTATTCTATATTTGTTATAGATTTACCTACATCCACTTTTTTTAAAAAATGGCATAATTACTTCCTGCTGTGTATATCCTTATTAGTCACTATCGGCTATGCCCCTAGAAGCCTCTAGGGGCACTTAATGTAGGATGGGGAAAAGTCGACCTCATCTCATTTTAAATTTGAGTTTCAAAAGATTTAAAAAAAAATAGTTTAAAACCTTCCCAGGGCCTATAAGAAGCTTCACTGTAAAGGAGAACAATATCAGTTCAGCGGTTAGCAAGATCCTTCGGGACAAACAAAAAACGCTTACTACTTTATATTATAGGAAAATTTTTTTTTTTGAGGGGGGTCAAGACACCCTCCCTAAAAATAGTTTAAAACCTTCCCAGGACCTATAAGAAGCTTCACTGTAAAGGAGAACAATATCAGTTAAGCGGTTAGCGAGATCCTTCGGGACAAACAAAAAACGCTTACTACTTTATATTATAGGATATCTTATTTTCATAAGGGTTAAAGAATTACGTTTTAAAAAACATAATAATTCGTAACGCTTGGAACCCAAAGAGAATAACTTAAACCTCCGCCTCCCCCCCCCCCCCTCCATAAAAATCACCTTAAGGAAAATATTCTTTAATGCTTCAGACAGATGGATGGACGGAAGAACAGAGAGACATCGTACTTCTTTGTAGTTGATATCTTCCTATTTCTTTGCTTTTCTATCTTTTGCTTTGTTTTGTGAGGATTTTCTAGGGCCGTGGTATTTCTTAGAAGCTTGGTGACAACTTACCCCAAAATAAACATTTTCAGGACCTTTAAGAAGGTACATTGTAAAGGAGAATCATATTGGTTTATCAGTTACAAGATTCTTCTGTACAGATAGAAGACATCCTATTTCTTTTTAATAGGATTATCAAAAAAATCTCTGAATTGTTAACTGCAGGAAAGGAACGCACAAAACAGATTTGTTATCCCTGTATGATCTCAACGTATTCCTGGCTAAAAGATTCAATGAGCTTAAACTTTTAATCAATGTCGTCTTCTGTCATCCTCCAGGTAAATCATTTTTAAAGGTGGTAAAAAATCTATTTTGCCCCCAATCAAATAACTTATAACGAACTATCTTTGTTGTTAACTATGAACAATATCACGCAAAAAGAAATTTATGACAGTCAGAATTATTTTTTTACTGAAATATAACAGGGCTTGGGAGACGCGCGTCAGCCAATACTAAGGCTCAAATTTAAACCCAATTGGATGCTTGAAATATTTTTTAAGGGATTGCCGTTTTTAAAATTGTGAAAGGTTGATTTCCCTGAGGCTTACTGGCGGCTGACGCGCAGCTGTTGAGCTTTAAATTATAACAAGCATTTGTAGCTATAAATATAGATTTTTAATTTATATATAAATTTTAAATCATATTATTTCTCCCAGTTTTCAAAAGAGGAAGGAGAAAGGGCGAAAATTGTTGTAAAAAAACTTATTTATTACGTACAATTTATAGAGTAGCTTTAGTACACTAATTAAATTGTTTTCTTTAGGTCCAGATTGGCTAAACCGTCAAGAGAAAGCTATGCCATTGAAGCTATTTTTCACTGACTCCAGTAAAGTTAATACATCCGCTGGAGCTGAAAATTCTGTCGTACAAATAATAGGTAAAAAGGTTTGGTTATTATTGTCTTTGGGACTTTAGCAAAGTAATCAAAAACTTATTTGTTTAAGTGGAGTTTTAAATAAATGTTAGGAAGAAAGGGTGGGGACATTTGATTTCAAATTGCACTGGTTCCCAGAATTTTATACACACGTTATCTTATTCGTTGTTTCTAAACTTTTTGTACTTAAATTGAATATTGATTAGTCAGTTGCAAACTAGTAGTAGTATTTGAACTAGTATATCAATAATATTAATCTACACAACGGATAATTTTGTTTTTAATCATGGAGTTGTAGTAATTTATCGTCCATTGTCTTATTCCTTTCGAAAATTGATAGTTGGCCAGTATTAAAATCAAAAGCTCTATATTATCTTTCGATTATATCTGATCTTTTTAATAATACTTAATAAAATTTTGAATTATGAATATTAATAAATTTAATAATAGTTATTTCTCGTATCGTATTATAAACGGCTTTCCGCGGATATAGAATGTACAATTATAAGATTAAAACTAGTTTTTTTTAGCCCCGTTGTGCCTGAGGCACCGGCTAAAAAAAACTGGTTTTAATCTTATAATTGTACATTTCTATATTCGTAGAAAACTAGATGTAATACGATGCTAGACATAGTTTTTTCGTATGGATGAGAACCGGTTCCTATCCACCGGATTCGAATGAATACGAGAAAATACTTTGAAAATTGTAGGAAGCCTTTATGATGCACTAGAGAGCAACTATGGAACTTTTTCCACCAGGCTCTTCAGAGCTTTTAGGTAATAATTCTAGATTAATAATGTTACAAAAATGATACATCACATTAAAATAAACTCCGTCCCTACCCTATATGACAACATCAATAAAAGCGAAGTTTCAAAATCAGAAGCAAGGATAAAAAACAATAACTCTTGTAGGAGTCAGAACTTAAAAAGCAGAAGAATAAATTGTAAGTCTTAACAAAATTGTACCTAAAATTGTTGAAAAATTGCATGAACGGACATACTTTCACCTTTTTTGGATTTGATAATTGAGATGCTTCACTTATATTAATGTACCTTGATTTCCGAGAATCATTACCCAAAAATCAAATGAATAGGATAATAAAAAAGTAAAAATCATGTTTTAAATGAACGTACGGACTTTCTGGTAATGATTATAGAGTTGCCACGCTTCCTAAATCGTACCTAACTGTTAAAGGAATTGTCATACAAAGTTTAAATTCTATAGGACAATTCTAACTAAAAGAGCCAACCGTTACGGACGGACGTACAAAAATATCGAAATATACACCAATATTAATTATCATTACAATATTTAGACCTCGGCCAGTGAAGTCAACTTCAGCACAAAGATTGAGAAAACTATGTTGCATACCCTATGCTGCTATCTATGTCTTTAGGAAATTATCATTAGCAATTTTTCATGGAACATAAAAATAAACAAATTTTCAGGACATAATGTGAGTAAAGGAGTACAAAAATGTGGATAAAGTTTGAAGCTTTTCATAGTGCCTTTAAAAAAGGAGATAAATTTGAAAACTTTTGGCCCGAATAACGTCATTATAATAGTCCCTTGTTCTAATATAACGTCTTTTGGCCAAAAGTTTTTAAATTTATCCCTTTTTTATAAGCACTATATAAAGAGCTTCAAAAAGTTTAGGTTGTGTTGAGTTTTATGTGATCTTACAGACTTCAGACTTAGGCGACTTTTAGAGTAGCCTCGCCTCTAAAAACATAAAATATATGATAATTAAATATTACAGTTTTGTTCTTCTTGCATTTGAGGTCATCATTGTTATAGTCAAAGTCAGATGTAAGTTTTTAATTTAAAAAAAATAAAGTAAATTTCCTGTTTTATTAGCCCACAAGAACCAAAGCCCAGACGCCACAAAACAAAATAAATAATTCCTAGATTTTGGTCCTGGTATTCATTTATTCTTTGATTTTCATTATCTTTTCGTTGAAAATTTTCATTTACCGTATTTCAATATGGAACCGAACCGATTCTAGTCCGTCGGAAATGAATAGGATCCGAAGCCATAACTACTGGAAATACTATTACTAGCAGATCTAAAGGGGCGTCGTAGCTCAGTGGTAACGCACTGAGTTACGGTGATGAGAGTTCGAGTTCTAGTCCCCATGTGGAAACTCGAATTTCTCAGTTGAATACATTCACGCAACTTCCCCTGGTTGTGTAAGAAGGGGATTATTGAGTAAGTTTGGATACTTAATAGTCAAGTACATAATATCAGTACTACTCTTATCGCAAGCTCCTCTACGGAGAGCTTCATTCATTACGGTGACTTAATTTGGGACACCTGCCATACTCGGCGAGGGTGAGGTAATAATGAGTAGCTCTCATGAGATAGCGGGTCAAGTCATAATGTGCTTGAACGTGGAGCTTGATAGCCCTAGTGGCTATACAAAAGTGTCTCAGCCTACTCCATGACTACTTGGGTCCAAACTAATGGCTAATCAATCAATCAATCAAACTAGCAGATCTCCAATATCATTTTTATTTTAGTTTTATATGATGACATGGAATATGTGACAGGTTATACAACCTTAAATCAGGCAGACAAAGGACAATGGCAGGCAAATCAATCTACACTCCTATCTTCCCCCCAATATTTAGAACACCAACATATCAACAAAGTACTACTCATCCTGGCTATTCTACTTGGTGTTGTTCTATGTAAGTTTTGTTTTTACCATATAATAAGACTTGTTTACAAAAAATTTCACTTTTAATTTTTTTTAACAGAGTGCCTAATGTTTTGATAAGGTATGGCCAAATATCTACATCCGTCTAACCTGCAAGTTCGTTAGCTAAAATAATTAAATTATCTTTTATATTGGAGGAAATTAAAACTTGTATACATAGATTTTAATCAATAAAAAATTCCTTTTTCTAACTCAACATAAAGCTTAACAATCCATGTGGGACTACCATAAACCTAACCTAGGTTGTGAGGCTTACTACATTTCCAGGGAAGGTTTTTAACTATTTTGGGGGAGGGTTTCTTCACTCTTTTAAGAAAAATCGTTCGTGGAAAATAAAAATTACAGTTATTTTTAGCACTAAAATTTAAGGTGGAGCTTGGATTACCTCCCTTCCTTTCTCTCAAGTTCCTGATAGTATTAAATAAAAAAATTGTGTTTAATTTATTTTCTATTTAGTATTGATGGTAATCTCAAATATTTACACAATTGGACAAGTATTCACCTCTCTTCTACTCTCATCAAGACGACATTTACAAAGATCTGTGGCGAAACATGATATTGTTCAATCTGAAGGTGGGTAAAAAATTTATTTTTTATTGAAGTTACAACAAATATTTTCATATTAAACAAATAATCAACATCCTAAAGATGAAAAGTTTATAATAAGTTAGATCAACTGTAAATTAATTCATCCAATTTTTAAAATTTATTTTTTAAAAATCCTCTAAAATGTTGAAAAATAAATCCGTCAAATGCTTATGTAGGTTATCTCCAAGCAGTTAAGAATGAGGTAAACCTGCTCCAACAGATGGTCAAAACTCTGGACGCCTTTTCTGGCCAACAATCAAGACTCATTGTGGTAAGATTTTAAAAACTAAATATAAACCGAAAAAGTCAGCGAGGGAGGGGACATTTGGGTGTTTATTACACTAGTCCACAAAGTTTTTCATAACTTTTTCGTTTTCGTTGGCTTAACAACATTAGGGACTTTTATTCAACTGTGATTGTTTGGTTCTTTAATTTGAGTTTTAACTAATAATTTTAATCTACAAAAGGGGTATTTTTGTGTATCATCATTAGGGATGTACATCATTTTATCGCCCATTGTCTTATCTCTTTAGATCCTTGGATTAAGTTTAGGTTATAGGAAAGCTTTAGATAGATCCTAGGACAGTTTCATGCTATTTCATTGATTTAAGTCTTAACCTAAATTTTAATATTCAGATAGTTGATGGTTTGGACAGCGTGGAACAGAGAAAGATTTTAACAGTTCTTGACACAGTTCACAACCTGTTCTCCAACCAAGGCAATCCGTTCATTATCATTCTTGCCATTGATCCTCATGTCATTATTAAGGTCAGTAACTTTAAAATAAATCTCAAAGTTATCGGGTTTAAATATTGGTTTAACTTCGTCATAAATAAAGACATTACAAATTAGAAAACTAAGTGTAAGGGGAAGTCTTGACCCATATTCATGTGCAACTCATTACCAAACACATTTTATGTAAATTAAGTGTTGGTTGTCTGTAAAACTACACTTATGATATTCGCTAGTACACCAATTAGCATCTGGTCCCTGACTTAATTGATTCAAACGACCTATTTCACATAGCCATTCCTTAAAAGAACCATCCTATGCTCATTAAAGCATCATGTCTTTTTATTTATAACCAACTGAAGATGGTTTTTAACATGAAACACTGTGTATTGGACTTATCAAATAAAAATAACATATTTAATTAAACTGTGTTGATCACTCTATCTATAATACAAAGTAGAACGATGTCTGTCTGTCCGTCTGTCCGTCTGTCCGTCTGTCTGTCCGTCTGAAGCTTAAGATCTCGGTAACCACTGAAACGAATGGGCTCTACTCTTCAGGGAATATACCTACTGGTCCTGTGGTGGTTTTAAGATATTTTCTTGAGGGGTGGGACACCCCTAACCCCCCCAAAAACAAAAAAATCCCCCCCTAGGGGGAGACTTCAACGTCAAATAAGGTGGTATCGTACATAAAAAATTAAATTTAACAAACAAAAACATTTAAAGTGCCACTAGAGGCCTCTAGGGGCGTAGCCGCTAGTGGTATTATATAAAGTAGTAAGGATTTTTGGTGTAAAGCTCAAGATTTTAATAACTTCTGAACTGATTGAGTTAACTCTTTTAGGGAAGCATTTCATAGGTTCCGGGATGGTTTTAGGCTATTTTCTTTTAGGATTTAAGCCTTTGGATGGTTTTAGGCTTTTTTTTGCCCCCTTTAAGAGTCCATAGTTTCTGAGGGGCGCAGCCTCTAGTATTAAATAAAAAATTATTACACTAATAAATAGTTCTTAATAGCTTAAAAAAACTGTTTATATGACAAATAATGAATTATATTTCAGGCTATTGAATTGAATTTAAATCAAGTATTTGTAGACACGTCTATTGGAGGAAATGCATATCTCAGGTGATTTTTTATTAGATGTTAATAATTATTATCTATCGCATCGTATCATAGAGCTCTTTCAGCGGATTTTAAAATGAAAAATTATAAAAGTTAAACTGGATATGCTATTTTACCATTCGTGGAAAATTGTCTTTAATACGATGACATACATGATTTTTAAGCAAAGCCGGTTCTAGTCCATCAATATTAGCTATTTTTAGCTAGCTGTCAAAACGGTTAACAGTCAAATGCTATTTTAAAGTCTAAGTTCGTAAAATTAGTCAACATAAAATATAATCCTTGTTTTAGTGTTAAAAAATATAAAAATTCATGTTTTATCTTAGAGATGTTTTTAGTTGACATTTAAAAAAACTTTGCAATTTATTCATAATGCAATTTCAAAGTTAAATTATTTAAGGAATATGGTACATCTACCTTTTTTCCTTCAAAACTCGGGTCTCAGAAAAGTTAAAGTTGCTCAGCAACTGGCAGCAAAGAAAAGTAAGCTTATTTATATTTTATTACTATAGCAATGTCATTCTCAAATAGGGGGTGACTATATTTATGCAATTTCGTCATTGTCTCGTGTTATTGTGTGAACAAATCTGTATAAACAGACATACATTCAACTATCCTATTCTGTTAAATAATGTGTTTGTGTATGTATTGTATTTCTGGAAAGTTTAACACACTATCTTTTTTTGCTATCATCCGGAAGGGGAGGGGGGATGGGGTTATGACACCATTTAGAAAAAATACTAATCCACCCATAAAATTACTTAATGGTTAGGAGCGAAGCAACTAGTTTCAAAATATAGGATGTTCTTAAAATTATATTTCAGATCCACATCAATGGATGAACCAGCAAGAACCCGAAGAAGTCAGAAGAATGTCTATTGAATCTGATGATGTAATTTTTTTTATTCATTATAGGCAGATCCTCTATAATTATAGCATGTTTGTATATTAGATCATACATCCCAAGGACAAAGGATAGTCTTTCTGGTCAACAATTCTAGGAAAATCACGAAACCTACTTTGAAAACCTTATAGGGTACAGAGCAAAAGAGAAGGTGCAACATACTTGTATTTTGTAGTATTGTTCAATTCAGAAAGTATAAATCATAAGCTATCACCAAACCTCACCTCATTAACCGTCTGTTTTTAGAATCAAAACAAAGGCTTCTTACTAAACAATTTAGAATTAGGGAGATTTAAAAAATATTTTATAATACTTCCTGAAATTAAAATCTTTACATTTTTTTCTTATTCATGATATTTGTAACTGTTTACAAACAAAAACAAAATATTTCAACAAATTTTTAATCAAAATCACTTTGATTAACACCTTGATTAACCCCTCGAGGCAGGTTAAAGCAAAAGTTTCAAAATGATTCAATAACTAAAAAATATCTCACTATATAAATCTTTTAAAAAAGAAATTGGACAAATTCAACCCTAACGAATTGGATCTTTACAGAAAAATTGAAAATAATTAGAAAATAATCTAACTTATGCATAAAGCTTAAAATTAAATTCATTGTTCATTACTTATTAAACAAGGATGACACCATCTATGAGAACAAAGCTCTGAAACAGTAGGACAAATGGACATTAACACTTGTAGAATGTCAGAACTGAATAATCAGAATATAAATGTATATGAGTCGAAGCAAAATTGTAAGTAAATACTGCTTGATAAAGGATAATGTTTATGGACTCACATTTCTGGGACATGATTATAGAGTTGCTTCGCTTATAATAATGTACTTTGTTGTCACAGGAATCACATAAAAATTTGTCCATGTTTAAAATGGACATACGGACATTCTGGTAACGATTATGGAGTTGCTACGCTTGCTAAATCATACCTACTACAGGAATCACCTGCAAAGTTTTAAAATGATAGGACAATTCTAACATGCCTATGGACTGACCAATCCTAATTATAGAAAAGCTTCTCTTTGAAAAAAAATAACCCTAAAATATAAAATTCTAATTGAAGATCAAATTAAAATAAGCATAAAAAAGCACATATTGGGGCTTTACCACAAAGTTGCCTATCAAGCACTGTTCCCCTCCTTTTTAATTTTTTTTTGGTTACCTTTGCTATAACAAAAGGACTAGTGCCCCTTTGATCGTTTTCAATTTGCTTTACATTAATGGTAGGGAAATGGTGGGGCTCTGTGCTCTACAAGGCACTTTGGGAGAAATTACCCATATTTTAAATGATTAAAAAAGTTTGTAAGTTGTAATATTTAGAGAAGATTAGTAGTTTTTAGGTTTAATTATTGCAGTACTTAATAAATCATGATTTCAGGGAAGCTTTTTTATTTTACTTCCCTAATTCGCCACTTTTCTCCAACGTGTTTAGCCATTAGATACAAGAAGTTGCCAAGAAAGTCAAAATTAAACTACAACAATTATCATAAAATGTATGATTGTGAAAATACATAGCTATGTAGTTCAGAATTTTATTGCTAGGTGTCGTAAAAACCTTTTTTGAATTTAAATTTGTAAATGAGATAAATATTTAAACAATCTTAAATATTTTTTTAAGTATTACAGCTATCCACTCTTTAGAATTTTTAATAAATTTATTCACTATTTAACATATAATTTACGAGTAGTTTATGATTTAGATAAAATACCTAAAAGTTGTAAAAAAAGCTTTAAGTTTGCTCATACATCTTTAAACTGAATGTGCAGACAAACTCTGACAATCCTTTTAGCATGGCTATTAGTAAACAGAGCAAAAAGTATTAAAATAATGCTTGAGTTTCTTATCAAATTCTGCTTAAAGTTGCTTTATCTCATCATCAAGTTTAAACTGGAAATGTAAGAAATCAGCTCTAAAGCATTGTTTGCCAGAATAGCCTTCCCTTGTCCCTGCATACATCCCTACCATAGACGTCGAAGGGGGGGGAGGGGTAAAATGGGAGGATTATCATCCCCCCCAAAATTTTGGATTTTCAATTTTTACCCCTCCCCCAAAATAAAAAAAATGCCTCTATAAAATAAAGACCCCTCCCCCGCTCCCCAAAAAAATGAGCTTGGACGCCCCTGATCCCTACGCCGTTTTTTTTTAATTGCAGACAAAAGTTTTGATACAAAATAATCTTTTCTAATATTTTGTACTTCCGTTTTTGCACTCTAGGTGCCAAGATGAGTTTTGTCTGTTTATATGTAAACTTATTTCTTTGGGTGGGTTAATGCTGTTTTCTGCCCCCTTCGAAGAGAACACGTAGATGCCAGGGGTGCAGCAGCTAGTTCTGAATAATGTGGTTTTTTTGCAATACGTATAAATAATTAAAAATAATTTTTCAAAAATCTTTTTAAAAAATACGTTTTATACTAATTAGGTTGGAGTATCACGAAGCATTGCTCGCCTGAGGAAAAAGAAGGAGAGTTACACCTCAATGAGCAGAGAAAATAGTATTGGAAGCAATCTTCATAAATTATCAGCAGGTAAAATTAAATTAAAAACTAAATTCAAATTTCTTAGGAAAGATATAGTTACAATCTACACTTAACATTGCTTTGTCTCTGATACTATAACCTGCCTTAATTCCACCTTTTGTCCACACCTTGTCATACTATAGACGTTTAAAATAGTACCTACTAGTGCTATGTCTGGAAAGTGACACTAATTGTAAAGGGTAGGTGCAATGCTTTGGCACTTAAACAGGCGCAACCCATTACCATTCTCAGAAGGGTCGTGTAATCAAAGGGCTGGTTGTCTTTTACTTAACTTAATATCCGTGGGTATTAAGAAAATCACTTCTCTAGATAATCATTTTAAATAGAAGGAGAATTACACTTTAAAAATATAACTATATGGGGAGGGGGATGGGGGTTTATGTACACCATTAGGCACTCTAGAATATTTTTCTGCTGTAATTTCTTCTATAAAAGTAATCAAAACTTTGTTAAGACTAAGTTATATTCTGGTCATGAATACTGGTCTGAAAAATTATTACTCATTAAAACTCGTATCAAAAATCTTATTCTTATGTTTATCAGTAAGCCAGGCAAAACATTTCTGATACATAATGATTATTTTTTTATTCTTAGGCCAGAGTCCCATGGAGTTGAACAAAATGTTCCTCACAGATGAATACTTTTCTGATGTAAATCCTAGAAGTTTAAGAAGACTCATGAATGTTATCTATGTCATGGGCAGACTTCTGAAGGCTTTCAGGTAAGATAAACACTTTTTTAATTTAATTTTCAAATTTTTTTTTATATTTAATATAAAGTCATATCCTTCCTTTCCATAGGATGTCTTTTTGTCCCTTTCAACTTTAAAAACTTTCTTATTCTGATTATTGTGGCTAAAACTGTTTACATTATAGTGTTTTTAACACAGTCAACTTTATAAAATTCAATAGTTGTTTTCAATAAATAACATTGAATCATTTAATTTGTTTTATTTTCAAGTATTGAGTTCAACTGGACGCACCTGTCAAACTGGGCCAACGTGACAGAACAGTGGCCTTACAGAGCCTCCTGGATCACTCTGTATGTAGAGTCCTGTGAGGATAAACTGGATGATAACATGTCTATAAAACATATCTATGATAAGATCAAGTGTGCCATACCTACTAAGGAGCTGGAGCCACTGCTCTGCATGGATAGGGATGAAAAGAAACTTGATGCTTTCCTAGCTTACTACAGGTATCTAGAATTTAAACAAGGATAATTATTTAACAACTAGAAGAGTGTTCATTTGGAAGAAAAAACATAAGATTTTTTAGATTTATGTTATATGTATATAATATGAATCTAAACTTAAAATTGTAAAAACATAACTTTAAAGCAAAAATCGCTGTTTTTTTTTAAATCCAAGACAATAATGTACATTCCAATCATAAAGTAGCTGCGCAATTTGATGTTTAAATTGTTTAGGAAAACATTGACCGTTGCTAACCTGAAAATCTTCCTTCCCTTCACCATCAACCTGGATCCATACCTGAAGAAAGTTATCAAGGAGGAAGTACAAAGCATGGAGGACCTGGGACTCAAAATATTTACCAGTCCAGACAAGCAACCTAATTTGACAGCTGCTGCTCTCGCCGCTATGCCTGGGGCAGCTAATAAACAGCTGTCTATTCCACCTAATGCACCATTGACGCGTAGGCAAGCTGCTGGTCTCAGCAGAAAGATGGCTTATCCTTCTCAGGTAGTGATTGGGGTCATTTGAAAAATTTATCTTTGTTTTTTTTCCATCTTCCAACTATCATCAATTTTTGATAATATTCTGTATCTAGGAGGGAAATAATAGTATAGCTGCACCCTCAATATCCAACTATCATCAAGTTCCACCACACTTCCAGACTGGAATGATGAATATGCCCTGGCTCCCACAAGCTCAACAGAACATGTTCTATCCACAAAACAGTAAGAATTTTACTTTCATTCAATTTAAACAGGGTTGCTGGAAAAGGTAATTGAATATATGTGTAATTATTTGCTTAGTTGTTTTTTTGAACTTTTGAAAGTATCTAATTAAATTGATTAAAGTTTAATAATTAAAGCATATTTTTATCTTTAGTGTACAATTCTTGGTTTGATGTTGAAAGTGAAGAAAATTTAATCCCCCTGACCCTGCCAAGTGAACTAAAAGGAAAGAAGTTGTCATCTTTTTCTGTAGAACAGGTCAGAATTTTCTTAAAGCAGTGAAACAATATTATGTGTTCAATGTTCATTATATCAGGAGTATTTTTGAATTTATTTTTAAAAACATATCTAAAATTAATCCATTTTAAGTCTCTTTAAAAAGATGGGGGTGGGGGGCAAAACTGAAAGTAAAAGTTTTCAGTTAGATATCTATTTCAATCAAAATTTTATCATTGCATAAGCATGAACTGTATGAATAAATAATAATATATGATTTAAAAATATAATTAGATACATTTGTTTAGGTTTGTGTCCTGTTAAGAAGTGTTGAGCATATTGATAGTAAAATGATTGAGGGGTATTTTGAGAATATTAGAACTAATAATATCAGTGGCAAAGTTCTCTATTATTGTCAGGTAAAAGAATATTTAATTATTTTATCAGATTTTAATCTTATCCTATTATATATAGTAAGGTTTTTTTTGTCTGTAACTCAATATACCAATAACTATAGAACTGTTTGAATTCTCTCTTATAAAGAAGCTTTACATAGGTTCCTTAAAAGTTTAAGGCTAATTATTTTTTTAAAATTTAAGACTTGGGATGGTTTTAGACTATTTTACTTTGAATTCAGGGCCCTAGTTCTAACATACAAGAATAAGCTATTTGGAGATTAAATTGATAGGTATAAATACAAGATTTTGATGTATATAAAAATTGTAGACTGAAGATTTGAAGTCTGTAATGAAGATGAACTTTGGAGATTGGGAAATGTTTAAGCTTCTAGTAGCTGGACTCAAGAGAGAACAAGATAATCCTTCAATAGACAGGTAATAGTGTAGAAAATTAATAAAGATACCATGCAATTTAGATATTTATCTATATTTAAAAGAAACTATCTAATAGGTTGACTATAGTTAATCTGATGGCAAACTATGCCAAATTCACAAATAACTTTTTTTTCTGTAGGTCAACCAAAAGAAGTACAACCCACAAATACCTTTATAAAATCGGTCAACCTAAAGCTTCTATAGGTCGACCTAAAATTTCAAGAGGTCGACCTTTGTTTTTTTGTGAACTGGGCTCTAATCATTGATGCTAATTTTTATATGTAATATTACTACACAAATTCTACAATAATCCCATTGTGGTAGGTAGCCTTCTATATTAGCTATAAGATCTCTAACCTTAATACAAAAATTTTACAATTATCCCAAACTGATTAATAGCCTTCTAGATTAGCTATTAGCTCTCTTAAATATTAACATAAGGCTGAAAGAAAAATAGAAAATACAAAATAATTTTTAGGAAAGAGAGTGAAGAATCTGTATCTTTGTATCCTAAACTATCATCAGAGGTTGGAGGACATCAGAGTAGAGTAGAGGATAGAAGGTAAGCAATGTAGTTTGTAAAATAATTTTTCTTAGCTTTTCTATAACAAGGGATTGTATGTCAGCTCAACTGACTAAATATCCGAAATTTTTTATAGGTCCCAAAGGGGATATCCAGCATTATATGTCTGGATACAATTTCTTTGTTACATATCAACTGTAAATCAAAAGTGCTGCAGAGATGCTCTGTATGATTTTTTAATCAAAATAATTTTCTAGTTTTAACTAAAACTATGTAAACTTATAACTTATACATATTTTATTGAGCCCAATGTTCTTAAATTTACTTTCCTAGTTAAAATTTGTTTCAGCCATTTTTATCAATTAAAAATCCTTTAAATGTGAATTAATTTTACAGGCGTTCAGATTCTACCAGTAGCAGAAAGAGATTAAATTCTCAGGAGAGACAGGTAGCTCTGGAGGAGGCCACAGTCACTGGACTTCTCTCCACCTTGAATGAGGATGCCCAGGAAGATGTTCTCAATGAAGAAAAGGAACACAAATTTAACATTAAAGTTTTGACTTACTAAGCTCTAAATTGAAAATACAATTCTTCAATTGAAAAATGGGAAGTATTGATAATTATTAGTTACAGTATGTCTAGAAGGCAGAAATTAGAAAATCATTTGTCATGTGATATATGTAATTAATCATTTATCTGATTCAAGTATATAATTATATCCTTCATACATTAAAGTAAATTACAGCTCACAAGAATTTGAATAATTCAGGAGTTGTGATTAAGTTTCCTTCCCCCAAAATAGGTTATAACCTTCCCTGGACATATAAGAATCTTTAGGTACTCTAAAAGAGAACCATATCGGTTCAACTGTTAACAAGATCCTTCGCTACAAACAAAAAAAGAACTTTTCGTGTTTTAAGAAATATAAGTGTGAATTTTTTGTTATTATTAATATGTAACACTTTTTAATTATTCCCTCCCCCAAAATAGTTATAAACTTCACAGGACCTATGAGAAGCTACTTTGTAAAGAAGAACCATATCGGATCAGAGGTTAGCAAGATCCTTTAGTACAGATTTAAACACAAACATTCCCTACTTTGTTATGAATATCTCCAAATTTTCCTTGAAATTGTAAATCTTAATGTTATAATTGTTGACTAGTCGGATAACTCTGACAATGAGGCAGAGAATGATGAAGCTGATGTTCTTTATTATTATAATCCAACATCTTCTCAACAAAATATTGATGCTCTTTCAGATAGTGGTAATCAAGATATTGAAAAGGTAAATGATATAGATAGTCAAGTGTAAACTTTTAGGGATCTAAAGGGATAAGACAATAACCGATAAATTTATGTACATCTCCCACAAAATTACCCTTTCTGTATATTACGATTAGTGGTTGAAATGTTTAGATATACAACTAAATGAAGCAACAAATCAAAATCCAATAAAAGTCTCCAAAATTGTTATGCTAACGAAAAAGAAAACGTTATTATAAGACTTTGGGGACTAGTGTAAAAAACAGCCCATTGCTCTCTCTTTCTCTCTGTGTGTTTTGTAGTCAAGTATAAACTTTTATAGAACTCTTGACTGTACTAAAGTTTTGGCGTCAAGTGTCAATATGATTCGAGAACAAATTTTCCAGTCATGACTTTAAAACCGATTAATATCCGCTGGATTAGAACTGGTTCTCAGCCATACTGAAAAGCATCGTATTACAGACAATTTTACACTGATATTAAAACAAAAATCATAAAACTAATACCAGTGTTGTTAGCCCATGCCTTCGGCTTTTCAGGGCTAACAAAACAGGTTTTCAAGTTATAACTTATCATTTTAATATCCGAAAAAAGCTGTCTTTAATTCGATGCGATGAATAACTAATATCTATCTTCACATGAAAATAGACAAAAAGCAAAAATTTTACATTATTAAAGCCAATCTAATAGAAAAAATTATAAAAATAGTTTTCAACTCTTAAATTGTTGCAGGGAATGGGAGGAAAAAAGACCCGAGAATTTGTGTGGAGTGCCATGTCTAGTAGGCAGGGTAGCACAGCTGTAGATCTTGATAAAACAGGTAATAGTTATTTCTTTCATCGTATCATAAACGGCTTTCCGCGGATATAGAATGTACAATTATAAGATTAAAACCAGTTTTTTTAGCCCCGAGATGCCGAAGGCACGGGCTAAAAAAACTGGTTTTAATCTTATGATTGTACATTTCTATATTCGTAGAAAACTGGATATAATACGATGCTATAGACATAGTTTTTTTTCGTATTGACGAGAACCGGTTCCTATCCACCGGATTCGAATGAATACGAGAAAAATTATTATAGTATACAGTTTGTCTGCCACTTCAAAATTTTAATACATTTTTCTTCTGTTTCCATTACGATATGATATTCAACAGACCCCTAATGAACTCCTCTCTAAAACTTCACACACAAAACATGATTTAAAAGCTTTTTAGAAACCTGAATTGATAATTTTTAATATTCAGGTACAATGTCACCCCTTTCATCTGTCTCTACAGCCGCCTCGCAACTGTCCAGCATCTTGGAGTCAGGCACAGACAGGGGCAGGATGAACAGTGTGTCGGATAGAAGTCGACACAACAGTCAAATACGTGCTCGCACCCACTCCAGAGAGCGGGGAGCGTGGGGCGAGGCCAGAGCAGGTACATGGGCAGAGGCTAACAAGAAGAGGATGGAGTTTGCGGATATTCCTGTCATTCAACTGAAAAGGTAATAGTTTGCAGCTTATACTGACAACGAAATTAATTCGGAAAAAATCACGAAACCGGAAACCTATAAGTGATTTTCAGCTATCGTTTGGGGGCAACACTTAGTATAACTGACGACCTCTTTTTCTGCCTCCCTAATATAATTTTAGAATTATTTCGCTTGATGGCTATACTTCATTCCTGAATATTTTGTAACAAAACATTAAAGGGTTAAAAGTATAGAGTAAGGAGTAGCTATGTCTCATAAGAGAGAGGTTTCGGGCAGGTATCTAAGGGATAAGACAATGGCCGATAAATTGATGTACATCCCCAATGATCATACTTAAAATTAGCCCTTATGTAGATTATAATTAGTTGTTCAAACGTTTGGAGACTTGGCTTATTGAAACAACCAATCAAAATTCAGTCCCCAAAGTTTTCGAGACAACGAATAAGAAAACGTTATTATAAAACTTTGGGAGCTAGTGTGATAAAAAGTCTAATGTCCTCTCTTCCTATCTTGGTTTCGGGAAGAAAGTATAAGAAAGAATACCATTTGAAACTAAAAATTTTAAGTCACCAACATAAAGACAGACCGGCATTGGTGATATGAAAAGTAGACTCACTATTAAGATAATATTTTTTGGATCTGTTAAAAATTGAATTAACTTTTATCAAATATTTTAGAAGCCTTGACAAAGGTGGAGATGTAAAGGATGATAAGAATGTTGCTGTAGCTGATGAGGATGACGAAGACCCTTATGCTTGGCTCAGTAGGACTGCTCCTCCTTCACCAGGGTAATTATATTTTTTTACTTGGTAAAAGGTAAGGACCATGTAAAGAAAACGAAGTAGCGGGTTTCGTCATATTTTCACAGTAGCTTTTCTCCTATTTCTAGCACCTGCAAGGGGATCTAACACTGGGGACTAATTTCCTAATGCTGAGGGGCAATCATTAACATTTACCTAACCTAACCAAAAGTAATCTAACGACGAAACCCGCTACTTCGTTTTCTTTCCATGAGCCAAAGGTTAAGTTATAATTGCTTATTTTATATAACAGATCATATACATATAATTCTATGTATTAAATTAAAATAACCAACTAAACCAAAATGTCAAGTATTGGAAATATTAGAACTTCAAACGTTGATCATAATGTACTGTTGAAATCCATTACTGAATAAAATTTTAATACCTAATTTTAATTTGAACGTGCAGGAATCGTCGCTATAATGTACTTCCTCGTGAGGAGGAATCAGACTCGGGGTATATCCTTCCCATGTGGACCAGGTCTACAATCAATATAAATTTTCTTCCTTTTCTCAGCTTAACACTGACATACCAAACAACTTAAGTTAAATGAAAGTTTGTCATTAAAATTGCTAAAATTCTCAATGTGCCTTTCTTGATGAAAGCTTTATAATTTTGTGGTATAATAGATGTCTGATTTAAGATTTTTTTTGAAAAAAGAAGGCAAATACTTTTGTATAATCAAAATCGGATTTAAGATGAGAGATAATTTGAAATAGATTTTTTAAACAAGGGAAACTTTAAATTTTATTGTCAATAATCAGAATTCTATCATTTCCTTTTAGTGTATAAACTTACATTCAACTTATTTTGTGACTACTTTCAAACAAACCAAAGCATGCTCTTTCAATTTTAGTATTTTAGTTTTTTTTTATCTTCATAGAATTGTGTTTGTCCTTAGTTTTAATATAAAGTTTGACAACATTTCTATCATAAATAAAAAAATGGGTTTTTAGATGAGATCTTGTTATGAGGAATATACATTTATAATCTTTATTTGTAAAATTATTGATGTATAACACACTTAAAATTAAATATACTCATCTGAAATCTTTCTTTACATGATCACTTCTAAGAACCCTATTCCTTTCAGTAATCTGTCTGATATTTGGACTTTAGGCAGAGAGTTATTTCAATAAAAAATATTAAATATTGAAAACTCGTAGGGTCAAAAAGTAGAGATAAAGGACTCTTTACCTTTAAGATTGCTTGTCCTGCCATGATCAAGAATGATTAGTATTTAGTGATGTTTACATAACCTTACTTTAGTTTAGTCAGGTAGAATTTCCGTGAAAATTTCCCCTTAACCCCTTTCCCTTTTTTCTCCCCCTTCTTAACCACTTCCCTTTCAGTTACACCAAAAAACAAGTTTTACTCCAACTTTAAATGGAATAGCAGCCCCTGAGTTTTTTTGATTTATCTTGGGAGGGTGGTTGTACCCTCCCCCAATATAGTTATAAACCTTCCCGGGACCTATGAGAAGCTATCCTGTTAAGGAGAACCCGATCGGTTTGGTGGTTAGCGAGATCCTTTGGTACAGACAAACACACATCCTGTTACTTTATTATAAGGACTAGCGGTTACGCCCCTAGAAGCATCTAGGGGCACTTTACCTAAGTTAGGAGGAGGAAAAGTCGACCTCATCACATTTAAAATTTGAGTTTCAAAAAGATAAAAAAAATATTTTTTGGGGGAAAGGGGGTGAAGACACCCTCCCCCAAAATAGTTTAAAACCTTCCCAGGACCTATAAGAAGCTTCACTGTAAAGGAGAACAAAATCGGTTCAGCAGTTAGCGAGATCCTTCAGTACAGACAAAAAACGCTTACTGTATAAAAGGATTATAAGTGTAGATAGTGTTTGTATAGTTTAAGCTCTTTTAGAAAATAATTCATCAAAACACAGCATGTTGGGGTTGTCTGTCATGTAAATAATATAAGATACCTAGTGCCACAGCTTGTCAATAAATAGCTTGATAATACTCAAAACTTTTACAGTATTAAAAAGTTTCCTTGAAAGACAACATGGTAAACTATATAAGCTTTTCTACTGCTTTCCACTTGTAAATGAAACCTCATACCTAAAGATGAGAGATTATGACGTCATTCGATAGAATAGCCAATGAGAGGCCAGTATACACTGTAATTGACCAATGGTAAAATTTATGATGGCCTCTCATTAGTTATTTTATTTTATGACGTCATAAGGGACTTTAATCATCTTCTTCACACCTTATCGAACCAAGGAAAGTATCAAGACTACTTTTCTATGCTTATTCTATACTATATTTGCGATAACTTCTGTTTTATATAATATTCCATATTGTAAAGATACACTAATGTTTATTTTTCTTTACATCTTGAGACTAACGGTCAAAACCTATTAATCCTAGGAGTTAAAGTTTCCTAAGTAATTCATATTTCCCTTAATATCTATGTAAGGTTAAGTAAACCCCCTAAGCTAGCCTATGCAATTTTATAGGATCTGACCTCAATCATTAAACACTGCATAAAATTAAGTTACCTAAAAAATGTCTTATTTCTAGATCAACAAAACGAACTAAAAAGAAATCCGAGACTAAAACTGATGATGAAGAACAATTTGAACTGGAGAAAAAGTAATATTTATTGACTAAACATTACGTTGAAATTAAACTCCTAGCAAGGGGAAATTGGATTTTTATTAAAGATTATAATCTAGTACCTACTTTTAGGTATTGTCATATTATCTATATAAAATAGGAGTCTACAAGTCAAAAGATGATTCTTCATAGACTCAAGGTGAGGGAGAGGGCAGGGGGCAATAAGTCAGCAAAATAGCCTAAATCCAACCCAAAAACATATATTAAAATTCCCCAAAGTACAACTCAGTCAGACCAGGAATGTCCGAAATATATAGTTTCAGACAAAAAATCTTACTACAGGATAATAATGATAAGGCATGATACAAATTTATCATTATCATTATCATTGATCTTATCTTTTATTTTAGAGAAGAAACTATTCGGAGAGTAAGTAGCCGAGAGAAAATCAAGCGAAGACTTTATAAAGCTTTGGAGGGGAATGAACCTGGAGGACTCCCGGCAGTACAGAGGGCTAGACCTAGATTGGTCAGTTTTTATAAAAATAAGATTCAATATTTACTCCATTTATTTAAACTGTTATAATAGAGCAATTATTATAATTGCCTGTCAGAGATGCTATAAAATATTTTCTCTATTAACTTTTCATAAAAATTAGATTTTAACCATTTTCTCCTCCCATTTTATACAATCTTTTTGAATGCAATATCTGTAAACATATTTTTTTTTCTGTCAACCCTCCAATTTTTTCATTATTTTTATATCTTATAGGATGAGTATGAAGAGATCAACCGTAGTTGTGAGGTATCCAGGAGCCCCAGTCCTGTGCCAAGTACACCTGGCAACCTGGAGTCCCTGGAAGGTTCACAGGAATCTCTGGCCTCCTCACCTGAACAAATGACCGTCTCAAGGAGACCTTTGGCACAAGAAGAGTTTAGGTAGATTATTACAAAAAAAAACTCATTAATAATAATTTGTATTGAATTAAAAAATATAATAGTATTCTTTTATTTAGTCCTTTTCATTTAATTTTTAATGATCTGAAATTGTATACATCTTAGGTTCTCTTATGTGCAGTAGGTAATAATGAAATAGTAAGGTTACACGACAACACATAGCGCATCCACTCTTCGTCGGGAAGGTGATAGGTTCTAATCTCGGTCCGACACCGCGTCATAACTAAAGACGTTAAAAATGGTTCCTACTGCTGCTCTGTCAGATGCGCGACATAAATAGTTAGAGTGGGGGAATGCCTTGGCCAAAAAAAGGTGCAACTCACTACCATGTACAGTTAGGACTTCTCAGACAACGGTC
Source organism: Acartia tonsa (assembly GCF_053477335.1). Lineage (NCBI taxonomy): Eukaryota > Metazoa > Arthropoda > Copepoda > Calanoida > Acartiidae > Acartia > Acartia tonsa. Next base: position 9,312,923 of record NC_137265.1, on the reverse strand, counting down.
GTGCAAACAAAGTTGGTTGTCTGATGGGCAAATGAACGCTTTACACCGCAATCATAGGGCCTAGGGCTGAAAACCCTATCCCATATCCATACAAAAAGCCACATTGTTTTTGCTTTCAAACCTTGCTCTGAAATGGTTACCCTATTGATTTTAAGTAAGATTCACTCAAAAACCAAATTATTTTAGCTAAACTTTATCTAGATGAATATTCAAAATATACCTCTAGTAATATTACTCATTAAATGTCCTTCGTGTAAATACCTCCAATTTATTATAAGCTTTTAATTGCTTGTATTTTAGACACTTTCACAATACTAATTATTTATTTTAGGCCACCTCTGTCAAATATATTTGAGAAAGAAAAGTCGTGACGATATCAGAAACTTCATAATGTCACAGCCATTGACATATAATTCAACTGTTAGTGTATAATATTTAATGTCTTTAATGTCAATTCTAAAAATATCATCTTATTAAATATATAAAAATTTTAACCTGTTACCTATGTATATAGAATTTATCTAAAGTTGTTTGTTGGTAAATTTTTAAGTGGTTCACATTTTTTAAAATCTTTATTTTTATGACTATGCTTGGCCATAAGGGAATAGTAGCTTTTGCAAAATTCCGTAAGGTTCTGAGTAAGATTCCAGTCAAATTCGCTTATTAAGCCAAACTGTTCTTAAATATGCGTTTATTTATACTATGCACTTGGTCAACACTAAGAACAGTTAGACCTAATAAGTGCATTTGACTGGAAGCTTGCTCACAGTTTTACGGAATATTGCGAAAGCTGCTATTCCCTTTATCAACTAAATTGTAAAATATCTACTTATTCAATTTCAACAATAAAATAATTAGATTTTTGCCTATACATATACAACTTAATTAAACCATTTATTTCCATATGCATATGTACTTATTTTTATATTCCCCGTAAATTTTATTGCCATCTTTTGACAATATTTGTTAATTCTTGTTTACCTACTCATCTAATTGTACAAACAAAAATTTAATGTTTTTGACAGTTGCCTTATTTTGAAGGTATTTTTAGTTATTATACATATTGTATATTAATATCATATGTGATTAAAATTTTTGATCATTCATTATAAAGTCATTTTAAATATCATTATACATACAGTTATAATAAAAAATTTAATAGAATAAACTAAATAATAATTATTAATGTGTTTTTTTTTTCTTTGCTGGGTATAAATATAACAAAACTTTATAGAATACTATCCACAAGAAATGTTAATCGAATCCGTCTGTAATAGATAGCTCTGATCGTGTATTACAGCATTTTAAAAGTTTGCTATTAACTTCAAGCTTTGCAGGAGGATTCCTGAAACAATCTGTTTAAATTTCCAAAGCGTTGCTGCTTTATATCTTAACCTATAAGAATCTACTTGAAACGTGTTAATTTATTTAGATATTTTGTATTCACATTTCACATAAGTGTCCCGCCTTCATAGATTTTTAGAGCTCACGATTCCTATGACGATTAGGCATCATGTAATGAGCAAAACATATCCAAAATTAAATCTAACCCGTTAAAACGTCGATAACAAATAATGATTTTCTGTAATTTTGAGTATTTTTTTAGTCATTTGTTATTATTTTGATTTATCCTGTCTGCTAGTCTCAGCCATTGACCAATTATATTACAAGCCAGCGCTCTATTTTCATTTCATCCAATCAGCATCTCTGTTATGAGGATTATTGACCAATAGAATTCGCGGATTTTCTCTAGCAGACAAAACATGATTTTTCAACCAATGAGCGATTAGATAACGATTCCTCATTATTTCTCTAGATAAATTATCCCTTTTTTTAAATCATAAACAATGAATAAAAAACTATTATACAAAAAAAAATCGGTTTCCTTCTGTCTATCTGACCGACATAGCAAAGTATTTTTGTGCATAAACCCCTTACTGCAAGGGTCTCTTTTAAGCAAATCCTCATTTTAGTCATGCTGCGGTTTAATGCTATTTTGTTAGGATTTCAAATTCCCCTTACATCCATTTCCCACAAAACAGGAGAAAATTTGTATATTCAAATTTTAAAAAAGGACTTTATAAATTGATTGCATGTCGACTTTTTTTTATAAAATGTTTATATCGGGGAATTTTGTCGATGTAATTTTAGTCCAACCTCGGCTAACCAAGGGTAAATAAAGCTGGTTTATAGATAAAAGAAACTACAAAAGTGCGGTTACCGTGTCAAAGAAGCCATATTTCCTTCAAACCTGCCTGAAAGCCTGCGGATAACGATATTTTATATAAAATAGTCGATTGAAAATGACTTACCTTCAGCCGCGGCAGCTTTATCCGAAACCGCACGAAATATTTGGCAAAGAGGTTAGTTTTATTTTTAACTATTTGTTTATTAGATTTTATTATTACACTGCTAATGTTTCTAAAAAGAGCGGAGAGAAGCTAAGAAAATCGCTTAAAACTATCTCACAAGAATTAAATCTGTAAATAAAATAGCCTAAAACCATCTCAAGATCTTTTATGCTTAACTAAAACAGAGAATCCTTTCGGTTCAGTTTTTATTAATAAGATCAAGCTAGCTGCAGGCCAAAAAAACTTACATAATACTTTAATTAATAGGATTTAAAGATACATGTCTATCTGCTTGTCCATCCTTTACGCTCTAGAAGGAAATTCTATCTTGGATTTATAGGAAATGTGTGATTTTCTTACTTTGTTGTGACTTTTGGTAAAATCTTTGTTTCATCTACCTACTCTTAACTAATTTTTTAGTAATAAAAGATCGTGTCATTCTTATTAATTTGTAGTAATAGGATGTTTGTTAGTCTCTGTACAATAGGTATGATTCTCCTTTACAGTAAAGTTTCATACAGGAGAAAATTCGCTTCCTCCCCTAAAAAATTTTAATTAGAAAACTTAAATTGAATATTCAAAAGTACCATTAGATCGATCTTGTATTCATGGGAGCGAATCGACCCCCCATCCACTCCCTTATTTTTCATTCTTATTCAAAGCTTGCTGTTTTAGTATATGCTGGGCGATAGTCCTGGAGACGAGTCGAGCAAACGTGTACAATGGGACAACGACAAAACGAGAACCCTGCTAGAGATAATCAAGAGCGTCAACAACGGAGAGTTCTTGAAGCTGCTGAAACAACCACTGGAAGAGAAGAAACGGCAGATGCAGACCCTGAAAGCGGGCTGGGATATGGTTAGAAGAATTATGCTTAGGAATTTATATTTACATTTTGGTGTTCCATCCTCCAAATAAAGTAACTTCACAATTAACGAATGAATAGCTTAAATCCTGGCATAAACCAATACTAAGCTTCCCTGACAGCATAAATTTTAGACTGATTCGTTGCGCGGTTTATGAAATGTTGATAAATGTACAGACATAGGGAGTAAGTGGGTCGAAAATAGACTAATACCTACCATCCACCAATTCTATTTTAACAGAAAATTAATCTTTGAGTTCAGTTAAACACTTAGTTAAAATAAAATGTAATTATGAAATATTATATTAGAAAATATCCTGATTTTGCATTGTCAAGAGTTCAGCTCTCAGACAAATGGAGAAAGTAAGTTAATTTTAATTATTCTCAAAATTAGATTCTGCGATTTAAGGTTTAGTCTAATTTATAAACCTTTTTCATAATTTGCGTGTTTTCACACAAAGTGCATGTTGATCACAAATACCCCCCCCTCTTCCCACCTTTATATTAAATTTATTTACGGACTTTTTTTAGAGTGGGGGGTAGGTGCTAACCATACTTTTGCCATATGTTTGTATAGCCCGTGTGATTTGTTAAGCTTTTCTTGTTTTCATCCTCTTTATTCTATATTTTTTAGGCTTCATTGTAACAAGACAGCTGATCCCTCTCAAGAATATCCAAAGAAGACCACAGATGAACTAATGAGAGAATTCGGTGTTTATGACGATAATGACGGAGAAGATATGCATCATGTCGGGTGAGCTTTATAAATATCAAATAATACCTAGAAAACAAATTTGAGCCATTTTTTCTATAATTTGATTTTGTATGAGCGAGGTTCTGATATTATCATAAATAAGGTTAACTAAATAATCGCCACTAACTTTACCATGACTTATCTTTTTTCAAGTATAGTAAGCAGAGAGCAAGAATATCATATCTGACGTGCAATTTTTATTAGATCCTTATAAGTAATTGTAGTTTATTACCTACCTAAACTTGGCCTGACTATGGCAGGTGTTCTACTTGTATTTTCCCTAATTTTTGGGGATGTGTTAGACTTAGAAGGAATTTGTATTGTATTTTATTTCCAAGTGAATGTGTAAATAAACTAACTTTTAACCGCTAGTAAGTTCACTATCAACTAACGTAACACTAACTATGCATCAATTTTCCAATGAAAGTTAATATTAATAATTCTTTTACTTTTAGTTTATCCGGGAACCCGATAACAGAACCTGTCATTACTGTAAACATGGAATACCCACAGTAAGTTAGTTGTATTACTCATTAAAAAAAATTTATACATTTTTGCATTTTTGAAGTCACATACCTACCTACTTGTAAGAGAAATAGGCAATTGTTGGTTCCAGCTGCTAAATTAATATTAAAGAACGCGTATGCAAAATTAAAAAATTTACACATTTTTAACTTTTTTAAACATTTTTAATAGAGGTCATACTTTGTTGTTATAACTTTAAAAAAATGTTTTCTGTGTGTTTGTCATACTCTATTAAAGGGATAGTTTTTCGAAGTCTAAAAACAAAAATTAGGAATTCCATGGATAATAATATCTTTTCAGCAGCATATATTGGTAATAATATCAATTTTCTACCATGTTGGTTAAAGATCATTTTTAACAGAAAAAATAGGTATTAGATCTTTTCCTAGCTAGTGGAAAGTATTTCTTAGAACTATCCCTCTAGTTTATGCTTTAGTTTTGCATCATATTTTTCATTATAAAACATACTTAATTATCTAGTCATGATGATGGTGGAGATCCTGGCCAGTCCAGCCCTCCCATGGGTAAACGACAGAAAACAACCGAAGATCTTATAGCTGAAATAGAAAGTGAAGAGTATGTGCCCCCGCCACCATCCTCCAAGGGAAAGAAGAAGTATGTGAAGCTTTCTGAAGTGGAAGGAAGAACACCTGTTGAGTGTAAAAGAATAGAATTGATGGTCAGAGAACACAAGGTATGAAAATTATAAGTTTACCCGCGACTTTATCCAAGTTGCATCGCGTCCATTAAAACAATTTTAAGGGGGGGGGGGTAATGCAACCATCTAGATATATATCTCGTAATCAATGATTAAATGGCACTTAGAATTCGAATTTCGATCTGAAATTTTTCATGAGTAATCCTTGGTAGGTCTATTTTCCCTAAATGGAACAAAAAGTTGGAAAAGTAACTGCTGGTGGCTCAGCCGTTTTTTTTTTGCGTATTTTCAGGGCAAATTCATCATTAATTACGTAGGAATCAACTTTTTAAAAGATATTTGTGGTTTAATTCATGTTAAATGATAGCAATAACCATTTAAATTTCTAGTACCAACAACTAGATAAGGTTTTTGAGCGACAAAAAGTAATATGTGGAAATAGGTTTCGTGACTAATTTGCTCTTAAGATAGCCCAAAAATGGCAAAACGGCTGAGCCGCCAGCCGATAGCCGTTACTTTTACAACTGCCATTTAATCATTGATTACGAGATGGTTGCATTAACCCTCCCCCCCCCCCCCCCCTAGCAAGAGTATGAAATGGTCTCACCTACTTTTTCTTCGACAATTGTGTGACGTGACGTAAATTAGTTATACATTACCTAGTTCAATTGAAAATCCGCGTCCTAATATAAATTACGTAGTTTAAACGTATCGTCTATTAGCACAACATCCCCCCTATTTTTAAAATAAATTAAAATAAGGGTGAAGGGTCAGTAATCAATGCGCACTTTGAGGGAAATCAGTGCAATATGTGTCTTTTTAATATTTCTTTACTTTTAAGGCTCGTATGGTGCGAGAAGGAGAAATATTCCACTATGAAAGAAGAATAAAACAAAAGAAGTTGGAAATCCTAGAGATTTTGAAATCCAAACTGGAAAATCAGCAATCCGTAAATCTAGATGTTTTAACTTTGTAATTTGTTGTGCGTACCTAAATATATTTTGTAAATAAAAAGTAATTTGTTTACATTGCCTATTTTATCTTAAATATATACAGGGTTTAAAAAGGAAAAAAAACTACCTCAGTTGCGCATTTTCAATTTATTTGAAAGATATTGGGAGGGGGCTCATTTCTCTAAAATCACAATATTTTTGTTGACTATTAGATGCCAGTTCAATCGTCACTTAGAAGGAGAACAGTATCTAATTCTATAATCTCAAATTACGCAATCTCCTGCTGCATACCTACCAGAATAACATTTCTCGTATTCATTCGAATCCGGTGGATAGGAACCGGTTCTCATCCATACGAAAAAACTATGTCTAGCATCGTGTTATATCCAGTTTTCTACGAATATAGAAATGTACAATCATAAGATTAAAACTAGTTTTTTTAGCCCCGAGGTGCCGGAGTACATTCTATATCTGCGGAAAGCCGTTTATAATACGATACGAGAAATAACTATTACACAATTGTCTTTTAAGAAAATCCCTCTGTGTTTGTCCCTTTGTCTAACCGCTGAACCGATAAAGTTATCCTTTGCAGTATAGCTTCTCATTGGCCTTGGTAAAGTTCATAGCTATTTTGAAGAATAAATTACCCATTTCTCCCCCCCCCCCCCTTTGAGGTGTCTAGGAGCGTAGCCGTTAGTTGTGAATATGGTAATAAGTAGAAAGAAAGAACACCATCAATGAGATTCCTTGATTTTAATATTCGTGTTTTATGAGATAAATATAATCAGAAAGTTTCAAGAAATGTTTTATGTAAAAGCTCCAAAAAACCTACGTCAGATAATAGTCATTTCTCGCATCGTATTATAAACGGCTTTTTTTAGCCCGTGCCTTCGGCACCTCGAGGCTAAAAAAATGGTTTTAATCTTATGATTGTACATTTTTATATTCGTAGAAAGCCGGATATAATACGATGCTAGACATAGTTTTTTCGTATGGATGAGAACCGGTTCCAATCCACCGGATTCGAATGAATACGAGAAATGAATATAAATTATCCCAACGCATTATGGGTTAGAAAGTGTACACATTCTGTTACGAAAGTACAATTTTTTTTACGTCTTATTCCATATAGGGTTGGGCCGGATACCGGATATCCGGCTGATTTCAAATGCCGGATATCCGGTATCCGGCCAACGCCGGTATCCAGCAAATATCCGGGTATCCGGCTAAATTACCGGATAACCGGCTAAATTACTACATATTAAAGTATCATAAAAGGATATAGTCCCTTTCGTGGCAACGAACCTTAAGGGGCGATTCGTTGTATTTTTAAAATTGCTTTTAATAGGTTATTTAAGTTTAGTTTAGGTTATATTTGGTTAGGTGATTGCCCCGCAGGATTAGGCAATTGGCCCCGCAAGGTTAGAGTCCCCCGCGAGGGGCTAGAAATAGGAGGAAAGCTACTGTGAAAATACGAATAATCGCTGCTTAAGGGGCGTTGCCATGAAAGGGACTATACCCGCAATAAAAATTTCTTCATAAACTGGTGTTTTATATTATACTAGCGGCTGCGTCCCTAGTATCTAGAGATAATAGAAGGGGCATGAAAGTGCAGAAAAATAATTAAAAACCTTACAACGACTTTTTAAAAAAAATTGAACAGCCTAAAACCACCCTGGGACCTATAAGAAGCTTCACTCTAAAGGAGAACCATATCGGTTCAGCGGTTAGCAAGATCCTTCGCTACAGACAAAAAAAGCTTACTACTTTCTCTAATAGGATAAAATTAAGGTTAAAACTTAAAAATTAAGTAACTATTAAATGATCTTTCTTCTTAGCAAATAAATCTAATTAACCATTACTACCCTCAATCTATAATATCTACCCCTAACGATTGGAGGATGGGCGGGGAGGTGGCGTTGAATGCCTGCCCCCCCCCCCTCTGTTTTTTTCTATCCCATTTTCTGTGTATAAAAGGTAGAGGGCTAAAACTGAGTGACTTTCGAAATATAGGTATGACACATAACTGAGAGTTGAAACTTTTTTAATACCGCCTTCCTGGCGGACTAAGGATGCCAGCAAATCTGGTAAGATCATTCAGGTAAAAAGTAAAAATATTTCTTTACTTAAACAAAGCATTTCATGTTATCTAATACTAAAATACCCTATAGTCGTACATCCTCATATGTAATATAGGTGTTCAAGTCGATTTCATGTTCCAGGTATAATCCTGCAAGTCCTGAACCTCCTGGTCTCCAGAAATCTTTAAACGTTTTTTTTACTTAAAGATTTCAAATTTTAAACTTTTTTATATATCTTCATGACATATTACAATTTCATAAAATCCGTTGCCGTTTACCTGCCAACCGTCGGTTTGCGGCTGGCAGCTGCCAAGTACTGCTGCCACCGCCAAAATTTATGTTTTGAGATTTCTAATATAAAATTTACATAAAGATAAACATATTCAGAAAAAATTGTTTTTCTAGCTTCAATAATAAAAAAAGTTACAGCCATTTAAGATTAAAAAAAACAGAGATTTTTGTTGTAAAATATAAAAGATAATATTGCCGGATATCCGGCCGGATAGTTTCAATATCCGGTATCCGGCCGGATAGTTTCAATATCCGGTATCCGGCCGGATAGTTTCAATATCCGGTATCCGGCCGGATATTGAAAATGACCGGATATCCGGCCCAACCCTAATTCCATAACTTCTGCTATGCTTGGGAAATTCTATCAAAAATGTCGTTGCTCGTATTATGGCATTGAGTCACATGTGAATAAATTTAAAACAAACTTAGTTTCATAGAAATTCTTTATTTATTTACAAGGATTATTGTGGTTTATTGACTATCTAGTAGGGATGGCAATCCGTCAAATTTTTGGACCGGATTCGGATTTGCATGCATTTGTGATATTGTGGGCAGAAAGCGCCCTAACCTAGCTGTGAGAGTTTGAGTTCAATTCTCCATGTGTTGACTCGAATTTCTCTTCGCAATAATAATCACACAACTTCCCCTGGTTGTGTAAGAAGGGGATTATTGAGTAAATAGGCACGTACATAATATCAGTACTTCCCTTATCCCAAGCTCCTCTGCGGAGAGCGTCATTCATTACGGTGACTTAATTTGGGACACCTGCCATACTCGGCGAGAGTGAGGTATTAGAGGAAAACACTAGAGGGAGAAAGGGTTAAATAACTGTATCTCCCCATCGCAACCGCCTTGTGCAACCTTTCTATTGGCACATTGAAAATCAACCAATGGTGTCGCTTAAATTAACACAGCCAGGTAGCAGAAAATTATTTAGAAGCAGACGAAAGAGGTCTTTGAAAAAGAAAGGGAGGTAGTTGTCTGAATATACATCTATACTATAGATCTGTTAGTGAGGTAATAATGAGTAGCTCTCATGAGATAGCGGGTCAAGTCATAATGTGCTTGAACGTGGAGCTTGATAGCCCTAGTGGCTATTCAAAAGTGTCTCAACCTACTCCATGACTACTTAGGTCCAAACCCTAAGAAACTATGGCTAATCAATCAATCAATCTATCAATTCTTTCAGCTTTAAGATATAATGAAATGAAACTACATAAATGATATTATTAAATAATTTTATTATTTACATTTATTTTAATTATAATTTAAAATTTTATATAACATTTTATCACAAAGAAAACATAAAATCAAAGCTCAAATATATATATTCAATATAATTTTTATTAAAAATAGATTTGTACATTTTATTTGAGTATTAATTTAATAGAAATATATAATCTTGTTTTGGCATTTGAACTTATTTATGACTTGATTTTTTTTATAGATTGTATAAAAGATAACACAATTTATAAAATAGGCATACACAATTTTTCCTTGATATATATGAAAAAAAAACGAATTTTAGGTAAAAAATTAATATTTAATTTTAATTATTTAATTGAAGTCAATCAATTTTACAGAATAATAAAAGGAGTTAAAAAGCTTATTTGACTTAAAACTATTTCTGTTTGTAAAATCTAGTTTCAGTAAATGTATTAACCTACTCGGCTGGACGTACGTACATATCCTAGATAGTAGTTACAGTAGCCACGCTACAAAAAAAAACTATAAGTTACAATTTTGACATAAGGCTGTCATCAAATTTTGTATACGAGTATAAAAATGATTTAGATCTTTGTCTTTCTTCCACGGGTTTAGAACATTTTTTGGTGTCGGGAATAATGCAATTTTCATCACCAGTGTTCAGTGCATTCCTGCCATAGAGCCAGGTGGACCTGCTCTGGCGGTCAGCTACAGGTTTGGTTGGGGTAGAGGCGGGAGTTAAGGCACTAGAGGAGCTGGATTTGGTTGTAGAGTCTGAACATTTATATGGTTTTTACTATTTAAAGTTACAATTGAGTGAAACTACTTTAGAATGAATTAATTGAAATGCAGGTATCTAAAGGGATAAGACAATGGCTGATTAATTGATATACATCCCTGCAATGATGATACGCAAAATTACACCTTCTCTAGTTTACAAACGTCTGGACACTCAACTTATTGAAACAACCAACCCAAATGCATTAAATGTCCCAAAGTTGTTAAGCCAACAAATCAGAAGATATTAAAAAACTTTGGAGACTTGTGTAATACACAGCTCAATGTCCCCTCCCTCCTTGTTAGAGACCTCCAGCTTAGAATCTTTCTAAATAGATCTAAAAAGTTTTCATAAAGGTAAAAACAATATTCCTGAAGATAAAGACAAATCTGACATAGATTCTGACAAGCAGGAATCTGCTGAACTTGTCACTGTTGTACCATCATCATCTTTGGTCTCAATATTAGTATCAACATTGTTGTCAGGGCTACCAATATCTTCCACGTCTGCTATGTTACAGTTCATATCTATCATTGACCTGGAAATACAAATTATTATTAAAACTTAAAGCAAATTCATGCTCTTATAATGGGGGAGGGATAAGACCCTGAGCGATATAAGTCGATGTACTCCCCTACAGTTATGAATAACAAAATTTCTCCTTCAGTAGATTAAAATTTTAAGTGGAAACGTTTGAAGCAATAATGGCGTGTACAGGGTTTTGCTAGGATATTATGCGAAGCGAACTCGAAAATTTTGACAAGAGGGCCGAGCGTTCACCCATCTACATAATCAACAAAAGTCAAACAAGCGTCCTTTGATTTGTAAATTGACAGGCGCAAGTTCATCTCACGCCCTACAAGATTAAAGAATAAGTCATAAAATATTGTTACCTGAGACTATTAAACAGCTTGTCTTGATGGCTGACAGCTATCCCTAGATAGGCCAAATCATCCTTAATAAAAAAAAACATTTTACCTCTACACCCTTATAGTGAACCTTGGGGTGGTGAAAAGAAAAGATTTTTAAGGGGTGGTGGATTGTTTCATTCTAGGGTCAATGTCTCACTCCTACTTAACTTAAATAGGTCTAAAAGTTGGTCCAGCGGTAAGCGAAAACGGAGACACATAAAACATTACAACTTTTTTATTTCTGAATTGATTTAAATTTTTTTTCAATTATCCTAGATAGTGCATAACATATATTCTTCTTTTTAGTAGCGAAGCTAATCTATAATTTGAAATGTCCGTCTGTCCGTAAGAAAAGTTTTTGGAGAAACGTGATTTTCTCAGCTCCTATAAAAGATAGAATGCTGAAATTTCTTGTGAAGATCCTATTATATATGTCCATCTAATATATATATATTGTTTTGTCCATCTGTCTGTTATTTGGGGTGCTAGATCGATTCCTAGATTTTTACGTTTTCACGATGTTCTTAACTCCTTTTCAAGATAGGGGGCTCAAAATTTCAGGGATTAATCAATTTTACATTCTTGTTACATCCTCAATACATATGTCTACCATACTATGTTTATTTATTTAGATTTGTCAATAAATAGGGGTGCTAGATCGATTTCTCGATTTTTAGGTTTTTGTGATTTTCTCTATTCCTTTTCAGGATTGACGGCTGAAATTATTAGGGAATGAATTTGCTCATATTCTACATTTTTCCATCAAGTTTCATTAAGATTTGTCTATTGATTGCGGTGCTAGATTGATTCCTAGATTTTTAAGTTTTAAAGGTTGCGTGATTTTAAAGGTTTCTTGATTTTCCTATTTTATCAAGTTTCATGTTTGATGTATGTTACTGCTCTATATTAATTTTTTTCCTTATATCCCTTCATCATTTGTGAGCTTCGCTACTTATGGATGTTGTAATTCTTATTTAGAATATATTTAGTAATATTTGCTTGAAGAGAAACAAATTGCTTATTAATTGGTAAATGCTTTTTACTACAAACCTATAATAAGTATCTAAGCTGATATACAATTCGGGAATTCCGTTTGTTGTAAAATTATAATTTTTGTGAATTTATAAAATATGGAAATCTAATTTTTCTTTTCTTAAAAATAAAAAAAACACTTTACATGCTAGGCACAGACTGTTTTTTATTTATAATACATAAAATGACTTTAAAAGGTTCATTATCATTCTAGCTGCGCTAATCAAGTACAGTTTTTGTTCTTTGTATGTTAGTTTTTACTACCGACAAGTTAATGAAGGGTAAAAATCATTCAACTATTAAAATTATTTGCCTACAACACAACATATTCAATTCAAATCCATAACAAATTATCATAGTATGCATTGTAATTTCCAGAGAGAAAGAGGAAAATGGGCTGTTTATTACACTAGTCCCCAAAGTTTTATAAAAACGTTTTCTTATTCGTTGGCTCAAAGAAAATATTGATTAGTTGGATCATTAAATTGAGTGTGGAAACGTTTCAACCACTAACTGTAATATACAGAAAGACTAATTTTGTGTATCATCATTGTGGGTGTACAATGTACATCAATTTATCGATCATTGTCTTATCCCTTTAGATCCCTGTAATAAATCTCACCTTGGATATTTTGACCAGCTCAGCGATGTTATCAAAACCATTGAGTGTGAGGATGGGGTGAAGGAAGCTCAGATTACTTGCCATCAGCACGGACTCCAAACTGAAAAATAATTATGACTATTTGACTTAATACAACTTTTCTGTTCGAAGGAGTGAATGAGTCAATCAGTCAGTGAGGGGTGTGGATACTTATAGAGACCCTACGCAACTAACATTTTATCTAAGAAGAAACTTAATCTTTTGTTTAAAAATCTGTCTAATAATATTTAATTTAACAGAAGGACATTTTTGCAAAGTTAAAATGTTATCATGGAATCAGGGAGGGATAGACATTGGGCTGTTTATTACACTAGTCCCCAGAGTCTTGTAATAACATTTTCTCATTTGTTGGCTTAATAACCTTGAAGCTTTTTAATGAATTTTGATTGGTTAGTTAATTTAGTTGAGTGTCCATATGTTCCAACCATTAATTGTAATCTACAGAAGGAGTAATTATTTTTATCGCCATTGGGGATACATTTACCGGCCATTAATTTATCCCTTTATATCCCTGGAATGCTGCGCTCAAAAATATCATTGAGCTTATTGAGTTATTATATCGATGTCATATCAGGAAATGATTCAGAGTGTGTGTGTGTGTGTGTGTGTTAGGCCTGTTCAATATTTAAACTTTTAAAAATTTTCATTTATTGGACTGCCTAAAAATCTGGAAAGGCAAAGCAGCTAATATTGCCCAAAACGTCTTAATTGACCAATGGTAGACCTGTATGACGTCATTTTTTAAAGGTTATGTAAGAAGCTTCTGGAAAGGCCTACCTTCCACTTTATATCACTCATTCAAGGCTCATAGGCCCTTAACAAATGTCTATGTACGCAATTTCATTTTTGTTTTATATCAAACTTTTAATGCCTAACGAAATTTTCTGTTTTTAAATGCAAATATACAAGAAAACATTCCATAAATCTAATTTTTGTTTTAATTTTCAGTAGAAATATAATTGCATCGAAAAAGAATATCCCCAGTTTTTAAAACCGGTTTGAGTTTAAGTGGGTTGGACCGTTGTTAAATAAAATCTTTGTTATTTAAAAAAGGAAATATTGAACCAGTCTAAAATAGATATGATTGTTAATGTTGCCAAATTTGTTTGTCGTGACAAAGTCGGAAATACCAGGGATTTTAAGGGACAGGACAATTATAAATAAATATATATACATTCTAAAATATTACTCCTCCTGTAGATTACAATTATTGGTTGAAAAGTTAGGAAACCATTAGTTTGGAACAATCCATATACTATAAAAATACCAAACGTTTTTGAGCCAACTAATAATATAACGCAGTTTGTAAAACCTTGGGTACCAGGGTAATTTACAGTCCAATGTCCCCTCCCTCCCTGCGGAAATAGAGACTAAATTTCAGACAAATTAGGGGGGAAGAGAGTTTCCTTGGATCAGGTAGGATATATGAATTAGGACTTTTTTTATAGATCGTAGCTGTTCTACATTTGGGATTTATCCGCAGGGATCTAAAGGGATAAGACAATGGCCGATAAATTGATGTACATTCCTAATTATGATACACTAAATTACCACCTCTGTACATTAAAACGTTTGAACACTAAACTTAATAAATCAAGCAATTAAAATTAACTGTAGTTCCTAAAGTTACGAATAAGAAAGCGTTATTATAAAACTTTAGGGACTAGTGTAATAAACAGACCATTGTCCCCTCTCTATGATCTACTTTAAATGACAATTACTGTATCAAAGTGGTACAATTTTAAAATCATTGAAGCTCAATAATCATTACCAGAACGTTTGTGTACATTCTAAGCATAGTGATCTTTACACAATCTTTTTACATTTTAATTTCTTTAGAGAATGGCGTTTCTTTGGCCAGGCTACAAAAGACGAGTATAACATCGTATTATAGACAATTTCCACTAATAATAAATTATTATTATTATTAACACTAAAATACAAATCATACAACTACTACAATTTTTTAAAACTCGGGCACCCCCCCCCCCCCCAAAAAAAAAAAAGATAACAAAACTGTTTTAATATCCGCGGAAAGCTGTCTATAATAAGATGCAATTCTCTCTTTTGCCGTTTGTCCGTCGGTCCATGGTTTTATTTGTGTTTTGCTACTCATTGATGTCGTCATCCTTATTTTTGTTTTTTGTTATTACGTCTTGATCCGTTTCCTTTATAAACCAAAATAACATCATTTTCTGCTGATTGACATTTAATTCTACAATCTTTTAACATTTTCAACTTTTACATGTATTTTTAAGGCGAATCTTTTTGTTTCACGTTTAGAGGTTAAAAGTGTACATTTTATTTAAAACCCTCGCATGAAGATTCCTATAATAGCAAAGAATAATTTATGCAGTTTATCAGTTGGTTTGTGTTTATTTTAATCATGGATCTAAAAGGATAAGACAATGGCCGATAAATGTACATCCCCAATGATGATACACAAAATTACCCATTCTTGTGATTACAAATAGTGGTTGAAACATTTGGACATCCAACTAAATGTACCAACCAATCAAAATTTAATAAAAGTCTATTAGGTTGTTAAGCCAACGAATAAAAAACGGTATTTTGAGACTTTGGTGACTAGTTTAATAAACAGCACAATGTCCCCTACCTAAATGATTTTAATAGTTGAATGAATCATTGAATTTAGACATGATAGATTCCTGCTCTAAATTACATGACAATGCTGATGCCTAAGACGAGAAAGAATGATATTTCAGCGTAGTAAGTATTCTGTGTATTGAACATTTTTATAATAAATGAATATCATTAAAAATGCATCATTTCTTTATGGATATTATATTACCTGTTTTAAACTAAAACAAGGATGACATCATCCATAAAAGCAAAGTTCTGAAACGGTAGGACAAACGGACATTAACACTTGTATAGTGTCAAAACTGAATAATCACAATATAAATTAATAAAAGTTGAAGATTGTAAGTAAATTGCTTAAATACAGGATATTGTTTAAGGACATGGTTCGATTTTTTTAAAGGACATTTTTATGACTTGATTATAGAGATGCTTCGCTTATAATATTGTATTTTGTTGTTATAGGAATCAGTATTCAGAGGAGTATCTATCTTGCTAATCATAGAGATTCCGCGCTATGTTGGACGTACAGACTTTCGGGTAACGATGATAAAGTTGTTACACTGCTTGAAGTAAGCATAGTTTAAAATTGTTAGGATGATTCTAACGTGTCTAAATTAACAATCAGAGCTATCACAGCTCGCATAAGCTCAACATAATTATAGAGTAAATACACTCTAAAAATACAGGGATCTAAAGGGATAAGACAATAGCCGATGAACTGATGTAAACTACAATTAGTGGTTGAAACGTTTAGACACTCAACTTAATGAACCAACCAACATTAAAAATTTTAAAAGTCTCAAAAGTTGTTAAGCCAATGAATAAGAAAACGTTATCATAAAACTTTGGGAACTAGTGTAATAAACAGTCCAATGTCCCCTCCCTCCCTGCTAAAAAAAATATTTTTTTATAATGGGTAATTAATTTAAGGAAGCATTTTGTATCACAGTTACTTTAAAATATTAAATAATATTTTTTAGATTTTTAGATAATTATATACGTAAGCTTTTAAAGAGGGTAACATTTTAGTTAAAATGATAATTATTTCGACATAATACCTCAATCAAATTATTGATAATTTATACCAATTTATTATTTCTTGGATCTTAACAGATTATCATAAAGTGAAACTCGTAGCTAGCTAAAATAACAGTAACCCCCATTTACCCCATCCTCTCCCCTCTTTTTGGACGAAAGAACTGACCAATAAATGACTGTCATAAAATCCACGTAAATTCTATATTCATTTTATACAGACTATAAGCTATTGTAAGTTTTGGTCAAGTTTTAGGCTAAATTACGTAGGCCTATAGCGGGCGAAGGGGGTTGGGGAAATCCTTTTAAAATCAAAGATTCTAGAGGCTATGCCTGAAGCCCCTAGTGCGTTATAAAAGGCACAATACAGTTTAATTGTATATTCTATTAAAAAATGTACATCTAGCGGTTTTTATGGATTTGTAATTAATTTGAAGAAAGGAAGGAGAGAGATATGGAGTTTTTTTTGGTGTGTGTTCATTTACGCGCGCATACTATCATGTTTTATCTATAATACAAAGTAGAATGATGTCCGTCCGTCCCTTAAGATCTCGGTAACCACTGAACCGATTGGATTCTACTCTTCAGGGAATATATCTACTGGTCCTGTGGTGGTTTTAAGCTATTTTCTTGGGGGGGGGGGGGGGGTAGGACACCCCCAACCCCCCCCCCAAAAAAAAAAAAACCAACAGTAAGATCCCCCTTAATTTTTGTTTTTAGGAGTTGTGTGGAGTTACTTAAAAAAACTTGGGGTGAAGTCGCTAGTTTATGTAAAAGTAACAGGATGTTTCTTTATCTGTCTGTTTGTTTGTAGCTTAAGATCTCGCTGATTTCATAGTTCTACTGTGAAGCTTCTTAAAGGCCTAGAGAAGATTTATATTTTGGGGGAGGGTACCTCCATCTTCCCAAGAGAAATTGCCTATCTGGAAAAAAGTACCCATTTCTAAACTTTTTCTTGTAAATTCAATTTTGGTATTCTTTTAAAACCAAAATTGAAAGTTAATGGTTGAATACGGACCCACTAAATGCTAGTGGCGCACCTCTAGTAAAAGATAATTATAGCACAGAGAAAGAAAAGTTTTTGCAATTGTATTTTAAAACGCGGTTATGATGTTTTTACCATATGATGCATATGTGGAAGTGAAGTTACACCACTTTGGTTAAACAAGAAGCAAACTCAGGGAGTAAGGGAGGGGACATTGGGCAATTAATTCAATTTGTCATCTTCTTGGGAAAAAATATTTGTTAAAACCAGCCATTAATAACAAATTTTTCTGTCTGCATATTCAAAACTAGCTCAGCTAGCGTACCCAAGTACCCAAAGTCAGTCAGAATCTGCTGTATTCGTGCACATTCCCTTTAAGCCAGTACCCAAAGTCTGAAACTCCTAAAAATTGAATATTTGATCCATTGTCCCCTCCCTTACTCCCTGAGCAAACTAGAGAAACAAAACAAGGATGAAAACATCCTCAAAAGCGAAGTAATCCTAACACACTACTAAGAAACAATTTTCCAACCTCGATGATTGATTGTGTTAGCAATTTTTAAAAAAAGGTTTGATTTAAAAAGGTCAAATTTACACTATTTCATCAATTAAGTACTGTGCTTTAAATAATATGATCAAAAGTATAATAAGCTATTAAGTAACAATTTATATAATAAAAACCATTGATTCAATATAAAATAAAGCTAGCGATTAAAGTAGACTTTATTATGCTGATTTTCAAATTGATTATATAATTCTTTAAAGATTAAAAATGTAGTGGTGTACGTTAAGATATATAAGTTTTTCGGAATTTTAAAGTTAGGGGGAGATTTGAAATCTGCATCAAATTTTGAGGATTTTTCTATAATTCTTTATCTAAAAGCGGAAATGCAATTTAAGTTAATTAATTTTGGCATCTGTGATTGGTGGATTTAAAAAATCTGCGCTCTGATTGGATGGCGTACATCATTCAACCAATTAGAGCGCAGGTAGTTTAAAATCCACCTATCCTATTGGTCAAAATTAATTAACTTAAAATGCATATCCGGTTTTAGATAAAGAATTATACAAAAAACGAATTTTATAAAAAATCCTTAAAATTTGATGCAGATTTCAAATCTCCCCCTAACATTAAAATTCCGGAAAACTTATATATCTTAGTGTACGTACAGAGGACCATAATTATTTAGAAGCTTCGCTTTAAACAATCACAGAAACAAAGCACACACACATATACACACACACACACACACACACACACGCACACACACAATATGAATCTCATATAATTTGAAGAAAACCTCAAAAACTAATTAACTGTTTAGATTACAATTAAATTAGTAATTGGACTAATAAACCCCCCAGGGAGGGGTGGACGGGGGTTTGCTCCACTCCATAAGATTATATTTTACATATCTGTTAGCAAGAGTCACAACCCAATATAAAAAACTAACATTACAGAAATGTTTTTTTTTTTGGGGGGGGGGAGTGGTTGGTGTTATTTTTTCTGGTGGCTATTTATCTTGGGAGGGTGGTGGTACACTCCCTTAAAATAAAAACCTTTCCAGGACCTATTAGAAGCTATTCTGTAAAGGAGAACCTGATCGGTTCAGCGGTTAGCGAGATTCTTCGGTACAAACATACAAACACACAAACATCCTGTTACTTTATTATAAGGATTTAAAAAATTACGATGTTATAATGTCAAAATAAGACTATCTCGTTATGATTATTGTTGGGTTTTATTTTCAAGGATTTTTATTAATCAACTTTTGTGTTACAATTCTCTATTAATTTTGAGTCTCCTTTCTCTTTATCTATTTTTTGTTGATGAAAATAATAAAAGATAAATCTTCGAACCGACCAGCGGGCTTTATTATCCCCCCCTTAACTCCGATTTATTTAAAATATTATTAAGAGAGAAAAGGGGAAATGAAATAAAAGGGTCAAACCATCTTTTTCCCATCTTCTTCAAACTTTCGGCAATGTTGAACTAGAAAAAGCGAAGGGAGTAAAGGATAAAAATGCATTTTAAAGGTAATTTCATCGTTCACTTTCAAATTGTGTAAAATTTCCAAATATTTTGAACCCATTGTTTAAATATTAAAGAGTTTCCTGCCAAGCCCATCGTATCCTATCATCTCCATCTTTCTCCTTTTTTTTACAAGAGCGAAGCTGCTCTAATAACTTGGTTATGTCCCAGAGCGAAAGGGGACAATGGGCTATTTATTACACTAGTCCCAATAGTTTTATAATAACGTTCTCTTATTCGTTACCTTAACAACTTTTGGAACCTTAATAAATTTTTATTGTTTTTTTTAAATTAAGTTGAGTGTTCGAACGTTTCATCCACTAATTTCAATCTACAGAAGGGGTAATTTTATGTATCATCTGTGTCTTATCCCTATAGAGCCCTGGGTATGTCCTTCTATCTGAAAGTATGATAGGTTAATAAAATGATTACATCTTTTCATTGAGTATATTTAATAAATCCTGAATATTCTAAATATTTAATCTAATGAAGTTTAGTTATTTATCGACAATCTTTAAAAAATTTATTGATTTAATTTGGCCACTATTTGTTAGTTATGCTTCGCTATTTCTGTTGTTTTCTACATGTATATAATTGTACTTGTTTTCTATCTTACACTCACAGGATCAACTGAAAATTTATTACCCATTTCTTGCCTAATTTCCGAAGTTGTAAAACAGATAACCCAACTATTGCAAAGGCTATTTTCAGCTACTCCGGTCAAAGGGAAAAGAGATATAATGTATGAGCGATTTATACAATATACATTCAATATTAAATTTTTTTTTTAGAAGTTTGAAGCTTTTTTAGCTAGTAGTAAATATTGAGATAGGATGAGGGTGCTATGTACACTAAGAGATATAAGTTTTCCGGAATTTTAATGTAGGTAGGAGATTTGAAATCTGCATCAAATTTTAAGGATTTTTTATAAAAATACATTTTAAGTTAATTAATTTTGACCAATAGGATAGGTGGATTTTAAACTACCTGCGCTCTAATTGGTTGAATGAAGTACGACATCCAATTAGAGCGCAGATTTTTTAAATCCACCAATCACGGATGCCAAAAATAATTAACTTAATTTGTATTTCCGCTTTTAGATAAAGAATTATACAAAAAACGAATTTTATAAAAAAAATCCTTAAAATTTGATGCAGATTTTAAATCTCCTCCCTACATTAAAATTCCGGGAAACTTATATCTCTTAATGTACACAATCGGAAACTAGAATTCAGCTGCTCAAAGACCTTCAATCAATAGATTTATAACCCTAGATGGGCTGACAGACAGAATCAACTTAAAAAGGAATTTTTAGCAGACAAAATATTGTTATTTATTCCGACACCTAGAGCAACGATTTTTGGACAAAAAAGTTTTCCGAGAGCTAGCTTTATCCTAAGTAAAAATAACTGCCTTTTTGTACAAAAATGTTAACAAGTTCTAATAACTATTAATATAGCCGGATTTTTCCGACACTGTGTTATTGTTTGACTTACTGATTATGGAGTTGGATCTACTGTATTCATATTTTATTCCTTATTCCTATTTATATAAATATTTTGAACTGTTTATCAGTAAATCTTCTTTTCAAGCAAATCTGTTCATTTCTGTATATCATCTGTCTGTCGGTCCGTACAATATAATATGGTTGAGCTATTAACAAATTTTATAAACCTAGACGAGCACAAGCGGCTTGCAGTCAATAATTGCGGCTGCAGCTGCCTACCCCTGGAATCAACACAAAGTATAAATGTACTGTTTGCGACCTTTGAAAATAAAGAATTAGATTATATAGAAATGGATTGCTCTGATATAGATAAACTAGAGTTGGCTCGATATAACTATCTCCCTATTGGCTAGATTTCTATATGCATATCTATTTCTCAATAAATCTATTTTCCTCACCCGGCATTACTATTTAAACGGAAGTAAATATTTAATAATTTAAATGATCTTAAAAAGATCTTTTAAATTATATTTTTTTCTTTACATTACCATCACCAAAGGGTTTATTATATGATTACAATTTTAGTTCAATATTTGAACACACAAAGTGTCGCCACAATCGAATTCTTTTAAAACAGAGTTTTCTTAAATTTATTATATCATAAATTTAAATTTTCTTTTTTATGATTAGAAATTAAATACTCCATTATAATGTAAATAGCAACATGAAATGAAAAAAATGAATTTGTTTTTAATAAAGTAAAATAATGGGTCTTATCGTTCTGGGCAATGAGAGTTTATTATGGATTATTGGAGCACTATGAGTTTTCAACGAATAGTCTTTGGAAAACTTGAGCTCGTTTATAGACATTTATTTCCTATATAGATCTGACATGGATCTTGAAGCAATTAAGCAGGCCTTTTTGTACAGGTTAAAAATTGGAAGATTTCATTAAATAAAAGTTATCGCAAATATACTTAGTAAGTAAGGACAATTATACCCATAGATGACAGCTCAACAATATTTTTAATTTATTTTTAAAAAACATCAGTAAAATAAATTAGTGATATTCATTTCCAATAAATCACCGAGTTTGCCTTCTTTATACGTTTATCATTTTAAATGAAAGAATCAATTCTATTTTTTTTTGGGGGGGGGGGGGTAAGATCCTTAAACTGACGGACATTTTGAACCTTAGTCATATAATTGCCCCGCTACTTAAAATGAAAGGTTAATTTTAGCAGGATATTACATCTAATATATATTCTGCAAAATCACATTTAAAACACTGTAAAAAAGTTCATACAAATGCAGCAAAAAGCAAAATAAGTCATTTCAAAGAGTTAATTAGTTTAGAACTTTTTATTTTTATTTATTTTGGCCAGCGGCTACACCCCTTTAAGTCTCAAAAAAAGTCAAAAACCTTCCTGGGATCTGGGACCTTCTCTGTAAAATTGAGATATACCAGTCTTTCCTTACAAACAAAAACAAACAGACGAACAAACATCCTTTATCATTTAGGGATAGGATAACTCTTTTAAACTCTTTTAAAAGTTTGTAATAGTGTGTTGTTAAAAGATATTTATTTCTAGCAACACTCCCAGAAAACAGTATTTTAGTGCAATAAAGAGTCATTGTCATTGTTATGCTGGCATCTTAAAGGATAAGACAATGGACGATAAATTGATGTACAATACATATCCAATTACCAATTCTGTAGATCATAATTATTGGTTGAAAAGTTTGAATTCTTTTTAAATTCAACCAACTTATCAAAATCTAAGTCCCCTATTTTTTAAAACTTTGATTACAAGTATAATCTAGGACAAGGAGAGGACAATAGCAATGAAACTAATTTACACCCATTTTTACGTTAGATAAAAAGAGATAATAAAAATTGACAATTAATATATCATTAAAATGTCCTCTACCTTTTCCTATGACTAAACTAAAGAACAGTAAAAAGGATAAAAATAGATGATTATTTCTTTTCTTTACTAAAACTTCAAGACAATAAAATAAAGTTCAAACAAATGCTTTAAAAGTTTAACTTACAAATGGTGATATTGATATTTTAAAGAAAGCTTTGATCAATTAGGTTAAAACAGTATTTTAAAAGAATTGCATCTTTCGCCTTACATTAAATGATTCGAATCTAAAACGTCATTGTAAAAGATCTCTGAAACTGTAGGAGGGAGAGGACATTTGACTGGAAAATTATACTGATACCCAAAGTTTTGTAACATGTTCTCTTATTCGTTGGTTTGGAGTTTGGGGACTTTTATTAAATACTGATTGGTTGATACTATTAAGCGGTGTCCACACATTTTCACCAATGAATCTTGAAGGGGTATAAATTTGTCATAACAAGTGAAGTCCATAATCTTATCACTAGATATCTCTAAAAACGTCTAAAAATGAAATTAAATCTCCTAAAAGCTATGGGCGAAGCTATACGTGGTTTTATATAACATCTAAAACTGTCTTTTTAACCAAATTTGTATAAGCATCATTAATCTTATTGTAGGTCAGCTGAATTTGAGTTTCCAATTGTGTACCCAGCACCCTCATCCTAATATCAAAATTTGAATTATTAAAATTTTGAATGTATATAAATGAATAAATCGTCCATACATCATATCGTTTTTCCCTGTGATCGGAGTAGCTGAAAATAGCTTATGCAATATTTGAATTATTTGCTGTATATCTTCTGAAATTAGGGAAGAAATCGGCAATCCATTTTCAGTTGATTTTATTGTATCTTGTATAAGTGATGTGCATTAACATCCGCGTATGTATCATATTATCAAATTAATCAGAACCGCATTTTGTTAAAGCAGCCAAATTTCCTAACCTAAAATAGAGAATCCAATCAATTAGTTATTGAGGTCATAAGCTTCAGACAAAAAACTCTTACTACTTTATATCATTTTAGCGGCTGCGCTCCCAGAGCATATAGGAACTCTGTATTTGAAGGAGTATAGAAAGTAGGAAAAAAGCCTAAAACCATCCAGGGATACAATAAAATGGAGAACTCAATCGGTTCTGTAGATATTGAGATCTTAACCTTCAGACAAAAAACTCGTACTACTTTATATAATAGGATAAAACCTATACTGATATTTTGCAATTGCTAACTTTTTGCGAATGAACATTTTTTTATTTGACAATGTGGGAAAGTAATTGCACACCTAAGCATAAATATATCAAACCATAAAGATGCTTTATTTTTTTGATATAACGTTCAAAATTAACTATAGAAAAAGCTTTAGTTTGAATTGCTTCTTATTTTTCAATAACATTTTAGAAGTGATGCTGCTCTAAACCAAGGCATGTCCATGCATCCAAGCAAATTGTTTTTAAGTTTAATTTCTTGATTAACATTCTTTATCATATCTATTACTATATATATATTTTTAAAGCGAAGCTTTTCTATAATTAGGGTCGGTCCGTCCGTACGTCAGTAACGGATAGCTTTTTTCGTTAATTTAGGCATGTTAGAATTGTCTTATCGATTTCAAACTTTGCATGGTGATTCCTTTAGTAGCTAGGAACGATTTAGAAAAGAACTCTATAATCATTACAAGAATGTCCGTACGTTCATTTTAAACATGTCGATTTTTTTTACTTTTTTAACAACAAATTTTCATGTGATCCAATCATCAGATTGATCTGATTTTTCGTATATTAATTCCTGGGACAACAAAGTATAATGTTATAAGAGAAGCAACTCTATAATCAAGTCCTAAAAATGTAAGTATGTCCATAAACATTATCCTGTATCAAGCAGTTTTTCAACAAATTTACTTACAATTTTGGTTCGACTCTTATACATTTATATTCTGATTTTTTAGTTCTGACACTATACAAGTGTTAATGTCCGTTTGTCCTACCGTTTCAGTGCTTCGCTTTTATGGATGTTGTCATCCTTGTTTTTATTTTAAAATATTATAGCAAATATTATTATTTTTAATAAAGGATTATAAAAAATAATGTACTGTTGGCTGCGCAACCCATGAACAAAATTTCCCTTGTAAAAAAATATTTAGGGGTCAGTAAAAAATGTTGACATTTATACTCCCCCAAAAAGCTTCAAACAAAAACTTAAACATCTTTTTTTGAACAATCAGTGGTTTTAGATTGTTCACCCCTTTTATCAATGGTTGTGGAATATTGAATAAAAACTGATACTCATGAGTCATTTAAATACAAAACTTCTGATCATGACCTGTAAAAAACACTTTTAGTTGCAAAGCTAATATACAATTTAATATGTTTTCTATTTTACCTATTTTATTTTTGGAAATTTCTTCCCATTGTTTTTAAGCATCTATTCTATAAGTTTTTTTTTGTCTGTCTGTCCCTACATTTTATGTAAAATAAAATATTTTTGAGGGAAATAATTTTACGTTAATACCAGGTATAAGGTATAACCAACAAGTAAAATAAATAATAAATAATATTTGGGGTGCAAATGGAGAGGTCATCGATTTTACTATATGTTGCTCCCCAACGACAGCTGAAAACAAGTTTCGCGTTTTTTTAGAATTAATTTCGTTATTGGTTTAAGCTGCGTAAATACAGTTGTCAGAAATTTATTTTGAAATATTCCATCTTAATAGAGTATCTACTATATCTCGTTGTTCGTCCTTATGTCTATTAGATAATTTTTTATCGGTAAATATGATTTGTTCGGCTGCCATATCAGATATGCTTCAATATCATTGTTAAAAATTCCTGTCTTTTTTAAAGTTTCGCTATTTAAGAAATATTGTAATCCTTGTCTTTTCAGTGTTAATGTTTGATAAATATGTAGACTATGATCTTTAGATTTTACAACCATCATTTATAAAAAGAACTGACCTTTTCAAACATTATTTTATTCTTTTATTATTATTAGGGTTTCAATTGTGACAGACGTTTTTATTTCATGCGGACTCCCTCAAAGTTCCTTGTTAAGCACAAGACCCCCACCCCCTTATGTTTAAAATAAATTAATGTTATGTTAGGTTATAATGGGGTACTGGGTTTGATTCAGGGGTTAGACATTTTAAAAAAAAATAGCTCTTCCATACTTTTAATATCTTAACAAGGATGACAACATCCATAAAAGCGAAGCACTGAAACGGTAGGACAAACGGATATTAACACTTGTATAGTGTCAAAACTGAATAATTAGAATAAAAATGTATAAGAGTCAAAGCAAAATTTTAAGTAAATTTGTTGAAAAACTGCTTGATACAGGATAATGTTTATGGACATACTTACATTTTTAGGACTTAATTATAGAGTTGCTTCCTTTATAACATTATACTTTGTTGTCTGGGGAATCAATATACCAAAATTCAGATCAATGGGATGATTAGATCATATAAAAATTTGTTGTTAAAAAGTAAAAAAAGTAAAAAAGATCAACATGTTTAAAATGAACGTACGAACATTTTGGTAATGATTATAGACTTGCTACGCTTTCTAAATGGTACCTAACTACTAAAGAATTCACCATGCAAAGTTTGAAATCGATAGGACAATTCTAACGTGCCTAAATTAACGAAAAAAGCTATTTGTTACGGACGGACTGGCGTACGGACGTACGGACGGACCGACCCTAATTATAGAAAAGCTTCGCCTTTAAAAAGTAATGGGGATGGGAGAATGGGAGATAGCACTTAATTTAAATGCAAAGCTACTCTGTAATTGCTGTCACAAAGGAATAAATATTCAAATGAAATTTATTTTATTATTACATAGCCACTAGTATGATTTATTGAGCCATGTCTTTTGATGTTATCATTCTTGTTGATTAGAATAAGCAGAAAATAACCTTACATAAGATTTTTATTTAACAGTCTAATTAAGTGACATTTAAAATGTGAAATAGTAAAAGTCACAGTTAGGCAAGTATGTTACCTTATTGTGTATTAGATGTTTTCAAATTCTTTCACTTTTTCAAATAATGCAAATTCGTTGCTTATTTTTTCTACAATTTGTACTTTTTTGTTTGGGGGGGGGGGGAGGGTTTTTAGAAATTCGGATTAACTGCAGTTCACGGTAACGTGCTAATGAATAATTCCAAAAATCTATGAATTTTAAAGGCTGCTAGCTTTCAAACGGCTGAACGTACATATCATGCCCGCACACTGTTTTAAGCGGCATAAGAAGGGTTACAAATAATCTGGAATAGCCATAAATCAATAGTGCATAATTATCTCGCAGTGCAGAGAAATGCGTGAAAAAGACCTATTTTATGCGTTTTTTCTTCAGTGAAGCTTTTCCTGTGCATCATTGGATCTTGGCTATTCCAGATTATCTGTAGGCCTTTTTATGCCGCTTAAAATGTTGTGCGAGTATGATCTGTACATTCAGCCGTTTGGTAGCTAGCAGCCTTTAAAATTCATAGATTTTTGGAAATATTCGTTACTTGAAATATTTTACCGTGAACTGCAGTTGATCCCAAAATTCTAAATGGGGGTATAAGGCTTGTATGGTACGTCCATGATAGAGTTAAGATAGAGTAATATTTGTATTTAGTATAACACGCAATTTTTCATTAATTTGAAACACCCTAATCTGAGCACACATATTTTACGAATCATTTATTTAATTTGAAACACCCTAATGTGTGTATATATTACGAATCATTTTTCATGGATTAAGAAAAGCATGAGATGCAAAAGTTTAAATTAGTTCTGGAATCCTTAAAATAGAACACTGTTAAGCATGACAAAAACAATTAAAGAGTTTTTAGCGCATTTACCAAAAGATTTTTGAGGATTTTTTGTTTCCTTTGCATCAAAGTATTTAAATTAAGTGCATAACCATTTATCCTTATACTAAAGTAACAGGATGTTTGTGTGTCTGTGTGTTTGTTTGTACCGAAGGATCTCGCTAACCACTGTACCGATCGGGTTTTCCTTAACAGGGTAGCTTCTCATAGGTCCCGTAAAGGTTTATAACTATTTTCTTGGAGGGTGGGACACCCCCCCCCCTAAAAATGAAAACCCCCCCCAACAAAATTTTTAAATTTTTTTAAAATTTAAATTAAAAATTAGGGGGGGGGACAACCCCCCCCCCCCAAAAAAAATCTATAATAAGAAATTGAGTTATCAAATTCCACTCTCCTCTCCTCAAGTACCACTAGAGGCCTCTAGGGGCGTAGCCGCTTGTATTATATATAGATCACTCTAAATACAACAAGTAATATAAAAATAAATGGCTGAAATATACTGTACATCATATCAACGTAAATATCAGGCAAATTAGTCGTATATGAAATTAGATAAAACGTTAGAAATGTATTTTAAGACCCAAAAGGGTTATCATATAATATTTAAGGGCATCATCCGTAATTTTATGGAAAATCGGAGATTATAGTATTTAAGGATCCAAAATAAGATCCAACATACAACCAAACCTTTTATTTAATGACCTTTCACTGGAAGTCCTAACTGCCCATGTTAACAAGTTTAATAACATTCTTCCACGCGCCTGACATATCAGCAGATGTTACAAATTTAAACATCTCTACTATATGAGGCAGGTTCTTTATAAAGACTAAGTTTTATAATTAAAAAAATTGCGGTTGGTGGCCAGGACACTCAACATAATAAACCTTCCAATCAAAATTTGAAAATATCCTCAAAGTTGTTATGTCAACTAATAAGAAAATGTTATTATAAAACTTTGGGGACAGCCCTTTGTCCCCTTCCGCCCTGCTATAATACAGACTAAGTTTTATAATTAAAACATTTGCAGTTGAGTGCAGTTAATGCTGCTTTAGTTTTTAATGCTTCCTTCTTATAATGACAACGCTGTTATCTCTTGTGACCATATTAAAGCATGCATCTTAATACCTCAATCCGTCATTCACGTTATTCTTTAACAAAACTTTTAATAAAGAAAACATGTTTCTATAGAAAAACGCAGCTTTTCTATAATAATACAAGGCTATTGTCCATATGTCTGTCCCCCTAACAGGTGATTAGTATAATTTTCCAGATTACATGTTAGCTCAATTGAAAATGTAAAAATCTATTTTTGGGGGGGGCGGGGAGGAGGGTATTTTTTTATAGCCGATTTCTCTTGGGAGATTGGTGGTACACTACCCATAAACCTTTCCTGTTCCTAACCAAAGCTTAATTGTACAGGAGAACCATATCAGTTCAGAAGTTAGCGAGAATCTTCGGTACAAGAGGATGCACAGACAGACATTTTACATTTTTTGCTTTTCTCCGCCCACAATGAATGGCTCTATAGACAAATATGTTATTTTGTCAAACTTTCTGATATCCCTTTTATGAAAATTGTTATCCTTGTTAATTTTAAAATAAAAGATTCATCTGTACATATAAATGTAAATATACAATTTTTCAGTAATAGAAAAAATCACGAAATAATTTGATTTTCAAAAAATTATGCGTAAAAGACACAAATATAAATCTCGGTTTAAGGTTTAAACAAATACAACAACAGCCAAAAGAAGCAAGCCTACACTTTTAAACTGACAATTAAATTTTAAGAAAATCCACTAATTCGGGAAAATCTTAAAATAAGAACAGTCGAGAAAGTTAATTTTTCTTAAATGAATAAAATACTTTTCATAAATCATAGACAAAGTTTTTTGTTCAACGGTATTTGTTTGTTCAGATAAATCTTCACAAAAAACAGCATTCTTTAATATATCTCATAAAACAGCCGAGACGTTCACCAAAACATTTCTAATAGGACGGGTCTATAGCTTCAAAACTAAAAACCTAACAATGTAAAATGTTCGTCTGTTTTTAACCTTGAATAGTTATTTATCGCATCGTATTATAGACATCTTTCCGCGGAACTAAAAATTTAAAAAATATAAGATAAAAACCAGGTTTGTTCTGGCTGACAAAACTGGAATTAATTCTATGATTTTTGTTTTGATATTCGTGGAAAAGTTTCTGTAATACGATGCTATGCATGATTTTTCAGTATGGCTATGAACCGGTTCTAGTCTAGCGAATATAAATCGGTTTCGTAGCCATACTGGAAAAATATCTGTATTATTTAACTAAATGCAGATTAATCAAGTTTATCAATTTAAGATCATTTGCTTTAAAAATAGTTTTATTATGTATTTTCAAGATTTAATAAGCTTTTCCATAGTTGACTGATTTTAAAAAGCAAAGCTTTTCTGTAGTAAAGGACTGTGTGTTACTATATAGTCTACTAAAGGCCTCTAGTGGCACTTTAAATGTTTTTTATTTTAAATATGTCTATGTTCCGTTTAAGTCTCTACGTAAATTTAATTTTTTTCATTTTTTTGTGATTTCTCTTGGGAGGAGGGTGGTACCCTCCCTCAAAATAGTTATAAACCTTCCCGGGACCTATGAGAAGCTACCCTGTTAAGGAGAACCCGATCGGTTCAGTGATTAGCGAGATCCTTCGGTACAAACAAAAGGACAAATAGACAAACAAACAGACAGACATCGTTCTACTTTGTATTATAGATTGCGTTTTAGGCATTAAATATAGAAGAGACAATGGACAATAAATTAACGATTTCAAAGCTTGAACACTGCTAGTTTGAACCAACCAATCAAGATTTTAAAAAAAAATTTGGATCTACTGCAGTACACGGTAAAATATTGCTGGTAAGCAACATTTCCAAAAATCTATGAATTTTAAAGACTGCTAGCTGCCAAACGGCTGAACGTACAGATCGTGCCCGCACACTGCTTTAAGCGGCATAAGAAGTCCTACAAATAATCTGGAATAGCCATAAATCAATAATGCATAATTATCTCCCAGTGCAGAGAAATGCGCGAAAAAGACCTATTTTACGCGTTTTTTCTTCAGTGAAGCTTTCCCTGTGCATAATTGGATCTTGGCTATTCCAGATTATTTGTAGGCCTTCTTATGCCGCTTAAAATGGTGTGCGGGTATGATCTGTACGTCCAGCCGTTTGACAGCTAGCAGCCTTTAAAATTCATAGATTTTTTGGAAATATTGGTTACCAGCAATATTTTACCGTGAACTGCAATAGATGCAAAGTTTTTAATGTAACTAATGAGATAATTTATTTATCTCACTTTGGGTACCAGTATAATTTAAAGGCCAAAATCCACTCCTTCGATCCCTATTTTTTTCAATTTACAAAGTATATTAGACTAGTATCTTATCTCCGCTTTATGAATTAATGTTGCTGCACTTTCTTAATAGTTTTGCCCATAACAAGGATGACCATATTCATAAAAGCGAAGCTCAACATATTCGACAATCTTAAATACAAACCATGTAGCAGCATTCACCATTTATTAGTAAACCTCAACGAATTTTTTAAAAAATCTATCCCAAAAATACGTAAATATAGGATACTTGATATAAAGATAATAACATTTTGAGGCTTAAATTTTACCTAACTGTTATAAAAAATCGTTATACCAAGTTTGAAATCGATAGGACATTCTTAATATCTGCTACGGCCGGAGGAACAAACGGACGGATGGACTGACCCTGAATGAAGAAAAGTTTTGCTTTGAAAACAGAGCACTCCCACCGAGCATTGCTTTAGGGAGGAAGGGGACATTGGGCTGCTTATTACACTAGTCCCAAAAGTTTTATAGTAACGTTTTCTTATTTCTTCGCTTAATAACTTTGGGGACTTCTACTGAATTATGTTTGGTTGGTTTAGTTTCCAAACGTTTCAATAATCTACATAAGGAGTAATTTTGTTTATCATCATTGGGGATGTACATCGATTTATCGGCCATTGTCTTATCCCTTTAGATCCCTGCATTGTATTACTATATTTTATGCGCCTTCATTTTATATTTATTCCATAATTTTAAAAATCTGATGAACAGGAACAAAAATGCGACCTCTCCCTTGCTTCAGGGAAAAGAATAGGTAATATTATATTGCTATAAAATTACAAAATATGTTCTTAGTTGTGGATATAAGGATATTTCAATCAAAGTACCTTGTCGAAAAAAAATGAAAATAAGGTTTTTTTCCATATGCATAACCCCTGCGGTGGGGGGGGGGGGCCCTAACCCTTCTGGGGTAC
This sequence comes from Acartia tonsa, assembly GCF_053477335.1. Lineage (NCBI taxonomy): Eukaryota > Metazoa > Arthropoda > Copepoda > Calanoida > Acartiidae > Acartia > Acartia tonsa. The sequence goes on along the minus strand of NC_137265.1, from coordinate 9,280,713 downwards.
CTATTGCCCAATTAACCTGACCAACCTAACCTAAACTAAACAACAGCAGACGTAAAACTACACCCTCCTTACTTTCCTTTATTTTCAAAATTAGGGCGGGGGGTCTTTTGCTCGAGTAGGTAATTTTAGGGGAACCGCAGCCTTTTCTAACATCAATTGTCAGATGTCTATTAACTGTTGTTGGTCAAATAACAGCATTGAACTCTGCCAGGATGTTTTTTTTTATAGATGATTAATCTATCCCTTTAACCACCCTTAAACATTTCTCTACAGGGATCTACAGGGATAAGACAATTGCTGACATATTGATGTACACTCTAATGATGTTTTACAAAATTACCCCTTCTATAGATTACAATTAGTGGTTGTAACGTTTGGACACTCAACTTAAACAACTAACCAATTCAATAAAAGTCCTTAAGGCCTAACAAATAGGAAAACGTTATTATAAAGCTTTGAGGACTAATATAATAAACAGCCCAATGTACCTTCCTGCCTGATTTCTGTATCTGTTTGTGCTCTGTAATCTTAGAAAAAGAAACTTCATCCCAATAATAATGGGGCTCAACTATTGACCTCATTCAAATATTTCATGCATTGAGAAATCGCTCTTTAGTAAATATATTCATTTCTGAAAGCAAATATTTTCTATAACTTGAGTGAGTATATTACAACTTCAATGCAGGGAGCTATCACCCTTTCTATATATTATAATAAGTGGTTGAAACGTTTGGACACTCACTTAATGAAACAACCAATCAAAATTCAAATAAATAACCCAAATTTGTTAAGCCAACGAATAAGAAAGCGTGATTATAAATGACTATTTAATATACATACAGCCCAATGTCCCCTCCCTTTCTGACTTCATAAGCTACCAGATCCAAACAGAAGCTTTACATATAGTTCCCAAGATGATTTTAGGTTATTTCAATTTTTAGATTTAGGTCTTAGGAATGTTTTAGGCTATTTTCAACAGAGTCTTTATATGCTTGGGGTACAGCCACTATTATTGTATCACACCACTTAAAATGACACATATATTAAATCTTGCCCAGTATATTCAATTTTGGCCAATATTAAATTTATCTTATTTTAAATTTTAACTTATAATTTATCTTTTAATTTTCTTGATTATTATATCATAAAGTTCATTAAATGAAGAAACGAAAGTTTTTATGGCCATTTCATTAAAACTAATGAGATATTTCTTAACTTTTCTAAATTAATGTTTATTACACAAAAAAAGAAAACCATTGACCACTAACGAAGCTACTTAACAATTTACTTTGTCTGTCCGTCCGTCAATCAACAACGATATTGGGAAAATATGATTACAGAACTTCTGCTCTATAACTTATTTTGTCCGTTTGTCCATTTTACAATGTCCAACCATAAGTTTATGTTCTTCGCTTCTTTATAATGTTTCTTCATTTTAATTATTTTTCTAGAAGGATATATAGTAGGACTAATATTCTTAACTAATAGTTATTATAGACAGATTTCCGCGGATACTAAAATTAAAAATTAACTCCAGTTTAATGGAAAGGTAATTGAATTTATTGTTTATTGTCTTATTCCTTGAAATCCCTGAGACTTTTCTTATAGTTAGGAAATAAATTTGTTTATCGTATTCATTCGAATCCGGTGGATAGGAACCGGTTCTCATCCATACGAAAAAACTATGTCTAGCATCGTATTATATCCAGCTTTCTACGAATATGAAAATGTACAATTATAAGATTAAAACCAGTTTTTTTCGCCCGTGCCTTCGGCACATCGGGGCTAAAAAACTGGATTTAATCTTATAATTGTACATTCTATATTCGCGGAAAGCCGTTTATAATACGATGCGAGAAATAATTATTATCAACCTGGCGTAAAAATATGAATATAGATTTCCACTCTAGCCATTAGGATTATATAAACTTACTAAGAACATAAGAGAGGTAAGTAAGTCTTTAATTAGTATGGCCTCGAAACCGATCAATATCCGGTAGATTAGAACCAGTTCTTAGCTTTGCTGAAAAACCATATGTAGCATCGAATCTCAGACGTTTTTCTACAAATATTCAAAATAAAATCATAAAATTAACCCCGAGAAATTGTCTGTAATACGATGCGATAAATAACTATAACAAAATCTTGATAATTATTACATAAAAAGGATGACAGCATCCATTAAAGCAAACCTTATTCTGCTTATACTCAAATATGTAAAGACTTACAGACCCTAATTATCGTAAAGCTTTGCTTTTAATATTCAAATACTTGACAAAAACACAAATTGCTTATTTTGTATATAATTATCCTGCAAAGTCAAGGCCGCCATTTAAGGCTTTGTGTTGTTATTATATCAACAAAGCAACATTGTTATGATATCATTAGTAGAATAGATACATGCTACAAGCTGATGATATACAAAATTCAAGGAGGGAGGGGACATTGGGTTGTTTATTACACTGGTCCCCAAAGTTTTCTTATTCGTTGGCTCAACAACTTGGCAACTATTACTGATTTTTGATTGATTGGTTCATGAAAAGGGGTGTCCAGACGTTTTAACCTTTAATTGTAATCTACAGAAGGGGTAATTTTGTGTATCATCATTGGGGGTATACATCAATTAATTTGCCATTGTCAGATCCCTTTAGATTCCTGTTCAAAATTGCTATTTTTGTAGATTGAAATTGTTAGTTAAAAAATTTGGACGCTACTAGCTTGAAACCAATAAGTCAAAATTCTACAAAAGTACCCCACCAATAAGATAATGTAGTAAGAACAATTTGGTTACCAGTGTAATTTACGCTACACTATTTTAAAATGTGTGTCAACAGGTTTGGTTTTGGTTTAACAGAGACACTTCGATTATAATCAGGGAGGGAGGGGACATTGGGCTGTTTATTACACTAGTCCACAAAGTTTTATAATAACGTTTATTATTCGTTGGCTTAACAATTTTGGGGCTTATATTAAATTTTGATTGTCAAAACGTTTCAACCACTAATTGTAATCTACAGTAGGAGTAATTTTGTGTATCATCATTGGGGATATATATCAATTTATATTTTATCGGCCATCGTATTATCCCTTTAGATCCCTGAATTATAATACAGGAAAAGCGACAAAGAAAGGTCCAAGAGTAAAAAGTGTAAATATCCATTATATCAAACATATACTTATGTATGATAGAACATGATTAAATTGTAAAATGTAATATAATTATTATTATATGGTGTGTTAATATAACTTGTGATTGTGAGAATATTTGGATCAAGTCTGATATATGAAGAATTTTTACAGTTTGGTAAATTTAAAGGTTGCTTACAGCAAAACGGTTAAAAGAATTTCATAGTTTTTGTCATTATCAAAACCATAAAAACTTGGTCTACAAGTAATTTAAAGTACCGAGAAAAATTTGACTAATAAAAACGCGCGTAAAACTGGACGAATCTAGTAATAGTGTCTAACTTTTTATCTTTGTGACGTAACAAAAATCGAAGGATGAGAGGGGAGGTGGGAAAGGAAACCCCTAAAAAATAGATGGATTTTTGTTACGTCACAAAGATAAAAAGTTAGAAACTATTATTAGGTTCAATTGGACTTGAGCTCAATTAGCTTTCTAGATTGTACCTTATCATTACAATAATCTTTCTACAAGAAATATTAAAGGATGGACCACACACCTTAATAAGAAAACTTCATGTTTAAAAATCATTTAATTCAATTTGATTTCAATTAGTTCAGCTTTGCTTAATTAAAAGATAAATTTAAACTAGCTTGTTCCTTAAAACAGTAAAGGTTTAAGTAAGGAGCAAATTATCTCAGAAATGGCTGATCCAAATAGGCCGTGCATATTAGTTAAGGTTTGTCTTTTGATGGTTTTAAGCTATACTTTTCTATTCTTTTCCTGCATAATCCAAGCCATTTAAATAGGAACGAAGCCATTGAAACTTGAAAAGCCGCATTTATAAATGTAGTTTGAGAAAAATTAATAACATTACGGTTTTTACTCTGAATTCTCACCATTTTTTTATTTGTAATGATTATATGGTTATATAAGTTTCAATTAAATATCAATTAGCACACCGGGAAGTCTATATGGTATACAATTCAAAGTCTTTTGTATACAATATAAATATTATTGTTTTTTTCAAAAATTTAATTAAGTTCTACATATTAGCATAACAATACATTTTTAACTTTTTATCAATCAAAGTTTTTTTTAAGAGCGAAGCAACTCTCTTTAACTTATCTTTTTTACTTTCTCTTTTTATAGTTATTTGTATTATTATTTTCCCCATCTTTTATACAATATAGAAAATTCTGATTAAATCGAATCTACGAGTGCGAGTGAAGCCTGAATTTAATCTGGAATATCTTAAGTATTTAATCAGTATCATATGATCATTATCTGAAAGTTAGTAAGTCCTTTTTATATATTTTTAAAACCATTTTAAATAAAAGTTTTAAATCATGAAATTGTTCTATATGATAAAAATCTTTCAATGGTGATTGTGTTTGTATAGCATCTCTATAATATCGACGTCAAGGGATAATGTATTTTAAAGATATCCGTTATGGAAATAAGGACATTATCGATTTAAACATTTTTTATGCATATTGTCGACCTTTATGTAAAATCAGCACAATAATATCCATGAGTAACGCAGCAAAAACACAACAATAAAGTCAGCTTAGATGCACTTGAGGAGCAAGCAGGCTGCTAATGTTATTAAAATCCAAGTCCCCAAGATTTTATAATAACGTTTTTTAATCATTGACTCAACAAATTTATCAAATTTTGATTGGTTGGGTCATCAAGTTAAATGTCCAAACGTTAAATCACTTAATGTAATCTTGTAATTTTGTGTATCAATTTTGGGGATGTACATCAATGTATTGGACATTGTCTTATCCCTTTAGATCCCTGGTTAAAATTAATTAAATTTACACACAAAAAATAAGTCCCTATCTTTCACAGCTGTTGAGAAAATCTATATTTGCTTAGTGACTCGGTCACGCGGACATTTGTAATTATAGAGTAACTTTGCTATGAAAAGCACTGGTATATATTCTAGGAAAAAATGCATAGTGCATATTTTGATAAAACAAATTTACTATAAAAAGGTAAAATAAATGGTTATAATTTTCAACTCATATTTGAATTTATCTCCATTTCCACATATGTATTTTGTCAAGGCTCGGCAGCCGTGCATAGAGCGCGCCTAAGCCTTAAATCTCAATCCGCTTGAAATCTTTGAAATTTTGTTTCAAAAGAGGTATTGGCACTTTTGGTCAGGTTTAGACTTCCATCTTAAGAATTGTAAAAGTTTGATTTCTCTGAAGCTTACAGGCGGCTGACGCGCGGCTGCCGAGCCCCATATTTTATATGTTTACCAAGAAACTAGATTTACACTATCCATAAGTAGCGAAGCAGAAAAAAAAACATGGATTGACAAATGGACAAAGTTAATTTTAGAGGAAGATGACAAGGAAACAAATAGTAGAACACAGGAATTGTAGATAAAAGAATCTTAGAAAATCGAAAAACCTCATAAAAATACTTATACATATTTTGTTGCATAAACAACGGCTTGACAGAAAAAGTAAGTTTTTATACTGTAAACTCTTTCGAAAGGGGTATAATCACCAAAAGAATCAGTTAACTATCTTAAATAGCAGTTGTAAAAATAATATTTCCCACATAATGTTACATACGGACAGAAAAAGTTTATTATAGAGTAGGTTCGCTACTAGAAGATAGTTGTTATTTTTTTTTGTAAAAATTTAAAAGCTCAAATAACAACAATTATTACAAATTAATTTAGGCAAATATGTAAACTGTAACTACATCTTTTGCAATTTTACTAGAAGTTACGAAACATAGCTTTTTCCACGATTTTAAGGATCTAACAGAAAAAGAACTTATCCAAAAATATTATATGCTATAGAAAACAATATACATGTATTATAAAGATAACAGTGTATAGTAATAACCCATTAATCTTCAGTTGATCGTCTTTAATCCCCCCCCCCCGCGTTTTTTTTTTTTTTCATAGCATGCTCTACAAACAAAATTTCAAAAAAGTTGAAAATAAGAGGGAGTAGAAGGAGAGGATTTGTATGATCCAATGGTTCATTAGAGGGGAATCAACTAATATACCTATACATAGGATCATAGATGTATTCAGAAAAAAAGGAAGGGGGGAGGAGATTATTTGAATGATCCAATGGCTAATAAGAGGGTAATTACCTAATGTACCTATAAATAGCATCATAGATTGTATTCAGAAAAAAAGAGGAAGGTGGGGGGGAGGAGAGGATTTGTATGATCCAATGGCTAATAAGAGGGTAATCACCCTATGTACCTATACATAGTATCATGGATTGTATTCAGAAAAAAGAGGGAGGGGGGGGGGGCAGAGGATTCGTATGATCCAAAGACTAATTAGAGGGGAATCACGTAATATACCTATGCATAGTATCATAGATTGTATTCAGAAAAAAAATCTGATGATTCATCCAAATTAATTTACCTACAATTTTCAGGATCATATCCGAAATACAAAAAAAGGGTATTTTAAATGAAAAAACTTCAAACAGTTTTAAATTTGATTAAACAAACGCGCGTTGAATATAGCTGCGCGCTCCTTTCAATTTGAAATACGTATCTATCACTTAATATTGTAAACAGTTTTCCTAGGATAGAAAAATAAAAATCATTAATTTCTGTTTTGTTGGTCTCGAGTGGCTAAATGGCCGGTCAAACAAAACCAAGTTTAATTCTATGATTTTTACTTTACTTTCATTGAAAATTATCTATTATTTGAAACATGATTTTTAGTATGGCTCAGAACCGATCCAACGGAAATGAATCGGGGTATTCCGAGCCATGCTGAAAAATTCCGAATTGCGCATTTTCGACTTGATTCTAATTTTGTTCAATAGCTATAAAGTAATAAAAGGATTAAAATGTTATTCAAAAGTTTAGTTCAACAATTAATTTTAACACAAGAAAGTCAGGGATCTAAAGGGATAAGACAATGCCCGATAAATTTATGTACATACCTAATGATGATACACAAAATTATCTCCTCTGTAGATTACAATTAGTGAAACGTTTTCACACTCAACTTAATGAACTAACAAATCATATTCAATTAAAGTCCCCAAATTTGCTAAGCCAACGAATAAGAAAATGCTATTATTAGTTTGAGACTAGTGTAATAAACAGCACAATGTCCCCTCCTTCCCTGCAAGAAAGTGCAAGGACAATTTTTCTGGTTATGAAGCCTTTTTTTAATCACTCCTTCAAGTATAAATGTTACCTTGCTCATTGGTGGATTTATAAAGTATTCAAAACATAGATATGGAAATGAGCATTTTTTACTTTACTTTTGTATATAATATTGATTGCTAATCATTGCTGCGTTACTTATGCACTTTAACGTAATGACCCAAAGTGAAATAGTACATGCATGGACGGACGTACAGAAAAAAATATGTTATAAAGCAGCTACGCTTTTTATAAATAAATTGAGATGACCTTTAAAAAGTAAAAGTTTATTAACTGGGAAAATTTTGACAAGATCAATTATCTTGAAAAATATTTTTAGAGATATTCAATTATGATCAATTATTTTCTACATAAAAAAATGAAGGGAAACTCTTCAAAGTTTAAATTTCAGGAATCAGCATGGCCCAAAAATCTCCCAAATTGAAATTGACTTCGCAGAAAAATACCCCTAACGTATAAATTGATGGGGGGTATAATATTCCAATATATATTCTAGGTAAAAAATAGAATAACCCCCTCCCCCTCATATTAGAATTTTGTCTTTTGTTTACAAACCCCTTGAATCTACTACGGGGGTGTCAACAACCTTATCAAGCCCCACTGAAGTAAAATTACTGACAATTATAGAGATGCAACGAATTTAAATTGTATAAAAAGAGTTAAGTGAAACTAATGATAAATAATAGTTATTTCTCGCATCGTATTATTAACGGCTTTCCGCGGATATAGAATGTACAATTAAAAGATTAAAACTAGTTTTTTTTAGCCCCGAGGTGCCGGAGGCACCGGCTAAAAAAACTAGTTTTAATCTTATGATTGTACATTTCTATATTCGTAGAAAGCTGGTTATAATACGATGCTAGACATAGTTTTTTCGTATGGATGAGAACCGGTTCCTATCCACCGGATTCGAATAAATACGAGAAAAAAAATTATCATTTCCACGATTATGAAAAGTTGATGAATGATGTTAATAGTTATTTCAAAATTCATTACATAAAATATTTTTTTCGTTTCGGATGAAAAATTTTATGTTTTATTAATAAGACATTTTTGTCTAAAGTTTTGGTAAGTAATTTTAGACTAGCAGCGGCGTTCCCATTATATACAAAATATCAAGGCTTTAATATAAAAATAAATAGCCTAAAACTTTCCCAGGTTCTATATAAAGCTTCCCTAAAAAGGAAAACTCATTCAGATGTTATTAAACATTCAACTACTTTATGTTATAGGATTATTTATAGGTCAAATATTCAGAAATTTGATATAGTCGCCACTTCCTTTAAATGGGTTGCCATTTTTCCAACCCAATTTCAACATAAAATGTAGAAAAAACAGGAAGCTCAGAAAAATATTTCTTTAAAACAAGGACAATTTGTTTAAATGTCCTAAGCAAGTACGTTACAGAAAAGAAATAAAATGTGAACTCTTACCTTATTTTCTGATTAAGCTGGATGCTGTCATACATATTTTCTATTTCTTCCATTATTCTAACATGGATAAACTTGAAAACTCCTTCAGTTCTAACTCCCCCCGCCGCCGGTACTACAGGGGGGATATCATGTCCGCCCCGCGTGGCTAGGAGCCGCGTAGAACTATAAACACTGCCAGACAACGGCGTTGTTGACAACCGCCGGCGCCTGGCCTCGATGACGGCTTCCTTGGCCTCTTTCGGGGCTAACAGCCGGCCTCTCCAGAGTCCGCTGGGGTTCATGCATAAAATTTGAATACGGTCACCTCGTTTGAATCTCAAACCCTCCTGAAAACAAAATTAATAGTTTAAGCACCAAAATAGAAAAATGGAGAGAACTCAGGCAAACCTTGCCCCTTAAGAGCATAAAATGGACCAATAAAATGTTATTTGAAAAAAAATGTATCCGTTGGTTTGCAAGATCTTACAGAACACATTCATTAATCCAGCTAGCTACTTATTAATACTTTACTAATATTGGATTTTTAGATAATTTTATTATAAAATTATTATTATTTCTTTTGTTCTTTCTCGATATTTATTAGTTGCTTGTTGAGGCTATGCTACTTCAACAAGCAACTTGCCCTTGTTTAAACATATAAAGCGGTAAACTCCATAACAAAGGAGACGAAGAAAGTCATTCAATGACGTCATAAAAATGAGGGATGAGGAGAGGAGGAGTGGAAAAGAATACCCTTAAAAATAAATGGAAAATTCTTCGTTTTTATGACGTAACATGCGGATTTTTTAAGGGCCTTTTTTCATCTTCCAAAACAAAAGTATCCTTATAGCCAAGAGGACAAGGAGAAAATAATCTTTATTATTTCTCCATGATATTTACAAGCTAACAAAGACAGAATTTTACAGACTTAAAGTCCATTGATATAGCCCTCTTCCCTGCTATAAATAACTCTAATAGCTATCTGCTAATGAATATGATATTTAAATTTTAAATGACACACAGACCAGGGATCTTGAGGGATAAGACATTTAAAGATTATTTAATATACATCCCCAATGATGATAAACAAATTACCACTATTGAATTATTGGTTAAAACGTTCAGACACTGCTGGGTTGAAACAACCAACCAAGTTTTTAAGCAAACGAATAAGATTACATGAATATAAAACTTAGATAACAAGTGATTTAACAGTCCAATGTCCCCTCCCTCCTTGCACTAAGACGACGCACAAAGGGTGTTTTTTGCTTAGAATATTTGGAATCTTGAATAAAAAATCAATTATTCATAACTGATCTTCTCTCTATATTTGGATCTCTATAGTGTCTCCTCCCATAGTCTTTAGGGGCTTTGTATAAGATATGAGTAGACATTCCCCTCCCCCCATCACTAGTTTTAATTTTTATGTGGGTGGGGGTGGGGATATTTATCTGTTTACATCTTTCATGACCACGTAAGCAGTCACCCAAAAGCCTAAGCTTTCTTAAAAATTGTTCAAAATGTACAGTTTTTCAAATGTCAAGTTACAAACTATATTGGTTATCCTTATATAAAAGTAACAGGATGTCTTTGTGTGTGTACCGAAAGATCATGCTAACTACATAACCGATATTTCTTTCCTTTAAAGTGTAGCTTCTTATATATCATGGAAATGTTTATAACTTTTTTGGTGGAGGGTACTATAACCCTCTTAAGAAAAATCGCCCCTAGAAAAAATTGACCACCTACAAAAAAAAGCACCTAGAAGGTGATATTGTAGCCAGATGAAAGGTTTAAATTTACATTTTACATACACACATCAAAAAAGGACTTAGAGCCAAGCTATATAGAACTTATATTTCTTCGTCCTTTCTAAAAAATTCTTTAATTAGAATTATAAAATACCAAATATTTGATGGAAAAGTATACAAAAGTTATTATTTGTCTCTTCAAAATCTTACAAATCCCTAGGGCTAGAAAAAACGTCAACTTCACTTCTAGTAACAAAGCTACTCATTAACTAACAATGTCTGTCTGTCTGCCCGTCCAACAAGATAGGGGTAATTATTAGTAAATTCTTTAAATTTATTTAAGGGGTTGCGCGAGGGATGTGTATATATGTGATATCAAACCCTAAATACCATAATTCTCCCCCCCTCTCCCAAAGATTAAGTACCCTCATAATAAATATCTGAATACAACTCTCAACTTTTTTTTACGCTTCGCTCCTAATGGATGTTGTCATCATTGCATTGTTCAAAAAACTTAATCGCCTCTGGTATATCAAAATTTTACCAGAAAGAAAGAGCTTATTAAGAATTATCCATCTATTGGATCTTAAGTTACAATGCTTGCATGTTGATACAATTATTTGAAATATCATTCAATTCAAATATTTTAGAATTTGATCTTATTTTATTTGGATAGTTTCAAACTCAATAAAAAAACCTAGGTTCTTGCCCACGAGCCACAAGTGACCGGTTAAGCCCTGATAACCCCCATCTATTTTTGAAATAAATTAAAAAGGTGAAGGGGTAGTTTTTTTTCTAGCCCTTTTGGGGATCCTAACCCTGCGGGGATAATACCTGCGAGGATAAACCAAAACAAGTAGGAGGGGAGTAAACAATGCTTAAGAGAGTACTTTGTATGAAAGCGCAAAAGCATACAAAAATATATTTGAATTTTCAGTTAGAACAAATCTTACATTTCTAAACCCACTAATGTTTGGCTTAAGATGCATCCTTTTGATTGTTGTTTACTATTTTTCAAAGCTCGAGCAATCAATGATAATAATTTGTTGAGAGGGGTGAAAAGATCATGAAAGATACATAATTTTATGGAGGTAAACTACACTGGTAAACAAAGTTTTCTAACACCTTAACCAAAGACTTATTATTTTTAAAGTTTTGGGTTACTTTTATTGAATTTTTAACAAATGATTCTAATCTACACTAGGGATTATTTTGTTTATCATCATAGGGAATTTATATTAATTCATCAGCCATTGTCTTATCCCTTTAGATCCCTGCATAATTTGTTAAAATATCACGAGAAGTATATTCTTTACAAATATTACTTTAATCAAGAAAGACCGACTATAAAATTATGAAATAATTTGTATCGTTTTCCCAGGGATTAGACAACTGATGATAAATTGATCTACATCCCCAATGATGTTACACAAAAACACTCCTTCTAGAGATTAGAACCATAGCTGAAACGTTTGGACACTTAACTTAATGAATTAACTAATAAAATTTATTACAAGTACCCAAAGTTTTGTGGCTTTAGTAAAACTTTGGGTACCAGTGCATAAAACATTACATGCATTTGTATGTTTATTTATATAGGGTAGTTATAGAGTAGCTGCACCTCTACTAAGAACTGGACTATAAAACTAATGATATGAGAAATGGCAATAAAAATTGCAATAATAATAATATAGCTTCCTTATTATACCATGTCTTCTTGGGTGTTCCATTAATTCCCCCTAAAGTATCATAATTACTAATTGTATCATAATCGCGAACAATTATACGATAGTAAGTTTTTATACTAGGTGGTGTTCAATCATTTGATTGGAGTAAATAAAAAATTGCAATTTCAGGAACTTGGTTTTGGCAATTTAATTAAAGTAAGCCTTAATGCGGAAGTGATGTTTCACTGTCTTCTTGCTGCATGTTGCGAGCAAATTGACCAGGGGTGTCACATCTAACTTTTTATTTAGAAGGGCATCTAATCTATGAATATGCTACGTCCATCAGTCTATCAATCCATCCATACGAGCTTATTATCTGTGTTATATACAGATTAGATTACACAACGCTTGAAATTAGTTAATTGTTTTTTTGGGCCATGGATATTGAAAGCTTGTTGCTTTTCAGCCACATATGCATCTATTTTTCAGGTTTATAAGTTAAAGAAGAAAAAAACTTTTGTAAGTATTCAAATCTACATTTTATAAAACCGTATATAGATATAAAAAATGTTGACACCCATGGTATATTTGCAATGAAGCAGAACATATAAAATTGTTTATAAGCAACAAGATTAGTTTCTGTTGTCAGTCAGGGTTTCTGTGATACGACAATGGAGAAAAAAAGGCTTTACCCCAAAGTCGTATGTGGTTATTTTTGAGAGAAGAATTTCTTAAAAATAATCAAACATATAAAATTACAATGTATGTGCACTACCCCTGATTGTAAGCAATGAATTCAAACATTTAATAAGAATGAGAACATCCATATAAGCAAATTTCAATAAATCATTCAGTCGGGAGAAAAGTGACAATATTGATGAATGATAATCAGATATAAAAATATGGATACACATTTAAAGATGTGATATTGTGCCTAATACTCATAGATATTGTTATTTCAAAATTCTTACAGTTAAAAGAATATTAATATAATTATGTAAAATAAAATTTTTATATCAACATGGCGAAATGAATTGATAAAAATACACCTTTTATATTAACCAATTTGCCATAGGAATGCTCTTTCCTTAAGACTTATTCCATTATTAGATGTTGCGAACGTATTGACGGACGAAGCCACCTTAGATGTAGAAAAGCTTCACCTTCCATTATATTCGTATCATGCAATCAACCTAATTAATTCATAAATTAATTTTTACATTTTTAAAAGCGAAGCTTTTCTATAATTAGGGTCGGTCCGTCCATGTTGATTTTCTACTTTTTTTAACAACAAAAATATTAAGGTGACCTAATTACCCGATTGACTTGATTTTTGGTTTATTGACTCCTGTGACAACAAAGTACAATATTATAAGCGAAGCAACTCTATAATCAAGTCCTAGAAATGTAAGTATGTCCTTAAACACTATCCTGTATTAAGCAGTTTTTCAACAAATTTACTTACAATTTTGCTTCGACTCATATACATATTCTGATTATTCAGTTCTGACATTATACAAGTGTAAATGTCCGTTTGTCTTACCGTTTCAGTGTTTCGCTTTTAAGGATGTTATCATCCTTGTTTTGTCATTAATTTGCTAAGTTTAAAAATGAAAATTAAGCCACGCACATTTCTTTAAAAACACAATTTTTTAACCATTGCATGTTATGAAGTATATAAAATTATATGTATGATTATTGACATATGTTTGATTCAGGATATAAAAATCAAAATATTAAGAAATGCGTATTTTCATATTCGAATATTAATACCAAACAATGCTCAATTAGGGATTTATGAAAATTTAAAGTTTGTAAAAATTGTTTTTGATATTGATAAATATCCGCTGGAACATGCATAATTTTTGGGCGGGTTGGATGAACCCTCCCCCAAAATATTGATATACCTTTCCTGGATCTATGAGAAGCTACACTGTAAAGGAGAACCATAGCCGTTATGCTTACACACAGACAGACAGACGGACATCTAGTTACAAATTCCAAAAAGATTATGAAATATAATATAATGTTGAAAAAAATTGTTGCTGGTTCATTAAAAAAAAGATGCAGCTGCTTTCTTTGGCGAAAACCACATAATCAAATCATATCTTAAAGTTTGAAGTCAACATCTACAACAATAGTGGACACTAGTGGCTGCGCCCTTAGCATCTATAGGCTCTAAATTTGAAGGTAGAAACAGAAAATGGCCTAAAACCATCCCTATAATTATGAAAGCTTTCCTAAAATGTTAACTCAAACGGATTAGGGGTTACGGGGATCTAAACAAACAGACCAAAAAAACCTTACTACTTTAGGACAAATAGGGTAAATAATTACCAATAATGCAAATAACATGTCGATATCATATTAACCATAACTGATTTTAATTAAAGCTATTTAGTCGACATAAACCATTTAAATTGTACTTCGACACAAGGTGAGAGAGGACATGGGCATTTATTACAAAAGTCCCCAAAGTTTTATAATAACGTTTTCTTATTCGTTGGCTCAACAACTTTGGGGACATTTATTGGTGTTTTTGATTGGTTGTTTCATCAAGTTTTGTGTCCAAACGCTTTAACCACTAATTGTAATCTATATTTTTTGCATTATTATTGGGGATGAACACCAATTTATCTACCTTGTATTATCCCTCTAGATCCCTGTCTTCGACAGTATTCCAATAGTTTTGAAACATCAGAGGCTCGAACTCAACACCCCAATGACAATGTTCGGACATAGTTATGCTTTGCGAAAAGTGGAAAAAGTTAAAAGTAGGGAACATGTTAAGAATTGAATAGTTTTGCAAAAAAAATTGCATTGTTTTGCAGTCTTTTAATTATATCGCCGCAAGGGTGGGAAATGCGTCATTTATCTGGGATATTGGGATATGATAATGGCCAATTAATATAAATTAGATGTAGATTTATAGGATTTAAACTCAAACTACATTTAAACTCATTTACACATCCAGCAAATTTACAGTGGATGTGTTTTCGCCAGTGCAATGGATGTATTTATGATAAACTGAATTTTTACTATTTAAATGACATAAATACATCCAACACTGGCAAAAATACAACCACTGATTTTATGAGACTTTAGAAATATCATCATAAAAAGTAGACGAATTTCATTAAACTTTGCTTTCTTATTTAAGCTGTTGGAAGCTTACATATACTTTTTAAAAAAAATATCATTTGAATATTCTAATATTATCAAATTGTACCCATTGTCTATTCCCTATATTCCTGGTGTCTTATATGTTTCTGAAATATCATATTCATCAATAATAACAATTCCCTATATCCCTGGTGTCCCATATGTTTCTGAAATCATATTCATCAATAATAATAATTCCCTATATCCCTGGTGTCCCATATGTTTCTGAAATATAATATTCATCAATAATAACAATTCCCTGTATCCCTGGTGTCCCATATGTTTCTGAAATATAATATTCATCAATAATAACAATTCCCTATATCCCTGGTGTCCCATATGTTTCTGAAATATCATATTCATCAATAATAACAATTCCCTATATCCCTGGTGTCCCATATGTTTCTGAAATATAATATTCATCAATAATAACAATTCCCTATATCCCTGGTGTCCCATATGTTTCTGAAATCATATTCATCAATAATAATAATTCCCTATATCCCTGGTGTCCCATATGTTTCTGAAATATCATATTCATCAATAATAATAATTCCCTATATCCCTGGTGTCCCATATGTTTCTGAAATATCATATTCATCAATAATAACAATTCCCTATATCCCTGGTGTCCCATATGTTTCTGAAATCATATTCATCAATAATAATAATTCCCTATATCCCTGGTGTCCCATATGTTTCTGAAATATAATATTCATCAATAATAACAATTCCCTGTATCCCTGGTGTCCCATATGTTTCTGAAATATAATATTCATCAATAATAACAATTCCCTATATCCCTGGTGTCCCATATGTTTCTGAAATATCATATTCATCAATAATAACAATTCCCTATATCCCTGGTGTCCCATATGTTTCTGAAATATAATATTCATCAATAATAACAATTCCCTATATCCCTGGTGTCCCATATGTTTCTGAAATATAATATTCATCAATAATAACAATTCCCTATATCCCTGGTGTCCCATATGTTTCTGAAATCATATTCATCAATAATAATAATTCCCTATATCCCTGGTGTCCCATATGTTTCTGAAATATAATATTCATCAATAATAACAATTCCCTATATCCCTGGTGTCCCATATGTTTCTGAAATATAATATTCATCAATAATAACAATTCCCTATATCCCTGGTGTCCCATATGTTTCTGAAATATAATATTCATCAATAATAACAATTCCCTATATCCCTGGTGTCCCATATGTTTCTGAAATCATATTCATCAATAATAATAATTCCCTATATCCCTGGTGTCCCATATGTTTCTGAAATATAATATTCATCAATAATAACAATTCCCTATATCCCTGGTGTCCCATATGTTTCTGAAATATAATATTCATCAATAATAACAATTCCCTATATCCCTGGTGTCCCATATGTTTCTGAAATATCATATGAATCAATAATAACAATTCCCTGTATCCCTGGTGTCCCATATGTTTCTGAAATATCATATTCATCAATAATAACAATTCCCTGTATCCCTGGTGTCCCATATGTTTCTGAAATCATATTCATCAATAATAACAATTCCCTATATCCCTGGAGTCCCATATGTTTCTGAAATCATATTCATCAATAATAACAATTCCCTGTATCCCTGGTGTCCCATATGTTTCTGAAATATAATATTCATCAATAATAACAATTCCCTATATCCCTGGTGTCCCATATGTTTCTGAAATATAATATTCATCAATAATAACAATTCCCTATATCCCTGGTGTCCCATATGTTTCTGAAATCATATTCATCAATAATAATAATTCCCTATATCCCTGGTGTCCCATATGTTTCTGAAATATAATATTCATCAATAATAACAATTCCCTATATCCCTGGTGTCCCATATGTTTCTGAAATATAATATTCATCAATAATAACAATTCCCTATATCCCTGGTGTCCCATATGTTTCTGAAATATCATATGAATCAATAATAACAATTCCCTGTATCCCTGGTGTCCCATATGTTTCTGAAATATCATATTCATCAATAATAACAATTCCCTGTATCCCTGGTGTCCCATATGTTTCTGAAATCATATTCATCAATAATAACAATTCCCTATATCCCTGGAGTCCCATATGTTTCTGAAATCATATTCATCAATAATAACAATTCCCTGTATCCCTGGTGTCCCATATGTTTCTGAAATATCATAATCATATTCATCAATAATAACAAGACATGGCAAGTCAAACTAAATGCAAAAAGTGTTATTTTTTTTTACAATTTTTAGTCCATCATTATGCAACATATGCTTTCATAAGTAAGTCAGTCTGTCTGACTTATCACTTAAAAAATTGTGGGCATCTCACTTTTTAAAAACATTTAAACACTTTACTGATTTAATAAATGATCATATTATCATATCATATTATATGCATTGAACGCAGGAAGTTATAGAGACATTGGCCGACTGTTTATTATACTAGTCCCCAAAGTTTATAATAACGTTTTCTTATTTGTTACACACCAACTTTGGATTATTGAATTTTGATTGATTTTTTCATTAAATTGATTGTTCAATCCACAAATTGTAACCGACAGAAGTTGTAAATTTGTGTATAGTGATTAGGGATGTACATTAATTTATCGCTTGTTGTCTTAGCCATTTAGATCCTTGATTGTGCGTGTGTTCTTGTCTGATCTAAACGTTGCGCTATTTATGTACAGTATAGTTCTTGTGAGAAACAACCAGAGCTGGATCTTTAAATCATTTCAATGGTGCGCCAAATCGAGGTGCGCCGAATTTCAGCCAATCACAGCGCGGCATATCGTAAAATGATGTGCTCTCATTGGTGGAAAGTTGGCTCAACCCGATTTGGCGCACCATTGAAATGATTTAAAGATTAAGCTCTGAATATTTTAAATAGACTATTTAAGGAACTGTAATTTTAACCTTAATAAAAATCGAAAGAAGTATTGATTTTGATTGAAATAAC
Source organism: Acartia tonsa (assembly GCF_053477335.1). Taxonomy (NCBI): domain Eukaryota; kingdom Metazoa; phylum Arthropoda; class Copepoda; order Calanoida; family Acartiidae; genus Acartia; species Acartia tonsa. Next base: position 9,262,440 of record NC_137265.1, on the reverse strand, counting down.
TAAAATTTTCATAGCAAAATCAGCATAAATACATATATTTGTGAACATAAAACGTTTTATATAAATATTTCCTAAATTATTAAATAATTACATGATAGCTTTTTATATTTTCTAGATTTAAACAATTTTTAAAAAAATAATGCAATCAAGCATAAAATGACAGACATCATATACCATTAAGTACTCAAAAAAATATTTCTTTTTAATTTGATGTATTTTTAAAAAGTTTTATATTTTTTTGTAACATAAAAAAGAAGAATCTTGAAGTTGATTTTCACATATGTAGAAATACTAATGGATGATTCTTAAATTGAGTTATAATTTATATATATTGTTATTGAAACGTTTTGGTGGCATAAATTTAGGGTCTAACTCATTTAACATCTTAGAAAATATAGGTTTTCCCAGTAGCCATTCCAGTAGGAAGACCAACAAATAGAGAAGCTTTACTATTTATAAACTATTAGTTATTTATTGCTTCGTATTAAAGACAACTTTACGCGGATATTAAAATGGAAAATTATTATATTAACTTGGTTTTGTTTGTCCCGAGTGGCCAAAGGCCCGGGCATACAAAACTAGTATTAATCTAATGATTTTTTTTAATATTCGTGGAAAATTGTTTGAAATCCGAAGCTATTCATAATTTTTAGTATAGCTGAGAACCTTTTCTAATCCAGCGGATATAAATCGGTTTTGAAGGCACACTGAAAAATATTTTACCTGATCATATGGGCTGGGCATATTATCCACTAAAGCAAGTCCAATCTTTGGCTCTTCTCTGTTCGATACAAACCATTCAATTTTAATGCGTAGCTCTTGTACATTTATGGTTGAGATCCATACGTCACAAAAAATCCTCTTGATGCTATTTTTAGCATGTTTTTTTTTTAATTTCAAATATCCCATAAAGATTCCTATATTTTTAAAATCCGAAGCAACTCTACATATCATGATTGTAAGAAAGTCCGTACATTTTCAAACCAAAAAACACAAATTTTGTTTATTGGTCTTTATTCAACTAAGTTGATCTCTTATGGGGTGATGACTAAGGTGATTATGCAGGACCTTATTTTACCCAGGGATCTAAAGGTATAAGACAATAGCAGATAAATTGAAGTACATCCCCAATTACAACTTCTGTAGATTAAAATTAGTGGTTGAAACGTTTGAACACTCAACTAGATGAATCAACCAATCAAAATTCAATAAAAGTCCCCAAAGTTGTCAAGCCAACGAATAATAAAACTTTGGGGACTAGTGTAATGAACAGCCCATTGTCCTCTCTCTCTCTCTTTCTTACATTTTGTACACATATAAATAATACTCTTTGTTTATTTTTACTTTTTTTTGTTTGTTAGCAAATTACCAATTTCGCAAGTCATTTTTTTTCCTTAAAATTTATTTCCTTATACAAAAAATTAAAAAATTGGACGTCTTGTATAAATAAGAATTATCAATGAAGGCTTATTAGTAGCGATTCTTCTCTATAATACACTTTGAATGTCAGTCCCTCCGTCCGCATGTCCGTAACGCTTTGGGTTAAATGATTATCTCGGCTGCTAATTAAGATATACGACTGTAATTTGTAAAGAAAGTTATCAAAGTATTCAGTTTTTAATTAACTTGGTCGGTCAGTTATGAAACACAATTATAAGTATCCTAATTTATAATCAATGAACATATGTTCTTTAAATGAATTTTCCGTATTTCCATCAGTTATTTTTTTGGTGCTTTATTTTTCTCAATCAAAGTATGTTCTTTAAAGCTATATAACTTAGTTTTCCCAACTCTCTAAATCTACCTATGGACTGTATATTACAATAGTTCCCAGTGTTTAATAATAACATTGGCTTTACAACTTTTATGACTTCAGTGAATTTTGATTCTTTCGTTCATTAAGTTGAGTGTTTTAACTTTTCAACAACTAATTTGAATCTACAGAAGGAGTAATTTTGTGTATCATTATTGGGGATGTACATCAATTTATCGGCCATTGACTTATCCCTTTAGATCCCTGAAGATTTATTAACGCATGAAAAGTTGAATTTATTTAAAAACTGTAGATTAATGGTTGGTTTCCTGAGGCTAGGACAACAGAGGCACTCCCCGCGGACTCGTGTCAATAATTTCTTCAGGGTCACACGCTTAGAGTATGACGTCATCACAGGGCTTTGGGGCACCCCTCGGGGCGTTGAGGGGGTGTTCCTCCCCCCGCCACTAGATATACTCATGGTAAGCCGTAGAGATGGCATAATATCACTCCCTGGGTCGCTCTAGGTTTATTTTTATTATTACTTTAAGTGGATGAAAACAATAATTTATTCTAGAAATTGGATTTTGGTAACGCAGTTACTGTATTTAAGCAGTTTTTCAACAAATTTACTTATAATTTTGCTTCGACTGTTATGCATTTATATTCTGATTATTTAGTTCTTACAATCTACAATTGTTAATGTTCGTTTGTCCTCCCGTTTCAGAGCTTCGCTTTTAAAGATGTTGTCATCCCTGTTTATCTAGAAGTAATTTTTTTAATAACGCAGCTACTTTAAGTCATGTATGTTCGCCCACTCAAGACTATTACATCTTTTACAGTAATATTTTTTCTCCTTTGAATTAAAGATTAATTTTGCTTTAAATTAAACTAGTGGCGGCGCCTTCACCATCTAGGGTATCTTTATTCTAAGGGATAGAAAAGGGACTGAAAAATAAAATCAACCTTACTTTAAGTGGAGAACTCAATCAGTTTGTTAAAAAGCAAACGGTCAAATAGAAAACCTTACTACTTTATTTAATAGGATTGGCTGTATCATACCACATAATATCAAATTTTATAAAAAAAAAGTTGTGAGCTTGTAATGTATTTTTTATCCTTTCAAAAATATACATTTATAATATAAGTTGTGTTATATCATAGTAAAAATGTTGCATGTAATCTTTAATCTTCATATTCAATTTCAGGATCATGTAGGAATTACTAAGGAAAGATGCATGCTAACGACAAAACGGCTGTATGATTGCCCAGTCCATATCCGAACCTGCTCAAACTACATGATTTTAAAAAGCCAACTGTATTATCCTAGACCTTATAATGTAGAATCGCGGGATTAAAGAAAATGCGCGTAAAATCTGTGTTTTTGCGCGTTTTCTTATAGAATCTTGGACATTCCCAGGTATCACTAGGGATAAGACAATGGACAAAAATGTATTCCAAATCTCAAATGATGATGATGATACACAAATTAAAACATCATTCGTTGAAAACAGGTTTAGACAATGCAAATTTTAACCAACAATTTAAGATTAAACAAGAGTAACCCCAAGTCTTGAGTCAAAGAGCATGCTTATAAAACTTTGGGTACTAATGTAATTTACATTCTAATGTTCCCTTCCTTCCTGGTTATTCCAGATGAATTCAAGTTAAGATATTTTTTGAATATAGACGGTAAGGCCAGCCGTTTGTCTTTTAGCAGTCTTTAAAGTTAAAGAAAAATCCCTTTCTTTGTAAATGTAACATGATCCAAATTTTATATTAAGTATGCATGAAAAACAAATCTTAATGCAAATCCGAATTTAAAACTGAAATGCTCCTCTTTATTTTATAACTAGCGACTGTGCCCCCTAGCGTTTAGTGGCTCTATATTCGAATGGAGATCAGAAAAAATATCCTAAAACCATACACATACTTATCTATAAACAAGGATGACAACATCCATAAAAGCGAAGCACTAAAACGGTAGGACAAACGGACACTAACACTTGTATAGTGTCAGAACTGAATAATCAGAATATAAATGTATAAATGTCGAAGCAAAATTGTAAGTAAAATTGTTGAAAAACTGCTTGATACGGAATAATGTTTCATGACATACTTACATTTTTAGGACTTGATTATAGAGTTGCTTCGCTTATAATATTGTACTTGTCCCAGGAATCAGTATACCAAAAATCAGATCAATCGGATTATTAGATCACATGAAAATTTGTTTTAAAAAAAGTGAAAAAATCAACATGTTTAAAATGGACGTACAGACATTCTGGTAATGATTATAGAGTTGCTACGCTTTCTAAATCGTACCTAACTACTACAGGAATCACCATGCAAAGTTTGAAATCAATAGGACAATTCTAACATGCCTAAATTAGCGAAAAAAAGCTATCCGTTTCGGACGGACGTACGGACGGACCAACCCTAATTATAGAAAAGCTTCACTTTTAAAAATAGAATAGCCTAAACCATCTAAGGATCTATATGAAGCTTCAATGTAAAGGAGAACCATATCGGTTCAGCGGTTAGCGAGATCCTTCATTACAGACATTAAAAGTCACAACTTTACATTATAGGATATGTTTAGAAGCGCAGCTGCTCTTTTAATAGGATGTGTTCTAATATCAGATCGTCTGTCTGTCTGTCTGTCTATAAAACCATGCAAAATTACTGCAATTTTCTTGTTAAAAGCAGATTTATATCTAAAAATATGAACTGTCAACAATCAAATGATCTATTTAATGACAATAATATTTTCTTAATGCTGACTGTATATAATACAGGCGGCTACGATACCTTTGGAGGCCCTTGAGGGAGGAGTGGGGAAAGTAGACCCCCCATCTTCCATTTTTAGTTTTCAAAAGAAAAATTTAAATAAATTTAGGGTGGGGTGGATAAATTTTTATTGATTATTTATTTCTCTTGGGAGGGCGGTGTTACCCTCTCCAAAAATATTTATAAACCTTTCAGGGCCCATTAGAAGATACAGTGAAAAGGAGAACCATCCTTATCGGTTCGGCAATTAGCGAGATCCTTCTCAACAGACAAAAAAGCTTTTTACTTTATATATAGAGTAGGATACATTTTATAATGTAGATAATTTTAACTTTTTTACTGCATGATACTTTACTGTTATTATTTAACCTAATATGAAATGTTGGTAACTTATTGCTGTTGCGCTACTTTTTAACATTATATTTTTAATGAAACGTTTTTATCCACTTTTGCTTAATAAATTATTAAAAACCTTATGATTATTATCAACACTGTCAGGTTCAAAATCTGTATCAATATTGTCACTGGAAGCATTCACTATTATAGTATCTATAACACTAAGTATGTCCTCACTTTGTAAAGTTTTGTTTTCAACTGAATCAGTGGAATCAGACGGAGAAATATCATTCAGCGGTTGGTGGTGCGGTTGTTGCTGTGGGGGAGGAGTGGGGGCACAGTGCTGTTGGGGGGTTGGGGCTGTGTACTCTTGGGGGGTGGGGGAATACCAATTAGGGGAGTTGGGGCGCGATTTTAATTGAGAGGGTGGAGGATATTGTTCCACTTCCAATGATCTGTCACCTTTAAGCAAAAATCATATACTACAAATTAAAACAAAGTAATTAAGTAATTAAGTCAAAACATTTTTAATTAAAGTATAAAGAATTGTATAATTGATCATTTGCAAATTAGCATAAATAATTTTGTCAATAAATTAATTGATATTTACAGACGTCAATCATTTATTTATATTTGACATTTAAATTTACATAGATTACTTATTTGAATAACAAGGATGACAACATCTATAAAAGCGAATCACTGAAACGCGGTAGGAGAAACGGACATGAACACTTATATAGTGTCAGAACTGAATAATCAGAATATATATGTATAAGAGTCGAAGCAAAATTGTAAGTAAATTTGTTGAAAAACTGCTTTATACAGGATAATGTTTTTGAACATACTTACATATTTGGGACTTGATTATAGAGTTGCTTCGCTTTAACATTATACTTTGTTGTCCCAGGAATCAATATACCAAAAATCAGATCAATAGAATGATTAGATCACATAAAAATTTGTTGTTAAAAAAGTAAAAAAATCAACATGTTTAAAATGGACGTACGGAAATTTTGGTAATAATTATAGAGTTACTACGCTTTCTAAATCGTACATAACTACTAAAGGAATCACCATGCAAAATTTAAAATCGATAGGACAATTCTAACATGCCTAAATTAACGGAAAAAAGCTATCCGTTACGGACGGACGGACGGACCGACCCTAATTATAGAAAAGCTTCGCTTTTAAAAATGAAAATCAATAAACATTAGATTTGATCCTTAAAATCCAAAATGATGGTTTACTATAAAAGGGGCTTATGTTGGTAAAATGTACCTTCCCTCAAAGGAACAAGATGAATTGAAAAACTATCCAGGACTTTTAAAAAGCTTTCCTTAAAAGGAGAATTTAATCAGTGTTAATTCAAATTGATGCAATAAAATCATTTAAGATGCTAATAATGCTTTTAACTTCAAAGTAAAAAAATGATGTGCTTTCTTAATAACGTGTTATTTTTAAATTACTAAAATAATTCTTTTCAATTTTGAAACATGAAGTAACTACATCTCTGTTAAAGTTTTGTGCTTTATCATATCAACATAAGTCCATAAAAGTTATTTTGTAAGAGGCTACCTTGAAAAGTACAACTAATTTTGACTAATATTTTAGAGATCTTTAGCATTAGACAAAAAAATTACTACATTATATCAGGGAGTAATGGAGGGGACAATGGATCGAATATTCAATTTTTAGGAGTCTCAGACTTTGGGGACTGGCTTAAAGGGAATGTGCAAGAATTTAGCAGTTTCTGACTGAGTTTGGGGACTTGCGCATGAAATGCCGCTACTCGTTATGTATGTTTTGAATATTGCAGACGGGGAGAAGGGATAAGGGAAGTGGGGGCAAGGGAAATAAACACTCGTTGTGTTAGTTTGGAATGTAGCAGACGGGGAGAAGGGAGGTGGGGGCAAGGGGCAAGGGATATAAACAGAATAAAAAGGGGCAGTCATATTCTTGCTAGCAACTGGCCGGGTCCAATAATCTTTTAATGTAAAAATCACACAAGTTGTGATTTCACTTTACATGACGCTATGGAAATCTATTATTCAATTAACAATCCCTTTATAATTTCCTACAAATTTATTGGATTAAACTGGATTTCATGCCCTTTCTTTGATAACTCTTATATTGAATTAATTGCCCATTGTCCCCTCCCTTACTACCTGACATTATATAGTAGCGTCTGTGTGCCCATAGCATTTAGGATGAATGCATTTAAAGTGGGCACAAAATAGCCTGAAACCATTCAAAGGCTTAAAATTATAAATAAAGTAGGCTAAAACCATTCCGGAATCTATGTGAATTTTTCCTTTTAAGGAGAACTTAATCAGTTCAGTACTTATTAATTGGATAACCGTTGATTTATTTTGTTAACACATTATTATTAGCTTCAACAGAGGCACAGCAGCCAACCACAAAGCTTTCACGTTATTAATAACCAGAAATATGTCAAATTTAGCAGGAAGGGAGGGGGCATTGGGGTGTTTATTACACTAGTCCTCAACGTTTTCTAATTTGTAGGTCTGATAACCTTGGGGACTTTTATTGAATTTTGATTGGTTGGTTCAATTAGTTGAGTGATCAAATGTTTCAACCACTAATTCTAATCTATACAAGGATTAATTTTGTATATCACCATAAGGGAAGTACATCAATTTAATAGCCATTGTCTTATCCCTTTAGATCCCTGGAAATTTAGGCAAAATTTTCTCACACATTGTCGTCAATTTTGGTTTCAGATTCACTACAAATTATCAATGTATATCATATCATGGATCTAAAGGGATAAGACAATATCCTATAGATTTATGTACATCCCCTATGATGATACACAAAAGTACTCCTTCTGTAGATTACAATTAGTGGTTGAAACGTTTGGACAATCAATCATAATTCAATAAAAGTCTCCAAAGTTGTTAAGTCAAAGAATAAGAAAACCTTATTTAACAAAATATGGGACTAGTGTAATTAATAGCCCAATGTCCCCTCCCTCCCTTCCTGATATCACATACGAACAATAGTAAAAGCGTAGATTTTCTTTAAATTATGATCAGTAACTTACAACAGTTCTACAACTTATTTTGCGATTTCCTATACTGCACTTTTGATTAGATTTTTATTCAATTTAAAATATTAGATTTATATAGATTTTAAACGTTTTATGCTTTATGTAAAAAGAGCGCGGCTACTCTAAAAAAAGGAATAAAGTATTATAGACCGGATAATGCATTGGAATTAAGTTTAAGTTGGTTTAAGTTTTAAGAAGGTTTTTTCACTTAATTTGTATCATAAAGGAAAGCATCATCTCAGTATTTATTTATTGGTTTTAGAAATTCTCTTATGAGAATGTTGTCATCCTTGTTGATTTGATTACATTTAGGTTCATTACCTCATATAGTTAGTTAGAAAACAATGAACCCGTGCCAACCCCGTATAGGGACGACGCCACTAGTATAATAACAAGGATGACAACAAGTAGCGAAACACAAAAAAATCATGGAATAAACAAAGTGAATTAAGGAGTAGATGTTCAGTTGTCACAAAAAAAATGAAAATAAAGAGAGAGAATATGAAAAAAAAACAGGAAACATTAAAACAATAAAGTTTTAAAGAATAGCTGACAAACATATGGCCTAAACAATGTATGGAATAGATGCGCATATGTCATTGAAATTTTCACCCAAAAAATTCAACTGTCTATATTCAATAGTAGCCGAGAAAATCACATTTTTTGCATAGCGTAACAGATTGCCTAACGGACGGACAGACAAAGTAAACTACAGAGTATCCTCGCTACTAAAAAGTAAAAAAACAAACGCACAACATTAGACTAATAAAAATGAAAATCATGAAATTAAAATTGCTCCAATATTGAGATCAAATCGTGGGTTTCAAATAAAAATCAGCCTTTTCTCAAAACCAAAATCAATACCCTTTTTTGTTGATTAGTTTCCTCTAAATATACCATATAAGCTGCGCCCATAGCAGCATCAAAACGTTTATTTAAGAAGGAATAAAGCTTTTCTATCCCAAGAGTATGTTAGTAAGTTAGTCCAAATCAGATTTTTTGGTAAATTGGGTATAGCTAAATATCAATACTTAGATATATGTTCTGATTTTCTTGCAATGCTTGTAGAGTTTCTATGCTTTTAAAGGTATGCCATATTTTTACAAGAATCCTCTCAAATGGTATAGAATTTATTGAACGATTTAAATTCGCAATTATATCTATCCTTATAATAAAGTAACAGGATGTCTGTACCGAAGGATTTCGCTAACCGCTGACCCGATCGGGTTCTCCTTAACAGGATAGCTTCTCATAGGTCCTGGGAAGGTTTATAACTATTTTGGGGGAGGGTATCAACACCCTCCCAAGAGAAATAAAAAAATCGATTTTTTTTTTGAGAGACTTGACCTTAAGTATCGTAGAGACTTGAACAAAAAACACTTAAAGTGCCACTAGAGGCCTATAGGGGGCGTAGCCGCTAGTCTATTAAGATTGGAGGTAAACACCGCAAATATTGAAAAGCTTTGCATCGACAAGACAAGAAGCTAATTTGAATATTTAATTTAACAAGAATAACATGAACCAATTATAATCCTAAATTAATCTAGAAATAGTTTATGGATGAGCGTAGATTATGCAGATATGGTTCCCTGTCAACTATCATCATTTTTATCTACTGTGTTTAGTAAGGTACGTGATTGAGTTGATGTATTTAAGGAGAGGTAATATATCGAGCCTTATATAAAGATCCTGGAAGAATGAAAACGATCTTTTATGACTAATTCAAACAATTCTTGTTTTGGAGTGTTTTTTATGATTCAGTATATCAATAACAAATAAATTGATTTATTTTCTTTCTATCAAAGTACAAAAAATCATCTAATCTTGAATATATGCTAGCTGATACGCCCCTAGTATTGAGGGGCTCTGTATCTAAAGTTGTATTTAAGGGACTGTAATATATAGCTATAAATCTTTTTCCAAGATTAAATAAAAGAAATGATATAGCTTAAAATCATTTAGGGCCCAATGTAAAGTTTCCCTCAAATGAAAAAAGTCAATCAGTTCAGTAGTTATAAAAAATCTTATGCTTGAGGTAAAAACTCCTTACTATTTTTTACAATGGATATTAATAAACATAGAATAATCTATACTATAAGCTGCAAAAGAAAACTTGGTAATGCTTAATCTGTCTCAGTACAGTGTTCTTCAACCTTGTATCTAACTGTTGTTATCTATCCATTTATGCATTATTAATAAGGTCGCAACAATTGACCATGAAAATTTACATTATTTATGTGATAAAATTATAAAGTAAGAGGGGGGGGGGGGGTGTTGTAGCACATGCATTTATCGTATGATAGTGATTTTAAACAAAAAAATAAGATTTTTCTAGTATTTTTAGATTAATGCCATTGATATGGATTAATCTTTTTATTCCTCCTACCCTTGGGTTTAAAGAGAGAGTAGAACTATAAAAAATATATATGTAGATGATAATAAGATTTTCCATCCGCTAATGTAGGGATGTAATTTATAAGATTTTCTACTAGATCTACTTTTTAGGGATAGAAATATATATTCGAACTGTTTATGTTAATACCGAGAACCAGGTTAACTCCCTAATAAAAATTCCTAATCCTCAACTTTTGCAGAAACAAAAATTCCAACAAACAATAACCATACAATAAAGCCTATATTGCAACCTACTATACTAGAAAAAGGTTTACTGCTTCGGTAGGTTTTTGCATTAAATCTGGTTCTTTTTGGCTGCCTTTTCCAAATTTGTTTTCATATTGCATTTTTTCGAAGGACAAATGGTTATTTCATCTGAAGAAAAAACTATCTTGCCTCTTCCTTTTCTTCCAGTCAAAAAAAACATAGCTTTAATGACATTTTATAAATTTGCCAAAAAATTGCATTATACAAAAGTCGACATTATGTCCAACGCAACAAGTGTTATAAAAGATGCTGTGAGTATTGGTGCAAAAAATATGACGTAACAAAAAAAATTAGCCAATGAGAGGCCGTTATTGACCAATGGTAAAATTTATAGTGGCCTCTCATTGGCTATTTTTTTTGTTATGTCATATTTTTTGCACCAATACTCACAGCATCTTCAAGAATGATATCCTTCTTTAAAAGTAACAGAATGTTTAACTGTCTGTCTGTACCAAAGGATCTCGCTAATCGCTGGACCGATAGGGTTTTCCTTTAAAGTGTAGCTTTTCATAGGTACTGATAAACTTTCTGACTATTTTGGGAAGTGGTACCTCCACTGTTCCAAGAGAAACACCCTTGTAAAAAAATAACCCCCCCCCCCCCAAAAAAAAAAAGATTTTTTTACTTTTTATTTTTAAGATTACTATGTAAAGATGACTCTACTAGCCGCTAGTTGTTGATATAATAAGAGCATCACAGTTTAACTGGTCGATATAAAAGTAAAAACATCCTTGAAAGAAAGGTGTTTAATTTTGCTCAATACGCTGTTTCCATAATTTTTAATAACCATAAAATTCCATTTGTAGCAAAGCTACTCTATAACATACAATGTAAACGTTTGTAGTGTACCGCTATGAGAAATTCATAATGAAGATTCCTATGATAAATGGGCATCTACTCTATCAATCGTCATCTGACCGTCAGTCTCTCAAGTCAATGTTAATAGATGAATTGTTATCTACTTGGCTGCTATATGAGGTAGCACTTTTTAAAATCCACAGTCAAAAGCATGTATATTTTAGGTGTGTTTATGATTTTATGATAATTTCCCCCGCTATGCTAAGATTTTGTCAACCTTGTTTAAAGTTCCATATGAAATGAATAGAAGTTTAAATTGCATGGAGTATGGATAATTCTATTATTTCCTCAATATTGGAAAATTGGGTGGAGTTATTTTTAAAGGCCATGCTTTTCTATAACTATGGTCAGTACATCTTGGATATTTGGTCGAGTTTATGCATTGTTTAGGCATAGAAATAATTGTTTTTTTTTTCATTATTAAACAATAATTGTTTATTTTGTGATTTGAGAAATACTTATGGCAAAACTTTTAAAATCAGATACCTTTTTGCAACAATATTTTAAGCAAACTAACTCTCAGACTTAACAAAGCATGATTTCCTATTTTATAATTCAAATAATTTTTTTAGACCTTTTCAATAAATCATCAGATTTTGTGAGATTCAAATAGCAAACTGGAAAGCCTTGACATGAAAGACTTTATCTATATGACTAGTAGCTTCACCCCAAGCCTCTAGGGGAGACAACAAACCCTTACTGTACTTTATATAATAGGATAATATCCCTAAAGTTATTACATCTTTGTATAAAATTAACATGTTGTTTTATGATCTTTACTTTGATGGATGCTGCCATCCTTGTTTCTTAAGATTATTTGAAACTTTTATATTAATATTTTTTTTCAAAAAAAAATGATAGGCAAACATTATCATATTAATAAAATCTCACCCATATAATATAATAATATTTCTTTTTTTAAAGCGAAGCTTTTCTATAATTAGGGTCGGTCCGTCCGTACGTCCGTCACTACGTCCGTCCGTACGTTTGCCCGTACGTCCGTCCGTCACGGATAGCTCTTTTCGTTAGTTTAGACATGTTAGAATTGTCCTATCGATTTCAAATTTTGCATGGTGATTCCTTTAGTAGTTAGGTACGATTTAGAAAGCGTAACAATCTATAATCATTACCAAAATGTCCGTACGTCCATTTTAAACATGTTGATTTTTTTACTTTTTTAAATAGCTTTTTTTCGTTAATTTAGGCATGTTAGAATTGTCCTATCGATTTCAAATTTTGCATGGTGATTCCTGTAATAGTTAGGTACGAGTTGGAAAGCGTAGCAACTCTATAATCATTACCATAATCAGTAGGTCAATTTTAAACATGTTGATTTTTTTTCATTTTTAACAACAAATTTGTATGTGACCTGATTATCCGATTGGTCTGAATTTTGGTATACTGATTCCTGGGACAACAAAGTACAATATTACAAGCGAAGCAACTCTATAATCAAGTCCTAAAAATGTAAGTATGTCCATAATCATTATCCTGTATCAAGCAGTTTTTCAACAAATTTACTTACAATTTTGCTTTGACTCTTATACATTCGCATTCTGATTATTCAGTTCTGACATTATACAAGTGTTAATGTCCGTTTGTCCTACCGTTTCAGAGCTTCGCTTTTATAGATGTTGTCATCCTTGTTTACCTTTAAAGTTATCCAACTCAATATAAAATATTGAAGTTCTTCTCTCCCCGAACGGATCTAAAATTTAATAATTATGATTATAACAAGTATAATGTTGTTCATTAGTAGATAAGCAGAAGGGATATAGAATATACGTGGATATTATGACTAGGGAAAAATAGTTGTCAATTTAGGTTGCTAACATGGAAATCATTCATTGGTCAGTTCGTTTATCCAGTAGGAAGGGAGGGGATGAGGTTAAGGGTGAAAATGGGGCACCCACTTTATTAGAGAACACGAAAATTTGGTGTAACATCAAAGTAATAATAAATCGATTATAAGCAGAAAATAGATCGAACTGAGTATTCAGTAATATGTAATATGTTTAAACGATTAGTCAAAACTTTTTGAATTCAAGGAGGGGGCATCTAGGACTCCTTATTCATATTACTAGAAAAATAGCTTAAAACCATCCCAAGACTTAAATCTGAACATCCTAGAACCATCACTTGACCTATGTGAAGCTTACCTAAAATCGGGGACCCAATCAGCTCAGTGGTTAAGCTTCAGATAAAAAGGGTATAATCAATTTCGTGGCAACGCCTCTTAAGGGGCATTTCGTCGTATTTTTACATTAGCTTGTCCCCTATTTTTAGCCACTGCGGGGGGCTCTAACCCTGCGGGGCAATCACCTAAAATAACTTTTCAAAGGCTACTGTGAAAATACGACGAAACGCCCCTTAAGAGGCGTTGCCACGAAAAGGACTATACCCAAAAAGGCTTATATCACAAAAAGGCATTCATACCTTTATATAATCCATCCAATATAATGATTCTTACCTTTTCTAGTTCTATATTGATTCACTCCCATTTTGTATAAGGTAACTTAAGTTTTAAAAGCACAATTATTAATGAAAACAATACGTTGAATGTGTTTAATGATAAATACACATTTAAACTGAATGAATTCCTTTGATAAAAAGTAAATCTGCTAACAATCAAAATTATTTTAATAAATCATACATTTGTGTAACAAGTACAAACATATGTATTTTATTGACTTTTATTAAGAAGTGCAGCATTTTTACTCAGTTGGAGTTTTTTTTTTAAATGGTTATTACAAAGAAAAAAATGTGTTCCCTTTTATTTTACAAGTTGCTTCTCCTCTACACTCTAGGCGCTTTAAAATGGGAAATAAAATAGCCTAAAACCAGATACATATGATGCTTATTCAAAAAACATAACTCAGCAAGACTATTCGTTTCCAAGATAACCTTAAAAAACCTTACTACTTATCATAATGGCATATGTATTTTGATTTGTTATAAAACAATAATTTCTTAGAAAATATTTTTTTTATTGTGGCAATTTTAGAATTGGGGAGTAACTCAATTTGTCTGTCATTGCTCTATCCCTTGGCCAAACACTCTACTGTTTCCCTTTTATTTGATTTTTTATCAAAAGATAAGAAATAAGATAATTTCCATTGTATCGATCTCTTCTAAAAAATGTATTTGTTTGTGTGTAGTTTAGCCCTTATCCATGTGATTTTCATATGAAGAAGATTAAGTGAGTTAAATATTATCTTCATAAAATTATTGCACACTTGTTCAATCTGGAAATCCTTAGTTATATTGTATGAGAAACAAAAATTATTTTAGCTGAATAAAAAGTTCTTCATTTTTATACGGAAAATAGCTTAAAACCACACCAATACCAGTAGCGATATTCCTTGAAAAGTATATCCCAATCGTTTCAGCGGTTACTGAGATTTTAAGACAGACGGAAAGACGGACGGACGGACAACCATCATTCTACTTTGTATTATAGAAATGATTTAATATTAATGTATTTTTTTTGGTCTCAGGCCAACTATCAATTGGAAAATTTCATCAGATACCTGTTGTCATTAGTGCCGAGAGAATTGACCTGACCCCATTTGAGTCATGTCCCAACGTCAACAACTAGATGCTCGTCAGCAACAATAAGCCACACTGGCTCGTCTACAATGAGTAAAAAAAATCACCTCAATGTTGTCCTGTGCTAGCCTATATTTTAAGTAACACTGAAAGTGGGTTCTATAAAGCGCTTTTCCCCAACTCTGTTTGTTAGTAAGTTTGTATCTATATTTGTAAATTTTACATTAAATGTACCTTAATTGCAAGAATCTTTAGGTATTGTCGGTTTTGTGACATCGCCTCTTAAGGGGCTTTCCATCGTATTTTCACAGTAGCATTTCTCATATTGCAATGCTAAGTTATGCTGATTTAAACACACACAATAAAAACATAATTATAACATATATGGCTTATTCAGCTTTTCATATCTAATATGCGTGTAATTTTTTATGGAAATTAATTCCATAAAGGTTAGCTTCTCAAATACTAAATTATGCTTTGCTCTAAATAAATTCTTTAAAACCTCAGCAAGTATAAAACTTGGATCTAATCCAAATAATAAAATAACAGGATGTCTGTTTGTCTATCTGTACCAAATGACATCGCTAACTGCAGAAGCGGTATGGTTCTCCTTTACAGGGTAGGTTTAATAGGTCCTTGGAAGGTTTATAACTATTTTAAGGTATGTACCACCACTCTTCCAAGAGAAATCGCCCCCTTCCAAAAAATTATTTTACTTTAAATCTATATTTTTAAATTTTTTTTACTTATAATAAAAAATTTAATCATCAAATTCAACTCCCCCTTTCTCAAGTGCCCCTATATGTCTCTAAGGGCGTTGCAGCTAGTGCCAAATAATGTAACCTTTAAAATTTTAGTAAAGATTTTCATAATCAAAGAGCATTTTTTAGCACTGATACATGAGCAGAAATTTGGCAGGGGTTGTGCCTTTATAGGGTGGACAAAGAGGAGGCAGGCCTTCTAAGGGGGTTGCTGATGACCCATACTTACAATATGTACGTTCCTATACAAAATGAACTGTTTCTTGATTATTTTTTAAGTAGCTTAATTATTTGTGACATTATAGTTCTCGTTTTTATTTATAATAATACGTTCAAACGGTTATGTATTTATATAAATTCAATAAGTTAGAAATTCCATACAAATCTATGATGTCATAAACAAATGTTTTTTTTTCAAATGATGATTAATTTATTGAAAAACAAGGATGACAACATCCATAAAAGCGAAGCACTGAAACAGTAGGACAAACGGACATTAACACTTGTATAGTGTCAGAACTGAATAATCAGAATTTAAAGGTATAAGAGTCGAAGCAAAATTATAAGTAAATTTGTTGAAAAACTGCTTGATACGAGATAATGTTTATGGACATACTTACATTTTTAGGACTTGATTATAGAGTTGCTTCGCTTATGATATTGTACTTTGTTGTCCTAGGAATCTATATACCAAAAATCAGATCAAACGGATAATTAGATCACATAAAAATTTGTTGTTAAAAAAGTAGAAAAATCAACATGTTTAAAATGGACGTACGGACATTCTGGTAATGATTATAGAGTTGCTACGCTTTTTAAATCGTACCAAACTACTACAGGAATGACCATGCAAGGTTTGAAATCGATAGGACAATTCTAACATGCCTAAATTAACTAAAAAAAGCTATCTATCTCGGACGGATGGACGGACGGACCGACCCTAATTATAGAAAAGCTTCGCTTTTAAAAACAAGTTAACCTCTAGAGGACTGGTATGAAGTAAATGATCATGTGACGTATTGCAGACAATTCAACCTTCCTTGCCATGGCTGTTGTCCACATATTTAAAGAGTTTGGTTTTTTTTTGGCAAAGACGTTCCATAAAGCATTAAAACCTAAGAATAACAAAAAAGTTGGTGTAATGATTATAGAGTTGCTACGCTTTCTAAAACTTACCTAACTATTAAAGAAATCAGCATGCAATGTTTGGATTCGATAGGACTATTTTAACATGCCTAGATTAACGATAGGAGCTATTTGTTTTAGATGGACGGACGTACAGACGACATGTGGACGGACCGACTCTAGTTTTAGAAAAGCGTAGCTCTTAAAAATAAATAAACAAATTTAAATGTTGATAAAATATTGTGATGCTTGTTTACTGAATTACGGATTAAATAACAAGGATGATAACATTCATGAGTAGCGAAGCAAAAGGATTAAATTGAAATAAAGCGTGGAAAACAAGAAGTTTTCACAATAGAGAACTTTATTGTTTTCACTAAAAAATGAGAAGTCTTCTTCAACTCAAATATTGACCATGCATTTCATGGCCGTATGAACAAACAAAGATCCAAAGAAAGTTATAGAGTAGCTTTGCTTGCTACTTATAAAGTATCTGAATATGCATTAAATGAAGTTATAAATATATCCTATTACTCTAACTTAATAGCCAGACTAGCGAACAGAGGAATTAAAGTAGGATATAGAGTTGGTTTGCTAGGATTAACCAGGGAGGGAGGGGACAATGGGCTGTTTATTTCACCAGTCTTCAAAGTACTATAAACGCGTTTTCTTATTCGTTGGCTTGACAACTTTAGGGACATTAGTAAACTTTTAATTGGTTGGTTAATCAAGTTGAGTGTTCAAACGTTTAACCACTAATTTTAATTTGAATAGAGGGATAAAATTGTGAATCATCATTGGAGTCGTTTAACAATTTATTGGCCATTGCCTTATCCCTTTAGATCCCTGAGGATTAACTATGTGATGAAGTAGATAAATATTATGTTACTCTAATGAGCCAAATAATCTTCAGAGTTGTGAATTTTAATCTCTTTTTTATTCTTCATTATTAGGGGTGGACGATTACATCCGATAGCTAGACTAAGATTCACATAAAAAAATATCTATAATACAAAGTAGCTTGATGTCTGTCTGTCCGTCCCTTAAGATCTTGGTAACCACTGAACCGATCGGATTCTACTCTTCAGGGAATATACCTATTGGTGCTCTGGTGGTTTTAAGCTATTTTCTTGGGGGGTGGGACACCCCCAACTCCCCCAAAAATGAAAAACAAAATTTATTTTCTGGGGAAACTACTTCACAATAAATGGCAGCACTAGAAATACTATTTTTTTTTAAATATTTTTTTTTAATTACTTCTTAGGGCAAAGACCCAAGAGGCTAGAGGCGAAACCGCTAGTTAAATTATAAAGTATTAGCGGCTTTGTTCTCAGTATCTAGGGACTCAATGTTCAAATGAGTGTAAAACTCGATATCAGAAAAATAGCTTAAAACCATTTCAAGGCCTCAAATCAAAATCAAAACAGCCTAAAACTACCCAGAGACATATAAGTGTATAGAATTTCGAAAATGAAGAACTCGATCGGTTCATTAGTTACAGAGATCTTTAGCTTCAGACAAAAAACCTTACTAAATACTTTATATAATAGGATGTGACAATTTTCAGTTATTAAATGAGAAAGAAGAATTTAGTTGCTAAAGTAGTCAAATAGTTTTTGTAGAAGTAAATAGTTTTGAAAAAATGGTCCCTTGTGGACGTGATAAAGCATCCTTATAGCAGGGGTATATAATGGTGTTCAATTATTTCCACCAAAGAACCTATTATTTTTTAATACTATGAAAAAATCTTGATATTAGCCGAACTACTTTAGGAATTATAAAGCAAAATATGGATGGAGGCTGGTAGCTTTTATATGCCAAAGCTGTGAGCAAATCACAGTCGTGAAGCCCTTTTATAGCTGAAGTGAGACTGCATATTTGAAGGTACACTAATCTGTGAGACATATTTGATTTCAATGGCGTATTCAGCTTCTACAGGATGTCATTATGATAAAGACCAGAGAGAGAGAGAGAGAGAGGGGACAATGGGCTGTTCATTACACTAGTCCCCAAAGTTTTATAATAATGTTTGTTTCTTTCTTTGCCTAGACAATTTTGGAAACTTTTAATGAATTTGATTGGTTGGTTAATTAAGTTAAGTGCCAAAACGTTTCAATTGTAATCTATAGAATGGATAATTTTGTGTAACATCATTGGGGATGTATGCTTTTTTATCGGCCATTGTCTTATCACTTTAGATACCTGATATCATTATGACAGAGACCCAGTACACCAATAAAGTTCTCTGGTTTAAAAAGGACAATGTTTAGTAGATGTAATAGTCTTAAGAGATGTGAGAATGGAGGATAAGTTGATGTACACCTCCAATTATGATAAACAAAAGCACACCTGGTGTTATAATTATGATAAAGACCAAGTACACCAATAATGTTCGCAAGTTTATAAAGTACAATATGTTTAGTAGATGTAATAGTCTTAAGAGATGTAAGAATGGAGGATAAATTGATGTACACCTCCAATTATCATAAACAAAAGCACACCTGGTGTTATAATTATGATAAAGGCCCAGTAGACCAATAATGTACTCAAGTTTATAAAGTACAATGTTTAGTAGATGTAATAGTCTTAAGAGATGTGAGAATGGGGGATAAATTGATGTACACCTCCAATTATGATAAACAAAAGCACATCTGGTGTTATAATTATGATAAAGACCCAGTACACCAATAATGTACTCAAGTTTATAAAGTACAATGTTTAGTAGATGTAATAGTCTTAAGAGACTAGATGTAAGAATGGAGGATAAGTTGATGTACACCTCCAATTATAATAAACAAAAGCACACCTGGTGTTATAATTATGATAAAGACCAAGTAAACCAATAATGTTCGCAAGTTTATAAAGTACAATATGTTCAGTAGATGTAGTAGTCAGGTAATAGCAAACTTGGAGGTCAAGGATGTGACAGGAATGGAGGATATATTAAAGTTCATCATCCTAAATTATGTTAAACAAAATTGTCCCTATTGTAAAAAGTTATCCGTGGAAAAGTTTTGGCACTGCTAGTTTGTTTGTAAAACACCCAATCATAATTTAACAAAGTTTGTTGTACCCAAAGTTTTATGACAACTAAGCTTTTGGGGCCAATATAATTTACACTTTAATGTCCCGTTCCTCCCTATTCATTTTGAAATTCTTAAAATCATTTTTAGTCCAATTCAATAAATTTATTTTTTAACTTGTGCAAAATTTAGATTTAAGTTAGATTTAAGGTCAATAAAATTTATAATTAAATACAGTATGTAGGGGTAGGACAATGAACGATAAATTACCGTCCCTCAAATTTTGATTACAGAAATTTTATGGATTTTTAGCCTATAGTAAAATAATTAAGTACCATTTTCCTCTCCCTCCAGTCCCTCAGTAAGAATACAATAACTTTAATTTATCGTATTTTATAAGTTCAAATAAGGATGATAACAAGGGTATTTTCAAATGTATATCGCGTGCATATAAAAAAAACCAGCCTTTTTGTTCTTGTTTCTTTTTGTATCATCGTCTTAGGAATCCAAAAATCCAGTTAATAGGATGATTAGAAAATTTGATGCTAAACACCTAATAATTCGAAATGTCAAAATGGGAGTTAGGACTTTCTGGTAATGATTATAGAGTTGTGAAACCTTAATGTTGAAGTAAACCTAAGTTTCAAATCGAAGTTTGAATTCTAATATACTAAATTATAGAAGGACATAAAGATTTGAAAATAGAAAAGTTTCGCTTGTAAAAATGACATGTAAGTTAAATGGCAAGTAGACCATTTTTTTGCAACGCGCTTGCAAAAAATATATTTTTGCACGGATAAAAAGATAGTGATATATGACAAAAATAAAAATCTGCTTTCTATAAAAATACGGGAAAATGTTAGATTGAAGGGCGTACAAGAAAGGGTTTGCTAAAAAACTCCATTAAAAGGCCTGTCTTTCCTTTTTTTCACCGCCTTAAGTTTCACATATCCAACTGACAAAACCCTGTTCACGCCACTGGTTAGGAACGGTCATATCATATTCTGTAAGTGGACCGTTATCGTTATAATAAAAGAAACAGAAAGGTTTTCAATTTCATATTCTATATTTATATGCTATGGTCGCAAGTATTCGTGTGATGCTTTGATTTTTAAGCTTCCCCATTTAAACTACCCACACTCAAAACTTTTAGATTTGCTGTGGTAATAAAAGTATTTTTAGTAGTGAAGATACTCTATAGATTATTGGAATCTCAGTACGTCCATACGACTAAGTACGTTAGCTTAGAGGACTCTAAGGGCTTTTAGATAAAGAAATATTGTATTATAAACAAAACTAATATTAATTGATTTAGTGATATCTATAATACAAAGTAGAACGATGTCTGTCCGTCTGTCTGTCTGTTCGTCCGTATG
Organism: Acartia tonsa; assembly: GCF_053477335.1. Lineage (NCBI taxonomy): Eukaryota > Metazoa > Arthropoda > Copepoda > Calanoida > Acartiidae > Acartia > Acartia tonsa. The sequence continues at coordinate 9,241,135 of NC_137265.1, read as the reverse complement.
TCTGTCCGTCCGTCCCTTAAGATCTCGGTAACCACTGAACCGATCGGATTCTACTCTTTAGGAAATATACCTACTGGTCCTGTGGTGGTTTTAGGCTATTTTCTTGGGGGGGGGGGGACACCCCCAACCCCCCAAAAAAACAAAATATCCCTCCCCCATTTTTTTTGTAGAAGATTTTCTTGGTCCTTTTACGTATTTCGCAAAAAAAAAAAATTATCACCTCTTGGGGCAAAGCCCCTAGAGGCTAGGGGCGAAGCCGCTAGTACCTTAAATAAAGGAATGTTAATGATATTGTTACATTGTTATTGCTGCGCTACTTATAGACAATTATCCTTGTTATTATTATGTGTAATTTTTCCAGTATGGTCTCGAAACCGATTAATATCCGCTGTATTAGAACCGGTTCTCAGCCATACTGAAAAATTATGTATAGCATCGTATTACAGACAAAGTTACACGAATATGAAACAAAAAATCATATAATTAATACCGGTTATGTTAGACTGGGCCTACGGCCCCTTGGGGCTAACAAAACCAGTGGCGTGCAAAGCACTTTGTCTAGGGGGGGGGGCATTTTGAAGATTTTGTAAAATTTTGCCCCCCCCTAAATCAAAGTGCCCCGGGGGGGCACTTTGCTTTAGGGGGGGGGCATTTTGATTATATATACTAATTTTAAATAAGGGCGTTTTAAGGGGTGGGATTATTTGATTATTATGGGCCTCCTAGTCCTTATCCCTTCTTCCCCATCCCTTCCCCCATCCCTATTTCCCATTTATATCCCCCACCTCTTCCCCCCCATCTCTTCCCCCCCTCATCTCTCCCCCCCCCATCTCTTCTCCCCCATCCCTTCTCACCACCCTGCAATGACCGAAGGGAAGGGAGCTAGAAAGCATCTTCGAAAAAATAGTATAGAAGATAAATTAACCTTTTTATTAACCTATTTATTACACTAGTCCCCAATATTTCATAGCAGGAAACCATTTGGAAGGGCGCGAAGCGCAAATTTTTTTCTTCAAATATGCAGGGAGGGAGGGGTTTTTGGGCTATTTATTACACTAGTCCCCAATATTTCATAGCAGAAACCATTTGGAAGGGCGCGAAGCGCAAATTTTTTTCTTCAAATATGCAGGGGGGAAGGGGTTTTTGGGCTATTTATTACACTAGTCCCCAATATTTCATAGCAGAAACCATTTGGAAGGGCGCGAAGCGCAAATTTTTTTCTTCGAATATGCAGGGAAGGAGGGGTTTTTGGGCTATTTATTACACTAGTCCCCAATATTTCATAGCAGAAACCATTTGGAAGGGAGTGAAGCGCAAATTTTTTTCTTCAAATATGCAGGGAGGGAGGGGTTTTTGGGATATTTATTACACTAGTCCCCAATATTTCATATAAAATTTTCTTATTCGTTGGCTCAACAACTTTGGGGACTTTAATGGAATTTTGATTGGTTGGTTAATTAAGTCGAGTTTCCATACATTTCATCCACTAATTGTAATCTATATAAGGTAATTTTGTGTATCATCATTGGGGATGTACAAAATTTCTTTGGTAAAAAGTTTATATCATACAAAATAAAATACTTCCTATAACCTGGTTTGTTATGTTCAGTGAAAAAAGATTTTAACCTAATTTCTACACTAATTAAAAAATTTGGTAAGGTTAAATGAATAGTAACTGTCGGTTTGGCGCACAAGGACTCTGACAGGAAATTGACAACTTATTCATACGTACTGTACTAAATCAATCATTACGTGGACTAATTTAACCAAATTAGGTTTTTTTTTAGGTTTTTGATAATTCATACAACCCCCTTAAGTTATTCATTACAATAGAATACAATTTTAAAATTTATTTACTGTGTAAATGTGCATAAATATGACGTTTTTACTGACAATTAGGTTGATTTTTACTCAAAGCATTTTTCTTGTAGACAATAAAATGATTATAACTTTCGTTCTATTTAAGATAAATTGATGAAATAAAAAGTATATTCAATTTTATTATGCTGAGAAGTCACTTATTGGTTTTAAGAAATAATAAACCCCTTTGAGTTGGGGAGGGGGGGGGGGCGTTGAGTATCGAAATAATGAAACTAATGTAAATTTCTTTTTTATGGTGGGTTTTAATGATTCATATAGCAGCCAAACTGTTTTTAGGCAATACCCCTTTGTCTGTCTGTCCCTCTGTCTGTTTGTCCCTCTGTATGTCTGTTTTTCTGTCTGTCACTCCACTTGTCAGTCTATCTGTCAAACTGCCTCTTTTTCGGATTTCAATGAATCATCTAGCATAGCCTAATTCTAATTTGTTAATGCCTCAAAAACTGTCTGTCTGTCCGTCTGTCTGTCTATCCCTCCATCTGTCTGATCATTCACAGGTTCTCTATTGGATTTTATTTAATGAATTGTCTATTATGATCAAACTGTAATTTGATCATTCTTCTTGCCTGTCTGTCTGTCTCGTCTATCTGCTGAGTATCTACCATTGGTCTAACAGACTGATTCACTTGATTAACCCCTTACGGTCGGGCCCCTTACCGCACCTTAATCAGTCGGGGGGGGGGGGGGAAGCGTCCCCCCCCCCCTATTATCTCTGTTCCTATTAGAGCTAGTAAGCTAAAATTTTTTGTGCAAGTCCCCTTGAGATATTTAAGGTTAAGGATATTTTGCAGTTGTTAGATAAATAGATTTTGTGAAATCTTATTTAGGGCTTCATAAGCATGACATCATTAAAGTTCACCAATAGTTACAATACAGTGTGCATTTTAACATTAATCATGTTCATTGGAATTAAAATCTTAGAAGTTAGTTTATAACCATAAAAGCTTAAGTTTAAGAAATCATCACTATTGGTCAAATGGTTTCTGAGAAAATTAAGGTTATGTTCATTTTTAGGGGGGTTTTGAGCCCCAGGGGGCTAGGGGATGGGGGTAGGGGGTTGACTTTGAAACCATAAGATGTTCATACCCCTAAAAGCTTAAGTCCAAAAAATTTGCATGGTTCATCAAGTGGTTCCGGAGAACCCCCCCCCCTCCCCAGCATCAAAAAGCTTCAGTTACGTCCCCCTTTTAAACGTAAGCTTTTCTTATATGTCAACATAACATATCTAAATTTCATAGAGATCCGCAGCCGTTTTCCCTGCTGACCGCCTGCTGCGGCCGCTGAAATTTATATTTGATATTTCTAATATAAAATTTACTTAAAGATAAACATTTTCTGTAGAAAATTGTTCTTCTAGCTTCAAAAATAAGAAAATTACAGCCGTTTAAAATTTTTAAGTAAAAAAGGTTGTTAAATAAAAAGGTGAACTAAGCAAAAATTGACTTTGACTTATAAAAGGTCGGAAATTTATTATCAAACAGGGGACTTACACAAAAAAGATTTAGCCCTCTAGGTCTAATAGGAACTGAGATAATAGGGGGGGAGCGTTGAACGCCCACCCCATCACCAACCGATTAAGGTGCGGCAAGGGGCCCGACTGTTAAGGGTTAATAATACATATTTGATAATTCATATTAAAATCGATAATACTGTAAAAATGGTTGAATGCTTGTTTCAATAGAAAATTAGATTTAACTAATAATAATGTTGAATCTTGTACCAGGAGATAAACAAATAACCTTGTGTTGCAATAAAAAATAAAAAAATTATTCAATTTACTTATGAAAAAAAGTGTAATACTGTATCTATAATCTTTTTGTACATAAATGATAATAATATCAGGTTATATTCCATTAATTTATAACCACCTAAATTTTTTGACACTTACAACTTTTAACAGCTCCCTTTAACCAAAATCAAGGATAGTTTATTTAAGTATGTCACCAAAACTTCATTACATAAGTAATACATTTTTACAAACTTTAAAAAGAGGATTGGGAAATATCTCCCTACCCAACATTAACTTTAATCACTATTGTAAACAATATTAAAAGTTATAAATATATATCAATCAAGATCTTTAGAGGTATTAACTGTGGTTTAATTACATATGTATGAGAGCTCCTTCTTGTGTCAATCACTTTTATTTACTGATTAAAATTTGTACAGTACAGTTGTACAGAATATTGCAAGATTTTTTTTAGTTAAGTCTGAAAATTAATGATTAATTTATCTAAAAATAGATAGCATAGAATTATCTTAATCAGTGGCTTAATTTTATACACCCGCCTTAAACACCTCCCCCCACTCTTTATTTTAAGGGGTGTAAATTTATTTCCTTTACACCCCCTTGGAATTTATAGAGGGGTGTATCTGAGGGTGTAGGCTCTTGTCAAGAGGGTGGACATGGGTGGACACCTAGGGAGGTATATCCATCCCCCATAATTTTACAAGGGTGGTGTAAACAACCCCTACACCAACCTTTTGCACGCCTTTGATCTTAACTATACTTTTAGAGTACATAATGTTGTAAATTCAGTAACTATTCTACAAAAATTATCTTCCTAAATTGATATATGATTTTCAGGGTAATCTCCGGTGGACTAAACATTAAAATTTTATGGAAAAAAAGATATCTTTGGAACATGCATGTCTTGAAATTATCCCCCCTTTGTACTCAATACGCATTATTAATTCTAAGTGCGTCAATTTTGCGTTTAAAGATACCCTTAGTTTAAGCATTAATTTCTCCAAAAAATGATGAAAAAAGATAAATTTTTTTTTGATAAAATGATAAAAGTATATGTAAAATGAAATAACCAGCAAAAAAAATTACAAAATTACGTTAAATAGAACGAAAATTAGAGCGTTTTTTATGCCTTATAAAATGCGTATTTCTCATGAAAATTGTAACGATTTAGTGCAGTGAGTAAAATATTTACAAACTTCCCGCTTTTATAAGAAGCTAGAGCCTTTGTGGGCGCGAAGCGCCAAAAATTTTTTTTGGAGTATTTCTTGATCTTTTTTTTTGGAAACTGGGATAGTTTTGCTTTTTGTAGGGTAGGGGGCAAAAAGGGGCATTTTTGTTGACCAGGGGGGGGCAAAATGGGGCATTTTTTAACATTTAGGGGGGGGGCAGGGGGGGCGGTTGCTAGGGGGGGGCAGGGGGGGGCGTTTTGGTCGCTAGGGGGGGGCGATTGCCCCAAATGCCCCCTTCGGTTCGCACGCCACTGAACAAAACTGGGTTTAATCTTATTATTTTACATTTTTATATCCGTGGATAGCTGCCTATAATACGATGCAATAATTATAAGTATTCTATCCCTGCAACTCTGCAAAATGAACCAAGGACCATTTAAAAGTAATGATATGTAGAATTGGTGAATTTGTAACGGTTGATTGAAGCAATAGTTTAAGTTTATGCAGGGACTTTTAGGGATAAGACTGCAATGGGGGAAAATGATATAAATACACCCCCAATTATGATTGACATTTCTGTAGATTGAAATTACTAGAGGAAAAGTTTGAAACCTATAATTGTAAGGTAGGTGAGTAGGTGTTTTAAAACTTTGGAGGCCATGATTATTTACATTCTAATTTCCCCTACCTCCCTGTGTTTATTTTACTTTGTGAGTGTGTGCAAAATGGTTGCAAAAAATGGCAAAAATTTCTTGTGGGGTGTGGAGAGTTGCCTATGCAATACCCCTCTCATTAAATTAATGATAATGACATCTTTAGGGATTTTTAAACGGTAATCGCTTAAGTTTAGTATTTTAATGTATGATATTTTACTGTTATTTCCTTTTCTTTTAATTAGTCCTAAATATATTATTGTGCCATTTTAAAAATATTTTTTATCTCTAGATGAATAAAATCTTGACCAAAGATTTAACTTAACTAATACACCAAAGAAGGTGTATCAACTATTTTTTTTATAGCTAGCCGGTTCTTTTAGTAAGTAGTAGATGTAAAATTTTTCATAGAATTCAGATATGCAATCGGTTTTTTTGTAGACCTCTTATTTTTTAAGTAATTTAAGTTTAAAAAAAAAAAAATTAAGTCGATTTTAAGGTACTAAAATGCAACAAAAAAAAGAAAGAAAATGGTCATTATGAACAAAAATAGTAAGATCTTTAATTTGACACCTTACTTTTTCAATTCTGTCAGGTAATTATTGAAAAAATCGATTTTTTTAAACCCACGAGAATAAAAACTTTGAACTTAATTTTATTATTTCACAAATAAAAAAATATGGGTTCATATATACCATTAGAATCAGAAAAATATTACGAATCCATTGTAAGCAAAATTGAAAAAAAAAGTTTACAATATAGTATATAAACTACAATAAAAGGAATTATATGAAAATATCATATTATGTTGTACAGGCAACGTCTTAATTCTTCAATTGAGTATAAAAATGGGAAGGGGGTAAAGAGGGGGTAAAGAGGGGGTAAAAAAGGGAAGACAATAGTGTTGTCTGAACAAAAAAAATAATTGGCCATTTCTGTAATTTTTTAATTTTTTAATTTTTTTCAATTTTGCTTACAATGGATTCGTAATATTTTTCTGATTCTAATGGTATATATGAACCCATGTTTTTTATGTCTGTTTGAGAAAATATTTAGGTCTAAAGTTTTTATTATACCGAGGTTAAAAAAATAGATTTTTTCAATAATTACTCAACAGAATTTTAAAAGTAAGGTGTCAAATTAAAGATCTTACTATTTTTGTTCTTACTGACCATTTTCTTCTTTTATTTTGTTGCGTTTTAGTACCTTAAAACCGACTTAATTATTTTTTTTAAAAACTTAAATTACTTTAAAAATAAGAGGTCTACAAAAAAACCGATTGCATATTTGAATTCTATGAAAAATTTTACATCTACTACTTACTAAAAGAACCGGCTAGCTATAAAAAAAAAAGTTGATACAACTTCTTTGTAACGTTTTATCAATTCTATATGCAGCCGTGCAATGATTGGTTTATTCAGCGCAGCTACTACAAAATGACTGTTAAAAAATTGTCCGTGCGCAAATATGTTTCTTTGCCTAAGTCATAAATAATACTTTTTACAATGGCTAAAGAATTTGTAATATCTTCAATGTAACTCTACTTTTTTATTCTTTTTCACAAGTGTTGTTAATAGCCGCAGAACTTATGGAAAAATTGTCCTTGTTAGCACTTGAATAGAAATATGGGAGGAGTTCCATGTTTTAAAACAAATGAATTGGATCAACATTTAGTCAATTATGCAAATTTTTTAAAAGCGAAGATTTTCTTTCATTAAGTCCATACGTATGTACTTCCGTAACGGATAGCTCTTGTCATCAATTTAGGCATGTAAAAATTGTCCTTTCGATTTCAATGACATTTGGGTGCGACTTAGAAAGCGTAGCAACTCTATAACCGTTACCAGAGAGTCCGTACGTCCATTTAAATTGTGCTAATTTTTAACTTTTTTTGTAAGATATTATTATCCTATCGATCTGATTTTTTAAGTACAATATTATAAGCGAAGCATCTCTATAATCAAGTTCTACATTTATTTTCTGCTTATTCAGTTCTGGCACTCCACAGTGTTAATGTTCGTTTGTCCTACAGTTTTAGAGCTTCTATGGATGTTGTCATCCATAGGCGTCCAAGGGGGTGGGGGTAATGGGGCGATTACCCCCCCCCCCCTTTAAAATTTACCCCTACCCTGGGGGTGCCGTAGGCACCCCCAACCATTTAGGAGGGGGTATTTACCCCCCCCAAACAATTTTGAGGGGGGTAAATACCCCCCCCAAAATAAAAAATCCAATAAAAAAAATTTTTGCGCGCTTCGCGCGCATTTTTAATACTATATATTTAATAAAATTTAAATTACCCCCCCAAAAAATTTTACCCCGGGGGTAAATTTTTTTTTTGGGGGGGTAAACTAAATTTACCCCTGCCAACAGATTTCAGGGGGGGTAATTACCCCCCCCCCCCCAAGCAAATTTTACCCCCAGGGTAAAAATTTTGGGGGGGTAAAAAAAATTCGCGCGCCATTTTACCCCCCCCCAAAAACGAATTACCCCCCCCCCCTTAAAAAATTTTTACCCCCCCCAAAATAAAAAGCTTGGACGCCCCTGTTGTCATCCTTGTTAAATTATGAATATGGATTTATTTTCTGTGCTTTTTAGATACGTACCATAGAGAAACAAAAAAAGATAACAACGTTTCATTGCAAAGGAACAGTAAACTAAAATACAGCAATAAAAAATTGAGAAACGTAAAATCAGGAAGGGTCGAAATTTTGTTTAATTTGCAAAGTTTTTAAAGTAAAAAGTCCATGTTTAAGTTTTTTTTGTGAAAAAAAATCACAAGGCGAATTAAAATTAAAGAATATCTAGGCCTAAATACCATGGAGGGACAACCTCGGGGACTTTTATTGAATTTTGATTGGTTGGTTCATTTAGTTTAGTGCTCAAACGTTGTAGCCTTTATTTGTAATCTACAGAAGGTTTTTTTTTTGATAATTTTGTGAAACTGTATATCATCATTTGGGATGTTCATCAGTTTATCAGCGATTGTCTTATCCCTTCTTGCACTTTCTAAATACGCTCTCAGCTATCTCTTACGGAATTACGGACGGACCGACAAGAAGTGTAGAAATTATTTGCATCTGAAAACATTATGGTGGTTTTTACGCATATTTGGATGGGAGGATACATTACGAGGTTTTGCATATTATTAGTTGCGCAGCTACTTTTTAATTAGGGTTAGTCCGGCAGGGTCATCTTTGCATGCAAGTTCACATACGAGCCATATATGATTAAATTATACTTGATATTATTGTATTTGTGAAAACTTAAAGCTTTTCTATAATTAGGGTCGTTAATTACGGATAGCTCTATCGTTAATTTCTGTATGTTAGAATCGTCATGTGCATTTCAAAGTATGCTCGGTGATTCTTCTAGCAATAAGGAACAATTAAGAAAGAACACTTAGACAGTCCATACGTCCATTATTTGATATCATTATTTAAACTTTTCTACTTATTTGTCAATTTTGAGCTGTAATGTTACTTAACTTTATCAATGATACAAAAGGATAAGACAATGGACGATAAATTGATTTACATCCCTTACACAAGATTTCATCTTCTGTAGATTACAATTAGTGGTTGAAATGTTTGGACGCTCGACTTAATGAGCCATCCAATCAAAATTTAATAAAAGTCCCCAAAGTTGTTAAGCCAAGAAATTAGAAAACGTTATTTTTAAACTTTTGTGACTAGTGTAATAAATATCCAATTGCCCCCTCCTTAATCCTTATTCTTATTGCTAACGACTTTTGAACATTTTCACACTTGTTATGTGTTGGTATTTTATGTATTTCTAACTGATTTTCTCCGTTATCAATTGCAAAGTGACTGGATGTCTGTCTGTCTGTATATCTGCATAATCCTATTATATAAAGTAGTAAGCGTTTTTGGTCTGTCCCGAAGGATCTCGCTAACCGCTAAACCGATTTTGTTCTCCATTACAGTGAAGCTTCTTATAGGTCCTGGGAAGGTTTTAAACTATTTTTGGAGAGGGTGTCTTCACCCTCCTACCCCCCCCCCAAAAATAAATATTTTTTTAACTCTTTTGAAACTCAAATTTTAAATAGGCATAGGGGATGGGTCGACTACCACCCTCTCAAGGGCCTATAGGAGCGTAGCCGCTAGTGCAAAATAAATCAGTAGTTTACCTTCCGAGTTCTGAATTTTAGGAAAGCTTTCTGTATTTACTAAAAGATTGTCGATCCTCAATACCGTAATGCGTCTTCTTTACATTAAAGCTTCTTTTAGGTCCCATGAGGTTAATTTCACTCTCCCGAGGTATATCGCTTTATATCAACTTCTTGAAAAATTGCAGAGCAATCGGACTCAGTCCATCCGTTTACAAGATCTTATTGAACATACAGAGAGACATACGGACATTCTATTGATACATACACATTACACAATCACAGACACAAACCTCCTGTTACTTTTATAATATCCATTCTTTCATATATAAATTTTGAAAGGTTTCGTGTTTTTAATAAAAATTTGATTTTAAAGTGATAAAATCTTCCAATTTTAAAATAAAAAAAATCTTCCAATTTTTTATAAATTCTCCATAGAAAATTTAAAGGTAAGTAATTCCTTTCGAAAATTATTTGTTTATACTTTGTCTATGACAATAATACGACATCTTAGTTTATAGTTTGTCTATGGCATATTTTTATGTACACTTTCCAAATCAGCTGATTATCTTATTCATAATTCACACAAATATTATACAAGGCAGACAGACCAATGGTTGTGCTAGGCCAATAAAAGTCAATTTTTGTCACAAACCCATTCTATTTATGTGTTTTTTTTGTATTCTTTATGACGTTATATTGTAAAGGGTTAGTTATTTGAAGTGGATTTCACTAATTTAGCTGGATCGAGTGATGAAATATTTTGGATCGAAGATGTTATATACGTTTAGAGATAATTTTAAAGATAAGAAAGAGAAAACTAATTTTGTTATGACGTAGTTTATAAAAGAATTGAAAATTAGTGAGGGAGAAGACATTGGACTGTAAATTACACTGGTACCTAAAGTTTATAACCACGTTATTTTATTCGTTGTATCAAATTAGTTAGTAGTGTCCCGAAAATTTTAATCTTTAGTAAGGGGTGAATTTGTTTAATAATCATTGGGAATGTAGAGTAACCCAATTTATCCTCTATTGTCCTATTCCTTAAGATTCCTCCGGATAAATATTAATAATAAATTGATTGTTATACCTAACTAACCTTTTATGTTTTAAGTTATTTTTGTTCAGTGAATCAATGGGCTCTTCATTCGTAGGGCCGGGGGGTGGGGCAGAAAAATAGTTAAAAACCATCCCATTAATTCAAAAGACTAGGCAATCTAAATTAAAACAGCCTAATCCCCATGTGTGAAGCTTCCTTAAATTACCTAGGAAAATTTAATGGTTCAGGAGTACGTTAAAGAGATCTTAAAGGACTGAAAACCTACTTTATATAATAAGATATGATTTTAAATTTTATGTAAAATCCTATGCTTTTATAAAATGCAGAAATTTTTTTTTTATGTAAATAACTTTCTTATTGAATTAAATTATGCCAGATCTCAAAATATTATTTGTATTTCAGAATAAATAAGCAGAACAATTACTAAATTACATCTACATAGATGAAAAATTGAAGTATATTAAAATAAATACAGAATGGTATTTAATTCAACGTTTCTTGGAGCTAGATTTTGTTCTAAAGTTCAGTTTCATAGTAGGATAGGGATTATAGATATATTTCTTCAAATAAAATGGTAGATTGTCCTATAAATATTTGGTTCGAATAAAAGATTTATTACCCTAGATTGTCAATCCAAATAACTTGAAAAATAATTTCTAGATGACAAAGAGGATTTGTTACATATTATTAATTTCTTCGTTACAAGCGACCACAATAATATCAAAAATAATATCTCCCAGCACTAAGCTCAATCATAGGAAATTCAACTATTAGTAACCTTTTCATTAATAATATTTCCATTTCCTGACCAATAATAAAGTCGGATTGTTACTACACTGTCTTACAATTAGTTAAATTAAGGAATTGTTCATCTAGACTTTATTTTTTTTGAAATTATGATATGATTTATTGCTTTGCTTTAAAAAGAGCGATTATCTGAATTCAGCATACGCTTCACTTTTAAGCTACATTCTTTAAGTAGATATTATGACGTTTAACTAAATAAATTTCCCATGTATTCATATCCAAGAAAGTGCCATCGAAAGTACCATATTTACTTATTTCTTAAAAATTCAATAAAAATATATCCTATTAAAAAAACAGACTGTTAGTTGGAAAGTCCAGATATTATAACAGTTGTCACCTAAAATCTGTTCATACTGCAGCATTTAATGGCTCCAGTTCTGGTTCAAGTTTTAAGGTTTTGGCACTATCCAATATATATTATTTATACTGGACTTATTTACCCCCCTTGGTTATGCCTTAACAACTGTATAATCGTTGAAATAACTTACACTTTGAATGATCATATAAGGTTAAAAGCCAACAATGGAGTTATTATGTATTAGATGTTTTACATTGTTTTAAAGTTATTACACCTTAAATTATAATATTATTGAGTAGAGTAGTTTTTATGTTCAGTTAAATTATTTAAAAATGTGTTTAATTATTGCTTTATTGCTGCTTTCTTATTTTTTTTTTTTATGATTTATGTCTATCTAGCAAATGTGGCTTTTAATGCTAAAACTTATTTTGGCTCACGTGGTGAAAATTCTTCCTTCTTTGCACGAAATTAATGGATCGTGTCATTGTCCAAGGTTTCTGTGAACCCAATCCTAAGAAATCTTGCCGAGAACCCAACGTTAACTTCTGGCTTCTCCACATCAACTGCGACTAAGGTGCGTTCATAGTTGATCTGAGTGTTGTTATGCTACCTACTAACAATACATATCCTCGTTGTTTTTATTTGTTTGCCACATATTTAAGATTGAACATAAAGGATTATTTTTGAGTAGGTACCTAAGTACCTAACTAACTTTAAAATGAGGTAAGGTATAATGTCAAAAAATATTTTAAAAAATTGTGTGATGAGCTAAACAAGGATTAGAAATACATAAATGAAAGAATTTCATTTAAATTGAATACCTACATATGCTTATAAATTAAAAGTTTTGATTGTGTTTATCTGGGGTTAGGGGTGTATATTTTCCAATCTAGTTGAATCCCCTCCCCCCCCCCCCCCCCCTCCTAATATACCTAGTAAAAATAAGAAATAGTTTCATTTGTGGAATATATACACCTCTGTTGTTTTTACTATATCATTATCAAGTAATTTATGAATCAAAAGAAGAAGTGGTATTTAGTTGAGATTTCGAAATTTTTACCAATTTTAACTTGCATAGGTATTCAAGATATGGTATAACATTTCGAAATCTTTCTGACTATTAATTCTCCACCCCTGAAACATATTTTTATATTAGCTAAAATTTTAGATCGGAATAATGCCGGGAATCAAAGTATCTACGGATTCCATAGCCAAATCTCAACAAGATAAAAGGTATCATTTGTCAATTTGTACAAAGCTGAAGGAAAATGAAAATTTTGTTATTATTAATGCATATTTAATGGTATTATACATAGTTTTGTCTTTTGTCTATATCTTAAAAAACTTTTCATGAATTCAATGATATTAAAGCATAATATTTAACAAGGATGAAAACATTCATCAGTAGCTAAGTTTCAAATTATAGATGGACTAACAGATTAAGTAAGTTATAGGGCTAAAAAAGAAATAGAGAATATGAAAAAAAAGAAAATCGCGAATACTCACGAAAAAAAGGGTTCATGTATTGGAGCAGGAATGACAGACGGACAAAATAATATGTATATAAGATAAGCAGAGCACAGCTAATACTAATCTTCTCTAAAGTTTTAGCTGCCTATCTTAAACTGCAGCCGAGAAAAATCATTTTTCCCTATTTGGTAACTGACGGACAGACAAGGTTGATTATAAAATAGCTTCGCTCCTAAAAATAAGTGGAACTAGAAAGGAACAACATTTTTGTATACTTCTTTTCTACTGTGCAATAACTCAATTGTCAAAGTTTCGTTACTTTGGTGACAATCGTTCGGGTAAAACAAATAGACAAGAATACACTAAACCTAATTTTATTTTAGGCTCTATCGCGGCATAGTCCTTGAGAATGGGTTGAAGGTTTTACTCATTTCTGATCCGGAAACTGACAAATCAGCAGCAGCCATGGATGTTCACATTGGTAAGAACTCCTAGAACATTATCAGAGGCTGAAAAGTTTTGTTTCAGAAAAAATAACCCTCCCTTATTGTTAGTTACTTAAAGTTGTATAAAAGAATATGTAGATAAAACAAAATATTTTTTCATTTTAGCTAGGTACCTAAATACGAAAAAATATCAAAATTTTATTGTCCTAAATTGTATACCTAGGTATCAAGTCTTAGGAAAAATTTTTTGGGTTCAAAGTACAATTTTTTTTCTATCCTAGAATTTCTAGGTTATTTCATTTGGCTTGCACACTAGTTTTTAACAATTGTTTTTCATTTTTGACATCCTAATTTTAAAGTAGCTTCTCCATTTCGGGGGGGGGGGGGGGTAATGCAACCATCTTGTAATCAATGATTAAATGGCACTTAGAATTCGAATTTAGATCTGAAATTTTTCATGAGTAATCCTTGGTAGATCTATTTTCCCTAAATTGAAAAAAAAGTTGGAAAAGTAACGGCTGGCGGCTCAGCCGTTTAGCCGTTTAGCCGTTTTTTGCCTATTTTTAGAGCAAATTCATCATTAATTACGTAGGAATCAACATTTTAAAACATGTATTTGGTTTAATTCATGTTAAATGATAGCAATAACCATTTTTAAATTTCTAGTACCAACAGCTACCGGCTAGAACTGTTTGATAAGGTTTTTGAGCGACAAAAAGTATTATGTGGAGATAGGTTTCGTGACTAATAGGCTCTTAAGATTGGCAAAAAATGGCAAAACGGCTGAGCCGCCAGCCGTTAACCGTTAATTTTTAAACTTTTTGTTCGATTTAGGGAAAATAGACCTACCAAGGATTATTCATGCAAAATTTCAGATCGAAATTCGAATTCTAAGTGCCATTTAATCACTGATTACAAGATGGTTGCATTAAACCCCTCCTTCCCCCCCCCCTTACATCATTTTTTTTCTTATAGGTTCTATGAGTGATCCCAGACATATTCCTGGCCTCGCACATTTCTGTGAACATATGCTTTTTCTAGGAACTAAAAAGTAAGTCTTGTTTTTCCTCTAAACAATGAACCGTAAACTATATGATATATGTACCTACCCAAAGGCTCATATTTGAATCGTCTCATTAAAGGACTTATATTATCTATCAGTGTCCAAACTTTTCTACCAATGGTGTCAATATTAAGTAAAGGTAATTAAAAATTAAACATAATGAGGGGTAAGGATCAAGTTATCGCCCATTGTCTTAATACCATAAACTACAAAGGAAAGGGATTTTAGAGAATTCTTACTATTAGCCATCCTTTTTTCTAAATACCTACCTAGAAATGTATCTTATTCTTAATAAAGAAGATTAAAAGGTCTATCTTATCATTATCTTCACACCCTTAAGACTTATCAACCCTTTAACAATCTCTGTGTATGTGACTAGTTACAATTTGCCTTTTTTTCAGGTATCCCGATGAGAATGAGTACAACAAGTATTTGAGCCAGAACGGAGGAAGTTTCAATGCCTTCACGACATCCGATCATACAAATTATTATTTTGATGTGTCTCCTGATAAACTAAAGGACGCTTTAGATAGGTAGCTTTTTGATATAGTTAGTAAAACAGCAGCACTAAATTTAACAAATGAATTATATGTTTACAATGATATTGAATAAAAAAACAAAATGAACATGGCATTAAATGGGTTGAAACATAGGCTTAAGGTACCTATTAATTTATATTTATTGAATTTGCTTTCTTTCTAGTGTCCAGGGAATTTACTTTGAAAAGGGGGAAATGTAATAGCCTAAAACCAACATATGAGTTATATGATACTGAAATCTTAACACAATCTGATTTTGTTTTAAAAAAACAAAAAGGCATAATGCTACTGTGTAGATTGCAGTTTACTTCTTTTATTTCCTCAAAAATGTTAAGTAGTTATTTGGCAACTAATGGTTATTGTTCTTGTTTCAGGTTTAGTCAATTCTTTATCTCTCCCCTATTCACTGAATCTGCTACAGAAAGAGAAATGAAAGCAGTCAACAGTGAACATGAAAAAAACATTCCAAAGTAAGTACCTATACGCTGAAGTAGTTCCATGAAGGATAGGTAAAGTAGGTGATTCAGTATAATTTGAATTTCTGTGTCAGCATGTAGTTCTCTATAAGTATAATTGAAAATTTTGACCTTTTATTGTAAAAGTCAAAGATTTCTAAGAGTTAAAATACATTATTTGCCCTTGTTCGAATAACCTGAATAACCTTATTTGACAAGAATTACACCCTTAAACTTTTCTGAAGTCCAACTTCATTTAAAAAGGCCAAATTCCCTGAAAGTGCTTAGTCGAGCATACTAATGCTTTACGATGGATTAGTTTAGATTAAATTGGGCAAATGGTATTGTATCCTTACAGGCTTAAGGCACCGTTAATATACCGCATTTTTAGATTTATTACAAAAATAAGAGTAAGGTATTTCATTGCACAGTAGGCAATTAAAGGAAAAGTACCAAAGAAAGCCTTTATCTTGCGGTCTTAAAACTTTTGAAATGTTTGTGATGGTGTAACATAAAAACTTTCTTTTTAGTGACGCTTGGCGTATATCCCAGTTAGAAAAGACACTTGCCAATCCATCCCATGATTTTTCAAAGTTTGGAACAGGCAACACACAAACCCTAGATATCATTCCTAAGGTATGGCATATTTTTGTAGCACAGGTAACTCACATGGCTTGGTATGTCCGTGATTTAATAATTATATCTAAATAAATGATTAGGTATTATGTTTAAAACTCAAGGAGCACTTAAAATCTAAAATTTTCTTTTACATAAATGGCATTTAGAAATAATATTTTTATTTTGACTTTTAGAAATAAATATAGTACCTATTGCAAACTTGAAACTAGATGAGAAAGATCTCCTTTTATACATTATCATACTAAGTTTCTAACGGCTCTAAATCATAGAAATGTCATCAAACCTTCCAAAGACACAAATCTAAATAAAAAGTTTAAATCCACGCAGCAGCCTATTTGAAGCTTCTCTAATATTATGAACTAAGTCGGTTCAGTGGTTATCGTAATCTTAAGCTACAGGCAAAAAAACTTTTCTACTTTATGTAATAGGATCTTGAACTAACAAAATATTTTCTAGGAGCAAAACATTTCTGTGCGAGAAGAGTTGTTGAAGTTTCATAACACTTGGTACAGCAGTAACATCATGGGATTTGTTGTACTTGGAAAACAGGTTTCACTTTTAGATCAACTAAAAAATATAGAGTTACTACACCAGGATTAGGCTTGGCAGGTGCTTTAAAGTGGTTTTATTTTAAAGTGCAAAGAAATATAGGGGTAACAACCAACGCTGCCGCCTGAAAAAACATCTCCTGTTTAATTTTTATTTTGCTTTGCCGATTTTGAATTCATGTGATGTTTGGGTCATTTTTTTTTGTTTTACCACTGAGGGAAGGGACACTGACGTTAAAGAAACTAACAACCCATCCTCTTATTATTTACTTTTTACTATTATTAGATGAAGAATAATCAATTGTTTATCATTTAATTCTCGATTTACTTTTTTCTTTTAGTTAAATATTTCGGAAAAAAATGCTCAACATATATAATATTTTAGGATCTGGACACTTTGCAGGAAATTGTTATGAAAATGATGTCAGAAGTGAAAAATCTTGAGGTACAAAGTCAATAGAATGCACCACAAAACAGCTGACTTTTGATTTTAAAAAAATGATTCAACATATATTTTATCAGTTGCAAAGTATTTTTTTCTCTCTTTATTTTTACTTTTTTAGAGCAACATTTGTCCAAAATTTAGTTTGTAGGTTCTATGACCAATAAGAATTTCATGTGTCCTTACTTTTATGCTTATTTTTACATTTTTCAGCTGCGCTACCTACCTACTCCACTTTTTTCTTTCTTTTCTAACTAGGTTGAAGTACCGCGTTGGGAAGATCCCCCGTTTAAAGAAGATCAACTCGGAACAATAACATATGTTATGCCTGTCAAGGAAATTATTTTTTAACATTTGGTTATATTTTTTTGTACATTAAAAGTGACTTTACTGTATTTTTAAATTTTGTAATAGTTCATTACCAAAAACGCCTTAGATTGCTTTTTTACCTCTCTCCTTGTTAACGAATATTATTTTCCTGGCCTGGGATAGTTATACAAACTTAAGTATTTAAACCACGAAAAATTTCTTGATAATTTTTAAAAAGTATTTGGTTTTTATGAGGAATAGAGGGGTTATATTTTTAATGTATTAAAAAATCTCAGGGGAGGAATTTACCCCTCTGACTGGTGTTATTAGGTTAGAAATGGTAGTTTCAAGGTCATCATCATGTAATAATTACATATGATTTCCAGCTTCTATTATACCTTACTAAAATCATCTGTGCACCTGAGAATGATAATTCAATACCTTAACAATAAAATGTTAAAAAATGAAAATGGCTTCCTAGGATATAAGACAGTTGAACATAACATTTGGTATCCCTGACCTGAGTAGTGAATACAAGTCTAGTCCTGGCAGCTATCTGGGTCATCTTATTGGACATGAAGGTCAGTCATTGTGTACATTGTCTATTGTCAAGTCTTAGGCTTTCGTCACACATTTTTTTCAGTAAAGCTTCTCATAGGTCCATGGAAATTTTAAAATATTTGAGAAAATCGCCACTAAAAAAAATTCTTTTACTTTTCCGTTTAATGAAAAGTGGAGGGTTGATATATCCCCCCGTGATTATTATATGAAAGTCAACATGTACCACAGGTTTATATATCTCATGAGATTGCAATGCCTAACTTTCATGTGATTAAATGCTTTCAGGTCCAGGTAGTCTTTTGTCAGAGTTGAAGTCGCGAGGCTGGGTTAATACTCTTGTTGGTGGACAAAAATCTGGATCTAAGGTATTTTTATTAATTTCTTGCTGGAGCAATGTAAAGAGATTTTTAAAAGAAATTCAGTGGCGTATTTTGATAATTTGATACTAGATAAAGAAAATGTTTTTTTTATTCGAAATATTAGCTAGAATATCTTTTTTTCAATATTTAAATCCTTAAAAAATGCCTAGGTAGTCTAGTTGGTAATATTGCTTTGATTTCTTTTCGTGTAAAGAAGTAGGTATGCTACTTTAATTAGCCTTTGTCTGTAAAAAATCTAAAGTTGATAGTTGACCGCTGAACTGACCGGACGTATATTTCTACATATCCTGTATGACTTATAAACAGGGTTGTCGAATTGGGCACTTTTTTTTATATTGGGCGGCCTAATTGCCCAAAAGGGTTTTAGGCGGGTTTTGGGCGCCCAAAAGTGGTTTTGGGCACCCTTTTTGGGCAAATGTCGTAAAAAGCATATAAAAAGGATAGAAAATAGCTTAAAACCATACCTAGACTTATTATTAGAAATAAAATAGCCTAAAACCACCTCAGGACCTATAAAGGCTACACTGGAAAGGAGAACCATATCGGTTCAGCAGTTAGCGAAATTCTTCTCTAGATACAAAAAAGCTTACTAATTTATATAGTTAACTAGCGGCTACGGCCCTAAAGGCCTCTAGGGGCACTTGATGAGGGGAGAGTCAAATTTGATAATCCAATTATTATATCAGATTTAAAAAGAAAAAGTAAAAAAAAATTGGGGGGGAGGAATATTTTTTTTTGTGAGGGTTTCCTCCCCCCAATTTTTGTTTCTAGTTTAAAAAAAATGAAAAAAAAGTTTTTTCTAGGGGCGATTTCTCTTAGGGTGGTGGTACCCTCCCTCAAAATAGTTATAAACCTTCCCAGAACCTATGAGAAGCTACCCTGTTAAGGAGAACCCGATCGGTTCAGCGGTTAGCGAGATCCTTCGGTACAAACACACAAACAAACATACACACATCCTGTTACTTTAGTATAAGGACTAGCGGCTTCGCCCCTAGCCTCTAGGGGCTTTGCCCCAAGAGGTATAATTACATCTTCTATTACTTACCCAGCAGAACGAATCGCAAATTTTCACACCTACCCAGCAGGAAAACATTTTCTCGATTAAATAACGAATTCGCAAAATTCGTAAAAAAATAGTCTAATGAACACAGTAATAGTGTCTGACTGATTATGACGTAACAAAAAAAATTAGCCAATGAGAGGCCACTATAAATTTTACCTTTGGTCAATAACGGCCTCTCATTGGCTAATTTTTGATACGTCATAATCAGTCAGACACTATTACTGTGTTCTAGTCTAATGTGTTCTCAAGAAAATTACTACTGGTGCTGCTCATAGTCTAATGTGTTCTCTAGAAGAAAAAAATTTTTGGGGGGGTAAATTTTCATTTTTGGGGGTGTCCCAACCCCCACAAAAATAGCTTAAAACCACCACAGGACCGATAGGTAGATACCCTGAAGAGTAGAATCTGATCGGTTCAGTGGTTACCGAGATCTTAAGGGACAGACAGACAGACGGACAGACATCGTTCTACTTTGTATTATAGATATCACCCACAATATAGGCCCGCCCCCCCTCTTTTTTAACCCCCTCCCCTTTTTCTCTCCCCCTAAAAGGGGGGTGCCCAAAACTGCCCAAAAGGAACTTAAATTGGGCGGCCCAAAACCGCCCGCCCAAAAGCGCCCGCCCAATATGACAACCCTGCTTATAAATAGAAATTATTGGTGTTAGGGTGTCCAACAATTTTCTATTTTTAAAATGGCGACTAATAACATTGAAATTCAAAGTGATAAAAATATTGAGAATTTATCAAAGATTCTCACTGAGCATAATGTGACAGCAGAAAAACTCATTGAACTTATATGCCAAGCTAAAGATAGTGAAAAAAAAGCTCCACCAAATGTTTCTAAGCTAGAGCTATATTGCAATAGCAACGAACAGTATGCAAGAAATTGGGCAGTCAGGATACATGGGCTATCTGTGCCTTCTGATCTAGTCAAAAAAGTTGGAGCTGATGAAGCTTGTATGACAACAGCTTATAATGCTGTCATAGAACCTGTGTTGAGAAAGCTTACCCCTAAGCCTGAAGTCCTTGATGTGAACACTAAATGGGGTCCTGAAAAGCTTGACTGCGTTCCCAAATGCTTTGACCTTCTCTCAAATGGTCACTTTGTTGGTAGGAAACAGAATAATCAACCTAGAACCATGATTATAAGATTTGTTTCCAGGTATATGAGAAATCTTTTCCTTAGATATAAGAGGCAATATATGCCGAATCCAACTGCTGCTGAGGCCACTATGGGGGTAAAATATTACTCTGCCTATCCTGACCTAACTGCTAGAAATCACAAGTATCTCTTAGCTTTGAAAGAAGACGCTAGAGTCAAGGCTGCTTGGGCTTTTGATGGTAACATTAGGTTCTCCCTGGCTGATAGCAAAGGACAGGCAGCCTCTAGAGATGGCACTACTGAAGCTGAGCACTCTGAGGTATTTTTTGTAGATGATATAAGGATTGAGCCATCAGCTGTTGTTGATAATGCTGTAGCTGCACTTCATGATCCAGCAGCTAGTAGAAAAACCCGAGCAGATCTTCCCTCTAACAATCGCCAATTGCGATCAAAAGGTCCAGGCAGAGAAGGTAGAGAATCTGGAGGGCGTGGCAGTCAGATTGGTGGACGTGGGGGGCAGCCTGTCGGACGTGGGGGGCAGCCTGCTGGACGTGGGGGGCAGCCTGGTGGACGTGGTGGTCAGCCTGCTGGGAAAGGTCGTGGAGCCCATGGGAGTCAGAAGTCTTCAGATGGTCCTGGAGCTGCCAGCATCAATTCTCTAAATGAAAATCAGGGCTGGCAAGATGTGATTAATGGAGCTCCTAAAGGTGAAGTTGTGAAAACTACAGGTTTATTGCCAAATGATAATGATCTTGCTCGTTCTCGTTTTAATGCTGATTCATAGAAAGAATTAATTTCATTTTAATCTTAAAATTCTACCCCATGTAGTTTTTAATTTTACTTTTTTTTTCATGTAACAATTTAATTCCTCTACATTCTTCAATTAATGTAAATCTGATTTAATAACTTAACCTTATCACTTATTTTAAAAAATTGTCGGACACCCTAAACTTCTATAATTTCTTAGCCGTAAATGATAAATTCAACCCTTTTTATTCTCACATGTATATATTATTTCCTTCCTCCCTCCTTCTCCCGCCCCTTTTCCCTTTTGATTACTCTTTCCCCCTTCATTTTTACCTGTATACTTTACCACGTATGTGTGTGTGTGTGGGATTATTATTCTCTCCTACTATTAGATCTAATATAAATGAATGAAACATTCCATAGGCTTGGAACAGACAATTTAAGTAACAACAATTTTCATAGATTGTTATATGATGACAACGAAGATTTTGATATTTATAAAGAAATTGACTTAGATAGTTCATATTATTCTCCTGATCAATTTTGTGAAAAATTTAATAACTCTAAAAACATTTCTATTTTAAGTATAAATTTACAATCCATAAATGCTAAATTTTCTAGCCTTTCTGATTTAATTTATTTTTGGAAAGAAAAAGGGGTTATTTTTGACATCATTTGTATACAAGAAAGTTACTCCATTGTCATTCCATCCATTTTTGAAATATCTTTGTATCATCCGATTGTATTTAAAACAAGATCAACTTTCGTTGGTGGAGGGGTAGCATATTATATTAACAAATCTTTGAATTTCTCTGTTCTAAATGAGTACTCCATTTTTCATGAAAAAATTATTGAAAGCTTATTTATTGAATTAGAATTTAACAACAAGAAAAAACTTGTTATTGGTAATTTTTACAGATCTCCTAGCACTGGTGTAAACAATCTCACACCTAATATGCAAATTGAGCTTTTTTTGGAACATTTTCAAGGTATTTTAGATTCTATTAATGAGAGAAAATGTAAAGCTATTCTCTGTGGAGATTTTAATCTAGATTTATTATCTTACAATGTACATAACTATACAGCTGATTTCGTCAGCATGCTCTTCAGCGCTGGCTTCCTGCAGCTGATCTCTAATCCTACTAGAGTGTCAGCCCATAATAATACAGCTACACTTATTGACCACATATGGACAAATGATATTAAGGATCAAATGGTTGCTGGAATAATAACCACTTATTTGAGTGATCACTTTTCAACTTTTCATTTTATCAGCACTAATAAACACAAGCCAAGCCCAAAAGTAATTTCCACCAGAGTCTTTTCTGACAATAATATTGAAAGCTTTAAAGATGACTTAAGTAATTTGTCTTTTAATGAAGTCTTTGAAAAAAATAACCCTACAGAAAGCTATGCTATTTTCCAAAACTTATTTCAATCTTCTTTTGAGAAAAACTTTCCTGTTAAAGAAATCAGATTTAATAAAAATTACCACTTCATTCAAAAATGGATGACCAAAGGTATATTAAGGTCTAGGAATAAGAAATTTGAATTACAATCTAGATTAGCAAAAGTTCCAACAACTGAGAATAAGGAATTGTATACTAAATATAAAAATATTTATAACAAAGTTTTAAAAACTGCAAAAAAGTTATATTACAGTAATCTTCTTGTCTCCAACCAAAACAATCTTAAAAAGAGTTGGCAAATTATTAAAGATGCAGCTGGTTTGAACTCAAAAAGAAAATTTACAACTGATAAAATTATTGTTGAAGGTAATGACATTCTTGGTGAAAAGAACATAGGACAGGCATTTAATAGGCATTTCTCTAGTATTGCTCTTAATATTCGACAGACTATACCACCTACTGACAGACCACCTGATTCTTATCTTGAAGAATCTGGCAATCTTTTTAATATTCCCCCAATCACACCTGCAAATATAACCGAAATTGTTAATAACTTTGAGATAAAAAAATCTTGTGACAACCTTGGAATCTCATCATTCTTATTAAAAAAAGTTGTCCATTATATTTTAGATCCTTTATGCCATATTTTCAATAAATCAATTGAACTTGGTTCGGTACCTGACCAATTTAAAATTGCAAAAGTAACTGCTGTCTTCAAAAAGGGTGGAGACCCTTTTAATCTTAATGATTACAGGCCAATTTCTCTACTTCTTATATTTTCAAAAATTCTAAAAAAGTTTATTGCTATTAACTTGCAAGCATATCTTTCTGAAAATAATCTTATTGATGAACTACAATTTGGATTCCAGCCAAATAACTCAACATTTCATCCCATGATTCACCTACTTAATCACGTTAGTAAAGCTACGGAAATAAGATTAGCTCTCACCTGGTCTGGGTAGAGATGTTGTCTGTGTCCAGCCTCCACGGGTTTTAGGCGGGCTCGTCGCCAGGCTTGGCGGTCAGCCTGGCCCGCCTACTTTTCAGGATAACTGTGAAACCAGGTGATAACTAAGAGGCACTAAGCCCGGACCATTTTACAGTCTGGAAAGAGACATGACTTTTTAGCTGCTGTTGACTATTTATAACCTTAGGCATAGGCATAATATGAAATGATAAAATTTGTAGCTTCTCTTCAACTTGAGATTTGTCATCAGTCTAAAAAGATAAAAACACATTAAACCATGTGTGCGTGGTTTCTCCTTTCTCCTCTGTCCTTTTTTTCACATAAAACTAAAGCCTTTAGAATTTGCCTGTTTATAGTCATGTCTCCTGGTCCTGCGTGAAGAAACACGTATTTCACAATGATTTTCAATATCACTTAATATCTCATCCATATCATAAACTCTGCCCTCCTCTGGTTTCTGTAGTGCTGGACTATTTTTATTTAAACTTTCTAAAACTTTATCAAGATTTTGAACTTTGTCACATTTTATTTTTTGTGGACTCCATTTTATTGGGGACGAAGTGATCATTGTTTGTTCCAGGTTTTCATTGAATTCTATGTCAGAATCACTTTCTTCAACAACAGGAATTTTTTCTAACAGGTTTGGATCTGTTTCTGACTTGCTTCTGAATGTTGTTTTTGATATAGCACCTGTTTCATTGAACGACAAAAATTCTGTATCATCAAATGTGAGGGAATCCGCATTTTCTTTGAAATAATCATCTATTGATAGATTCATTGCATCATAGTTTGGCAGCTGTTTTAACAAATTTGTCGACAAATCTGATATTTCTAATTTTATGTCAACATCAAATTCATCTTCCTCTTCCAATATTTGTCTCCATTCTTCTTGGTTCCACGGATATTTTTCAACAGAAATCTTTGTTTTGTTTTTAACAGATCTTAAGTTTGATTCTTTTTTTATACTTTTTTTTAGGTTTGTAAGTTTATTCTTAGCAGCACTTAAATCTGTTTGTGTAAAGCCCTGGAAGTCATCACTATCATCATCAGAGGACAAATAATCCTCCATTTCATGAATTATAGTTTGAAGTTTTTCTCTCCTTTGTTTGCTTTCAGTAACTTCTTCATGATCAAAACCACAAAGTTGTTCATCCTCTTCATCAACAACGACATCTTGTGAAAGTTGATTAATATAATCTGGATAAGAAATACGAGGCCTACCTCTAGCTTTTTCTGTTGGCAAAGAATCTTTGATGTTATTTGTTATTTCTTGTAACTTGTTTCTGGCATTTAAAGTAATATTTTCCTGGAAACCTTGAAAACTTTCTTCTTCATTTTCACTACAATTATCACTTTCTTTGATATTTACAGAAGGGGCTAAAATGATTTCTGATAATTTGACAAGATAATCTTTGTTTCTGAATTGCTTTTCAGTTTTTCTGATTAGCAGAAATATTTCATCATTTTTGACAAAGATTTTTGTGACTATGTATTCCTCCCTTCCTCTCGATTTTGACAAATCTTTTTTTATGTAGACTAGATCCCCAACTTTGACCTCCGGTGTAGCAGGCTTGTTTAAAGTTAACGAATCTTTCAACTTTGTATAATCATTATGCTTTTTTCTCCTTTCAAATTGCATTTGACTTTCAGAGCTATCATTAACAGTAATTGACTCATGATTAAGTTTTGAACGTTTCAGCATAATTTCTTTGGGAGCTAAGCCACTGGACCTAATTCTATTATTAATTATAGATGTGATTGTTACTAAATCAATTTCCGTAAGAGAATCCCCATTTGGCTTTAATCTTAACCATTCTTTGCGAAATTCTTTGATTGCATTTTCAGCAATTGGATTTTTTTGTTTGTTAGTTACCCGGCCAATATCTAACTCAATTTTGAATTTGGAAAGAAATTTACCTTTTCCATTTTCTAAAGCTTGAAATCCGGTCGCAGCATCTACCTGGACAATTGTTCCATCCTCCGGCACCAAATCAGCAATCAGAGATACCAGCGCCGTTTCTAATGTGTCAGCAGTTTCATCTAAAATAATCTTAGTTAAGGTGTATTGTGACAACTTTTCTCTACAAAGCAAAATCTTCTGTCCTTTTTCTATCAAGACATCCGCGGAAAAATGTTTACCAAAAGTTTCCGATGGAGAGGTTGCGTGATTACGAATTTCTTTCGGCAATGTTTTTAACCTGATGCATGTATTACAAGATGTTGATATTTGCTGAATCACAGTTGCCAAACCTGAACAATAATATTGTCTAGACATAATTTTGTTCAATTGATAAGCAGAGGGATGATTGAGTTTCATATGTAAAGATTGAACCAAAGGGGAGATATAGGTTTCTGGTACAGAAATTGCATTATATTCAATGTTATGAACGAGATCCGGGTGTTTTACTTGAATCAATCCATCTTTAGCAATATTTAAAACACCTCTTTTGTATAAATTATGTAATAATTTAACCGATTTGTTGCCAGATTTTTTTTCAGGGGCCTGTCCATTTTGAATAAGTTTGAATAAAGAAACATGTGTGGGATCTTTTTTTTGCAAATCAAGCCATGCTTTTCTTTGAGCTAAGGGGGCGGATTCTAATTGTGTTACATTTCTGATAATTACATCATGATCATCTATTTCTTGATTTATGAAATTACATATTTGACATTTTGTTTCATTACACATAGAAGGGTGGCGAGAATTGTAATCCGCTAAAATTGTTTGGTTTCCAGGAATGTGAACAATATTTACCTTATTTTCACACAATGTAGAGACAAATGAGGCAACCCTTGATGACGTCGAAATTTTACCATTTTGGATGGCAGCCCATGCATGTACTGTGACTATGTTGTCCGTGAAAATTGTGGTAATATTATTATTTTCACGGATAAAGGGTTGAAAATGTTGTACTAACAATTTAATGGCCAAACATTCTTTCTCACATGGAGTCCATTTTGATTGTGCCCCTTTAAGCCTGCATGAAAATTCGCCCCCATTCAAAGTAACTTGCTCACCTTTTTCTTTTCTGATGATAAGAAGGCGACCACCAACAGCATCTGCATCCTGTGACCAGTCTGAATAGATTTGTAGGGAATCTGATGGCCTAGGAAAAGAAATAGGTTTAGCGGTTTTTACAGAATCTTTTGCTTTGTCAAATTGAACTAAAAGTTCTGGGGACCAATTTATCCTATCCCGCGAATTTTTACCACCAGTCATTTTTTCAAAAACTTGTATGGCACTTGAATGGTTTGGGATTGTTTTTGCTATTTGCCTATAGGCACCAATCCATCCCCGCAATTTTTTTATTGTTGAGGGGGGTTCTGCTTGAGCAAGGGGGGATAAAACATGATTTGTGGGAAACCATTCATGATTTATTTTCTTCCAACCCAAAATAACTGTAGACTTTGGACAAATAACAATTTTCTCTGGTTTAAATGTTAAACCTGCTAGCTGTGCTCTTTTTAAGACCTCCTTAAAATTTTCAGTTACCTCCGTCAGAGTGTCTCCTAAAACATATAATTGATCTGCTATCCTGGTACAGATTTTATTTTTTACCAAATCTCCGTAAATTCTGGCTAAAATTTCACTGCCCCATTCTGCACTATTCCTCAGGCCTTGCGGTAGAACCGTGTAAACACGGAGGCCGCCATAAGGATGTACAACTGCAAGCTTCTCACTATCCTCTCTTGGTATCGCATTCTGCCAGTAATAATTACTAAAATCAAGTTCAATGTGAAAATTTGACAAGGCAAGGTCTTTCATAGCATCTGCCACTGTAGGCATAATTGTGGGTATTTGTAAAATATTTGACTGAATACTTCTAAAATCAGTTACTAGTCTAAAAGAACCATTTTCTTTAGGGACTAAAATACACGGATGTACATGAGTAGGAATAACACCAATAGTTTCAGGTTTGACCAATACTCCCCATTTCTCCATTTTGTCCATTAAATTAGCCATAATTTTTAGTTTTTCATCAGGGTAGTTTGGTAGACGTGGCTTTACAGAAGGTGGTAACATACCTGTTATGGTGAGGGAGCAGGGCACCTGTCCATAATAGCCATTGTATCTTCCTGGTTTATCTGTCAAAATGTCTGTAAAATTTGATAAAATATCGATAAAAATGTTTTTCCAATCATCAGATAAAATATTATCAGGGTCAAGCTTAACCTGATTTAAATCAAATGAATTATTATTGCCAGGAAAACATGGTGCTTCAAATTGTTTCATACTTGAACTATTTATATCATAAATCTTTTTGAGACTTGTAAAATACAGAGGATTTTCGGCATCGACAGAAACTGCATAATTACAATTGTTTTTCAGAATAACTTTGCCATTTTTTACATTTACAATTGTTGGTTCGGGACAGATTGATTTTTCAACTGATTCAACAACAAGTTCTTTACAATTTTTAAATTGCTCAGGTACATCAAGATGGAAAACTTCATTGGGGTAAACAGTTGATTTTTTTTCAATATTAACTTTGAAAACATTGCATTCATTTTTTGAATAAGGAACAACTTTGACATTTTTGTTTTGATCAATACATGTTGCTTGTTTGAGGGAGGGGTTAGTACATATATTATTAAATACTTTGGCAGGCTCACCAACTAAAACATCACACCCTAAATTATCAATTACTAGACATTGTCCGAGGCTCCATAGAGTAAATCCTTGAAGAGTAGGAACCTTAAGTTGAATGGCATCTGATGTCTCTCCCCTTGTTGTTAAATTTTGCAGATCTGCTGTCCTGGCCAACTCTACTGTTCTAGACAAAGGTAATTTTAATTTTGATTGTAATTCTGAACTAATTGCTGAAATTTCGCTGCCTTCATCGATAATTGCTTTCACTTTAGTGTCAAAAATAAATGCATCTAATTCAGGAGATTTAGCTTTCCATATTTTTCTTACATTTGCATTAACATTTTGTGAAAAAAGATCTTTACCTTCTGGAGAAGTGTCCTGATCATCATCCTGTTCTGGTTCCACAGGTTGGTCCAGATTATCCTCTCCATCCAGGTTGGCTTCTTCCAATTTTAACAACCTAAGGACCGATCTTTTTCTTGGACACTGGGCAGGGAAGTGAGCAAAATCGACATTTAAATGTAATTCTTTGGACAAATAATTACACCCAGGACAGAACATATTTGACCCAGGTCTACTATTGTAAGATCCTCTGAATCTGCCTCTAAACGAGCCACGGCCGCGGCTAGTGCCTCTTTGGGATGAATCCCATCTGACATTTCTGACTACATTATCACCATCCTTAGTTTTTCCATGTCTCACGAGCCAATCATCAATGTTTTTAGATATATCATGGACAAGGGAATGTAGCTGTTGACCATTTTTTAAATCTTTAGATTTCTCCAGCCTTACAATGCCAACTAAATTGGGGTTGATTTTTTGAAGCCAGTTAAGGGCCACTAAGTTTTTATGAGAATGTGTCACCTGCTCTGTAGTATTAACTTTTTCACCTTCAACTTCAGTTCCAGCAGTAACCAAATGTTGTTCAGTATGGTACAGCATCCGGTAGAACAAATCTATGTAGCGCTCTTCTTTATCTAAGCTAAGTGAATCAAAATCTAAAAAAGTAGAAGGTGTAGGATCAACATCATAATGCTTCCAGATTAATTTGAAAACATCCTCAATACCCTTGGTGTGTTTCGTTATTTGGGCCGTAAGATAAGGACCTGGCATAAAACCAGCTATAGTGTCTAAAAGACTTTCAAGACTATCAGCTTTATCAGCTGCATCCTCCCCTTGAAATCCATAATTATTTTTTGAACAGTCCCATTTTGCCGCTCTTGCAAAAAAAACTTTCATGTTGTCATCTCTTCTAAAGTAATTTCGAACATGACTTTTCCAGTGGGTTAAAGTGTCCAAAGTTTCATTGCTTGTTAACTGACGGGGGTAGGGTACTTTAGCAGTCATCTTGGAAAGGGTGTAGGAAAGAGCTGTCACCACGGAAATAAGATTAGCTCTCACCTGGTCTGGGTAGAGATGTTGTCTGTGTCCAGCCTCCACGGGTTTTAGGCGGGCTCGTCGCCAGGCTTGGCGGTCAGCCTGGCCCGCCTACTTTTCAGGATAACTGTGAAACCAGGTGATAACTAAGAGGCACTAAGCCCGGACCATTTTACAGTCTGGAAAGAGACATGACTTTTTAGCTGCTGTTGACTATTTATAACTTTAGGCATAGGCATAATATGAAATGATAAAATTTGTAGCTTCTCTTCAACTTGAGATTTGTCATCAGTCTAAAAAGATAAAAACACATTAAACCATGTGTGCGCTATGAATAACAAGGAGTATACAATTGGAATCTTTTGTGACATTCGTAAAGCCTTTGACTGTGTTCCCAAAAATACTCTTCTGATGAAGTTACGTAAATTTGGCATCCATGGCAATATGCTCAATTGGTTTGAATCATATTTAACAGGTAGAAATCAATTTGTTAAATTTGGCCTTTTTGATTCTGATCCATTAGAGATAGATAGTGGAGTGCCCCAAGGTAGCATATTAGGTCCTATTTTGTTTCTTATATTTTTTAATGACTTGCCTAAAACAACACTTTTAAAAGTCCTTCTCTTCTGTGATGACACCACTATATTAGCATCTGGTAAAAACCTGAATGAGCTTGTTGAATTTGTTAATGCAGAACTCAAAAATATTTCCCAGTGGTTTAGGGCTAATCAAATGTCATTACATCCCAACAAAACAAAATTCACTATATTTTATCCTACCCCCTCTCTTATTCCTTGGAATGAAATCAATCTCTATTTTGATGATAATGAACCAAATACCCTTTACCCTAACCCTTTACTTAGACATAGAATTGACTTTGTCAACCATGAAAGTGCGTCAAATAAAGTCACTACCTGATCGTGTTGCAATGACAGGTCAGATCAACACTGGGTGATGACCTGGCCTTCTGCCAGGATGGTAGACGCAGAAGGTACAACAGTCAGATCGCGGACAGGATTCAGCTACTGATTCTGGTGATGGTCATTTTATCACAGTCACTCTATTATCACTGAGTGAGGTAAATATATCCAGAGGTGGACTATCTATCTGAAATACAAATATATATGTACACAATGAACATTTGTAAGAGAAAGTACAATGTACATGTTATATTTGTATCCCCTGATTATCTTGAGCAGGACTGCGTCTAGTCAGGTAAAAT
The DNA here is from genome assembly GCF_053477335.1 of Acartia tonsa. NCBI lineage: Eukaryota > Metazoa > Arthropoda > Copepoda > Calanoida > Acartiidae > Acartia > Acartia tonsa. The sequence continues at coordinate 9,210,058 of NC_137265.1, read as the reverse complement.
ATCAGATCTTGAATCTTCGTCACAGTAATACAACACTGAAAAGTGTTTAAGTTAATATTGCGCAGTCCTGTTCCTCCTTTCTTCCCTCTTCAATTTTTCTCTGTTGGATCCTGCTTACCATATTTATTCATGTGATAGTAATCAGGTCTTTGAGTTTGCCTAAGTGATTTCCTTTTAGGACAATTATTAAGGAGGTCAAGAGTTTTGGAAACATCTTGAACTTTGTTTGTGTCTGTTGGCAAGTTTAATTGGTTGAGAGCTGGTGAGACATCACATACAACATTGACAGAGATTGAAGAATTGGGATCATTTATAGTGGCAATAGGATATATATGGTTTCCTTCAATCCTATTTTTACAAGGGTTCACATGAGAACAGTCAGTCTCATGAGTATTTTGGGATAGATAGTCTGTGTTTCTGTATTGTATGTTCTGATTTAACATATTCAAGGAAAGATGTTGATGAGTTTGTTCTTTTACATCACTATTAGTATGAGTTTGCTCTTTCTCATCATTATAAGTATGAGTTTGTTCTTTCTCATAACTATTAGCATGAGTTTGTTCTTTCTCATAACTATTAGTATGAGTTTGTTCTTTCTCATCATTATTAGTACAAGTTTGTTCTTTTGTATCACTATTAGTATGAGATTGTTCTTTCTCATCACTATTAGTGTGAGTTTGTTCTTTCTCATCACTATTAGTATAAGTTTGTTCTTTCTCATCACTATTAGTATGAGATTGTTCTTTCTCATCATTATTAGTATGAGTAGGTTCTTTCTCATCAATTTTAGTGTGAGTGGGAAATTGGTAATCTTGAAATGCAGGAGAAGAAATATTGTTTAGGAAACCATTCACTATGTCTTGTTCATGGTTCTCAAATGCCATTTGCAGAGACTCATTTTTAGAATCATCACATTCAACAACAGTGCTTGACATGAAGTCAAATAGATCGGGATCATTTAAAGTGCTTTGTAAGGAGCAAAATATGTCATCCTCTGATGAATTTGAAGAAAGATCAGTCTCTAGATGAAAAGGATTAGTTGATGACCTGCGCTTATAGTTTCTCCAAGACTGTTGAATCTTAACAGCAGCACTGTGGATATCTATATCAGATTTTGTAGGCCATTCAGGAATAATCATTGACAGGTCTTTCAATGAAATTGAATCAGCAATAGTCTGATCATCCAATTTGGGCATTTCCTCAAAGTCCCAGGACAGATCTAAATGTGCACATTCAAAATTAACAATAGATGATATACCTGCTGTATAATCTAAATCATCCTCAAAATCCAGCATTTGGGACCATTGTTCTTGGTCCCAGCCATGAGTTGGAGGTTTAGAAACAGTTTTTAACTTACTGTTCAAAGTTCTGATGCAAGAAGGACCAGGTATAGCATCATCTACAATATAATCAGGATATTTAGGTTTGGGGGGTCTTCCTTTTTGTTTCGGAATCTCCTTTTCAAGGTTGGTGATAATATTTTTCAGTTTATCATCAACACCTATATCCTGTGAACTATATCCATGCATTTCATTTTCTTCATCTATTTCATCATTTTTTACATCTGTGTTGGAAAAACAATTTGAGACAAGTACTAAGTTGTTTAATTGAACATCATAATCAATTGATCTAAGACCTTTTTCAATTTTTTGAATTTTTGCCCATTTGATGTTATCTTTCTCAAATAATTTAGTAATCACATGTTCTTCTCTCCCTCTTGATTTGGACTTGTCATTTTTTATAAAAACTCTGTCGCCAATATGAAAGTCAAGATTAGTTTCTGCATTAACCTTACTATTATGTTTGTCATTATAGCTTTTTCTTGCTTTAAATTGTATTTCTGCAAGTTCATCATCTTGAAGTTGTATTGTTTCATTAGTCATTAGTTCCCTTCTTAGTAAAATTTCTTTGGCAGACAATCCTCTATATCTAATTCTTTGGTTCATATTGTAGGTAATAATTGCTCTGTCTGATTCAGTTATAGGGCCACCATTCTTGTTTAACTTTAGTTGTTCCTTACGAAACTCCTTAATTGCATTTTCCCCAATCGGATTCTTATTAGGATTATGCACTCTCCCTAATTCTAATTGAATATTGAATTTTCTGAGTACATCATCATTCGTTACAACAGATAGGAGTTTGTGAGCTGGAGCAGGGTCCACTCTAATCACAGTCCCAGTTGGAGGGATGAACTCCATGACACACGAAAGGATAGCATCTCTGATTGAGACAGAAGTTTCATCCTCAATAATCTTTGTTGTTGTAAATTGAGAAAGATTTTCTCTGCAGACAAAGATTTTTTGATTATTATCAACTAAAATATCAGCACTGAAATATGATCCAAATGTTGGTCTATGTGATGTTGTATATGTGTTTTCAAATTTAGGGAGTTTTGCTAGTGATGAACAAATTTGACAGGCATTATGTATTGAGTCCACTGTTTCATTGACTCCAATACAAAAGAAATAGCGGTGGAGAAATTTATGCATCTGATTTTTAGATGGATGTGAAAGTTTAATGTGAATACTTTGAACAAGGCCAGGATAAAGCTGCTTAGGTACTGAAATAGCATCATATTCCACTCCTGATGAACCATCAATGTATTTCACAGTTATTAATCCTGATTGATCAATAGACAATAAACCTTTTTTGTAGAGATTATACATTCTTTTTAAATCTGTGTGTCCTCTAAGTTTAGGTTCAGGTTGAAGTCCTCCTGATGTTATGAGTCTGTAAAGTAACCTGTGTGTTTCATCCTGTTTCTGTAGTTTAAGCCATGTTGGTTTTTCAGTAAGTGGAATTTTGTAATTTCCATCTTCAATGTCGTTAACAGTTATAGCCATAATTGAAGCAATGTCCCCAATAGAGGTCTGTTCAAATGCATAATTACATATCTGGCATCTTGATATGTTGCATGGCAATGGATTTCTTGAGCTGAAGTCAGCAACCTTAGTCTGGGTCCCTGGAAAGTGTACTATTTCTATATTGTTTTCAGATATAGACGACAAAAATGAAGCAACCTTGGATGATGTGGAAATATGTCCTTGTTTAAGTCTGTTCCAAGCTTGTACACAAATAAGGTTGTCAGTATGGATATAGGTCCTGTTCTTGGAGTTTTGAATGTATGGCTTGAAATGTTGAATGGTAAGTTTTATACCTAAGCATTCCTTTTCACAGGGGGTCCATCTAGTTTGGCAGTCTTCCAACCTAACAGAGAAGTAACCACCATTTAACCTGGTTATTTCCTTACCAGGTTTGTGAATTATAAGGTGTGAACCTATGGCATTAGCATTTTCACTAAAATCTGGATAGATATGTAATGTGTCCTCAGGTGTTGGGATGGCAATGCTTTTCAGGTCATTCAAAGAGGCTTTGGCATCTTCAAACTCAGAAACCATGTCTTGATTCCAAGTTACATATTCACGTGAGCCTTTGCCTCCAGTATATTTTTCCAATTTTCCTAATTTCATTGAATAATTGGGAATTGTAGAGCTAAGCTGTCTGAAAGCTCCAATAAAACCCCTCAGTTGTTTGACAGTCTTAGGCCGTGGAGCTTGAGATAGTGGGGTTACTACATGTGGAGTGGGAGACCATAGATTTCCATTCTTCTCCCACCCAAACAAAATTGTTTTTAAAGGGCAGATAACAATCTTTGAAGGTTTGAATGTGAGACCACATAGTCTGGCTCTGTGAAATACAGATCTTAGATTTTCTAACAAATCCTTTGGAGATGATCCTCCAACATAGAGTCCATCTGCCATTCTACTCATCTTTCCTTGTTGTTCAAGGTCCCCAAAGATTCTGGCAAGTCTTTCAGAATTATGTTCTGAGGCATTTCTAATACCTTGAGGTTCTCTAGTGTAAACTCTGATGCCTCCAAAGGGATGTGGAGTAGCCAAGTATTGACTGTCTTGGGGAGACATTTTACCTTGCCAAAAACAATGGGTCAAATCAAGTTCAGCAAGAAATGCAAAAGATGATATAATTCTTTTTGCATTAGCAATAGATGGTGCAACCACTTCCAACTTTCCTATGAAGGGTAACAAGCTAGTGAAGTCAGTGACAAATCTAAATGTTCCATCTGTCTTCGGAACAAGATAACTGGTGTGAACATTTCTTGGAATCACTCCAACATCTTCTGGCTTAGATAAAACCCCCATGGATTCCATTTCATCCATGAGATTTGCCATAGTCACAAGTTTGTCATTTGAATAGCTGGGTAGTCTTGCTTTCAGAGATGCAGGTGGATCTTTAATGAAATTGATGGAACAATCTACATCTCCAAAATACCCATTATAACAACCAGGAAGAGATGAGATGGTGTCAGAATATTCATGTATAAGTTCTTGAAAAAGACATTTGTCCTTGTCTTTTAAGATATTGTCAGGATCTATAGATACCTTTGCTAAAGTAGAGCAGTCATTACTGAGTTGTAGATTTGAAGCTTGTAAAGGTTGCAATGAACTTAATTGCAAAGAAGATGATGGACTAGAAGGTGTTAAATCACCAAAATGGCTGTTCTTTTTGACAAAAATAGAAGTATTGTTGTTGTTCTTAATACTTACCTTGCCATTCTTCACTGAACAAATTTGGTGTGAAAAGAAATTGCCTGATGTTAGTTGTCTTGGAGAAAAGAATACCTGTTCTGATTCTTTGAAGTGGGCTGGGACATCAAGTTCAACTTCTTCACCAGAATAGACTGTCTCATTTTTATTTATTCTGCAAATAAAATCATTCGGATAAAATTGTTTTTTATTTATATAGGGGAGGGAAACAGGACATTTATTAACATCAAGAGTTGTTATTTTTCTTTTAACAGGATCAGTTAAAATAGTATTATAAGATTTTCCAGGTTCTCCAATGAGAATTGGGCATCCCAGATTCATAACAACAATACAATGTCCCAAATTCCATTCGATCTTGTTGTTGTTGTGTTCCAATTGGATGATAATTGGATCATCAGTTTGACCCATGAGTTTCATTGAGTGTGATCCAGCTGAGACAGCAGATTCATTTGTCCTAGAAAATTTTATGTTAGAGCTGTTAGCAAATCTAAAATCAATACAGCATAATTCACTACCTTCGTCAATTAGACAAAATGTTCTTTTAGTTTTAAAATATGCTTGTAAAGATGGAGAAGAAGCTTTTAGAATAGAAGTATTACCTAATCTAGTTTCAATATTTCTTATTTTACTTATCAGATCAGAGGGTGGTAATATGGTAATGTTACCTGTATTTTCTTCAGGAGATTCATCACTAGCAGGATCTTTTTCTTGATCCTGATCCTCTGTAATAGTTTCAGCAGTACACTCTTGCACTGAGCGTATTGAGGATCGTTGTGGGCACTGGGAGGGATTGTGTCTGAAATTGACATAAAGAGATAAGCGCTTTCCTAGAGAATAGCAACTATTGCAATTGTTTTGGTTCTGATTTCTTGTATGTTGGTAGTTGCTTACCTGACCTCTGCCACCTCTGGAACTGGAGGAAGCAGGGAAGCGTTGATTGGCTATTCTCAACACATTAGCTTGACAATCAGGATTCTCAGTACTGTCAATCTTATTCACTTTGGAAGTGAATCTCATCATAAGAGAATCAATATTCTCTGCAATAGTTTTGACAAGGGAGGATAAGGGTATACCTGCCTTGAGGTCCTTGGAGTACTCCAATTTTACAATATCAATTAGTTTCGGATTGATAGCATTCAGCCAGTTTAATGCGATGAGATTTTTATGGCTGGTAGTTGGAATGTCAGTCTTTTCTAACTTTGATGGACTGGGGCTTGACTCTGCTAGAGGTGTACCAGCAGGACACAGGTGGTTCACTGTGTGATAGATCATTTTGTCATATAGATCTATATATCTTTCATCTTGTTCAATTTTCAAGTTATTGAAGTCTAGGAAACTATGTTGTGTAGGTCTTACTCCATAGTGTTCCCAGATTATGTCCCATACAGATTGTATTGATGTTGAGTTCTCAACAATCTTGTGTGTTATGTATGGGCTTGGTAGGAAGGATGCAATAGTATCCAAAAGACACTCTAAATTGTCAGCAAGAGTTTCTTTATTTTCTTCTGTGAAACCATAACATGGTAAGCTATGATTCCATTTGGTGCCACAGCTGAAGAAGATAGAATAGTTGGTAGACCGGCGGAAGTAATTTCTAACACTGGATTTCCAGTGGGAAAGTGATTCCAAAGTTTCCTTCTTAGACAGTTGTCTAGGAAAAGGAACTTTGAGATGTGAACTGTCCATTGCACAAGATTTAGTTGGTGCTTTTAAATGATGTCGGGGGCTGAGTTCTTTCAGGCTGCCACCACGTCAAATAAAGTCACTACCTGATCGTGTTGCAATGACAGGTCAGATCAACACTGGGTGATGACCTGGCCTTCTGCCAGGATGGTAGACGCAGAAGGTACAACAGTCAGATCGCGGACAGGATTCAGCTACTGATTCTGGTGATGGTCATTTTATCACAGTCACTCTATTATCACTGAGTGAGGTAAATATATCCAGAGGTGGACTATCTATCTGAAATACAAATATATATGTACACAATGAACATTTGTAAGAGAAAGTACAATGTACATGTTATATTTGTATCCCCTGATTATCTTGAGCAGGACTGCGTCTAGTCAGGTAAAATATCAGATCTTGAATCTTCGTCACAGTAATACAACACTGAAAAGTGTTTAAGTTAATATTGCGGTGATATTCCAGCTATAAAATTTTTAGGTATTTTTCTGGACCCAGCCTTGAATTTTAAAGTTCATATAAATGAGTTGAACAAAAAACTCTCTAAATCATTATTTTGTCTACGAAAATGCCAAAGTCTACTTACTGAAAAAGCCCTCAAGGCTCTGTATTTCTCTATTTTTCATTGTCATTTGGTTTATGGAATCCTTATTTATTCGTGTGCATCACATTCAAATCTTACTGGTATCATAACAAAACAAAAAATGGCTGTAAGATGTATTAAGCAAGCAACTTATTATAGTCATTCTCGACCTTTATTTAAAGAGCTCAATATTTTACCCTTTGAATCTTTATCACTTTATTTTAAATTAAAATTTATTTATGAGTACATAAATAACTTGTTGCCCAGGTCTTTTAATAATATGTGGCCAAGAAGGGGGGAATTAAATGGTAACTATAATTTGAGGAACAATAATAATCTCACTGTTCCTTTTTCCAGAATCAACTTAGTAGAGAGGCTTCCTCTTTGTTCTCTACCTAATACATGGAATAGTTTTAATGACCGTGACAATATAAAAAATGCCTTAAATCTAAATCAATTTAAGAAGCAGCTTAAAAAATGTATTCATTCAAGAATAGATATAACATGTAATAGACTACTTTGTCGTTCTTGCCACCTAAGAATGTAAAACCTCTATGTTGTCTGTTTTACAAGCCTTAGATTAATCAATTCTCCATTCTTTACTTAATTATAAGTATTTTAATCATTAATATGAACTCACACACACTCACACAATCATCCTACCATTTCCGTCTGCAAATCCTTTCTCTATTCATATCCCTGTAATATACCCTTATAAAATGTTTACTTTCTCGTTTTAATAAAAAGATTCACACTACCTTTTAGCTTATTTTTCTATGATATTTGCAAAGGCTATCTAATATCACCTCGAGAGAGATTATTTAGTCCTTTGACACGTATATTAATTTTTTTGTCTTATGTGGATATTATTAACCTTGTTATTATACTGTAATTAATTAATCATGATCAATTTTACTGCTTGTTTGTGATTATTTATGTCATGTATATATGTATGCCTATTTTACTATGTGTCATAAAATAAATATTTCATTTCATTTCATTTCACCCTAAATTAAATTTTGTGCTTTAGGGATTTGGATTCTTTGTTGTGAATGTAGACCTAACCCAAGAAGGAATAGAACACGTGGATGATATCATTGCTCTAGTCTTCCAGGTATTATGCCATTTTTAAAAGCAGGTTTTAAGCCATTTTCAAAAATTAAATTGTCTTACCACTTGTATCAATGAAATAGTCGCTACGCATTATAAACCTCTGGAGGTTCAAGTGCGGATTTTTCTTTGGATGGTGGAGGTACACTCCTCCAAAATAAGAGAGGGGGGAAGTTTTGACACATTTACGTAAACAGTGAGCATAAGCTTTATCTTTGGACTGAGAGAATAGGTTATCAGGGATAAAATCTATCTTATATGATAAATTTTCCAAGTTTTAAGATTTTTTGGATAGGCCTCCAGGTTTAGTAGCTGCAGGCCTTCAGGTTCAGGAGCTGCAGGCCTCCAGTTGCTATAGACCAGTAAAAATCAAAACCGAAAATTAAAAGAAATTTTTAAAAAGAGTTAGAAGACATTCTATATAACAAAATATGCATATTTTTAAATGTTATTTATATATTTTAAGAAAAAAGATGCATATTTTGTTTTATAAGTTAACCTCTATCTCTTCAAAAAAATTATTTTTCATTTTTACCGGTCAGAGACCACCATGAGGCCTGAAGCTCCTGAACATTGAGGCCTATCTAAAAAATCTTAAAACTTGGGAAAATTCAACATATAAGAATGATTTTTCTATCCTCTCAGTCCAAAGATAAAGCCTAAACTCACTGTTTACGCAAATGTGTCAAAACTCCCCCCCCCCCCCTCTTATTAACCTTCCCTGGACCTTTATGAAGCTATTAGAACAAAATCAGTCAAGCGGTTAGCGAGATCCTAAGTTACATACAGTAATCCCATTACTTTTACATAAGGATAATAAAACTTTGTTATGTAGTAAAATATTATAAACGTAGATTCAGCTAGGCTTTACTTTTTAAAGTTAATCTAAAACAATGATTTTTAGTATTTTGCGATGTTGAAGAAAGAGGGACCACAGAAATGGATATATGAAGAATGCAGAGACTTGAATGCCATGCAGTTTAGGTAACATTTTATATTATATTTAGACAACTTTTGTTTGATGGTATAATAGCATTACCTACCCAAAAAAAAATCACTATATAGATTTTTTGTTGTTGAAAAGGCAATATTTCGCAAGCTTTTGCTCATATCCTAATCTTAAAGGTGGACAATTGTCTGACAGACTGACAGATGAACATTTTACTTATTAAGGATTGTTTTCTTTTAGGTTTAAAGATAAAGAGCGTCCTCAGGGTTATGTAGCAAGTATGGCTGGTCATCTTCATGATTATCCTTTAGAGGTAATATTATTATTATACTCAAGGCTATGTAGCAAGTATGGCTTGTCATTTATAAAGATACAAAGATGAAATATTTCTTTTGATACCTAATGATTTTATGCAGTTCCTTACAAACTATAATTGTAAATCATCCTTATACATAGTCAAAATCTGGCGATTTCTTTCAAAGTGCTTAGTCGAGAATAGGAACTCCACCCCGTCTTATTTTGAAATAAGTATGGGGGGAGGAGGCAGGTAGTTTTTCGTGTTTGTTTATTTCTTTAGGTTAGGTTATATTGGAAGTCTGGGTAGTCCCACAAGGTTAGGACACCGCAGATATAGGCAACATAATGGTCAGATTGAGAATTAATCAATATGAGGGAGAGAATAATCAATGGGTGAAAGGAACTTTGGAGGAAAGTTACCATAATCTTTTATATAAGGGTATTTAATTTAGGAAGTATTGACGGGCGGATATCTAATAAGTGAATGGAACCCAGACCAAATAAGTTCACTACTGGATCATCTCACACCTGATAGAGTAAGGGTTGCTGTCATTGCTCAAAAATTTAAAGACATGTAAGTTTTTATTATTAAAATTAAAAATGGCTAGCTTCATAAAGATAATTAACAAAATTAGGGATAGTCTAGAATTAGAGTGGATCAATATTAGAAAAGGGCGGTTTTCTAAGCAGATCATAATGATTAAATTATTTGTAATATTTGTGCTCAATATTATTAATATTAGAAACGAGTTTTTTGTAATTCAATTAATACAAGAATTAAATAGGTACTTATTTTAAAATACTTTGTGAAAATATTAGGTAATAATCAGGGGCTTCTATTCAGCCAATTAATTCCAATTGAAATTGCCGCGAAATTTAATATTTTGTTAGAGTTAAGTTGGAGTATATAAGTTGTTTTTTCATGTGACTGAAGAGGGGTGGGTAAAAAGGGGGAGAAAAAAGGGAAGGGGGTTGCGGGGAAATTCCTTTAGAATTGTTTGTCAGAATCACATTACCTTTGCCCTGAGTAATAATAAAAGATTAATTAGAAATTACCGCTACTAACAAAATTTATATATGATGGATATCTTAAAGCTTTTTTACTCAATTAAATTAGATAAGTAATTTGTGTAATATTTTTTATAAGTCTCTTCGGTTTAGTCATAGGTCATTTTTGCAATTACCTACTGTGTTTTCAGTTTAGTAATACCTACCTATAATGTGATTTTGTTGTTATGCCTTTTTGTCTAGATAATGTAGATAGGTATATCTTAAATAAGGGTTGGGCCGGATATCCGGCTGATTTCCAATGCTGGATATCTGAGTACCCTAATGATTTTTAATGCCGGTTATCCAGTTTTCTGGCCATATATCCGGTAATTTTCCGGGTATTCGGCTTTGGTCATATATCCAGCCGGATATGCGGTACCCGGCCCAATTCTATCTTAAATATATTTAAGTAAATGAACGCCTATTATTTTTAGATGCGACTCCGAAGAACAGTATTATGGAGCCAAGTATAAGGTGGAAAAAATTGACAATTCTAAAAATGGTAAGTGATAGGCAGCTGTAATATAAAAGGACAAAGGGGAAGGTAGGTTTTACTAAAATTCCGTAAAAGTTTGAGTTTTAAGGCTTAAAAACAGTAGTAGAACGATAATATTCACTAACTATGTGTATTCCTTATTGAAAAGAACTATAGAATTCTTAAGTTAACATAAATTTATCGTTCTACTACTGTTTTTAAGCCTTTAAACTCACACCTTTACGGAATTTTAGCACAACCTACCTTCCCTTTTTGTCTACGATTTGGACTGCAATAACAAATAATGAACATGAACAAAATATACCTAAAGGGGGGGGGGGGGTAGATATACCACACTTTTCTGGGATCTTGCTGAGTCAAGTATCAACTGTTGGGAATATCAAAGGATGACTCCATGCAAAATTTGAGCCGGATCCGGCCAAAACCGGCCGTGAATTTTATGAAAAACCGGTTTTTTCCGGTTTTTAGGGGGTATCTGTAAATCGATTCAGCTGGAGCAAAACCGATTAGAGGTACAAAAAATTTTACTTCACATGAAATTTAGCCAATGCAATTACCTACAAAAATGTACTTCATCATCAACTTGATTGGACAACTCTTTCCCCTCCTAAATGTCCATTAAAACCTCGGAAACGGCAAAAATCGCCAAAAATCACGCCTTCGGCGGCAAATAACGGCTAAACGGTCAGCCGGAGGCGAATGAAACATAAATAAAGAAATGTCTTCCTCAAAAAGTTGTTCAACATCAAAGAGATGCTTGAAGTCTCTAAAATGACTCCTTCCCCTCCTTTAAGGGGAAAAACTGAAAAAACGTGATTTTCAAAAGTATGCCCACTTCGTGGGTGTGGGGCCACTATGTGCCCAGCCAATGCAAAAACTCCAAGATTCCAAAAAATGCACTTTTGAATATTGACCAATTTTAAAGTTTTAGGTTAATCTTTGTCATATTTGAGAAGGATTCCCAAAGCTAGAGGTGAAAATATCAATTACTTATAATTTTACAGCTTCGAGAAGTAGCCTACCTAAATATTTAGGATTTTGTAATAAAGCCTGGCTATTGAAATTACTTTTAATATGCAAACTTTAAATTATCGTCTAACTACCAAAAATTGAGCTACAGTAATATGTTATACCTTTTTTGAAAGCTTATTGAATATACTATACGATTTTAAATTAGTTTTTATACGGTTACCTATAAAACTTATGAAAAAATTGATGTCAAAGCATTCCCCCTTAAAGAATCAGGAATTATAATATTTTGTAATGATACTCTCAACTTCAAATAGTTTGATCTTTTTTCAGCTAACGATGCCGCATATCAGACCTTTACACATGTTTAACCAAGGCACTCAGTGAATGAATCCCGTTGGTTTCACTGGCGGCATCGTTAGCTGAATTTTTTTTCCCGCATTTTTGTAGGAGCGGTCGGGCCCATTTTATAGCAATTTTTACACAAATTAAAATACCTTTTTTTTACAAATAATTTTATCGTGATATTTATAGTTCTCGATGCAATTTTTTGATACAATCCCTTATTTTTATTGCTTAAAGTCTTTAAAGGATATCCTCGCCCCCCCTTACCCCCGGAGTTTGGGGGGAGGCCCCCCATGCACACGCCTAGAAATATTCATTTAAGCTATGTAATCGAACCTGTTGCTTCTAATCAATTACCATTCTTTTTAAATCAAATGAATAATATCTTAAATGTTTCAATTTGATAAAACTAAAACCTATTCCAATTCATATGCACGCCCTAATGAATTAAAGGAGTTAAGCAAACTTGTAAAGAAACTAAAAGATTTAAGCAAATTTGTTAATAAATGTATGAAGGCCTAGGGATCTAAAGGGATAAGAGAATGGCAGATAAATTGATGTACATTACCAATAATGATACACAAACTTACCCTTCTGTAGATTACAATTATTGGTTGAAAAGTTATGACACTCAACTTAATAAACAAATAAGAAAATGTTATTATAAAACTTTGGGGACTAGAGTGATAAACAGCCCAATGTCCCCTTCCTTCCTGATAAAGGCCCTATTGCAGACAATCAATCCTTTGATTGCAAGGCCTTTGGATTAAAGTTTTTAGTGCTTTTGGGGTGATTTGTGATATATTTGCTTTTATTTTTAAAACAAGGATTGCTTTGTCTAAAAGTAGCGCAGCAATAATAATAGGTCAATTTTTTAATGAAAAAGAATTAACATGTTTCCTTGTTTATAGTTATTAATGTCAACAAATCCAGGGATCTAAAGGGATAAGTTAATGGCCGATAAATTGATGAACTTACAATGATACACAAAATTACCCCTTCTGTAGATTACAATTAGTGGTTTAAACGTTTGGACATTTAACATTTGAAAAAAAACCATTAAAATTCAGTAAAAGCCCCTAAAGTTGCTAAACCAATGGATAATAAAACGTTATTATAAAGCTTTGGGGACTAGTGTAATAAACAGCCCAATGTCCCCTCCCTCCCTGAAACAAATCAATTGATATATAAGTATTTCATTGATAATTTATTTAAGGGGGGGGGGGGGGTAAAATGTGGTGACTTGAAACACGACATACCAGCAATTTTATTTTGGGCGCTACTCCCTTAGTTTTAGAGATAATTGGGTAAAATATTTTGTGTTGTGTCACCAATCACCCCAAGTTTTGGTATCTTCATTTTCAAATTCTCATTTATCAAGGTATATCTTAAATTCAGTGCTTCTCCTGTGCTTTTAAGATATTGGATCCAAATCTTTTTAGGGTGTCACTAATCACCCCAATTTTATGTATCTTTGAAAAAAACGGCGGCGGGCCTGCCGCTCCCGCCGTTTTCAGCCGCCGCCGCCAAATTTTTTTTTCGCCAAATTAGGCAATTTGGAATCATTTGAGATAATGTTGTTTTTTGGCGGCGGAAAATGGCGGTTAACGGCGGGAGCGGCGATCCTGCCGCCGTTTTTTTTAAAGATACCAAAACTTGGGGTAATTAGTGACCCAACCCAAAAGATTTTACCCAATTTGAAGCAAAATTAACAGAACTATGAGTTTTTGTTTCATATTGGAATTCTGGGCACATAGTGTGGGGGGCACTGAACCCGTCACCCCAGGGTCACCAAATATAAAGTCTAGGCGGCCCACAATGCTGAATTTTCACCAAGTGAAAGTCTTGTGTCATTATCTCTTATGAGAAAAAAGTTATTAATTAATTAAAATTTCAAATTGTGATTTTTTGATGAAATGACAGGCCGGTCAATTTTTAGGCCATTTTTTGCGGTTTTTGGGCTGTCACGCCCAAACGGTTTGAGATAATCTCACGGGACCTTTTGCCCAACCTAAGTCTGGTTATTTGTGAGGTCTAGGAAAAAAAACAGACTTACGCAAAAGATTATAATTATAATCTTTACACAGAAAAATGGCACGAGGTGAGGGTTTGAGGGGGCAAAATGAGCCGACCAGCGATTTTTGACGGCACGCAGCGACGTCGTGCTTCATCCAATCCGGGATTTTTTATTTCTTAGACCTTACAAATAACCAGGCTTAGGTCGGGCAAAAGGTCCCGTGAGATTATCTCAAACCGTTTGGGCGTGGCGGGCCGAAAACAGCAAAAAATGGCCTAAAAATTGAACAGCCTGTCATTTCATCAAAGAAATCCATCAAAAAATCACAATTTGAAATTTTAATTAATTAATAACTTTTTTCTCATAAGAGATAATGACACAAGACTTTCACTTGGTGAAAATTCAGCATTGTGGGCCGCCTAGACTTTATATTTGGTGACCCTGGGGTGACGGGTTCAGTGCCCCCCACACCCACGAAGTGGGCATACTTTTGAAAATCACGTTTTTTCAGTTTTTCCCCTTAAAGGAGGGGAAGGAGTCGTTTTAGAACTTCAAGCATCTCTTTGATGTTGAACAACTTTTTGAGGAAGACATTTCTTTATTTATGTTTCATTCGCCTCCGGCTGACCGTTTAGCCGTTATTTGCCGCCGAAGGCGTGATTTTTGGCGATTTTTGCCGTTTCCGAGGTTTTAATGGACATTTAGGAGGGGAAAGAGTTGTCCAATCAAGTTGATGATGAAGTACATTTTTGTAGGCAATTGCATTGGCTAAATTTCATGTGAAGTAAAATTTTTTGTACCTCTAACCGGTTTTGCTCCAGCTGAATCGATTTACAGATACCCCCTAAAAACCGGAAAAAACCGGTTTTTCATAAAATTCACGGCCGGTTTTGACCGGATCCGGCTCAAATTTTGCATGGAGTCATCCCTTGATATTCCCAACAGTTGATACTTGACTCAGCAAGATCCCAGAAAAGTGTGGTATATCTAGGGGGGGGTTTAATGCAACCATCTCGTTATCAGTGAGCAAATGGCACTTAGAATTCGAATTAGATAAGATAAGATAAGATAAGATAAGATTTATTTCCTCTAAGGTGCATATAATTAGGGCGAGTTACTAATAAAGGTTTACAATTTTTGACTATATGATTTCTTCCTGAAAGAGAATGCATATTAATAAGGTACTAAGTTTCTTCCTGAAAGAGATTGCAGGCAAGGTAATAAATAAATACATATTATAGAACACATCTTTCATTGTGGTAAATAAATAATCAAATTGTAATTTATTAGCATATTAAGTTTCTGGAGTACATTTACTATTTATGTACCTAGCTCAGGGTTGTAGTGAACTTCTCCTTCCCCGTTCACCTACATTTTACATTTTACTATACAATTAATATTAGTGATGCGAATCCGAATCCGGAATCCGAATCCGGAATCCGGAATCCGCCCAATTTTCGGCCAATTTTGGAATCCGAATCCGGAATCCGTTTTTTATAGCGGATTCCGGATTCTAAATTGGTAGGCTAAAATTACCGTCTTGAGTTTTTTCTTACAACTCCCTCTTTTTGAAAGCAAAGATCACCCCCCCCCCCCCAACACACCACCTTCCCCCCCCCCCCATTTCTTCCCACATAAACAACGTTGATATACCAGCTAATAGCACAGAGTTCTCATTGTCACGCCAGCGATCACGTGATGAACTATTCAATTCCAAGACCTCAGATTGGACAGCCAACGATCACGTGATGAAGTGTAATCCACTCAACATCAACAAACCCTCTAATTGGCTGTACAGTGATCACGTGACATAAAAATATACACACTCTCATTTTTTTGTAGGTATTTATTTTCATTTTACAGCTTTTCATGCTTCATTTGTTTTTTAAAAAGCCTTTTAAAATACTGCTAGAATCCGGAATCCGAATCCGGAATCCGTCAAAAATAAGAATCCGGAATCCGCAAGAATCCGTCACTTTTTTTGACGGATTCCGAAGGAATCCGGAATCCGAATCCGGCCCAAAAATTTGACGGATTCGCATCCCTAATTAATATATAATTGAACACTGAGCAAGCTGTGAAGCGAGTGGATGGCTTAACCCCGGCCGGGGTTGTTGAACCGCAGTTCTGCGCGGCGCTTACCAAGTCGTTTCAGAGCTTAGAAAATAGTTGTAACAATTAATTAAGTTACATAACTAGACATATATAAGACATATATAAAACTACTATACTAAGGTATGCTGAATATACCATCTAACAAATCATTCCACTAGAATCCATACGGGGTTTCCAAAAATAAGACCAATACAATTAGGTTATCGGTGCCATGGAAGTTAGCCATGTTTTTATTCCCGTTATAAACTGCGACTCCCACCGCCCTATCGTTCCCGGATTTAATGATTTAAAGAACTGAGTATTTTAATCCCGTGGGATTTTAATCCCACACTTCTTTGGTACCTGCTAATTTATTTCCGAACCGACACTTTATTCCTATATCCCTGGTGGCGTTATTATATAAGAATAAATTTACATATTTGAGTTTTTCGTTAGGTAAAAACTTGAGGGCTTGATGGATTTTTAGCCACATTTAAACATTGCAATAACAAGGATTACATATTCACGGTGGGCGTGCATATGTACCTAGCATGAAAAAAATGAAGAATGTTATCTGAAAAGTTAAGTAAAAAATTAAGTAAAAAGGAAGTCTAAAAAGATTATGAGCATTAGAGAAAAACTGACTTAATTTGATTTTTGTTTAAGTGTTTTAAGTGGCGACGTGCATTGGCAGTTTTAATATCGTGTGTAAGTATGTTCGGCTAGGTTTGTTATAGAGTGGCTTTGCTAACTTTGAAATGTAATTCTTATTTAAGTTTGGTATTAAGAATGTGCTTTTTTGTATAATTCAATTTAAAGGAGGATAAAAAACCATTTTTAGAAACACATCAGTTTACTAGTATTGTTCTTCAAGTGAAGATTCTTTTATAAGGATTAATAAGACGTTAAGACGTAAGAAGAGAATTTTGACTGTAGAGAAGTTTTGACAGCAAGGACAAGGACTGGAATAGAGATAGAGATGGAGATGGCAGGTACGGCGCTCGAGCGGCTGCGCACCAGAGTTCTGACCGCGGCGGCCAGTCCTTGGAGTAACTTATCTGAGCGTTTAACAAACGCTTCTTTGTTAGCAGAGTTTTATCTCTGGGAGGTTCAAATTGAGGACGAAGTTTACCTCGAATTGGCTGGGATTTATGACGAGATAAATGAGCTGCGCTCATTTATTTTTGTCAGGCAACCCCGCAGCTTGACTGGCCACCTGTCCGGGCTGTGCTCCTTGCGGCGCACACAAGCCGCCGTCCTTATCGTCGAAGGAAGACTTTCAGTGTGCGCGGAAAGATGCGCTCAGACTCTTAGTGCGCGGCGCCGGTCACCCTACCTGCCAGAAGTTGTTGACGCTAATGAGGATTAAATGACTAAGTGATCTGAGGAGGAACTGACCGACGGTTTGGCTGAGGAATGAGTGAGAAGGGTGAAAGAAGGATTTGAGGAGAGAGAGTGAGCTAGAGGCTAAAGACTAAAAGACTAAGTGAATGGATTAAGTTAGGTTGAACACTTGTAAATATTAACGCCTAGTTTGTAGTGATGAATATATAAAAGAAAAGGAGGATTGGAAAATGTATCAACCAATCGTTTCTTAGATATTTTTTTAGTTAGAATCTGCTAGAGTCACTTTACCTCAACGCTTAATACCTATGTAACCGCAATAATAACTGAATAAATAAAGAGTGCATGAAAAAATTTGATTTGTTTGTGAAAAATTGTTAAAATAAATAACCTCTCCAAGTTAATGGATTAATTAGTCATGTTAACAATCCTCCGTAATTGCGGTTGCAAGTAACTTACGTCTTTATGCTGATGCATATCTTAACCTCGCAATAAACCAATACTTCAATAACTTAATAACGCCAATGCTACTCTATAACTGGGTGTTTCCGTGTGCAAATATAAGATTTTTTGCCGGCAAAGACAGAAATAAAATAGATAAAATGATAATGGAAATAATGAAACTAATGATTGATGGAGAAAAAGATTCTTGGTGAGATTTTAATGAATATAATGAGTATGAATAAAGTATAAGCATAAGTTAAAAATTAAGTTAAAAATTAAGATTTAGAAAAATTGGTGTAAGTTTTGTAAGAAGCACTATATACCCCCCCCACCCCCCCCCTAGCTACCCGGGTGAGTGATCGGATCTTACAGATCCTATTTTTGGATTTTTGAATGTAAGGCATAGATAAATGATTATAGATATTAGAACACTTACCATTTATGTAGAAATATGTGATTTTTGTTTTATAGGTACCTACGTAAAATCAATTTGGTTAAGAAAGTAGGTGAAACATTTTCTATTGAATTCTTTTTCGTTTTCTATTTGTTTAATATTGTTGGGGAGACTGTTAAAAATTGTGGGAAATGAATGAAGGGGTGAATTTAGTAAAAAATTTCTATTTGCTCCATTTGCGTATGCAAAATTATTTACATTTCTTGTGTTGTACCTGTGGCGATCACGGGAGATTTCCCAGGTATTATTAAAAATTTCTGGCTGTAAGCCGTGTAGGTACCTATACATAAATTTACAGACATTAAATTTAATTAATAGATTAATGGGTAAAATCCCATTACTTTTAAAATATTCTGCTGTGTGTGCTCTACTGGGTAAGTTTTCTATAATTCTTACTGCTGCCTTCTGGATTTTCAAGATTGGATTTAAAAGATAGGCTGGACAGGCTGTAAAGAGAAGGCAGCAGTATTCGACATTTGCCTTAATATAGCTGGAATATAAAATTTTTAAGTGTTTCTTATCAAGTAAGTGGCGCATAACGCGCATAGAATAAATAATCTTTGAAATTTTTGCATGTACTTTTTTTAGGTGATAAGAAAACTTTAATTTTGTATCCAGACTAATTCCTAAGTGCTTTACAAAACCCTCATTATTGTCATCTACAAGGTTTAATTTTGTGATCTTTTCAGGGATGCTTTCACCTACGTTATTCATGTCTATGTAGACATTAAATTCCGTTTTTAATTGAATTTCTTCAGGGGTAAGATTTTCTCTGGGGGAAGTAAAGACCATAACTTTGGTCTTGAGGGGATGGATTAAGAGTTCATTTGCGTTATACCAGGCGGTCAGCTTTGGGACAGTTGTCTTTGCAAGTTCGATCAATTCCGCTAATGAATTCCTTTCCAGGAAGGTTAGGGCATCATCAGCGAAAAGATTAATGAAAACTTCTGGGCTACAGTTTGCAAGATCATTTATGAAAATTAAAAATAATACTGGGCCAAGAACTGACCCCTGTAAAATGCCTATGATAATCTCTTCCAACGTAGATGAAAACAGCCCCTTAAAGTACACCTTTTGGCGCCTATTGCTATAATATGAGCGGAACCATTGTAACGGTAATCCCCTAATCCCTGCATTTTTTAACTTTTCAAACAATAGATTTCTAGGGATCATGTCGAAACACTTCCGTATGTCCAAAAAGATGGACATACAGGAATTGTTTCGACCTAGGCACTGAGTGATCATATTTGAGAGGTCAAGAACATTATGGTAAGTTGAAATATTTTTCCTGAACCCAAATTGTCTACAGTTAAAAAAGTTTTTTTCATCCAAAAAATTTACCAAGCTATCGCATACGTACTTTTCCAGGGGCTTGCTAAAGTTATCAATCAGACTGATACCACGATGGTTATCAGTCTGATTGAGTGAACCTGATTTGTGGAGGACAATGATTTTACTTATCTTCATGCCATCAGGAAAAATGCCAGATTGAAGGGAAAGATTATAGATATGTGAAAGGGGGTGTGCGATAACATCCGCACAACGGGAAATTAAAAACATACTTACATCATTAATGTCTGTGGACCTTTTGGGCCTAATGTTTCTAATTAAATTTATTACTTTGAAGGGGTAAAGAGGTTCAAAAAAGATTGAGTCTTGGATGGGGGGGGGGGTAAATATTCTGCAAAGTTTTTTTCTGTTGTTGGGATCTCAGGTTTAAGGGAGGTTCCAATCTGGCTAAACTAGGAATTAAATTCGTTAGCGATAGCTTGGTCACCCTCTACTTTCCTATCCCCGACCTCCAAGTATGAACACTCAGCACTCTTTTGATCAAATCCTAGCATATCTTTTAAACAACGCCATAATTTTTTACTGTCTCTGCCGCAATTTCTTATATTTGATCTATAGTATTCAAGTTTTGCACGTCGTACATTTCTATTGTAAGAGTTTCTATAAGAGTTATACAACAGCTCACTTTCCCTTGTCCTTTCCCTAAGAAAATTGTCATGGAGGGTGTGTTTGTGCTCTCTCATTCTCAAGAGGTACTCGTTCATGAAGGGCTGTTGGGGTTGGACCCTTAAGTTTTTTTTGACTTTTACAATGGGGCATAAGGTGTTGTATAACTCAAGAAACTTAACTATAAAATTACTATAGGCAACATTGACGTCATTTTGGTTAAGTACATTTGACCAATCAGTGTTGAAAAGTGCGTCATTCAGTGAATTAATGTTATCATCGCCTAGCAATCTTTTTTCATAAGAATCAGGTTGTTTTGGTTTTTTGTTTGCATTAATTCTATACGCATTTATCAGCACCAAGTGGTCACTTATTTGGGATGTTAAGACACAAGACAACATAAGATTTGGAATAAAATTACCAACGCCAAATATGTCAATTAAAGTTGAAGTGTTTTTTGTGATTCTAGTGGCTCTGGTAATTGTATTCAAAATGCCGTTGAAATTCAATGACTCTAGCAGACGCATACTTGGACTGTTGTTTTCACCAATCTTGAACAAATCAAGATTAATGTCTCCAACAATAAAGAACGGTAGGTTGAGTGACATGATCCTATCCAATAATTCAAGGTAAATTTCAAAAAATTCATCAAGTTCAGCACTACTTTGGTTAGGCGGTCTGTAGGTGTTCAACACCAAGAATTTAAATCCATTGAACGAACATTTAAGACAGATAGATTCACATATACGTTCTTTAAATGAGATATTGTCAAACATTCTTACTACTTTATAATGTTTTTGTACGAGCAAACCCACCCCTCCCCCCCTTTGTGATTTTCTAAGGTTGACATGCCAATTATAGCCTTCAATATTATACACATCAAAATTTGCACTGGAATTTGCCCAGAGCTCTTGACATGCAAGAACGCTGGGCCATATTCCTTTGCAATTAAATTTGTCTATGCACGCCACCAATTCATCAAATTTAGAGTTAATTGATTGACAGTTTAAAGAAAATAAAATTATCAGTTGTTCTCTAAAAGATTTCAATTTTGTTATTGCTTCGTTTTCGGACATATATTGACAGTTAATACCAAATTCCTCATTAAATCCATCAAAATGCTGGCCATAAATAGGGTTCAGGAGGTCTAGTGTCGGGTTAAGATTTAAGTTAGCAGGTACCTGTTCATTTAATCCATTAGGGAGGCTTGTAGGGTACTGGTGTGGAGTCTAGGTTTATCGCAGGAGGATTAGCACGTATATCATCCAGTGGGAACGACTGAAAAACAATATATATCAGCATACATAAAACATGAACATATTTACAGTAGTAATAATAGTGAAATAGATAAAACATTTAGCTAAGAGGTGATGTGCCTCCGCTCTTTACTCTTTCCCCCCCCCCGTGGTATATTTGCTAGATACAAAAATCTTTAATCAATAATTTTTAATCTAAGTGTTGACATAGGGGGTAGGTAGGTTAAAAATAGAGTTAAATTCTGTACGTGTGTTTTTTTAATTCTTTGACAAAGATGACAAGGAGAAAAAACAGATCAGAATTAATTAAGATACAGCATGTGCTGTGTTACATAGTAGAACTAATGATTATATTAGTGATAATGGCTATAAGGACAGTAAGTATTTGTTAGCGGCTCAATAATAACTATCTATTTATTTTATCTTACTGTCGTTAGTTTTCTTTCCTGTTCTTGCAGGGAGAGATTTCAGTTGCGGTAGCGGCTGCAGTCTAGCTGAGTCTGCTTCTGGCTCCTTGGCTACCGGGCGGGCTGCTGCTGTGGCAGGGGCTGGAGCTGCTGCTACGTTGGACGCTGCTGCTGGAGCTGAAGTTGAAGTTGGCTCGGCTGGGGCAGCTGCGCTCTCATCCTCGGCCTCAAGGACATCGGCGGTTGCCGTGTCAGAGGTGGTGGCGGGCTCCAGGGGCGGGAACTCGTCCATGTTGGCGGCGTTGGGAGGAGGTTCAAAGTTATCCTCAAAGTCGTCCTCTGTGATGAGAGGATTGCAAAACTTTGAATTAGGGAAGAATGATCCTCTGTCTGTGTAGGGCACGCTGTTGTATTTAATCAGGGGGGGCTCCGTAGATGTGCTGAACAGCTTCTCGGTGCCAGGTATTGGTTTAGTCATACCAATTAGTGTGTCAGCAAATGGATTCAGCACTTTTTGCCATTTAGATCCGGACTTGATCTGAAAGGCCACAGTCTCTCCCACTATTTTCGTACGGGAGATCAGCTTGGTTGAGTGCAGAAACGTCTGGACGCTTTTATTCAAGGACGGGGCGCTTGGAGATCATTACCGCTTGGAGGTGGACGCGACTATGAAACCTGAAGATGGCCTGGGGGATCTCCTTTCTCTTGGGGTTGAACGGCAAGTGGTGTGCGTACTCGATGACGTCCCCCCAGTACTGGGGGACGAAATCGAGGAGGCCATTACGGTGGGCTATCTTTAGTGAGGGCAGAATGAGTGTGTTGTATATCTTGAGCATCGTGATCTTCTCACGGCAGTGCAGTGACTGGAAGTTTGTCACCCGCAGGCTCCACGCCCTACTTCTCTGCTCACGGCAGGAATTCTGAAAGAAGGAATAACGTTTGAAATTGTCATCGTTATTTGCTTGTGTTTCGAATTTACTCAGAAGAACCGCTATACTATCCTTAATCGCTTTTAGAGTTTCTGCCGATATTTGGGCATCTTTAAAATTATCAATTTGCTCAAGTACAGAGATTTTGTCACTTAGTTCGGAAAATTGTTTTTTAACCGCATCTATTTCTTTTTTGTGGCTAGAGATAGTATTAAAAACTTCTTCGTGTCTTACCTTGGCTTTTTTGTTATCATATTCCTCGAATTTTTTGTCAAAAATCACTTCCATTTTTTTCCAAAATTCAGGAGATGAGTGTTCCGGCAACATTTTCAAGCGAGTGAAGCCGTGTAGCTAAGATGGAGGTGAATATTAAATACAGCTAGCCAATAGGGTACGAGGAAATATTGATAACAGCCAATAGTGTGATTTGTTGTTGACGCTGCTTACTATCTAGCCAATGAGAGGGCGACACAGATTTGGCCCCCGTGTGATGTGGCCAAGTTTAAGATAGAAATAGATAAAGAATTGCGGATTTTTTTATTTCACTGATTAGGCGATTTTTCACTAGGATAGCATAAAACGGTTTTACACCGGCGATTTAACCTAGACGGCGGTGTAAAATATGGTGCCAAAACTATATACGAGTTTGCCCATGGCTACCATATCTTCCCAGTACCAACACGCGGAGGGACCACGGACGTGGGGTAAAGGGGAAATTAGTAAAGAGCGGGGGGTGTGCTGTACAGACTAGTACACACTCAATAATTTTGCATGAGTAATCCTTGGTAGGTCTATTTTCCCTAAATCGAACAAAAAGTTGGAAAAGTAACGGCTAACGGCTGGCGGCTCAGCTATTTTGTCATTTTTTTGATATTTATACTGCAAATTAGCCACGAAACCTCTCTCAACATAATACTCTTTTCTACTCCAAAACGCTATCAAACGGTTCTAGACGGTAGCTGTTGGTACTAGAAGTTTTAAAATTGGTTATTGCTATCATTTAACATGAATTAAACCAAAAATATGTTTTAAAAAGTCGATTCCTACGTAATTGATGATGGATTTACCCTGAAAATAGGCAAAAAACGGCTGAACGGCTGAGCCGCTAGCCGTTACTTTTCCAACTTTTTGTTCGATTTAGGGAAAATAGACCTACCAAGGATTACTCATACAAAAGTTCAGATCGAAATTCGAATTCTAAGTGCCATTTGCTCACTGATTACGAGATGGTTGCATTAAAACCCCCCCCCTTACTTCATTAGAAACTATCGAGTAACTTATTCTGACAGTGTAATGTAAAGTGATTTGGGTGAAGGGTATATCTATAATACAAAGTAGCTTGATGTCTGTCCTTTCGTCCGTCCCTTAAGATCTCGGTAACCATTGAACCGATCGGATTATACTCTTCAGGGAATATACCTACTTGTCCTGTAGTGGTTTTATGCTATTTTCTTGGATGGTGGTGTACCCCCAACCCTCCCCTTAAAAACAAAAAAATCCCCTCCGTCCAATTTGCCATTTATTCACAAAAAATTGCGATTCATTTCCGCTGGGTAGATAATAGAATATGTAATTATACCTCTTGGGGCAAAGCCCCTATAGGTTAGTGGCGAAGCCGCTAGTGCTTTGATATATTATTCTTGTTCATACTTGGTATATAGATCTAAAATATTTGGTTTTGAGCTACTTTTTATTCTACTCCCTACATTTTGACAATCTTTATCACCTGCCTAATTATAAGACTACAAATTAAATGGTCTTTGACTCTTTACAGGATACGCTTAGCTTTCATTTTTTTATTTTATAGCTGTTCTATTTTGTTTCCAAGTTATGGCGGTGAAAAGTTTTATTATTTTCAGAAACTTGGAAAAGCTGTACTTTAAATCCTAAATTTCGATTGCCTGACAAGAACGAGTTTATCCCAACAAATTTTGACCTGAAACCCAGAGATGATTATCCTTCTGACCATCCTACTATTATTCAGGTTAGTATAAGTGTCATTGAAAGGGACTCTTTCCTTACCTATGAATCAGGAGTAGCTATTCTAACAAATAATTCTACAAAAAAATCACGAAACCTTATAAAGTATCTGGTGGTATATTTTGTTTTTGACATGGCAGGTTTTTGGTTTTTTTTTATATGTTTTACATATTTCCCTATATCTTTGGTGTTTTTAGTCCAATTTTAAAACCTTTTTGGGATATCAGTATCAAAATAATTTTTCCCATTGTTATGAGCATCTTTTATGTAATTTTCTTTGACCTTCATCATTATACAAAATATGTGGTTTATTTATTTTCTCCAATAAATCTATTCTTGATTTTAATAAATACACTTTAAATCTACTTTTGCATATTCCCATCCATTATTTTTATGCTTCGCTTCTTATGGATGTTGTCATCCTTGTTTATTATTGAATATTGTATTTTATTTTCAACTTCGTTAGGTAAGACGATGTTTGTATCGAGTATTAAAATGATTTCCGCGACAACAAGCTTAATAGCAAAATAGTTTTTCTCTTTATAAAATAACTCACCATGTTTATGCAATTTTGTAATTTTAGGAGGATAATCTGGGTAGATTATGGTTTAAACAAGATGACGAATTTCTTCTACCCAAGACTTGTATAAATATAGGTAATTACAAAGGGGGAGGTAGCTTGTGCTTGCATTGCGTAAAATCGTAAGCTTCAGTCGAAAGCGATTATTAAGTGTAAGTGTTATTAAATATGCGTTTAATTTAAATTATACTGGGTACTGGGAAGATTCTAAAGCTGCGTTTTTTCATTTTTTTCAACGGATTCCGGATTCAAATTCTGGATTCCAAAATTGGCCAAAATTTGTGCGGATTCCGGATCCCGGATTCGGATTGCCAACCCTAGTTTAATTATACTATGCGTTTTGTCAATATTAAGAACACTTAGACTTAATAATCGCTTTCGACTTAAGCTAACTCACGATTTTACGCATTACAAGCACAAGCTACTTCTCCCTTGTTTTACATTGCTAATAATCCTTAATGAGACTAGCATACGTCGTTTGTCTAGCTAGCAACAGTTTATGAGTTTTTGCCTCAAATATTAAGAAATTATCGTGTCATATTAATAAATTGCAATAGTTGTATGTATGTGAAAATTATGAAATTATAACCCTGTCTTAATAATAATATTAAAGTACACGAATAGAGAGGGCAGGTGTTAATTAACTGTATTTCTACGATGCGAGGACCCTGTGTCGACTTTCAATTGGATCTTTGAATATCAGCTAATTGCGTCTGATATATTAACACAGCCAATGAAGTCGCTACAAAAGAGTAGAAAGCAATTTGCTAACAGACAAAAAAAGGTCCCTACCACTGGAACTTGGTAGTTGTCTAGGTTATCCATCATACTTATACATTTATTGTCTGTTTCGGTACAACGGCATTTGGCTGGCCGTTTACCAGATCTTTACGTACAGACGTACGAAACCTGCTACTTCCCACAAGAATCAAAACCAGCATAGTTACTAATACAATTTATTGTATGAAAACGGTCATGCTGAAATAGAAAATAACAAAATTAATAATCAAATATTAAAATGTTAAATACATTATAAAATAAATCTTGTAAAAGAAAATAAATCTTTTTCTTATTTGGAACAATCGTCTATTCAATAAAATAAATATTCCTTATAAAAGGTTGCGTGACTTCGAAATTATATTTCAAAATGTATAAAGAAGGCTAGGGTTATTTTTTGCTTAAATTTAATCAAAATTGAATGCGAGTTTGAAATTCATAAATAAAATCATCATAGACTACTATTAAAATATTCTGATACAAAAATAGATTAATTACTTGGTCTAATTTCAGTGAAAATGAAAAGATTAATTTGCCATATTAAAAAATCACTCCACTCTATTATAAATGCTTAAAGAAAGAATTCTTAGCGAAGTTTTTGATCTTGTCAAGCCGGGAAGCACTCAAAGGTATTTTTCAGTACAGATAACACCACAATTTTGACTATACATGGTTTTTTATCACACAGATATTCCGCACATTTTGAAAGAAAGATTAAAGATGGCCACGCTAGCTTTGTTTTGGTTTAAGCGCAAGCGTTGTTTTGATTGCCGCGTTCAATTATGAACTTTATTTAAACTTGGGCGCTTTCCAAACTGCCATTAATGATAAGGAAAACAAAAAGGATAAAGGTTCGAGTTCACAAACGCATCACACTATTATACTTCCAATACATTGTCTGAATATCAATGTTAGGTCTCTAACTAAATCAAGTCGTGTAATAACTTTATGGATTCTTATTAATACTCTGGTAAGCCTTGAAACAAATAACTACCTTCTAAACCTGTCAGGAACTAACTATTCATTCACTTCATATATTTCCTATTTTAATTGTTTGTTTTTAGAAATGCAATCACCTGTGGCCTACTGTGATCCCCATCATGCTAATCTTACCTATATGTTTGCTTATCTTTTCAAGGTAATATTACATAATGCTTTATTTGCATCCTTGTGTCAATGTGTAGTGTATGTCAAAGGGTGCGCAAAAAGTTACGTTTCTTGTGTAAACACTAAACTGTAGAAAAATGCTACGCATATTTCAACCATCCTTACATTAACCTGTTAATCTAAATTTGTATCTAATTTATTTTTTCCCTTATAATATAAATGTTAAAACCAAAAAAAACATAGATGATAAAGAAAGAATTGTTAGTTTATAAACTTTTATTAGGATGAGCTGAATGAATATGTGTATGCCGCAGAACTGGCGGGTCTTGGTTATAATCTGGCCAACACAAAGTATGGTATCACTCTTGGAATAAAGGTACCTAGCAATTTTTGTCTTTGGTTAAAGGGAATTATGGTTCTTGTGATGGCTACAGTGTCGATTTATATGGATGAAGTACATTCGTAGCATTTGTTTGACATTTTAATAAGTGTTAACTTGTTAAGGCAGGGAAGTATATTTTCAATCACCCCCCCCCCCCCTCCCTTTCGTTTATATATTCTATTTTTTTGGTTGATTAGCCATAGTTTCTTTATTATACTCATAGACTTTTGTATTTCCATTTGGGCCAGTTTAAGAATAACTAGAAACACTTTCTCATGAGAGCTCCTCGTTATTATCTTACCCTTGCAGATTTTGAGTATTACCTTTGGTAGGGGGGAAGGAGGGATTCTTTGGAGTATTTCACAATTATTGTAATTTTATCTACATTATAGGTATACAAACAAACAGACAGACATCGTTCTACTTTGTATTATAGATATAATATAACACCTACACAATACAAATATTTTAATTGATATAACTAATAATGTTCTAATAAAATATCAGTATTGCTTTTCTTTAAATAGGGCTACAGCGACAAACAGAAGGTTTTACTTGAAAAGATCATGGACAAACTTACTTCTTTCAAGGTAGGTATTTTATGTTGCAGTTTAAAACCAAATAAAATGTTGTTTTAAATATCATTTATATCCATCC
This sequence comes from Acartia tonsa, assembly GCF_053477335.1. Taxonomy (NCBI): domain Eukaryota; kingdom Metazoa; phylum Arthropoda; class Copepoda; order Calanoida; family Acartiidae; genus Acartia; species Acartia tonsa. The sequence goes on along the minus strand of NC_137265.1, from coordinate 9,181,624 downwards.
AACTTTTACATTAGTCGAGATCATCTTTATATTGAGAAAAATTACTTTTATTATTTTTATGTTTATATGACGTGAAAATATTATTACCTATAAATTTAAAAATTATGAGATTTTTGGACTTGCTAAAAAGAATTTTGTTTCCTTAAAATATATCTATCCTTACTTAAATTGTTTAGATTGATTCTAACAGATTTGAGATTCTACGCGAGAATTACATTCGAGGGTTAAAAAATTCAGTCGCAGACCAACCACATCAACATGCCATATACTACAATTCAGTGGTTCTTACAGGTAAAACGCTCTTTTAAATTAACTATTATACACTTAAAGAATAGCTGTGCTTCTTGAAATAACAAAAACTTTACCTAAAAAAATAGAAAAACAATACAGGGATCTAAAGGGATAAGACAATGGCCGATAATTAATATACATTAAAAATGTTCAGATTCCAATCATCAAAAGATTTTTTGAACCATATAGGCTAAAAAGTGTGGATTTTTATCAAAACTAATGAATCTTTTGAAATTTTTGAAAAAAAAAATTTTTTACTATGTGCGCCAATAGCTTAAAGTTTTTAAAAAACTAAACTTTTTATAAAAAACCTAATAACACAGTAAAAAAAAAATTTTACTTACCACTAAATTTCAGGGAGTATGGGAGGGGACAATGGATCGAATATTCAATTTTTAAGGAGTCTCAGACTTTGGGGACTGGCTTAAAGGGAATGTGCACGAATACAGCAGATTCTTACTGATTTTGGGGACTTGCGCATCAATGCCCCGCTAACTAGCTGAGCTAGATTTGAATATGCAGACAGAAAAGTTTGTTATTTATCGCTGGTTTTAACAAATATTTTTTCCCAAGAAAATGTCTTTTCATGTATAGAAACTCTACTGTGATATTTATGTATTAAATAACCTAAGAACCGCTTGAATTTCGGGGTCAGTTATAAATATATCAGAAGGGTTGAGGTAGTTCTAAACAAGATTTTTCTAGTGATTAATTACAGAATGTTTACTACGTTGTGATGTGTTGATAATTTAATTTTTAAGTAAATGATTTTTTTCTTAGAACTAATTTTGTTCTAAATTAGGTTACCATGATCCCTTTACAATTTTGGTAAAATTTTCTTGAAAAATCTGGTTTTTATTGCTTTTCAGCGAACCCTCTTAAATTGAATTAATTGCCCATTGTCCCCTCTCTTACTCCCTGACTAAATTTTAAACCAATGTTTAGTTTCATACCTATTGACTTCCTTAGAAAAAAAAATCATGATTTATTTTTTTTACTGTGTTATTAGGTTTTTTATGAAAAATTAAGTTTTTTTAAAAACTTTAAGCTATTGTCGCACATAGTAAAAATTATTTGTTTTCAAAAATTTCAAAAGATTCATTAGTTTTGATAAAAATCCACACTTTTTAGCCTATATGGTTCAAAAAATCTTTTGATGATTGGAATCTGAACATTTTTAATATACATCCCCAATGATGAAACAAAATTATCCCTTCTGCAGATTACAGTTAGAGGTTAAAAGGTTTGGAAACTCAACTTAATAAACCAATCAATCAAAATTCATTAAGAGTCCCAAAAGTTATTAAGGCAAAAAATAGGAAAACGTTATGATAAAACTTTGGGGACTAATGTAACAAAAACATACATTGTTCCCTGTCTCTCTGATAACAATATCACTAACATAGAAAGAAATGCATGCTGTATAAATACTTAAGGCGAGTCCTTAAAAAAAAAATTAGTGAAGCCCAACAGGATCAGAAAAAGAAAATCTTCAAAATTATTTTGTAACAACTTCACCAATATTTAATTTAAAAGCTTTCTGCATTGTAAACCTCATTTTTTATCTGATTCCCTAATCCTTTAGTGCTGTTTTTTTTAAGAACCCAACTGTGATCAAAAGAATTGAACTTTTGTTTGTATATTCTAAAGTATATATTCTTTATATTTAAACGCTTTGAAGTATGTCTATCTTGTATATTTTTATTTTCATGTCTCGTTGTTTGGGAAAAATAATTTCTTAAGTTGGAATTTCTACTATCTATTAATTCCACTTGAAAAACAAGGATGATTTTGTCAAAAAGTAGTAATAAATCAGAAATAAAGTTGTTTGGATGAGATTTGAAGAGGTAGGGAACAATAGGCTGCAAATTACATCAGAGGTGGATTTTTAAATCATTTCAATGGTGCGCGGGGTGATTTAGCGCACCATTGAAATGATTAAAAGATCCAGCTTAGTACTTAAAGTTTTTTTTCTCCGAATTTTAATTTGTTATTTTAAAACAAGTTGTGTCCGAAAGTTTTAACCAATAAGTTTAACCTACAGAAGTGGTTTTCTTGTTAATCATCATTAGTATTTTGTCTTATCCCTAATGATCCCTGTTGAAAAGGAAAGTAAATGTAGAGAGATCGGTAATAGGTAGGTAAATAAAGCTTTGGTCATGGTCACACAAGAAACAAACATGGAAGAGTTGGCATAAAAAAGCATACAAACAAAAGCACTGATTGGTGAGCTTTTCAGATAGATGAATTTTAGAGTAACTTCACTATTAAATGGAAAAAATGTGATACTTTTTAATTTAGAAAATATCTCGGAACTATTCAATTTATTTGATTATATTCATATTAACGAGTAATGATATGAATATGCGCCTTTTCATATTTAACATATTAAAATATTGTCATGTCAAAAGTGGAAAATAAATAAGAACAAGGTAATAGTATTGCCACCCTTCCTCCCTTTTGAAGAAAAATGCGTTTTTCTAATTCCACTTTTTCAATTACCTGACCTGACCTAACCTAAATAATAGGCTTGACATAATACTTAACCTAACTTAACCTAAATATTAGGCTTGTCTATGGTCTACTTTGCGTTAAAGTAATGTTTTACAAATATTATTTTACGAAATCTAAGGTTTGTAATAGGATAACCTATTTTGTCTATGGTCTACTTTGCGTTAAAGTAATGATTTACAAATATTTTTAACGAAATCCAAGGTTTAGAAAAGGATAACTTTTTTTGTCTATGGTCGGCTTTGCGTTAAAGTAATGATTTACAACTATTTTTAACGAAATCCAAGGTTTTAAAAAGGATAACCTTTTTGGCAAGGACGTCCAAGCTTTTTCATTTATGGGGGGGGGGGGTAAAAAGTCAAATAATATTTTTTTTGGGTAATGTTTATATTTATATAGTCAAGAACGTCCAAGTTATTTTATATGATGGGGGGGGGGGTAATTCACCCCTTTAACCCCCCCCCCCCCTAGGACGTTTGTGTTCGGACAAAGTTAGGGTATAGAGTAGCTGCACTAACAAAACAATAAATCAGTGGAATTTCTCTATTTTTATTGTAGATGTACTAAGAAAATCTTTTAATATGTTAAGTAGGCTTATCAGTGTTATTTATACCAATAGAATTATGTACTATCTAACTTTCATAGTACGACATATCTTTAGATGTATTAGGATCTATTTCATAGGAATAAGGTATAAACAACAAGCGAAATAAATCTAAAATAATATTTGAGGGGCAGATGAAAGGTCGTCAATTTTTAAAGTGTCCCCCCCTCCCCCAACGACAGTTGAAACCAAGTTTAAGTTTCGTGATTTTTTCCCGAATTAATTACGTTGTTTGTATAAGCTGTTTATTACCTCGTATCAAAGGTTGGTTTTCGCTTACATATATTAATCTCATACGAATAACTTATTAAAAGCCTTGGGTATAAATATGTAGGTTTACCAAACCAGACAAACACCTCTATAAAGGGGGGGGGGGGGGTAATGCAACCATCTCGTAATCAGTGAGCAAATGACACTTAGAATTCGAATTTCGATCTGAACTTTTGCATGAGTAATCCTTGGTAGGTCTATTTTCCCTAAATCGAACAAAAAGTTGGAAAAGTAACGGCTAGCGGCTCAGCCGTTCAGCCGTTTTAGCCTATTTTTAGGGTAAATCCATCATCAATTACGTAGGAATCAACTTTTTAAAACATATTTTTGGTTTAATTCATGTTAAATGATAGCAATAACCATTTTTAAAACTTCTAGCACCAACAGCTACCGTGTAGAACCGTTTGATAGCGTTTTGGAGTAGAAAAGAGTATTATGTTGAGAGAGGTTTCGTGACTAATTTGCAATATAGATATCAAAAAAATGACAAAACAGCTGAGCCGCCAGCCGTTAGCCGTTACTTTTCCAACTTTTTGTTCGATTTAGGGAAAATAGACCTACTAATGATTACTCATGCAAAATTTCAGATGGAAATTCGAATTCTAAGTGCCATTTGCTCACTGATTACGAGATGGTTGCATTAAACCCCCCCCCCCTTATTTCATGACCTTTGTCTGAAAATCCTAACTCGGCTTGTAAACTAATCTAATTTTAGCAATCTAATTCAATTTTAAATTGGTATTAAACTAAAGTAAAGTTAATTTTTACTGGATAGCAGAAGTAAGGTATAGCCAACAAGCGAAATAAATCAAAAATAATATTTTGGATCCCCAAATCACGAAAAAATTCAGCTGAATTTGCTTAATAAAGTTGTTGGTTACAGCTGACTGGATACTTAGTAAGTTAAGAAAAATACGCCATAAGAGGAAAATAAAAATGAAGCCTGTTTTATTTTTAGAGAAAGTGTGACATAAAGAGGAGCTTCTCTCTAGTGTGGACATACTTACTGTTGAGGCTTTACAAAACTTTATTTCTAGATAAACTGTGACATAAAGAGGAGCTTCTCTCTAGTGTGGACATTCTTACAGTCGAGACTTTACAAAACTTTATTTCTAGAGAAAGTGTGGCATATAGAGGAGCTTCTCTCTAGTGTGGACATACTTACTGTTGAGGCTTTACAAAACTTTATTTCTAGAGAAAGTGTGGCATAAAGAGGAGCTTCTCTCTAGTGTAGACATGCTTACTGTTGAGGCCCTACAAAACTTTATACCAAGACTTTTAGCAAATGTCAAGGTAAGGTTTATCATAGACAAGGATGACGACATTTTAAAAAGCCAATAAAAACACCTATAATATAAAATGGTAGGGTTTTTTGCCCAAAGCTGAAGATTTCGATGACTATTGAAACAATTGAATTCTTCATGTTAGGGAAGCTTCACATACATCCAGGAGTGTGTTAGGTTATTTTATTTTAAGATTTAAGTCTTTGGATGGTTTTGGGCTATTTTTTTAACTTTGATTACAGAGCCCCTAGATGCTAGTGGGGCAGCAACTAGCTATAAGTAAATCAAAGGGCTTTTTCACTCAAATATAATATTGCCCCCCCCCCCCCCCCCACCTCTCCATTTTATTTTTAATTTTTGCACATATTTGTCCCCCATACAGGGCCTTATCCTGCAAGGATCTTATAACCTAACCTAAGTATTAAGCATCCATACACGTTTATTTTCATATCAATCAGACAACTCTTGCTTACAAAAAATGCAATAAAAATACCTAATTCTTTAAGTATAGATTGTCTATAATTTGCAATTGTAAAAATATAAACTTGCAGAAAATTTGAAAAATATGGCTCCATATAGTTTTTATACAGGGTCTTTCAAAATGTGAGTAGGGGAAAACCTAACATCCTAGCATTTAGCTTCTTCATTCCAAGGGGGGAAAATAGCCTAAAACCACCCCAAGCACTAAATTAAAAATAAAAATTCCTAAATCCATACAAGAACCTCAAATTAGCTTAATGGGTTGCTGGATCCTTACGGACAAAAACCTAAATTAACTAAATAATAACTTTTAAAAACCTGAAAATTAAAGAATCTGATATTCCGGCAAAATATTGAGGAACCCTAACATACTAAACCCTTGTACAAACATGATATTTATATTCTTTATTGGTATTTCAGATATTTATTATACAGCAGCTAGGTATATATAATATATACCATTGAGTTGCATTCTTACCAGAGTCACGTTAAATTGATAATTTAGTAGCGCAGCAATACTCAATAATACAGCACTTGGCATCCCGTACATATATATTGCACTGCCCATTGTATACAAGGATTGACGACTAGCTCACATTCACCTCTATTTATGTTTAAAAATAATAGTACAATATATTTATGTAATAGTTTTACAAAAAATATAATAACTTTTGATTTATGAAAGGGTATAAATAGATTAAATTTTTTGTTTTTATGTACTATATTTTTTATTTTATATAAGGCATAGGTAAATTAATTAGTTTAAGAAGGGCGTCTAATTAACATATTATATTTCACCTTTTCTCATCCTTTAAATATCATGCTATTTGAATATCTTTGTACTTAAATTAAATAAAGTCAAGATATTTTAGTTGTAAGAAAATTGTTTTCTTCTGTTAAATATCCTTCTCTGATTTATTAAAATTTCTAGTTGGAATGTTTGGTGTACGGTAACAGTACTGTGGAGGAGGCTACAAATATTTATTCCCTGGTCTCTAACAAGCTAAAACAAGAATGTGGTTCCAGGTATGATTTTCAGCGCAGCAGCTAGAAATTGACGAGGATCTCTTGGGGGCTGGCTGGGTGGGGCTTTGGGTACAAGTACTCACCATGCCATCTTGAGGGTTGAACATACTCTACATTTTGAACTGCAGTGTAACGCGCTTGAACGCCCAGGGTGCTAGGCTAGGTAACACCCATTAGACAACAAAACTCTTTGATCGTTGTCTAGAATTTCTAATTGTGCATGGTAATGAGTTGTGCCTGTTTTTGGCCAGGATATCCCCCTCTACTCTAATTATTTTTCTCTCGCACCTGACATGGCGATAGTAGGAACCATTTTAAACGTCTTTAGTTATGACGCGTTGTCATTACAGTCGTGAGTTAGCAGCTAGAAATTTGTTATGGATAGTCATATCTATAGTAACAGTTTTAATTAAATTGATATCTGTGTCGGATGGATCTTTACATTAACTGTACTTTAAAACACAATCATTCACTGGGAGGGAAGGGACATTGTGCTATTTATCACTCAAGACCCCAAAGTTTTATAGCGTTTTTTTATTAGTTGGCTAAACAACTTTGAGGACTGTTATTGAATTTTGATTTGTCGGTTCATTGAGTTGAGTGTCCAAACGTTTCAACCACTAAATGTAATTACTGAAGTGTTAATATTGTTTATCATCATCGGGGATGTACATTTAGTACAATCATTTATTAGTCATTGTCTTAGATTCTTGGTTTCAACGGTATTATGAACTTAAATATTCTAATTGATGTATTTTTTAAGACCATTACTTGCTTCTCAAACCTTGAAAGAAAGAGAGGTGAAGCTCACAAATCCAAGTTATTTGTATGAGGTAGGTACATATTATTATTTCTGAATATATTTGTATTCAAGCATTTTTATGAAATATCATCAAATGTTTTGTTGAGTTCAAACTGTTGATTCAAAAGTTTTTATATAATATTTTGATTAAATGTATTTTTAGAAAAAGGGGTGGTAACTTGTAATATTGTATAATTTAATGTACCTTTACAATTTATAGCATTTCATGATTTTTGCCTTGTTAGTATATTTTGTCTTTTGAACTAAACCACAAAGGGGGGGGATGTGCCACTTTTTGAAACCAAAAGTAAAACACGCATGATCTCAGCCTATAAAAGAGTTACAGCTATAAAATTTGGCACAGCAATTACTTTTGTTGAGAACAACATGGAACTGTGAAGAAACGGCGGCGGAACCGCCGCTCCCGCCTAAAACCGCCGTTTTCCCGCCGAAATTTTTTTTGCCTTTTCTCGCCATAATAGACAATTTTGAATTATCTGAGGTAAACTTTTTTTTTCAAGGCAAAAAAAAATTCGGCGGGAAAACGGCGGTTTTCGGCGGGAGCGGCAGTTCCGCCACCGTTTCTTCACAGTTCCATATTGTTCTCCACAAAAGCAACTGCTGTGCCAAATTTTAGAGCTGTAACTCTTTTATGGGCTGAGATCATGCGCGTTTTACTTTTGGTTTCAAAAAGTGGCACATCCGCCCCCCCCCCCCTTTGGTGATATTGCGCAAAAAAATGCTTAGGTACCTAATATTTCAATGTTTTTTTTTCATATAAAACCATAGTAAAACTATTTTTTTAGTCGATTTAACTATTAAACATAAACCTAGTATATTCACTAAAAAATACTCAGGTACACTGGTGGTAGGTGTTTAAAATCACTTGCTCTCTTGTGTGCATAGTGCCCTTTGATGGAAATGTTGCACGCAACTGAATAGGTCATTAACTTTGCCTGGGTTGACAATCAACTTGTACTAATGATTGTCATTTTAAAGACGAAGAACGAAGTCCATAAGACATCCAGTATTGAGATCTACTACCAGTGTGGAATACAAGAAACAAGGTAAAATAAAAAGCAGCAAAAATAGATTATTAAAGTATGAGTTGTGAAGAAGGAGGGGGTGGGGGGTTGATTTTAGTGATATTAATATGGAAGAATTATGCATGATAAAAAATCTTGAATTTTAATTATTTTGTGCTAATTATGATAGGTTTCTCGTATTCTCATGATTGAGATTACATTGATGTGATTTAATTAATTAACATCTCTTTCTTACCCTTAAGACTGAATTTTACGTTAAATTTATTAAAAGAAGTTTAATTTATCATTGATTGTGCCATCTCTGTATTTATGCATCGTATAAATATTAGATAACATTTGAATTTACTTGCCTCATGAATTCTCAAAAAAAAATTTAATTGGATCAAAACTCATGAAACATAATAAATTCGTTTCAAGTAACCTCTGGGAATGGTGACCCATAGTTTCCGCATAAATATAAACACAATACATCAGAAACCATAAAAAGGGTCATTTTATAATTTTTTCGCGTAGTTGTGTGTTACAGTTAAATGTTAAATGCTCTTACTAAGTCAACCTGTTCTTGATTATGGCCAAACTGACCCCCTTTAAACTTTTGGCTGTTTGAATATTTTTTTATTCAATAATATTATGTAATAAGATGATTGGTCAATCTGATTTTAGCATCTTTTTGACAAATTAACAATATAATGTTGATTTCCAGATTTTATTTTTTCATTCTGCGATAAAACTTTTTTAAGCGGAAGTGTTAGCTCCTGGTGGGAATATATATGAATGTATTTTAAAACCTAAAGTTAATGTTAATTAATATTACACAAAGATATATATTATGCTCGTACATTTTCAATTACGTTTTTACTAGTTGATTCAGGATTTTGTCTTTCCTCTAGTTTTTGTATTAGTGTTTGCACCCCTAGCATCAGGGGATTTGAATTCTAATTTTTAAAAGAAAAGCATAAACCAAGCTTTTCTAAAGAATATAATTCAATCGGCTTATTACTTGAAAATCATAATCTTCAGACAAAAAAATCACAACTTTATATAATAGGAAAACTAAATTTTCTAATAATTCTTTCTAATAAAAATGTTTTATTTTAGGACGAATATGTTATTAGAATTGTTGGCTCAAATCATAAAAGAACCTTGTTATCATCAACTTAGAACAAAGGTAGGCCTCGCAATTTTACTTAGATCTTCATATTTATTTAGTGGCATTAGATTTGTTTGCAGTATCATATCTACTTTTCAAATCTTTAATATATGTTTGTAGGTTAATTATAACCTTTCTTTTAGTTTCAACCTCTAAGTTAACTGTTTTTTGATTATTCTCTTAATTGGCTTTACACCTCTTTGAAACTTTTTTTATTTTCGGTATCACAAAAGAGCTCATTGTCTCTTTCCTTATTATCCTACTTATTAATAATACATAAAAATATTTTAGGAACAATTGGGTTACATTGTATTTAGTGGTTTGAGACGTTCAAATATTGTACAGGTATAAATAAAACAACTTTTATAAAGGCTCATTAATACTTAAGGAAAATAGAGCCTGGTAATTCTTAATTTTTTTAACTGCTCAGTTTAATATCTGAACAAAATGCGGCTAAAGCAGTTCGTCATAAAAAATGAATACTGTGGGAATGACTTTCTATCGAGCCAATACAGAATTGGATGAAACTATCTAGTACAATCAGACAAACACCCAGTATATAGGGAGTAAGGGAGGGGACAATGGGCAATTAATTCAATATAAGAGTTATCAAAGAAAGGGCATGAAATCCAGTTTAATCCAATAAATTTGTAGGAAACTATAAAGGGATTGTTAATTGAATAATAGATTTCCATAGCGTCATGTAAAGTGAAATCACAACTTGTTTTTGATGAAATATATTGAGGTTTTATGGTGTGATTTTTATATTACTAGATTATTGGACCCGGCCAGTTGCTAGCAAGAATATGACTGCCCCTTTTTATTCTGTTTATTTCCCTTGCCCCCACCTCCCTTCTCCCCGTCTGCTACATTCCAAACTAACACAACGAGTAGTTATTTCCCTTGCCCCCACTTCCCTTATCCCTTCTCCCCGTCTGCAATATTCAAAACATACGCAACGAGTAGCGGCATTTCATGCGCAAGTACCTAAACTCAGTCAGAAACTGCTAAATTCTTGCACATTCCCTTTAAGCCAGTACCCAAAGTCTAAGACTCCTAAAAATTGAATATTCGATCCATTGTCCCCTCCCTTACTCCCTGGACAGACACCCAGAATACCTAGATATTTATACTATACTATCTATCTTTCTTTCTATCTAGGGACTTAAAATTATTGTACAATCAGACAGACACCCAGAATACCTAGATATTTATACTATACTATCTATCTAGGGACTAAGAATTATTGTACAATCCGACAGACACCCAGAGTACCTAGATGAACGTGTTGAGAACTATATCCAGGACTTGAAAGATACTTTACAGGTATTTCAAACCTTTATTATGGAGGCATTTGGAGTCTTTAAAGAGACTATTTGCCTATTTTTATTGTTGATATGATATGTTTTATTAATCATTCCTTTGTCCCTTATACCTACCCACTTATTATCCAGGGACTATTTAAAAAAGAAATTGTTTACTCCGTAGTTTGTACAGAGTTATAACTACATATTTTATTTCTAAAGTTTAATTTTTACCACAACTTTTCATTTTGTGCATCCCCAAGTATTAATATACCTAATACTGTGTTACCGTAAAGTGGAACGCGTCCTTCAACCGTCGTTAAAATCTGTTATATCATGAAAGTTTTGATCGTGCCTTTCTTCATTTATATTTTCTTCAAAAGTCTAAACTCTAAATATTTGAGTTGTAGGTTAAGATTGCTTATTTATATTCTATAAACAAAATTTTAAAATGTGCTTAATCTTATTCATGAAACATAGTTCCTACCTACGCATCTACTAAATTATGTCATTCTTGTTTTTAAACTTAAATTGCTACAATTGGATTGTTAGTTTTATGTCTTTTTTTTATAAAAGGATTTATACACTTACATAACTGTTTGTGTCATAAACTTGTTGAGGTTTTATATTTAAGCATTTTATCCCAAGTTAGTGAAATTTTCTGAAATTATATCATGTATTTAAAAATTAATAATACATTACGTAAAGTTTTATTCTGAATTATTAAATCAATGATTTGTAGTTTTACTCAAGTTTCTCGGTACTTTTTCTTCATTCATAATTGAAGAATTCCACAATCATTTTTCATGTTATTGATTTTGCAGCACTACTTTATATAAATACAATCGCCAATCTCAGCTCTAAAGTTACTTCAGGAATGAATAGAGGGATTGGTGGGGGGGGGGGGGGGGGGGGTGGGACGTGGTCGTCCATTCACTTTATATTTTAGTGTTAAAAAATAAAAATGTAAAATAAATGTTTAGGGGTTGGGTGCAATTTTGTACAGGGGCTATTATATCTCTTGGGATTGAGGAGGTACATTCACCCAAAATAGTCATAATTCTTCACTTGACCTTTAAGAAGCACCATTTAAAAGGATTACCATGTGGGTCTAGCGGTTAGCGAGATTCTTCAGTACAGAAACACAAACTTGTATCCTGTATCTTTTATATTCCTATAATTGTCCATGTTAAGGGTATGAGCGATGAAGAGTTTGACTCTCACAAGGAGGCGCTGGCAGCCAAGAGACTTGAGAAGCCTAAGAAACTATCCACCAAGAATGGAAGATATTGGGCAGAGATCCTCTCTGAACATCTGCATTTTGATAGGGCTAATATTGAGGTAGGTATAAACCAATAAATGTATAATTATAGATGTATAACCCAAGCAATTACCTGGTTCCAGTGTTGAGGACCTTTTTTCGTCTGCTAGCAAATTGGTTTCTGTTCTTTTGTAGCAACTCGGCTGTGTTGATATTCCTCACGCTATTGTCTGATATTCTAAGATCCATTTGAAAGTCGGCACAGGGTCCACAGGGTGCGGACATTCCTTTACTTAACCCTTTCCTTCTCTATTGTTTTACTTTAATTTTAAACCTTAGCATTTGTCGAAAATTATTTTATCACACCGTGACATCTCCCTCATTTCTTAGACTAAAATACAAATAAATTTTCCATGGAAGTCTTACCTATTTATTTAATTTTTAAAAATCCTAACAAACACTTAGAGAAATTAGTTTTCTTAGTAAATATGGCGTCAAAAGGGGACTATACAGTACACGAATGAGAGTAAGTACTAGAAAGTTCCTTTCAGGTGTATTTCTAATATTATGTGTAAGTTAAACAACCTAGAATTTTAAATTTCTATAAGCATGTTTTAAGGTACAAAAAGGGTTTTGGTTCATCTTTGTACATAGTTTATTAACTGGTTGATTTAGTAACTGTTTAGTTGTGTTTTAAGTAAGAGATCATTAATGACAAGTATTGTATTATTCTATTGAATACTGTTTATAAATTAAGCTTTATTTTTTAAAAATGTAGTGGGCATTTTATGAAAAAGGCGTTTTTTGAGATAGGCGTTTTCTGAGATGGGCGTTTTTTGAGATAGGCATTTTCTGAGATGGGCGTTTTTTGAGATAGGCGTTTTCTGAGATAGGTGTTTTCTGAGATAGGCGTTTTTGAGATGACACTTGGTTTTTTGATTAAAGAAATAATACCACAGTTCTAAATATTTCTAGAGTTTTTAAACTGATTTTGGTGCAATTTCCAATTATTTTTATATCTATTGTTATTTGTTTGTGAGAACTATATCATATAAATTATTAATTTGCTTAAAAGGGTTAAGAAACACATTATAAGGGAATAAAGATAATTACAAAAACATTTTACTTCAGGGGATTTTGATAATTTTAATAACCTAAGTAAAAAGGTTTAGACTGTCTGCATTTAAATCATAAATAACCACCCCAGAATAAAACTGATATTTACTTACGTTGAAAATTTAGGTCTTTTTCTGTGCCCCAATTTAACCATATCCTATTCAAACGAACGCATATTTTTAAAAGAAATCTTTGCATTGTCTTTATTTTTGAAATATAAATGTTCTTTTTTAGGTTGAAGAATTGAGAAAATTTACCAAGGACGACATCATCAACTTCTATTCCAAGCATATTTGTCCTAACAGCTCAGACAGACGGAAACTGAGTTGCCATGTTGTATCTCATGCACCCGACGGGGCAGGAATGACAACTGAAACAGCCGCTAAACCCTCCTCCATCCACTGTATTAGTAATATTACAAGGTTCAAGGCGGGACAGCCGCTGTACCCCCTCGCCTCGCCTTACACGCCGCATGACAAATTGAAGAGAAGCAGCGTGGCGAATGAAGCGCCATAAGAAATGTATTATGTATCATGTTAGAAATATGACTTAAAGTATTTCTTTTGACAATTTTATAGGTTGCTGGTGGCCTAAAACTAACTTACTTTCCCTCATCATTGGAACCGACAAACATAACAATGTCTACAAAAAACATTTAATACAGGAAGTTTAATACGCGCATTTTCTTTAGGCTTGCGCCCATTACTACTTTTAGCGTAGACTTTTACAGATTATTTTCAGACGCGGCGCGCGTTGTTTGTTTTGTCTGTTTAAATGATGTGCAAACGTTTTAGGTTCAGTCGATATTTTGGCCGCTAGCAGCCTCTAAAATTGTCATAAAAAAAGGAATTCCTTCATATTTCCGACTTATCTAAGGTGGGTTCTTAAAAGAATAGAATCGGCTCTAGGATGACCGTATCATCAAAATCATTTTTTGAGAAAAATCTACCAATATTAAATTGAAATCTTCCAAAAAATCTACCTATCCCTTTTGAAATTAAATTTTGGCTTCTCTAAACCTAGTCATTCTAATTCTATATTTTAAGAACTTTCATTATTAAATTGTATTGAACCTTTAGGGTATTTATTATTGTTTTTTTCTCTTTGTTGTTATAATTATATTCTAAATTCATGACATGACTGTGCGATATATGATCATTAATAAAAATTTTAGTGTTAATTTTATTTGTTTGTTTGTTTGATTAGCCATAGTTTCTTAGGGTTTGGACCTAAGACTCCTGTAATTTTCATTACTATGTAGTAGAGCATCTTACTCTATAATTAGGTTATTTTCAATGGTCTGACATTCTATTTTTTCTCTATGTAATGTTGATAAATTTGGAATCGTGCACAAACATTTTTTATGGTTGTTTGATTTATTAAAGGGATAAGACAATGGCTGGTAATTTGATGTCTAATAATGATACACAAAATTATTCCTTCTGTAGATTAAAATTAGTGTTTGAACACTCAACTTAATAAATCAACCAATCAAAATTAACTAAATCCCAAAGTTGTTATGCTAACGAATAAGAAAACGTTATTATAAACTTTGAGGACTAGTGTAATAATAGCCAATGGTCGACCCCTCTCTCTGTGGAAAAAAGGGGTAAGGTTTTTCTTTCCAATCTCGGCTTTAATTGAATTTTTTTTTATTTTCGGGTAGGGGATGGTGGGATTATGCTATTAAGTTCGATTTTAATTTGTAAAAAAAACCTAAACAGTATCGGTTACAAATCGAGTTACAGATAAGAAGAGAGGTTGGGTTAAAAGTGTGAAATCAATAAGGAAGATGCTGTAAAAGATTATTTTAAAATTGCTGAATACACGGGAGTATTAAAATTTTATAATATTACCTTAATTTCCGAAGCCTCTATCTTTAAGATCTGTCTTATTTTTAGCTAAGCTGTGTCAACTATTATTTTCCTTGAAAATGACGGAATGTGGAATGTGTGGGGGGTGGTCAGCTGAATCTTAGTTTCCGATTTTGTACGTATCCCCCTCATCCTATCTCAATATTTACTACTAGCTAAAAAAAGCTTAAAACTTCCAAAATAAAATCAAAATTTGAAAAATTAAAATTTTGAATGTATTATAAGTCATCTTGTTATTTATTTTTATATTAAAGATGATATAGCTGAAAATATTGGGTTATCTGTCGTACAACTTCGGAAATTAAGGAACATATAGGAAAATAATTTTCAGTTGATCGTGGGTGTATAATCGATGTTCATTTGTTTATGCAAATTTGTTTTTTTACTAAGTTGAACCTTCTACAAATATCACATGAAGCTTGTAATCTCCGGTGGCTATTTGAAATTGTTGATAATTTGGTTATTATTGTGGCGTAAAGTTAGGTAAAATTTGTTTTTCTGAAACTAAATGGAAGTGGGTAAGAAGGGGGATGGAAGGAGGAAGTGTGTTTTGGGAAAATTTTAATGAAGAATTTTTTGTCAGAATCCTGGTCCCTTGACTCTGAGGATCTCGTTAACTCATGAACAATTAGGCCCTGTTTTTCAGAGGATATTCCTAATGGCTATATGAAGGTTCCAGACCATTTACTTATCTGTGTGTTTGTTGTTCTACATATGAACTGTATTTGAGAGTAAGTTTAGTTTTTTTTAGCTGAATTACTTGAACACCGATATTGCCGAGACTAACAGAGAAATGAGAGATGATAACACCTATTTAAACTATCACAGAGAATATTCAGACACAGTTACTAACTACACATCAGAATAAATGGTCACAACCAATTACGCGTTGCATCTGTATTTTGTCAGTTTGAAGAAAACCTATGGTTTTTTCCAGTATCGCTTCAAAACCGATAAATATCCGGTGGATTAGAATACTAAAGCATTAAGTGTTACATCGTATTATATCCAGTCTTCTACGAGTATAAAAAATGTAAATTTTTATATACACGGAAAGCTGCATATAATACAATGCGATAAATTGGGTATTCATTCCTAAACAAAAAACTGGATAGGAATATCATTCTCATTTAAACAAAAACTCATTTTTATGCTAAAAAGTGGTTTAATTTTGGTTTTTAAATTTCATTTATTTCCCTGGTATCATTTTTCTTTCTTTAATTAATTAATAAAAAATCTAAAAGCTTCCAAAAAAAAAAATCTTCTAAAAATGATACCAGGGAAATAACCGGGGAAATAAATGAATATTTACATCCACTATTTAAGGGGTCGTTTATATGGGAATGACTATTTCATATCTTAATATACATATTACATATAACTGAAGTGCAAAATTTAGTATGGTAGGTGCGCTGCTTCTCTATAATATTTGTTGAAACCAAAGTGGGTTTTAATTTTGTCCCTTTCTCGCAAAAATTGTCATTTCTAAACAAAAACACTCTTTGCGGTTGTGTTTGGTGATTTTAACTACATAAATTTCTTATATAAAACTTTGTCATAAATAGATTTTTATGGGTCCTCAAAAAATCATTTCTTCAGCGAATTATTGAGAAAAAAAAGTAAGATTGCTACAAAATATTAAGTGTGATGGGGAGAGTACTCTTCTTGCGGCTAGGGGCGAAACCACTAGTTTGAACAGAATCAAATGCTTTGCTTAAATCTAACTGCACAATCATTTTTTAAATATAACATTTTAAAACTGGTTTAATATTTTATAAAAGTAATAGGGTGTTTGTCTGTCTCTTTGTACCTCAAGCTCTAGCTAACCGCTGCACTGGACTGATTTAACTCTCCTTTACAGGGAAGCTTATCCCTTAATCTTACCATCCTCGAAAGTGGCATCTAGGAGCTACTTTAATTAATCACTAGCGGATGCGCCCCTAGCATCTAGGGGACCTATATTCAAAGGGATATAGAAGGGCAGAAAATAGCCTAAAACCATCACAGGACCTATAAGAAGCTTCACTGTATAGGAGAACCATATCGGTTCTGTGGTTAGCGATATCCTTCGTTACAGACAAAAAATGCTTAATCCTATTGTATAAAGTAGTAAGCGTTTTTTGTCTGTAACGAAGGATCTCGCTAACCGCTGAACCAATATTGTTCTCCTTTACAGTGAAGCTTCTTATAGGTCCTGGGAAGGTTTTAAACTATTTTTGGGGAGGGTGTCTTCACACCCATCCCAACCCCAAAAATATTTTTTTACTCTTTTAAAACTCAAATTTAAAATGGGATGAGGTCGACTTTTCCCCCTCCTACCTTAAGTGCCCCTAGAGGCTTCTAGGGGGCGCCGCTAGTTCTTTATAAAATAGGATATTGCTAAAATTTATTTCTATTTAAATGAGGAAAACGTGAAATAAATTTGTATTTTAAATAAAATCTAATTTGAATTTGTTGAAAAGATTTATTCATATGTAATATTTTCGTTACTTTTCTAAATCATTTGATTAAGGAATTAAAATCGCGTATACATCTGTTAATATTAATTTTAAAATGACCAAAAGCAGCCTTATGAAAGAAAAAATATATTATATATATATATCTATAATACAAAGTAGAACGATGTCTGTCCGTCTGTCTGTCTGTCTGTCCGTCTGTCCGTCTGTCTGTCCGTCTGAAGCTTAAGATCTCAGTAACCACTGAACCGATTGGGCTCTACTCTTCAGGGAATATACCTACTGGTCTTGTGATGGTTTTAAGCTATTTTCTTGGGGGGTGGGACACCCCCAACCCCCCAAAAAATTAAAATACCCCCCCCCCAGAAAAAAATTTTTTTTTTTTACTTTTTAAAAAAAATCTAAAATACGAAAAATTAAGTAGATCAAACCTCTTGGGGCAAAGCCCCTAGAGGCTAGGGGCGAAGCCGCTAGTCTATAATACAAAGTAGAACGATGTCTGTCCGTCTGTCTGTCCGTCTGTCTGTCCGTCTGAAGCTTAAGATCTCAGTAACCACTGAACCGATTGGGCTCTACTCTTCAGGGAATATACCTACTGGTCCTGTGATGGTTTTAAGCTATTTTCTTGGGGGGTGGGACACCACCAACCCCCCCAAAAAAATGAAAATACCCCCCCCCAAAAAAAATCTTTTTTTTTACTTTTTCTTTTTAAATCTAAAATACGAAAAATTAAGTTGATCAAACATAGCAAAGCCCCTAGAGGCTAGGGGCGAAGCCGCTAGTATATATATAATTGCTCTAAATTCTTTCTGATATAACCTATAATATGATACGATACTTGTTTTCTCAGTATGGCTCGGAAATAAATTTGATCCGGTCGAAATGAATCCGGTCTAGAGCTATACTACATCGTATTATAAAAACTTATGCGGATATTAAAATGAAAAATATAAGATGAAATAAAGTTTTGTTAGTCACGAGGGAATGGAGGCCTAGGTTGAAATAAATCAATTTTATGTTTTTTTTTTATTTTAATAATCGTGGTAAAACGTCTGTAATACGATGCTAAACGTGTTTTTTTTGTTTGGCTGAGAACCGGTTCTAATCAAGCAGATATTAATCGGTTTCGAAGCCATACTGGAAATACTTATCTCTGTAAAACTATATCACTAATATATTTTTGTAATATTAGAACTCAATAATAAAAAAAAATGACAGATAATTTGATAAGTACAACAGAAATATTCACTTTAGATGACATCAAAAGGTAAGTAAATCACTTTTACATTTTTTAAAAATTGTATATAAAACCAACAAACTGCATAGATTTTAATTTGAATGGTAACTTTATATCAGGTTTTAGGCCATTTTAAGTAAAGATATATGAAAGTGATGTTTATAGTAGATTAACCTTTAATGACAAAATAATCAAGATACTATAACTCATATATTGAAATTTTAGGTTCAGTGTTGTTAAACAACCGACCCTGCCCCTAATATTCGAAGATGATTAAAACTACTTTCCCGCTTTTTTTCGCCGCACTGTCAAATGTCTGTGCATGACACTGTTTAGGTTCAAAAATAGTTGTTTATCATATATGAATATTTTTCATGATTTTTTTTAGTGTTACATCCAGCCCTGAGGGTAAGGTGTTGCCTCCCGAGTTTTTATATTACATCATGGGGTTCTGGGCCTTCCTTACTGGAACCACAGGCTGCCTGGCAAATCTGCTCGCCATTTTTCTATTTATTGTTACACCAAAGGTAATAGTTATTTATCATATTTTCGTAATATTGTGAATGCTAGAAAGGATATTAAAATTATTTCAACAATTTTGGTCATGTGATCAAAATTTGAATTTTCCTTCTACTATTGCCCCCTCTGGGGGCGAAGTAGGTGGAAATTTAAATTTTTGTCACTTGACCTTAATATTGGTGAAATAATTTTGAATGACCTTTCTTGTATAAGCAATATTAATAAAATATGATACTTGGTTTTGTCTCATTCTCTATCTTTTTCTTAAATTCAAAAAAGTCTTTCAAAAAATTTACATCATCTAAGGGTGAACAATAAATATCTCTGTCTATTTTTCTCTATATTTCTTCCCCCTCCCCCCTCCCTCACTTTTCTGTCTATTTCCTTGGTCGATGACAAATTAATTCCACGCTGTATCACGGGATGGGGGCGTGATTGAAATGTGTAGTATACTCCTTTGATTAAACTCAATTTACGGGTTTTTATATAATTGCAACGTAGTTATAAGACTTTTGGTAGCAATAAATTGAGACGTTGGGTATCCCTCTAACTGAACCGATTTTTGATTAGTCAACGGTCTAAATTTGTCTCGGCCAGGATATGATTAAAAGCCTAAATCGGCCAAGGAATAGCCGAGTACAATATTTTTAAACTTAAAAAATTAAAAATAAAGAGCTAAATGATTTATTGCGTCTTTCTCTTTTTATCGACAGACGCACTTGGATATATTATTTTCATAATTAATTATATGTATTTCCCATGTTAACGTCACCTTATGTGTAAATTTGGTGAGCTACAGTATTGAGTAGCGTTGTTAAGTTAGGATGGAAGAATTTTGTAATGAAAGCAAAAGTGGGGTAGAGGATAAGGGATGGGGTAAAACGGGTTATCATAATGTTTTATTTTCTTGACTTTAAGTTAAACTCTATCATTTCCTTCTCTCTCTCCTCCTCTTTTGTACGTTCATTTATACAATAGAGATAACCTAGAGACAGCACAAGGGAATTTTGTTTACATAATGTATCAGCTATAAATTGTTGAATATCTTAGGTTAAAGCTTTCCTTGGGTGAAATATTTGAAGAAAATATTTCTTCCATCATATAATGTGAAGCGTATGACACAACATATAATAAGTTAGTTATAAATAATTTAATTTCTTATAATAAAGTTATCTTTCTAAAAATTATATCATTGCAAAATTTAGTTGCAAATAATGTTGCCTATAGGGCTGTATTTCATATACAACAAAAAGTGAACAAAGGTTTCTTTTTAAGAAAAAAATGGGGTCAGATTGACCATCTATGTCTAATGTTTATACCCACATCAAATATTAAATTATAACAATGTACAGTAGAGTGGATCAATTTTGGACATTGAATTTGTAATCAACATCTACAGTTTAAGTGTCATATAAGAAACCTAAATATAAAAAATTGATTTTGTCCTTGAAAGGAAATGGGGGGAAGGTGTTTTCATGCATTAAAAATTTTAGAAGTTTATTCTGGAGGTGCAACTTTTTTTCTTTCAAAGTATTGCTTTATGCATCTTTTTGAATTTGTCTTGTTGATTAATATAAGAATATCAAATTGGTTTTAAAAAATATTCATCCAAGCATGAAAAATCTTAAATTAAATGTAAAATCTCTTGGTTTTTCAATTTATTTATGGATTTTTCTTGCCAGGATCAATAGTTTTAAAAACAGATTTTTTATTCTTATTCTACTCTTCAAGACAAAATTGGGAAGGTGCATAAAGCTATACTTTGAAAGAAAATTAAGTGCCCCCCCCCAAAAAAAAAAAAAATTTTCCCCACAAGTGTCTTTCTAAAAGTTTACATGCATCAGCGGGCCTCCCCATTATTCAAAATATTTTCTTTTCATTTTTTGGTCTCTTATATGATGTTCAGACAGAAAGTGTATGTAGCACATTTAAAATTAGAAAATCATTGAAAATCAAGCCACTCTAATGTACAGCATTTATTACTCAATTCCACAGTACAAAATTATTCCTGTATTTAAATTTAACATATCATATAGGAAAAAATATTCTTGTATTTAAAATTAAAAATCATGTTGGAATTTTTTTTACAATTTTTAAATTTTTTAATAATGTACAGCAAATTATTTCCTTTTTATCTCATGTTTTGAAATTTATAAGATAGTTAGAATAAATTACAGAAATAATGAAAGATTTAAAGAAGAGAGCGTCAGGGGGGGGGGTCGAGGGGGGTTACCCCCCTCAGGAGAGGGGGGGTTGAGGGGGGTCTCCCCCCTCAGAAAAAGCTTGGGCTTAAATCTTCAACAAATTAAGAAAACAAAATTATTTTAAAAATTTCTTTTTTATGTTAAATATAATTATTTTTGTGACACTTGATTTTGAATGACAAAAAATGTTGAAATAAATATTACCCACTGTATGAAATGTTAAATTAGAAATCAATAATGATGTTGGAAAATTTATTCTCATTTTATACTCTGAAAAAAGGAATTGACAAAAAATAATAATTTTTATTCCAAACTTTTAAAACAGCATGCCTATTTCTTATTGGTTGACACCTTTATTAAAATAAAATAATGAATATTATTTCAAGACCAGAAATAAATTTAAAATAAATAATTTTCTTTCCCCTATATTTTTTATTCCAAAATGCCAAGAATTAATTTTGAAATAAAATAATTTTCTTTCCAATATTTTTATTCCTTTTTCTTATTGGACGTCATTTTGTGTCCAATGAGAGACTAGTGTTTAAATATTTTAAAGCTTATTACAGCATTTATTTTGAATATGATAATAGCAACATTCTCACATTAAATGTGATAAAATATAATATATTGTTCAATACCATACTATAAATTAAGGGATCTAAACGAATAAGACATGAATGATTAATTAATGCACATCGCAATGATGATAAACAAAATTACCCCTTCTATAGATTTATATTATTGTCTGAAATGAATGAACACTAAACCTAATGAATCAACCATTCAAAGTTAAATAAAAATTTTCAAGCCAATAAATAAAAAATCATCATTATAAAACAGTCCAATGTCCCCTCTCTCCTTGAATAAAGTAGTAAGTTATATGTGTGTGTCTGCTAAGATATTCTTTACAGCTAGACCATTCGTTTAATAATTTTTATAGAAGTTTTATAAGAATCCAGGGAAGATTTTTGCGGGGGAGGGTTAATTGCTACAACCCCCCTCAAGGAAAAATACCATCCACCCTAAAAAAAATTATCAAACAAAATTTAAGTTACTTATAATAAATAAGTTGCTTATATCAGTTACCAGCAACATTATTAACTTAAAGTAGCCTAATGCTGCTTATATAATAATTCTATTAATGGTTATCTGAAACGGGGTTCTGTATCTCTACCCCTTTGACTTTGTTTAGTTACAAACTCCAATCAACTATCTGTTGCTGAACCTGAGTATTTTTAAACTCTTCTTTATATCAGTTACAAGCAACATAATTAACTTAATGTAGCTGCACTGCTTATATAATAATTCTATTACTGGTTATCTGAAACGGGGCTTCTGTATCCTCACCTTGTTTAGTTACGATATCCAATTAACTATCTGTTGCTGAACCTGAGTATTTTTGTAACTCTTCTTTATATCAGTTACAAGCAACATAATTAACTTAATGTAACTGCACTGCTTATATAATAATTCTATTACTGGTTATCTGAAACGGGGCTTCTGTATCCTCACCACTTGTCCTTGTTTAGTTATGAACTCCAATCAACTATCTGTTGCTGAACCTGAGTATTTTTGTAACTCTTCTTTATATCAGTTACAAGCAACATAATTAACTTAATGTAGCTGCGCTGCTTATATAATAATTCTATTACTGGTTATCTGAAACGGGGCTTCTGTATCCTCACTTGTTCTTGTTTAGTTACGAACTCCAATGAACTATCTGTTGCTGAACCTAAGTGTTTGTGAACTCTTCATATCAGTTACTAGCAACTGGGTTCTGGCTTTAAATGCTTATCACAGGTAAAAAACTTTACGCCACAAAATTAGGAAAGTTGGTAAAACAAATGAGTGACATAGAAACAGGCAGAGCAAGTGATAATTAGCTTTATAGAATATGCTGCGAGTGGTAAAAAAAAATACAAACCGACAGAGGGAGGAGATTATATTATAAAATATTATATACAGGGATCTTAAGGGACAAGACAATATATGATTGATGTATATTACACCAACTCAAAATTACCACTTTTTTTGAAATTCAATGGGCGCGCTATTCCAACCCATTTCTTTTATGATATAATGACCACTGATACCAAAAAAAGTGTTCTGTTCCCTGGGGGAGAAATTCTATTTTCTTTCAAACCATGGCTTTAGATACCTTACTGAATTTGTCTTGAAGAGTAGATTAAGGATCAAAAAACGGTTTTTAAAAATACTGACCCTGGCAAAAGTTATCCTTAAATTAAATAACTGCCAAAATCAGCTGATTTTGCTAAAATGGCCAAAATTGTCAGTCTTTTGAGGATAACTTTAGCCAGGGTCAATATTTTTTAAAATCGTTTTTTGATCCGTAATGTACTCTCCAAGACGCATTCAGGAAGGTGTATAAAGCCATGGTTTGAAAGAAAATAAAATTTTTTCCCAGGGGGGACCCTTCCCCTTTTTCATGAAAATCGAAATTGACATATTGCTGAAAAAAAGCTACCAGAACACTTTTTTTTGTTTCAATAGTTATTATATCATAAAATAAATGGGTTAGAATTGGGTGCCAAATTTTTTTGCATATTAAAGGACGCCTGCAAGAAATAACACGCTTTAACTGCTGAAAGACTGCCACAAGAAGACCCAATACCCCAAATTATAAGCCTTCAGCTTCAATAACAAAAAAGTTCTAGGCATTTCAAAATAGCATTTTATGTACAATGGAATTTTTGAAAGATTTCCAATGCTCATAAAAGAAAAAACAATATTAAATTACGTTGCCTAGACATAAAATTATAACCTTATCTTTGTCAGAAACTCAGATTGCCTGTAACTGATTACATTTTTACAATAAAAACATCACATTTCATAGTCAAAATCTATGAAAAAAATTCGATTTAAATTGCATTTTTAAACGAAAATCATAGCGGAAACAAAGGGGTAAACTAATACAAGCTTAGCTGTGATTGGTTGTTAAGCTGATTCAGCCTTCTGATTGGCTACAGTACATTCGGTACAACGCAAGTAAAACTTAATTTTTTTTAATGATTTTGATTATAAGAATTGGTATTTTTATTGTAAAAATATAATTAGTTACTGGAAACCTAAATTTATGACAAAAATAAGCTCATAATTTTGTTTCTAGGCCACGTAGTTTAATTTTAAAGTTTTCAACATGAGCATTGCAATTCTTTCAAAATTTCCATTGTACATAAAATGTCATTTTAAAATGCCTTGAACTTTTTTGTTATAGAAGCTGAAGGCTTCAAATTTGGGGTATTTGGTCTACTTGTGGCAATCATTCAGCAGTTAAAGCGTGGTATTTCTTGCAGGATTCCTTTAAGTCATTCTAATGTATATTTTTCATGATGACAGATTAAGAAATAATCCATCTCCTAGAATATTCAACAATTTTTTACAGTCCAATGTCCGCTACTTCCCACAATTTTTAACAATTTTTTGCCTTTTGACCTCACCTATATTATAGAGAATGGATTTTGACCCCCTGGTTGTGCAAGGCAAATGCTTTTGGAATGACGTTTGTAGGTAATATTGTAGGGCAGATATGGATATACAATTTAATGGATATTAAGACAGGGGGAAATTGTCGTCAATTTAGCTTGCTATCATGGAACTCATATATTGGTCTTTTCTGTCAGCAAGCAGGAGGGGAACTAATGGGCTAAACTGTATGGAAGGGTGGAATCATTATTTTAGCTCACTGCAAGTTTCACTTTATTAGAGAACATAAAAATCTTGTGTAAGATCCAATAGATATATAATGTATCCATTAGAGCAGCTAACCTACTATAAGATAATTGTTTTAATATGCAAGCGAAAAAAAATGTATGAATTGCTTACAATTGAAAAAGTTGTAAGGTTTATTGTCTTAATATCTAATCTGAAATAATTAAGTTCTCCTTTTCAGTGAAGCGTCACATAGGCAACCGGGAAGGTTTTAGGCTAGAAATTTTTAGATTTTAGACTTGGGATAGTTTTAGGTTATTGTTCCTGCCCACTTTGAACTAAAATAGGTTAATAAAAAAATAAACATTGACTTTAAATGAATTTTGTGAATAATCAATGCTACCATCATTGTTAAAATTTTTTTGTTTTAGGTACAATTTCTATAGTAACACTGGCTGTTCTAGCTTTCCAAAGATTTATGATGGTCACGCAGGAAAACTTATTTATGGAGTAGCTATACGCCTTTCCCCTGCTAATTTTATGCTCTTAGGTGTTTTTATGTGCACGACTTTGAGGGAAACCAACAAATTATTACAACAAATATACAAAATCCGGATCATGGAAAGAAAACGAAGTAGTGGGTTTCGTCGCATTTTCACAGTAGCTATAGATAGGTTATTTTAGGTTAGGTAAATATTAATGATTGCACTGCCACGCAGGGGCTAATAATAGGAGAAAAGCTACTGTGAAAATACGACGAAACCCGCTACTTCGTTTTCATTCCATAATGCCAAAAGCCCCCTACCTTTAAAAGAGAAGCTACTATAAAATAAGTTTTGTTCCTTAGGACAGACCATTCCCTTTGTCCTCTGATATTTCTACAATAGCCACCATGGCATTCATCTGGATCTACACCTTTCTTATTGCATCTCCCCCTCTCTTTGGCTGGGGGGAATTTGGGTAAGTATTCATTTAGTTGGTCTATTCAGATGTTTTTTTTCAGTGATATGATAATTACATATGGTTTTGTTTAATACTTTTAAAAAAAATTCGCTTTTTATTGTTCCTGGGGTGGTACCCTGACCCACACTAGTGCTACACAAACTCATAAAAATGATATTTTTAGTTTCATTTATTCTTTTTTTTATCCACTGTCTATTATTAAAAGTTGTTGTGAAAAAAATTCATGTTATTTTTTTAGTAGCGAAGCTACTGTAAATTGTAAAAGTAATGTATATTTAACTTTAGGAAGAGAGAAAGGGGGGAAGGCGAAATTTAATTTGTAATTTTTATATGAAGGTTTCAGTTATCTTCAAAACAATTTCAAACCTTCCCTGGACATATAAGAAGCTTAACTGTAAAGGAGAACCATATCGGTTCAGCTATCAGCGAGATACTTATCTACACACTGATACACAGACATACAAACACATTATCTGTTACATCTATATGAGGATTGCTTCGTCTCTATAAAATGTGTTAGTCCTTGTTAAAAATATAATTAATTTATTCCTGTTAATTAATTAATTAATATCCTTTGAGTTTTTATTTATTTTCTAGCAGGTTGTATAATTGTAATCAAAGGATTTTACAAAAAAAATACAATAAAACAATAGTTTTTTTACTATACTATAGCAATAAAAAGTCAAGCATTGCAAGTTTCTTAGAGCATACTTAAACCATTGCATTGCATTGTATATCTCATTTACAGTTTAGGCTAGTATGATAGCATCAAAATTTTGTTTATCTCTAAATTGAAAAGTACTATGAAAGAAAAAATTTGGGTAATCTAAAATCTAACCTGAAACTATTGTTCTATGTTTAATTAAAAGATATTTATAGCATCTTCATCGGAGCTATTTGAAATATTTCCGAAAATGTTTTAGTAGACTTGGCTTTTTTCGACGCTATTGGCTGATATTCAAAGACCCAATTGTAAGTCGACACAGGGTTCAAGGGGTATGGACATATAATCATTTAACCCCTTACCCCACTTTTCTTTTACTTTAATCATTAAGAAAAAACAGGTTACGCATATTAATATCAATCAAATTAGGGGCAATTATTAGTAAAGAAATTATCATCTAAAATTTTATATATATCATGTTATTATCTGTTAACAGACATGTGCTGATGTTCATAAAGCTCTTTATAAAAATATAAAAATGACGCCATATATTTTAACTAGTGGTTGCGCCCCTAGCATCTAGGGGCTCTATATATTCGAAGGGTAAAAAAAGCATAAAACCACACCCCGACTTATTTTGAAAAATTAGATAGCCTAAAACCATCTCAGAGCCTATAAGAGGCTTCACTGTAAAGAAAAACTATATCGGTTCAGCGGTTAGCGAGATCACTCGCTACAGACAAATAAAGCTTATTACTTTATATTATAGGATAGTCCATTATTCTAATATGACGTAATTCGGGATTTTCCTGCCAAAAGTTTTTTTAATTTATCCCCTTTTTTTAAGGCACTAAATTTTAAAATCTTTTTGCAGTAAAATTCTTAATCTAAGGGTTCCCGGTTCAAGCCCCGCCACGTGCAAAATTAACTCTGATGAATTGAGCCATACTGATGAGCCCTAAAAGGGCGAAACACTGTGTCTGGATATTCTAATATGACGTAATTTTTCATAGGCTTTATAAAGAGCTTGATTACTTATAAACCCTTGCTATTGTTTCAGATTGAACACTTTAAAAGTTTCCTGTGGAGTTGTTTGGGATATAACCAAATCATTAGATTCAAGGAAGGTACAAAAATAAATAAATTTAATTAACAAGGTTTTTGTTGTTTTACAAATTACTCATACTGAGAACTTTATTTATATTTTAATTAGATTCAGACAGATGAAATGTATAAAATAAAATAAAAACATAGTTTCAATCAAATATCAGCGTTTAAAATAATTAAAGAACAGTAAGAAATCAATTGAAAGAATGGCAAAAATTAAAAGATGCGGGGGAAAAAGATCGTTAAATTGGGAAATAAAAAAGGATTAGAATTTGTCAATATTGTGAGAGATTCTTGCATACCCTGATAAAATGTTTCTCCCAGCTGGCTAATATAGCTATACCCCCCATATCCCTCCCTTATAACTTTACCCCTTCCCCTCCCCTGACCACGAACGAACTTATTGGCAAATGTTTGATGACTCCATTAGCAACCAGCAACCTAAATTGAGGACAAAATCCACGTATTCTATATCCTTTGAGATAAAACAGAACCTAGTAATAGTGTCTAACTTTTTATCTTTGTGACGTAACAAAAATCGAAGGATGAGAGGGGAGGTGGGAAAGGAAACCCCTAAAAAAGAGATGGATTTTTGTTACGTCACAAAGATAAAAAGTTAGACACTATTACTAGGTTCGATAAAACACTCTGAAAAATATGAGCATTTCAGACAGACAGACTCATGACTTGACTAGTATTAGCAATGCCATTTATGTGAAAATTTTCTTTGAAAACAAATACTTGTAAGAATTTGTTGTTTAGATGACGTTCATAGCTTACATATACATACTTGGATTCCTTCTTCCTTTGATGATTATTGTCTTCAGCTACTCAAAAATCATCAGTGCTGTTAAAAATGTAAGTTTTTTCAAATATCTAAAAAAGAATAACAATACAGGGTTGATCTTCCACATGAAGTACAAGGGGATGTGGGTGGAGGCATAATGGGATGTCACCCCTCTTTAAAAGTTTTACCGTAAAAATATTATTGGGGGTGAGAAAACTAAAACCCCCCAAAAAAACATTCAAGCTCTTCCGAAAAAGCCCTTGTTTCAGGAAATTAGTCAATTTAACATTTTAAATCAAATTTGATGGTTTATAACTCCCCCTTCACTTTCTAAAAAAAAGCAAATGGATGAATTAACCCCCCTCACCCCCCCCCCCCCCACTGCAAATGTTAATTAGCACACCTGTGGAAATTTTGTCCCCCCTAAAAAACTTTTACGTCCTTGAATTTACTTATTTGCCATTATCCTCTACCTGTTCTGATTCCAATTAGTGATAATATTATAATTTTTACAATTTAAAGATGTAAATGATCACTTTATTTATTTATGTAAATGTATTTATACAACTGATCAATTTGACCAAAAATGGAATTTAATTAGTTTGTTTACTCTTGTAGATAAATAAAACACTTGTAGTAGGTTAAAAGACATTTAAAATTTGGAGGATTATCAATTAATTTAAGATTTTCTCTTCCTCATTTAATTAAAAACATCTTACCTACCTACGCAATTTCAAAGAATTTTTTATATATATAATGCTAGCCCCTATCATCTAGGGACGTCTTATTGAAAGGAAGAAGGAAAGAAAGCCTAAACGACGCTAAGACCTAAATTTAAATTAGCCTATACTGACCCTTTGCCCTACATTTATGAAGTTTTCCTAAAATGGGGTACTTAATCGGTTCAGTGGTTAGCGAGACCTTCAAAAAAATCTTACTACTTTTTGTAAGAGGACATAGAAAAATTCCTTCATTTTAATATATATATAAATTCTGATAGTTTTCATTTTTTCCGGCCATCGCAGCCACCAAATTTGAATCCTTAGTCGCTGGTAGACTAAGCCGCCCTCAGCTGGAGACAACTGCAAAATGTTTCCTAATTATGAAACAGATTTTGAAAATCTGCTTTAATATTTTAGTCCGGATTGAACAACATGACAGAAAATGATTCCAGAAGAAAGGCAAAGCTTCAAAGAGACAGAAAACTGACAAAAATGGTCATAATTATGGTAGCTTTATATTTTTGAGTAGCGCAGCTACTCTTTATTTACCTTGTCTGGCTGTCCGTCATTTCTTAACGCAATTGACAAACTTGATTATCTGGGCTGTTATTAAAGATACACGGCTGAAATTTATTTGTGAAGATTCCTTAAACTTACGAGCTTATTATTTGGTCCGTTAGTTTGTCAGTCATGCTAAAAAATACTGATACTAAAACATTTAAGAACAAATATGAAAGGTTTCGTGTTTTTTAAATAAATTTATTCTGGATAATTGACCGCTTAACATCTGCGCTTTAAGTCACTCTGTCTAATTTTTTTCTCCATTTTTTGTGCTTTGCTGCTTATGGATGTTGTCATCCTTGTTTTTTTTATATTTTATGTACTATTTCCCTCCCAAACACGTTTTGAAGTACACTTTGTAGGAAGTTGGTGAAACTTTTTAGTATTAATTCTATCTAGTGATCTTACACTTTCAACAAACACGTCATTCAATGTTAATTCCATGGATAATTTATATTTACTGATTATAGTGTTGTTTTACATTTCACATCTATCTACAATTGAATTAAAAAGGAAGTTTCCTCAAAGTGTATAGTCAGAACCCCCTTCCCTTATTTTTCAATACATTGAAAATAAGAGGGAGGGTTAGTTTGTTTGTAGAGTTTTACAGGTTAGATTAGTGAGTACTGGGTAGCAATACAGGGTTAGGACACCGAAAGTAAAAGGAGAGGGGTGGGGTCAATATAGTTCATGAATGAGTTAAATGAATCAGTCTGTATTAAAAATATTGTATTTGGTTTATCGAGGTATTTTAAATAATTTTTTTTTCAAAATTAACATATTTAACTACTTTAAATTCATCTTATTTAAGCCGAATGTAAATCACTATTATTTACCATTTTGTGTTGCTTTGACTTTAACAAAATATTTGGTTTAGCTTGGTGGATATCTGATCATATGGTTCCCCTACGCTTGTGTTAGTATTGCTGAATCAGCTGGGTAAGATTTTTATATCTGATCATATGGTTTCCCTACGCTTGTGTTAGTATTGCAGAATCAGCTGGGTAAGATTCTTATATCTGATCATATGGTTTCCCTACGCTTGTGTTAGTATTGCAGAATCAGCTGGGTAAGATTCTTATATCCAATCATATGGTTCCCCTACGCTTGTGTTAGTATTGCAGAATCAGCTGGGTAAGATTCTTATATCTGATCATATGGTTCCCCTACGCTTGTGTTAGTATTGCTGAATCAGCTGGGTAAGATTTTTATATCTGATCATATGGTTTCCCTACGCTTGTGTTAGTATTGCAGAATCAGCTGGGTAAGATTCTTATATCCAATCATATGGTTCCCCTACGCTTGTGTTAGTATTGCAGAATCAGCTGGGTAAGATTCTTATATCCAATCATATGGTTCCCCTACGCTTGTGTTAGTATTGCAGAATCAGCTGGGTAAGATTCTTATATCTGATCATATGGTTCCCCTACGCTTGTGTTAGTATTGCAGAATCAGCTGGGTAAGATTCTTATATCTGATCATATGGTTCCCATACGCTTGTGTTAGTATTGCAGAATCAGCTGGGTAAGATTCTTATATCTGATCATATGGTTCCCCTACGCTTGTGTTAGTATTGCAGAATCAGCTGGGTAAGATTCTTATATCAGATCATATGGTTCCCCTACGCTTGTGTTAGTATTGCAGAATCAGCTGGGTAAGATTCTTATATCAGATCATATGGTTCCCCTACGCTTGTGTTAGTATTGCTGAATCAGCTGGGTAAGATTCTTATATCTGATCATATGGTTCCCCTACGCTTGTGTTAGTATTGCAGAATCAGCTGGGTAAGATTCTTATATCTGATCATATGGTTCCCCTACGCTTGTGTTAGTATTGCAGAATCAGCTGGGTATGATTCTTATATCTGATCATGTGGTTCCCCTACGCTTGTGTTAGTATTGCTGAATCAGCTGGGTAAGATTCTTATATCTGATCATATGGTTCCCCTACGCTTGTGTTAGTACTGCTGAATCAGCTGGGTAAGATTCTTATATCTGATCATATGGTTCCCCTACGCTTGTGTTAGTATTTCTGAATCAGCTGGGTAAGATTCTTATATCTGATCATATGGTTCCCCTACGCTTGTGTTAGTATTGCTGAATCAGCTGGGTAAGATTCTTATATCTGATCATATGGTTCCCCTACGCTTGTGTTAGTATTGCAGAATCAGCTGGGTAAGATTCTTATATCAGATCATATGGTTCCCCTACGCTTGTGTTAGTATTGCTGAATCAGCTGGGTAAGATTCTTATATCTGATCATATGGTTCCCCTACGCTTGTGTTAGTATTGCAGAATCAGCTGGGTAAGATTCTTATATCTGATCATATGGTTCCCCTACGCTTGTGTTAGTATTGCAGAATCTGCTGGGTAAGATTCTTATATCTGATCATATGGTTCCCCTACGCTTGTGTTAGTATTGCAGAATCAGCTGGGTAAGATTCTTATATCTGATCATATGGTTCCCCTACGCTTGTGTTAGTATTGCAGAATCAGCTGGGTAAGATTCTTATATCTGATCATATGGTTCCCCTACGCTTGTGTTAGTATTGCAGAATCTGCTGGGTAAGATTCTTATATCTGATCATATGGTTCCCCTACGCTTGTGTTAGTATTGCAGAATCAGCTGGGTAAGATTCTTATATCTGATCATATGGTTCCCCTACGCTTGTGTTAGTATTGCAGAATCTGCTGGGTAAGATTCTTATTTCTGATCATATGTTTCACAGAAATTAAACACGGAGGTGTGAAACAATTTGGGGGTTAAAAAGGTCGAAAGCAGACCTTTTTAATTTATTATGTAACTATTAATAATAGATATCTTTAATTTATTGTATACCAACGTTGGAAGTTGGTAAAAATATTTTAATTTCGTCGATTAATGCTTGTTTTTCCAGGTTTTCCAATTAAAAAAAGTAAAAGGACAAGTAAAAATCTTTCATTATAAGCATAGCATTATTAATTTACATGATCAATTTACATTGACCTCAAAATTACAATGATAAGTTAAACAAGTGGTGTATTTTTTAGATATTCACCCTATGATGAAACAACCTGGTACATTCATGCTATTCCCACCATTCTTACTAAAGTAAGTTCTATTCTTTTTTAGTAGCGAAGCTTTTCTATAATTAGGGTCGGTCCGACCGTCCGTCCCTACGTCCGTCCGAAACGGATAGCTTTTTTTGTTAATTTAGGCATGTTAGAATTGTCCTATCGATTTTAACCTTTGCATGGTGATTTATTAGTAGTTAGGTACGAGTTAGAAAGCGTAGCAACTCTATAATCATTACCAGAATGTCCGTACGTCCATTTTAAACATGTTGATTTTTTTACTTTTTTAACAACAAATTTTCATGTGATTTAATTATCCGATTGATCTGATTTTTGTTATATTGATTCCTGGGACAACAAAGTACAATATTATCAGCGAAGCAATTCTATAATCCTAAAAATGTAAGTATGTCCATAAACATTATCCTGTATCAAGCAGTTTTTCAACAAATTTACTTACAATTTTGCTTCGACTCTTATACTTTTATATTCTGATTATTCAGTTCTGACATTATACAAGTGTTAATGTCCCTTTGTCCTACCGTTTCAGTGCTTCGCTTGGGTCCATTTTTACAAAAAAACATTGAATATTTAGACTGCCATTTTACATATGGAAGTCTCAAATTGTGTATGTCTTATGTGCAAGTACTCTTTAATTCTTTAATTACTTGAATATATAACAAAGGATTTTCCGTGAATAAGACGAAGAAAATCCCTCAAAAAATCAGCATGTTACGTCATAAAAAGGAGGGATTATCCATCTCTTTTTTAGGGGTTTTCTTTCCCACTCCTCCTCTCCTCGTCCCTAATTTTTATGACGTCATTGAGTGAATTTCTTCGTCTTCAGAAAAAAAGAAAATAATTATGAAAAACCAGATGTTATAGAATGTTAAAATACCGACTGACTGACGTGTATCACTAAGAGTATCTTTACTTCTAATTTTTTTTTAGTTCTGTAATAATATTTTAGACTTGTGTTTGTCTGGATCCAATTATATATCTTGGTTTCAACCCTCAGGTCAAAATTTTTTTCATTTACTAACTGCTTTGTCCCTGGCTTTTAGGAGTGGTAGGGTAGAAAACGGTCTAAAACCATTCTAAGATTCAATTATGAAAATAAGAGACCATAGAACCACACCAGGACCAATGTAAAGCTTCCTTTAAATGGAATACTCAATGTGTACCGTAGTTATCGAAATATTAAGCTCAAGACCCAAAACCTTCCTACTTAATATTCATGTTTTAACTATGGACAAAGCCCCTATTATCCTGTTGTGACGTCATAAATTTTAGGAAAGGGAAAGGAGAACCCCATTTCTCCCATCTCCTATGAAGAGATTTTCTTCCCCCCTTCCCTTCTCCTATCCCGAAATTTATGACGTCACAAAAGGACAATATTGGCTTTGTCAACTATGTAAATATGAAGACGCTGAAAGTCGCCCAATGGGACGTCATAAAAATAAGGGATTATGCATCTTTATTTTAGGGGATTTCTTTCCCACATCCGCATCCCTCATTTTAGATTTTTTTTGATTGACTTTCTTCGTCTTCTGTAAATATATGTATGTTTTTGCTTTATTTAGTTCCAAATAGAAATCATCCGCTTTTTTGGATACGATAGAACCCAAGAGTCTACCCAAATCACACAGAACACCACACTATCAAGCAAAGGAATAATGCTTAATTAGAATAAAGAAAATCTAAATAATGTGATAGATGTTTTATACTTAAATGTGCTCTATAATGATGGAAATTTTTACAAAAAATGAGGTCTTGATTTATTAGGTATTAAGTAAGTCCCATTTTCCCATACAGTTTCTATTACAAAAAGGTATTTGGGATCTGGTTTCTTTTTTAATTGTTTAAAGTGTTAACAAAAGCGTTTTATCTAAATATAATTTGCCTAATACAGTTGTATTAAATATCCATTATGCTAAATTAATTGAATGTAAGTAAACCAAGTTTTTTAGTTTTTTAAAAAGATTCTAAGAGTTTTCTTAGCCTTATTTATCTATAATACAAAGTAGAACGATGTCTGTCTGTCCGTCTGTCCGTCTGACCGTCTGTCCGTCTGTCTGTCTGTCCCTTAAGATCTCGGTAACCACTGAACCGATCGGATTCTACTCTTCATTGTATCTACCTATTGGTCCTGTGGTGGTTTTAAGCTATTTTCTCGGGGGGTGGGACACCCCCAACCCCCCCAAAAACCAAAAAATCCCCCCCCATTTTTTTTTTTTTTTTTTTTTGTAAGGAGATTTCCATGGTCCTTTACGATTAACGCAATAATTTTTTTTTATCACCTCTTGGGGCAAAGCCCCTAGAGGCTAGGGGCGAAGCCGCTAGTTTATATATATGACAGGCTAAGGATCCATAACTTCTAGGCTAGACAAGGGACTTATGTATGATTTGGCTCATTGGCCAGAGTTTTGACGTGATATAATGTGACTCTCTATGGAATTTTTTACTTATACTTTTCATGATTGAGAGTAGTCTTAATTATTCTTTAAAATCTAAATAAGCGAGTTAATTTAGCTGACAGCCAACGGAACCTTGTCAGGGCAACGGCAAGCAACAGGTAAAAATATCAATTAGATTCCCGTAGTTATATCTATCTATTGTATAGGTATACTGTTATGTAAATAGGATAGACGTTCAAGCTTTTTATTAAAGAAGAAGAAAGTCCCTCAACGAGGTCATAAAAATGAGTAATGAGGAGAGGAGGAGTGGGAAAGAAAACCCCTAAAAAAGAGATGGATAATCCCTCGTTTTTATGACGTAACATGCTGATTTTTTGAGGGACTTTTTTGGTCTTCTTTTTATTTTGAGGGAGTTAAAATGTTGGGTTTCAAAGGTTTAATGAAGTTTTTAATATTATGAAGGGGTAAAAGTTTGAGGGGGATAAACACCCCTTCACCCCACCCAAATCCTTAAATGAAACTGTTTTAAAATGATTTCATATTTTTTTTAAAGCGAAGCTTTTCTACAATTAGGATAGGTCTGTCCGTCCGTGCGTAATTGATATATCTTAACATAAATCTAGGCGTTTTAGAATTGCCATATAGTTTTAAAACTTTGAATAATGATTCCTTTAATGATTTAGAAAGCGTACCAACTCTCTAATCGTTTTTGACGACAATTTTTGAATGATTTAATTATCCTATTAATTTTTCTTGAATAATTGTCCCAAGGACCACAAAATTAAGTATCAAAAGCGAAGCATTCTATTTTCAAGCCATAGGAATGTAAGTATGTCCTTAAGCAATAATTAACTTCACAACAATTTTGTTGAGACTTATAAATCAATATTCTGCTTATTAAGCTCTGACACTCTACAAGTGATAATGTTCGTTTTGATTCTAGAACTTCGTTTTTGTGGATATTGTCATCCTTGTTTTTATACTTTTAACATTTAGGTCAACCATGATTGAGACTACAGAACATTTATAAACAAACAATGAAAGCATTTATTCCGTTTTCTGGAAGTTTTTTATTATTAGTATCAAATTTAATCATATAAAATTAATTAAATGTGTCTTAATATGTACATATCAAATATAAAAAATCATATATTTGGTGTTTTTTTTCTAATAAATACGAGTAAAAAAATGATAATTTGTACTTAAATTTTATTTGTATTTGTACTGTTTGTTGAAGATTCTTCGTTTGAATTGTTTTTGTGTTGAGCAAATTTGTGACTCAGATAGTAAAATGGAACACTAACTCCTAAAAAGAAAACTATAATTAAAAACTTGAACACTAACTACTAGACAGGAAATAGATATTACGAAAAATTTATTTTGAAATTAAATTTAGCAAGACATCTGTTGGGAATTGACTATCAAATTTGAAGTTCATTTGTAACTTGTAGAAAAGCTTTGATTTTCAAATAGCATTGCAATTCTCATAATAAAGTAAAAGGAGGTCTGTGTATCTGTCTGTACTGAAGTATCTCCAGGGAGTAAGGGAGGGGACAATGGATCGAATATTCAATTTTTAGGAGTCTCAGACTTTGGGTACTGGCTTAAAGGGAATGTGCAAGAATTTGAACACAGTAATAGTGTCTGGCTGATTATGACGTAACAAAAAAAAATTAGCCAATGAGAGGCCACTATTAATTTTACCATTGGTCAATAACGGCCTCTCATTGGCTAATTTTTTTTGTTACGTCATAATTAGTCAGACACTATTACTGTGTTCTAAGAATTTAGCAGTTTCTGACTGAGTTTGGGTACTTGCGCATGAAATACCGCTACTCGTTATGTATGTTTTGAATATTGCAGACGGGGAGAAGGGATAAGGGAAGTGGGGGCAAGGGAATTAAACACTTGTTGTGTTAGTTTGGAATGTAGCAGACGGGGAGAAGGGAGGCGGGGGCAAGGGAAATAGACAGAATAAAAAGCCGGATCTAATAATCTTGTAATATAAAAATCACACCAAAAAACCTCAATATATTTCATCAAAAACAAGTTGTGATTTCACTTTACATGACGCTATGGAAATCTATTATTTAATTAACAATCCCTTTATAATTTCCTACTAATTTATTGGATTAAACTGGATTTCATGCCCTTTCTTTGATAACTCTTATATTGAATTAATTGCCCATTGTCCCCTCCCTTACTCCCTGAGTATCTCGCTAAGCGCTGAACCGATATGGTTCTCCTTTACAGGGTAGCTAGCTTCTCATAGGTCCTGGGAATTTTTATGACTATTTTGGTGGAGGGAGAAATCTCCCCTATAAAAAATACAGCTCATAAAAAACTATTTTTTAAGCTAAATTTAAAAATGGGTTATTGAATCCCCCCTTATGTGCCTCTAGAGGCCTCTAGGGGCGTATCCGCTGGTATCAATTAAAAGGAAAAATTAATGATTATTTACATTAAACTCTTACTCTTACTTGTACCTATTTTTACCTACTTGTCAAGAACTGAAAAGTTTCTGCGCTTCAAAGTGGCGGATTAGAAAAGTTTCAAGATATATTTGCCCTAATATACATTTTTAGTAGCTAATCTACTCTATTTATTCCCCTGTATCGGTCTGTCGATAGTACATTCTTTTTTATATACTGTGTGTCTGCCCTTTTCAAAGTCGTCTTTCCGTCTCTATTAACACAAAACCATGGACTTCTAGGAGGAGGGGATAATGGAGGTAAACATTAACAGATGGGCAAAGCCGAACAATTCGGGGTAGATAATACCCCACTTTCCTCCAAAAAAAAATAAAACCTCTGAAAATAAGAAAAAAAAGTTAGGCGCTTTGCACAATGATCCAACGCCCCTAGTTTTTGCAAATCATCCTTGGTGGTTATTTTCCAGATTCATTCATTTTATAATAGCAAAGCTACTCGTCAAGTCCACTGTGCCAGTCTGTTGTTGTTTACCTTGGTTAACATTGTCCATAAAGATTCCAGCGTGTAGACAGGACAAACATCCAAGACTTCCCAAGCTCAGAAAACCTGAAAAAAAAATTATTTTATGTTTTGATTTTTAATTTAATATAAAAGTAATAGAATGTATGTTACTGTACCGAAGAAAAGTCCTAACCGCTGGGCCGATTTGGTTCTCCTCTCCAAATTTTTCATTCTTTTTAGAAATTAAATAGAAAAGGGGAATGGTCGACTACCTCCCTCCACCCCACATCAAGTGCCTCTTTAAGCATCTTGTGGATATTGTAGGCTGTATACACTCGTGGGCTATATAAGTTGCACTCTTTAATCTCATTTTAAATGCCTGTGCATCATTGTATTTAGCTGGGGAGAGAATTTGTATTTAAAAAATGTGAATCATTTACCAAAAACAAGGATAATCAGAGCAAAAATTATTTTGTCTCAATTTTTTTTTGTAAATATCCCATTCTTTAAAAGAAACTGAAGCAATTTGCATATATTTATAAGAACAGTCAACTACTCAAGCTAATTATTTATACTAGAATTTGAATTAAAAAAATATTTGTTGATAAAGTGAAGGCAACAAAAATGAAAAAAATATTGCGCAGCTTCTCTTTAAATATAGACTTTGCACAAAACACCCACGCCCTTACTTTGAAATAAATGAAAAAATGGGTTGAAAAAATAGTTTATGTTTTATTACTTTAGTTCAGATTAGGTTAGGTGTTATTGGCTACT
Organism: Acartia tonsa; assembly: GCF_053477335.1. NCBI lineage: Eukaryota > Metazoa > Arthropoda > Copepoda > Calanoida > Acartiidae > Acartia > Acartia tonsa. The sequence goes on along the minus strand of NC_137265.1, from coordinate 9,142,540 downwards.
GGGAAGTCCCACAGGGTAAGGGCACCGGAGGTCATCTTAATTGAAAAAATCTACTTCCCCTCACTTTTCCTAATATGTTCTTTGCCTTTAAATCTATTTTATATTTCTTTATATTAAACATGCGGCTACGCCCATAGACGCCTCTATGGGCTCTTGAGGGGGGGGGGGAGGGTAGCTGTTAATTGTAGTACAAAGAAAAATGATTTTTTTATTTTGAGGGGGGGGGGGGGTAGTTAATTTTTTCCTATGGGCGATTTATTATGAGAAGCTGGTGGTACCCTCCCCCCCAATTAGTCAAAAATCTTCTCCGGACCAATGAGAAGCTATCCTGTAAAGGAGAACTACATTAGTTCAGCGGCGGTTAGAGAGATCCTAACAGGTACAGACAAACATACTGTTACTTTATTATAAGGATTTGATTAAATTACAATTTAGCTACCCATGGGCATTATCTTTCTTTTAGTGCATGAGATTGCAATCTATCAATCATCTGCCTGCCTCATTATTCAAAGTTTTTTTTGTGAAATTTGTTTGTATATTTATATAAAAATGCATAAAAAATTATATTCAAAAAAAATAAAAGGTGATAAAGTAAATATACATATATATTCAAATAAATTTTTAATTAATTAATCATTTACATAAATGATCTTTTTCTTTAGATTATTCTATTTTGATTAAAAATCAATGATTTTTTAATGTTTTCTTAGCAATTTTTAAAAAGGGTTTTAAAGGTACCATGTTATTTTAAAAAATTCCTTAAGCCCTTTACAACCTAACCCTTATATTACGCATATAAAAACGCATATTACAGGAAGGAAGGGGACATTGGCCTATGGATGTACATCAATATATCAGTCATTGTCTTATCCCTTTAATCCCTGCAAAAATTACCTAGTAGTCCAGAAATGAGATAAGTGAGATTTTTATGTGAGGGCAAGAACCATATGTCCAGGCAGTACCAAAATCCACGGAAACTAAAATATAAAAACAAAATAAAAGTAATGTATTTTTTAACAGAATAAATGAATGAAACTCAATAAGCTTTTTTAAAAGTTTAAATTTTAATGCATTGCTTATAAGCTTTAAAGTTGTTTTAAGGGAATAGATTAAGGAAACTGTTCATTGAGGAATTTTATTATGTTGTAATAATTTTTGTTTATTTTATTCTCATTTTTAATTACGCGTTTAAAACAATAAATAAACTGTTTTTGTAAATAAATGAAAAAATTTTTTTTTCTTAAACTATTATAAAACTTTGCTGCAGTAGAAATGGACACAATTTCTCAGGGAGAGAGGGGGAAAAATATTACACCAGTCCCCAAAGTTTTACAAAAACGTTTTCTTATTCATTGGCTTAACAACTTTGTGGAAATTGAGTGTTCACAACATTTCAACCACTAATTTTAATAAACAGAATTTGTGTATAATTTTGTGTATCACCACTAGGGATTTATATAAATTTATCGGACATTGTCTTATCCTTTTAGATAATTGACACACTCCCCTTTTATGTCCCAAATCATCAATAAATCCTGCAGTATGATACCTGTCAAAGCTTGTTAATGCAGCGCTACTTATGATTATAATTGTACTTGTTCACTGGTCGCCTGAGGGGTACAGCAGTTTTTTTAAAGGAGCTATCTGATATTATTACAGATTATGATAAATACATATATAGCCTAATAAAAAATGCATTTCTCCCAAGAAGGATTTCTTTTTTTGCATTTTTCATTAGGCTACATATATATCTATCAAAAACTGTAATTATAATCTCAGATAGCCCCTTTCAAAAGACCATTGTACCCCTCCGGGGACCAGTGTTGCATTATTTACCTTTGAACTGTGATGAGAATGCAGAAAAAAATAAAAACACGATTCATGAAACGTAAGCACAACGACGCATTCGTCTTGCTGAAATAAAAATAAAAACAATCAAATAGTTTGTTAACAGCAAAGCTTTAATACAATTAGTTTTTAACGTAAAAAAGTTATAAAGTATAATTAAAACATGTGTTTTTCAAATCAAATTCTGGATTTTTAATAGATCATAGTTCTCATTATTGCCCTAATCATTCTTCATTTTTCTAAAATATCTAAACAGCTTATTAATATCTTATTCTATTTTTGTATGAGCTTTGCTTTGAAATAATGTTTACTTGTTAATTAAAACTGAAACATAATTAGTTTAAAAATCATAAATTGTTTTATTACAAAATTTGAAATATAAAGGAATAAGGTTATTGTTTTAATAAATGTAAAAGAAAACCAGAAAAAAAGCATTAAACCTACGGTTAGAAAAGGTTATGTTGGGTTTTTAATCCTTAAATAATTTAGAAGCTAAGCATTTGCTAATATTTCCTTGCTTGTGCAGCTGTAACAAGACAGAGTTGCCAAATATTACCTTGCTTGTGCAGCTGTAACAAGGCAGAGTTGCCAAATATTACCTTACTTGTGCAGCTGTAACAAGACAGAGTTGTCAAATATTACCTTACTTGTGCAGCTGTAACTAGACAGAGTTGCCAAATATTACCTTGCTTGTGCATCTGTAACAAGATAGAGTTGCTAAAATATCACCTTGCTTGTGCAGCTGTAACATGACAAGGTTGCCAAATAATACCTTGCTCGTGCAGCTGTAACAAGACAGAGTTGTCAAATATAACCTTGCTTGTGCATCTGTAACAAGACAGAGTTGCTAAAATATTACCTTGCTTGTGCAGCTGTAACAAGGCAGAGTTGCCAAATATTACCTTGCTTGTTCAGCTGTAACAAGGCAGAGTTGTCAAATATTACCTTGCTCGTGCAGCTGTAACAAGGCCGAGTTGTCAAATATCACCTTGCTTGTGCAGCTGTAACAAGACAGAGTTGCCAAATGAACAAGATGACCATTCCAGCGGCGCCGACAACTACGGAGACAATGGCTGACTCACTTTTGTCCATATCCATATACTGTGGGTCTAAGGTTAAAAATATAATTTTTTCTTGGTATTAAAGGGATCAGACTTGGCCAAACCACAACAAATTTCTTTTATTGTTGCTGTGTCAGACACAATAGTTCAAATATAAAGAAAAATATATTGCCCTATAAACAGTGAAGAATTATTATAAATTTGAAACTTCTAGATAAAGGTCATGCAATTAAAAAAGTTTGGTTGACTGTTAAGTGTTAGTAGAATAAAATATTAGTTGAAATAGTCACCTTCAAGAAAGACATCGGTAATAGTCCAAATTCCATGCCAGCAAATAATAACGTTGGCCTCCAGAAGTCTGCTTATAAATGCATCCTTCATTTTCCTAATAAATACAAAAATGGTATGAAAATTATTAGTAGAGCAGCTACTCTATAGTTTGGCATGTCTGTGCAGTACATCTAACATACTAACCGTCTGTGGAGAAAAAAAAGTTAATCTATACTAGCTTCTAGGGGCTTTGCTCCAAGAGGTTTGATCACACTAATTTTTCGTGTTTTAGATTTTAAAGAAAATTTTTAAAAAATTGGGGGGGGGATTTTTTTTTTGGGGGGGAGGGTAGTCGACCCCACTATTTTAATTTTAGTTTTAAAAAGAAAGAAAAAAAAATGGGGGGATTTTTCATTTTTTTTTGAGGGGGGTTAGGGGTGTCCCACCTCCCAAGAAAATAGTTATAAACCTTCCCGGGACCTATGAGAAGCTACTCTGAAAAGGAGAACCCGATCGGTTCAGCGGTTAGCGAGATCCTTCGCTACAAACAAACAGACAAACAAACAAATATCGTTCTACTTTGTATTATAGACTAGCGGCTACGCCCCTAGAGGCCTCTAGTGGCACTTTATATGTTTGGTGTTTAAAAATAATTCGATACCTTGCAATGTTACGAAGGAGTCTCTATCAAATTGCTACGATACTTTGCAATGTTACGTAGCAGTCTCTATTCAAGGGGAAAAAAATTCGATTTATTGTGATTTCTCTTGGGAAGGTGGTGGTACCCTTCCCCAAAATAGTTATAAACCTTCCCGGGACCTATGAGAAACTACCATGTTAAGGAGAACCCGATCAGTTCAGCGGTTAGCGAGATCCTTCGGTACAAACAAACAAATAGACAGACATCCTGTTACTTTAGCATAAGGATATCATGAGATAGATATATGGAAAACAACATTTTTAAAATGCATATATGATTGTTCTATCAAGAGAGAGGGAAATTTTTCATTAAAAGTATTTTTTTATCTTTCTTTTTAACTTCTCCCTAGTACACAGGAATTCTGGTAGCTCAAAATAAAGATAATTATAATTCGACAAAGACTACATTATTTTATGAATCATGTAGAGTAGAAGTCAGGTAGGTAGAACTAGAAATAATTATAGTTCTTGTATGACTTACTTATTAAATGAATCATGTAGAGTTGAAGCCAGGTAGGTTGAACTGTAAATGTGTGAATGTGGCTCATCAATGTTCAGACCAACCTTTAAAAGAAATTGATTGATTATTGAAATTGACAATAGGAAAAATCCTAAATAACTACCAAGGATAGTCTAAGATAGTCCTAGCATAGACGTCCAAGGGGGGGGGGGGGTAAAGGGGTGATTACCCCCCCCCCCTAAATAAAAAAAATAATAAATAATAAAAATTTCCGCTAGATTAGAACCGGTTCTCAGCCATACTGAAAAATTATGTATAGCATCGAATTACAGGCATTTTATTAAAATAATATCATCACTGGTTTTAATCTTTAAGTTTTTAATTTTAATTTCAGAAGAAAATTGTCTAAAATAGTATAAATAACTATTATAGATTTTGCGCATTGTCTGCACATGGTATTATAGTAAGTTATATGTTCACTCCATATGAAGGGACAAGACCAAGTTATATAGTAGCCACACTATATACCCGCGACTGTGGCTTAACACGTAGCGCATCCGCTCGTCGTGGGGATGATGATAGGGTCGACATCGTGTCATAACTAAAGACGTTAAAAATGGTTCCCACTGCTACTATGTCAGATGCGCGACGTAAATAGTTAGAGTGGGGGGGAATGCCTTGGCCCAAAACAGGCGCAACTAGTTACCATGCAGAGTTAAGACTTCTCAGCCAAAGTCGTGCATCACAGAGAGTTGGTTGTCTGATGGATGTTACTTCACCGAATATCCTTGGGTGTTTGGACATAGAAGGGTGCGTATCAATCTCCCTTAGTCTTCCTGGATTGCTGGACCAGGACCTGGACGGTACATTAAGTCGATAAGTCCTGGACTGCAATCCCACCCGTACGAGGTAAAAGCCACACAATAAACAAATATTATTCTAACTTACTGGCATGGACATAGCTGACTTGTAAACTCCAGAGATCAATAACACGAGGCTACCTTTTTTTCAATGATATACATATAGCTCACATTTTAAGTAATAATTTGTTTGTTTGTTCAATTTATCCAGTATGCTTTGTTTTGGATTTGTGCTGGTTTTCAGCTATTATTAACAAAGGCTTAGGTCAATCATGTAAGAAAAATAATACCCTTCACCTCCCAAAAAATTATTTCTAACCCTAACAGATAGAAAGTGCCTCACTTAACCTAACCTAACATAAGAATCCGCCCGTTCAATATCTTTAATGTCGACTATGTAGTAAATAAATATAACTACATAGTTATATTTATTAAATATAGTAAATAAATATAAATGTGATCATAACGTACATATAAAAATATTCTAATAACATTGGACCAAAACCTAAATAGATATCTTAGACTAGCTAAGGAATTCGAGTTTCCTAAGCCTTACAAATACATTTATAAATCTTTATAAATATTTAATGCTAAGGATACCCTAACTCTTATGCTACCCTAGAGAATTTCATAAGATTTTCCCAGGGACAGCGGAAAGTCTCATGTGTAACGTCATAAAAAAACGTCTAAAAGTGTAGGATGAGATGAGAAGTGGGAAAGGAAATCCCTAAAAAAGAGATGGATTATAGACGTATTTTCATGACGTCACTCATGACACTTTTCGCTGTAACACTTTCCCATTATGACTTCAATCTTATGTTGATATAATGACATCAAAAAGTTTGACAAATTAGTTTGCTATATCTTTATTTTCCTAGGATAAATGTGACGGTGCTTTGTCTGGCCCCATGTCCAAAACAGTAATCATATCCGTCCCAAATTCCCTGAAAAATAGAAAAAAAGTTTAACAAAAATTATAAGTTTAATTGAACGGTAATCCTATTATAAAAATAGAAAGGTTTTTTTGTCTGAAGCTTATAATTTCAATAGCTACTAAACTGATTGAGGAAAACTTCACATAAATCTTGGGATGGTTTTAGGCTGTTTTTGTTTCTTACTTTTTCTTACTAGAGTCCCTTACAACTATCATTATAAATCAAAGGAATCAAATGCTATGTTAAAGTCAAATTGTCATATTTTTAAAATCTGTTCTTTTCAGATGTAAAGTAATATACTTTATAAAACATACTTTACATAAATGATGCATCTACTCTTAAGCTATGTTATGAATAATGCAAACAATACATTTTACCTTCCAGTAGTGAATATCACCTATACCCCAAATCAAGCTAAACACGCTGAAAATAAAATAAAATTTTAACTATTGCAACGCACTAGCCACCAAGATGGGATATTTTATCTGATGATAAACATTTTTGCCTCAAAATTTTCTGTCAGTCAAAGATTGTTAAGTCTAAATATATTGTTTGCTGTCTAAATTATTATGCTTTAATTGTTTGTGGCAAAACAGTTTACTTTAGAAGAAATATCCCTTTTTAAAAGGTGAACAATTAAAACTATTATTTAATTTGATTGGAGTAAAACACTAGAGGGGGAAGGGGAAGGGGTTAAATAACTGTATGTCCCATCCCAAGGACCTTGTGCCTTGTGAAGATCAACCAATTGTGTCTGAAATATTAACACAGCCGGCTAAGTCGCTATAACAGAGCGGAAATCAATTTGCTAGCAGACAAAAAAGGTTCTTAACAGGGGGATCCAGGTAGTTATACATATTAATTAATTCACAAAACAACAACCAACAAAACTACATTTCAATATTTTAATTTGTACCTCAGTTTACAAAATCCTTTTTGGGTTGGGCAGGTGACTGCTTCATGTTTATATTAAACTTGGTTGGGCAGGCGAGAGAGTGGTTGTGCGTTATATTTTACTAACCATGCTGCAATTTTATGTGAGACAGACCCAATCTCTCCAACATTCTCTCTTATTTGGCTATGAAATCCATCTTAAATAAAACATAAAAATCCATCAGATTTGAAAATTATATAAACCTTGAAAAGCTTTTTATAGTGCCTTTAAAAAATGACGTCATACTGGCCTACCATTGGTCAATTAAAATTTCTACTGGTAATTTAGTCTGTGTGTTGAACTATCACTGGTCATTTGTATTATATGACGTCATACTTTTATAGCACTATAAACTTTTAAAGAGCTTCAAAACTTGATTCTAACTTCTAATATCTAAGGCCTAGTTTTTGTGCCTTTATATCTAGGCCTTTTAAAACTTTTTGCGCCTTCAAATAATTTTTTAAGATGTAAACAAATTTACTGTACATAGGAAAATTAATATGGAAAAATGATTATCTAATAAAATTCCAAAATTGTTAGTTTTTTTTGTGCTGATAAAACATTTTATTTGTACTATGATTTTTTTTGTGGAATAATATATGATTTCAGTTTTCCATATTTGAATATTTTTACAGAAAGTAAAAGTTTCCACTGTTAAATCTTACTATGGACTATTAAGCTGGCAAGCTATATTTTAAATCGGTCGTTCGGATTCTCTAAGTTAACCGCATTTTTCTTTTAAAACAGTTAAGAAAACTATATTATTACCTATGAAAAATGTGACGAGAAATCCAAACAAAAGACAGGAGCAGTGATAAATGCTCATATCATCCATACTCTCACCTATGTAAAGACTAGATCGACCTAAGATACTGAAAGAGTTTCTTTCCAAGCCCAAGTAATCAGTTTTTAAATATCTTTCTATTTCATGACTTGTAAAGAAACTGTTTCAGTATCTTAGATCGATAAATATATGCTTTTAAAGCATTTTTGATAGAGTTATGTCCAAATACATGATCAAACATATAAAAAAAAATAACGAAAAATACTCCAAAAAGTGCTTTCAATCCTTAATGTTTAGGTGAAGCCTAATTGTAGAATGAATACCGATAGGAATCTTTGAATGAAAAGTCAATTTTCACAGCAAAGAAAACAACAAATTTTCTTATACATAGACAAACAGACAAAGCAAGTTATAAAGGGGGAGGTAGGTTGTGCTCAAATTCCGTAAAAGTGTGAGTTTTAAGGCTTAAAAACAGAAGTAGAACAATAATATTTTCTAAATATGTATATTCCATATTGAAAAGAACTATAGACAAAAAGAATTTTCTTAAAATTAACATAAATTTCATCGTTCTACTACTGTTTTTAAGCCTTAAAACCCACACCTCTACGAAATTTTAGCACAACCTACCTCCCCCTTAGCTAATTGGAATTTATAATCTTTACCAGAAAAATAATCAATTAAAAAAAAAGAATGAATTAAAAAAAAATATTGATCAATAAAAAAAAACGTGAAATAACTTAGTATGTTTGTTATAGTAAGTAGCGCAGATACTTTACAACTAGTTTACCTGCAAGCAAGCTAGACCAATCCCAAACACAACGCCAGAAAGCGACCACTGAAGGTCCTAGGTATCAAAGAAATATTGAAAAATGTCTTTGTGTTATGATGAAATTTAACATTAATTTTTTTATAATAATGGATTTATAATTACTTGGATCTTTCACCAGATTTTTTATGTTCTCTAATAAAGCGGACTAAAACAATGATCTCCCTCCTTCATACCATTACTTCCCCTCCTAATTAATTAACGGCCCGACCAATAAATGACAGGGGAAACAGCAAGCCAAATTGATTACAATTGTTCTCAGGGGCGTCCAAGCTTTTTTATTTGGGGGGGGGGGGGTAATTTGTTTTTTGGGGGGTAAAATGGCACGCGATGCGCGCCGCAAATTTTTTTACCCTCCTCTTTTACCCCGGGGGTAAAATTTGCTTGGGGGGGGGGGATAATTACCCCCCTGAAATCTGTTGGCAGGGGTCAATTTTGTTTACCCCCTCCCCCCTCACCAATTTACCCCTGCTGTAAAATTTTTGGGGGGTAATCACCCCTTTACCCCCCCCCTTGGACGTCCTTGATTCTACATCCATTTCTGTAATTCTTGTGTTTTTTTGATGATGGGAGGGGGGTGGGGGGTGGATGATTTAGTTGTAAAAAAAATTGAGAAGGAATGAATAAGGGAAGGGTAATCTAAGATTTCGGAGCATTACAGACTGTCAGACAAGATTAACTTAGAAAATAGTTTTGGAAGCTTTTTATAGTGCCTATAAAAATGACGTCATACTGGCCTAACATTGGTCAATAAAAATGTACACTAGCCTGCTATTTGTAGTTTAGTCTGTGTATTGGACTATCATTGGTCATTTGTATTGCATGACGTCATTTTTTTTATAGTGACTATAAAGAGCTTCACTAAAAAATTGTATTACCTACAATCGTAAAACAAATAGGAACATCCAGAAGTAGGAGACAAAAGAAAGGTTTCCAACTAGGTCTAAAATAATAGGCGCTAATTAGGTACACCGACAAACCTCCTAATGCGACAAACGTCCTAAACCTCCTAATACGACAAACCTCCTAATGCGACAAACCTCATAATGCGACATCTCTTAAGTAAAACCTGCTAAAAAATTTTTCAAGTGTAGTCATATTTATTAAGTATGAGGTAAGGGTTAATTTTTTTTTTTACTGCAAGGTTGTTTCGGGTTCGAAACCATGCCCTTAGTTAGCCAACACAGACTTTGGACAAATTGTCGAACGAATTTTTAAATTTCACCCTTGTGGACAAAGTTATAAAATTCGGTTTTGAATTACGTCCCTGTGTGTTTTATCGCCATATTGGATTGGATTTTTACATTGTTTCACTGTTAGTACATATTTTTTGGAGGATTTAAAAATTTTTTTTGGAAGATATAAAAATTAAAACTACAGTTTTTCAGAGCTCGGCAGCCGCCACTCAACCACCTCAGGGGAAATTAATCTTCAACAATTTTAAAATAAGCTGGAAGTCTAAACCTTATATAGTATACTAGCGGCTAGTTATAAACCTTCCTTGGACCTATGATGAGCTACCCTGTAAAGGAGAATCATATCGATTCAGTGGTTAGCGGGATCCTTCGGTACAAACATACACACAAGACACAGACAAACAGAAAGCCAAACAGACATCCTGTTACTTTATTATGAGGATACCAAATATGACAATTTTTTTTTCGCTTTCAAAGAATCCAAACGGGTTTAAATATGAGACTTCGGTGCGGCTGCCGAGCCTTACAATTATCTGTGATCCTAATTACTATTGTATTTATTGTATGTATGTAAGTCAACTAAGATCTCGTAAACGGCTGGACTGATCATTACAAAATCTTAGGAATATTTTTATTTTTTCAGGGGAAGAATTTTAGCATTGGGCGAGGAGATGTGACAACGTTCTCCATTTTCCCCCCCAAAAATAGTTTTTCTTGGGTTAAACCCCTATAGGCTAGAGGCACAGCAACTGATTGATTTTATGGCGACTTTAGGATGTTGTAGGGTTATATAACATTTACAAAAATTAGAATGCCTTTAAAGTTAGAGGTGAAGCCGATAGTATAAATATAAAATTAGGAAGAATAAATGTGCTGTATGTCTGTCTATATTATGAGATTTATATTTTTCACCCCATGACTAATATATGTGTATATACATGAATATAAACTTAAATATGCATCATTAAAAAAACTCGTATTTTCTCGTTTAAATTAAGTAACAATGATTATCATATTCATAGTAGTGAAGTAATAACAATTTAGTAACTAAATTATTGATGTTTACTAGGATATATAAGTTGGAAGGAATTTTAATGTTAAAGGGAGATTTGAAATCTGCATCAAATTTTAAGGATTTTTTTTATAAAATTCGTTTTTTGTATAATTCTTTATCTAAAAGCGGAAATACAATTTAAGTTCATAAATTTTGACCAATAGGATAGGTGGATTGGAAACTACCTGCGCTCTAATTGGTTGAATGATGTGCGACACTTAGGCTTCTCCAATGAGAGCGCAGATGATTTTCAATCCACCGATCACAGATGTCAAAATTAATTAACTCAAATTGTATTACAGCTTTTAGATAGAGAATTATACAAAAAACGAATTTAATAAAAAATCCTTAAAATTTGATGCAGATTTCAAATCTCCCTCTAACATTAAAATTAAACATTTAAATATATCTTAATGTTTACTGTGCAATTGATTTTTTTAGTTGTATTTCAAAATTGTCAAAATTTGTCAATGGAAAGGAACCAATTTTCTTTTACGTTTTCGTCAGTAAAAGATAATCATTATTAAGACAAAATTAAATAAACGTTCGGTGCTTTTCCTCAAAAAGCATATCAAACACTAAACTCTACCCCCTATTTTGAACAAAATTACAAAATAGGGGAAGGGGGGGGGGTAGTTTTTTCATATGCCCAGCCTATTTTTAAATAAGGGGGGCTGGGTTTAGTGCTCGACAAGGGTAATTACCAAACAATCCTTCTTTATAGACGTAAGAAAAGATCATGATTACAGATAAGCAGCGTTACTAAAAAATATAGGGGAGATGTTAAATTATAGCTTGAAAGGTCACTTATATCGCCAGCACGTCACCCAATCACAACCACCCTTATTGCAATATAAAAATTTAGACCATACATTCTGGCATAACAATCTACTGAACCAATCGAAGATTCTAACAATATGCATCTTGAATACTTCATAATAAAAAACAATAAAGGTGAGATTTTCTCGGCTGCTATAAAATATAGGTACGTTAAATATACACTAGCGGATTCGCCCCTTAGCCTCTAGGGGCTTTTCCCCAAGAGGTTTTATCAAACTAATTTTTCGTGTTTTAGATTTTTTTTAAAATTAAAAAAAAAAAAATTGGGAGGGGGGGGGGTTAGGGGTGTCCCAAGAAAATAATTATAAACCTTCCCGGGACCTATGAAAAGCTACCCTGTAAAGGAGAACCCGATCGGTTCAGCGGTTAGCGAGATCCTTCGCTACAAACAAACAGACAGACAAACAAACATCGTTCTACTTTGTATTATAGATAAAATCTATTGTCCAAGCGTCTAATATATTACTTAAGCAGTCAGATAACTCTTGGACGGTTTTATATCCATTTTTTTATTTTCAATTAAGGAGGTGGGGGCAGGCAGTTGCAAATCATTGGAGTTAAAACAAATTTTTCCAAAAACATTGTATTGAAAGATGAGTTTTATTTGTTTAAATTATTTTCTATGTGTTGTTCGGTAGGGAAGATGGAAATTTTCCCTCCTGTTTAACTCAAGTGCTTCTATTATATCAATTAAACAAGGGCAATCAACATTATCAGAGTTGTGTCCTGACATATTGTCGACCAAAACTATAACTTTGTATGGCAACACAATTTAATGATGCTTAATAGAGACTCTTTTTAAATATTATTTACTAAGTATATTTGCGATAACTTTTATTTAATAGATTCTTCCAATTTTTAACATTTACAAAACAGCCTGCTTTATTGCTTCAAGATCCATGTCAGATCTATATAGGAAATAAATGTCTATCTATGAGCTCAAGTTTTCCAAGGAATAAATGTTTAAAACTCATAGTGCTCCAATAATCCATAATAAACTCCCATTGACCAGAACGATATGACCCATTATTTTACTGCTTGAAGAATAAATTCTTTTTTTTATTTCATGTTGCTATTTGAATTATATTGAAGTATTAAATTTATATTCATAAAACAGAAAATTCAAATTTATAATATAGTAAATAAAAGAAAACTTAGTTTATAAATAATTTGATACTAGCAATACGTGCATAATGTGGTCAGATATTGAACTAAAATTTAACAGTTAACAAAACATTTTAACCCTTTGAGGACGATAATTTTAAATAAAAAATATTAGGATCCTGAAATATTTTAAAGAAAGAGGAAATACTTTAATATTTTAAACAGGGATAGGACAATGGAAGAAAAAGATTAATATTCAATCTAGCTAATAGCGGACTAATTTTAGAACGCCACTTCTAGTATTCATATAATATCCATTAAAAATGTTTAAGCTTTTAGAAAAATTTCCATGCAGATTTATAAAAAAAAATATTGGACTAATCTAAGCTTTTTGGTTCTGTGGGACCTTTGTCCTGGGCCAACAAAACATAAATGGCACTTCTCTATTGGTGGATTTCCATTGTCTTATCCTTGGAGATCCCTCTTGATATTAGATTTTCTTTTTTAAGAGAAGAGACATACTCCCACCTCCCAACCTTTTTGTACTCTTCATTCAAATATATACTCAAGGATCTTAGGGAATAAGACAATAGACGATAAATTGATGTACAGAACATCCCAAATGATGATAAACAAAATTACTTCTTCTGTAAATATAAATTTAAAATATTGGACACTTCTATTTAGGAATCAACCAATTACTATCCATTAAGATTACCCAAACGCCAACGCCATAAGAAAATGTGAAAAGTATGGGTACCAGTGAAATTTAAAGTTCAACATCCCCTCCCTTTCTAAATTTACTTTAAACACCACCAGGGAGAAAAATGTTCGTCTGTAAGAAACCTGAAGGGGTAAACATGAATTTCTCGGATGCTATTCAATATAAGCAGCTGGAATATTTTGTGATAATTCCCTATACCAATGAGCATCGAGTACGTATAATTAGCTTGATCGGAAAAATAGAATAACTACTATATAACTCACTTTTTCCGTATCCATCCACAACTTTTGTGTGTTTCATTAATCATGGATGTTGATATCCTTGTTTATTAATAATAAACTAAAAACATTTTTAAATTTCTGTCACTTTTTTTTCTCCCTGGTAATTCTTATTGCATAGTAATTGCACACAGTGCCTTCGAAGGTGCTTTGACTTTTGTGTCAGAACCTAAATTGGGACATAGTGCATTTCATTGCCCTAGGTTAGGTAACTTCATTTCACTTTTAAATAAAATCTAAAATGCAGCGGTTTTTCAGAAAATTAGATTTAAAAATTTCAAGTTCAATTTCACCCACTAGGAGTTACCGCATAATCATAACAAGAAAAGCAAAGATTATTTATTTAAAATTTTGAACAACTTTGCCTTAATAAAGTCAGTCATATAACCTCTCTATATATGATTTATTTAAGGCTGAATTTCCGTGACCTTAGCAAAGCAATTGATAAAAATGGCCATTAATTAACTCACTTCTGGAGTGGTTTTATGAAGAACTTAATAAAAACAAAGTTGTTCAAAATTTTAAATAAATAATCTTCGCTTTTCTTGTCATGATTATGCGGTAACTCCTAGTGGGTGAAAATTGAACTTGAAATTTTCAAATTTAATTTTCTGAAAAACCGCTGCATTTTGGATTTTATTGAAAAGTGAAATGAAGTTACCTAACCTAGGGTAATGAAATGCACTATGTCCCAATTTAGGTTCTGACACAAAAGTCAAAGCACCTTTATTTGCACTGTGTGCAGTAAAAGAAACATTTTTATTAAAAATATAACTATAAATGTTGCTGACAAAAAGTTATTAATATTATAAGATATTCATATTAGTTGAAACAATCAAAATAAGAGAGAAGAACAAGACAAGTTTGAGAGTAGCTAAACTTTTAAAAACAAGGATGACAACATCAATAAAAGCGAAGCACTGAAACGGTAGGACAAACGGACATTAACACTTGTATAGTGTCAGAACTGAATAATCATAATATAAATGTGTAAGAGTCAAAGCAAAATTGTAAGTAAATTTGTTTAAAAAAATTGCTTGATTCAGAATAATGTTTATGGACATGCTTACATTTTTAGGACTTGATTATAGAGTTGCTTCGCTTATACATTGTTCTCCCAGGAATCAATATACCAAAAATCAGATCAATCGGATCACATAAAAATTTGTTGTTAAAAAGTGAAAAAATCAACATGTTTAAAATGGACGTACGGACATTCTTGTAATGATTATAGAGATGCTACGCTTTCTAAATCGTACCTAATTACTAAAGTAATCACCTTGCAAAATTTGAAATCGATAGGACAATTCTAACATGCCTAAATTAACGAATAAAGCTATCCATCTCAGACGTACGAACGGACGGACCGACCCTAATTATAGAAAAGCTTCGCTTTTAAAAAGTTACTAAAAGAATAAGATATTCATATTAGTTGAGGCAATCAAAATAGGAGAGAAGAACAAGCTAAGTTTGAGAGTAGCTAAACTTTTAAAACAAAAATTTTTACCTTCGTATTTCTTCATAGCTATTTGATGTTTGTAGTATGTAATCCTCTATAAGTGCCTCAATAACACCTTTTACAAAATGAAATTTAAATCACGGAATGAATTGAAAAGGGTAGCAAGTTTAACCTAACATAATTTGGTTAAAATATAATGGATTAAAAAAGTAGAAACAAAAAAGCACAATGAAAAAGGCTAATTTAACCCAATTCAATAAAAGATTCTAATTTTTATTTTGAGGTAGATAGTCTATATCCATTAAATTCACGCAAACAATTGCAGATTCAGATATAAAAAGGTGTGAGAAGAGGATATTTATAGAGATGCTTCGCAACTTTATAATACTTTTTAAAAAAATTGTCACATATGTTATATTTATTAATATTTTACATAAAACATTAAAATGTTTGTTTATCTCACTAAAATTTAAGCATAGTACATACTTCAATTAAATTTTAAATTGACAGAATTTTTATTTATATATATAAAATATTTGGAGAACCTTTCATATCGAACTGCAGAACTATTACTGTGAGAGCAATGTGAGGGCTCAGAACTCATCATTTTGATAAGTTAACATGACAAGTGGGTAACACAAGTAACTATTACAATATTTATTAATATAAAAACACACAAACACATATCTGTGAAGCGTGACTGATGTGTGGCTGGGTAGAATTTTTGTTTGTAAAGAGAAGGAAGAATATTGTATGTATGTATATTATAGATATGAATAGTTGCAATGCTCATATCACTTATACACAGAGATTATACTTTTTTTACACATGCTATTAGTGTTATGTAAGCTTAAGCTTTTATCACTCTATCTACTTGTGGCTTCGCCCCTAAAGGTAATTAAAAAAAAATTGGAGCTGCCCCAGTAGCAATTTCAAAATTTTCGGGGAAAAAAAAATTGGATCTGCCCCAGTATCAAATTCAAAATTAAAAAAAAAGAAAAAATGGGGGGTTAGGCGTGTCCAACCATCCAAGAAAATAGCTTAAAACCACCACAGGACCAATAGGTATATGCCCTGAAGAGTAGAATCCGATCGGTTCAGCGGTTACCGAGATCTTAAGGGACAGACGGACGGACGGACAGACATCAAGCTACTTTGTATTATAGATGAAGCTCTGGAAAACTGCTATATTTGATGGGCATCTAAAACATTTTACATGATTTCCCAGACCAATGAAGTACAGCTAAATATTTCCATAGAGGGGGGGGCGGACAATAATGGGCTGTTTATTATACAAATCCCCAATGTTTTATAATAACGTTTTCTTATTCGTTGGCTTAACAACTTTGGACACTTATAATGAATTTTGATTGGTTACCTCATTAAAATGAGTGGTCAAACATTTTAACCACTAATCTTGATCTACAGACGTGGCTATTTTGTGTATCATCATTGGGGGATGCTGTACGTGTTGGTGCAAAAAATGGGGACAAATTTCAAATTGTTTTGGCGTGTCATACCCCCATCTCTTTTCTAGGGGGTTTCTTTCCTCCTTCCCTTTTCTTTCCCCTCACTTGTGACGTAAATAAACAGCCCCGTCAAATCAATTTAAAAATTGTCCCCATTTTTTGCACCAATACGTACAGCAAGCCTGGAAATATGATTTATTTTTCTGCTTTAAGATTTGGTTATGCGATTTGTTGTGAACTTTCCCTTGGCTAATGATCATCTATCAAATTCATCAATTTTGATTACCGTCTATCTATTCATACCGCCATTGGAAAATTTCTTGTGAAGTTTCCCCTAACTGATGAGCGTCTACTAAATTACAAACCATCATTTTCTCTTTCTTTTGATAATTCTAAGAGCATTTTATTTCTAGTCTTATCCTAGGATGTAAAATAAATAATGAATAAATAAATTTAAATTAATTATTATCTTATTATTTAAATTTTAACTGTACGTGTGCTATGACTGTGAATGTCCTTGTTATCATTTAATCGAACACTTTGTTAATATCAAGAATCACTTTTCATGTCTCAAGTTTAAGTACTTATCTAATTTGTCTGAAATTCAAGTTACAAATTTTGTTTTTATATTAACAGTGGCTACGCCCCTATCTTTAATTTATATTCAAAATAGCTGTTTTTGAAGGACGTGGGAGGGGATTTTAAAGACAGTTTTTAGAGGAATAGTTTATAAACCCCCTACCCCCTAAAAATTAGCCTTATAAAACTGTTTAGTTTTCAAGAACTTACTGGACAAGCAAACATCCAACTACGTTAACTTAGTATATAACAACTTAAATCTAAACTAACATTTTTACATCATGGAAAAATTGACAACATTAATACATGATATAATTAATATTCATGTACATTGTACATATAATACATTGATTTGAAGTCATAAATTCATTTTTAATCTAAACAAATATTCTTTATGGAATTTATACTTAGCAATACTAATAATAAGAGTACATTATTTACTTTAATACTTCAGGGAGGGAGAGGACATTGGGCTGTTTATTGCACTAGTCCCTAAAGTCTTATATTAACGTTTTCTTATTCGTTGCCTTAACAACCTCGGAGGCTTTTATTTAATTTCAATGGATGGTTTATTTAGTTCAATGTCCAAAAGTTTCAACCACCAATTGTAATCTGCAGAAGGGTTATTTTATGTATCATCATTGGGGATGTTCATCAATTTATCGGCAATTGTCTTATCCCTTTGGATCCATGTTTATACTTACTTAGTTCCGCCAGGGATGTATGAATACAATTAACAGTAAGTTTTAATACTTTATTTGTTTACTTTAACAAGTGGTTTCGCCCCTAGCCTTAAGGCTTAGGAAGGACCTCCTACTCTTTATATAATATTCTTTAAGCTTTATTATCAAAAATTTCCCTAATAAAAGTTCCTCTAACAAAAATAGTCGCACCGTGTAATTTGGGATGAGGAAAGCCCAAACGGTTCAGCGGTTACCAAGATCTTAGGCTTCAGATGGACTGATAGAAATCGTTCTACTTTAAATTATATAAATAGGATGAGATTACAAATGATTTTCTGTTAAAAATTGCCAATTTCATATTTATTGAAATAACCAGATAAATCTGGCGTTTGATCTGCAAAATTATATTAATATTTGATTGTCCTATTCTTGTAAGTTGCGTGCACTATGGGAGGATGTTTGGACAATTACTCTTGCTATCTGTACTAGCACCTGTAATTAAATTAAAACGTAATTAAAATTTATCATTTTCAAATGCGAAGCTTTTCTATAATTAGGTTCGGTCCGTACGTTTATCCGTCCATACGTAACGGATAGCTTTTTTCGTTAATTTAGACATGTTAGAATTGTCCCATTGATTTCAAACTTTGCATGATGATTCATGTAGCAGGTGGGTACGATCTAGAAAGCGTAGCAACTCTATAATTGTTACCAGAAAGTCCGTACGTCCATTTTAAACATGTTGATTTCTTAACCTTTTAACAACAATTTTTCATGTGATATAATCATCCGATTTATCTGATTTTTGGAGTACTGATTCATAATACAATAAGGTACAATGTCATAAGTGATGCATCTCTATAATCAAGTCCTAAAAATGTCAGTATGTCCTTAAACAGAATTCTGTATTTAAGAAGTTTTGCAACAAATTTACGTATAATTATGTCAAACCTTTATATATTTATATTTTCTATATAGAGTTCTGACACTCTATTAGAGTTAATGATCATCCGTCATACCGTTTCAGAGCTTCCCTTTTATGGATGTTGTCATTCTTGTTTTACTACACTTAATTGAACAAGAATAACAACATCCATAAAAGCTAAGCTCTAAAAAGATAGGACAAATTAACTATTAGAGATGATGCAATTATAAAAGTGTACCTTGTTGTCCTAAGAATTATTATTTCAAAATTATTTCTAAATCATAACTAACACTTAAAGGAGACATCATGCCAAATTTGAAATCGATAAAACAATTTTAACATGCCTAAATTAACTATAAGAGCCACCGTAACATACGGACGGACCGACGCTAGTTATAGGAAAGCATCACTTTTAGTTATCATAGAAAAGCTTCGCATTAAAAAGCAGATTAATGCAAGTGGAAACTAATTTCATATTTGACATCTGAAAGATTTCAAGGTGGCGCAATAATAAATCATTTATTTCAAGGACAATAAGGTGCATAGATACCGCTTCTCAGGCAGAGAGAGAGAGAGAGAGAGAGAGAGAGAGAGAGAGAGAGAGAGAGAGAGAGAGAGAGAGAGAGAGAGAGAGAGAGAGAGAGAGAGAGAGAGAGAGAGAGAGAGAGAGAGAGAGAGAGAGAGAGAGAGAGAGAGAGAGAGAGAGAGAGAGAGAGTGAGAGAGAGAGAGAGAGAGAGAGAGAGAGAGAGAGAGAGAGAGAGGAGAGAGAGAGAGTGAGAGTGAGAGTGAGAGAGAGAGAGAGAGAGAGAGAGAGAGAGAGTGAGAGAGAGAGAGAGAAAGAGAGAGAAAGAGAGAAAGAGAGAGAAAGAGAGAGAGAGAGAAAAAGAGAGAGAGGGAACAATGGGCTGTTTAGTACACTAGTCCCCAAAGTTTAAATAACGTTTTCTTATTTGTTGACTTAACAATTTTGGGGACTTTTACTGAATGTTGATTGGTTGGTTTATTAAGTTGAGTGTTCAAACGTTTCAACCACTAATTTTAATCTACACATGGGGTAATTTTACGAGTCATCATTAGGGTTGTACATCAATTTATCGACCATTGTCTTATCCCTTTAGATTCCTGATCGCTTCTACAAAAAGGAATTGGTAAGGGAGGAAGGGGAATCAAACTGCAAAATATACTGGTACCAAAAGTTTTACAAACGCGATCACTCATTCATGGGCATAAAAACTTTTTAAAAATTAATTCATAACCTTGCTTGGATTTCACAAAACTGCAATGTTTAAACTTTTTCAACACTAACATTATCTTTACAAAGGGCAATTTTGTTCATCGTAATTTGGGTGACCATTAATTTAACTTCCATTGTCTTATTCCTGTAATTAGTACTGCAGAGATATCAGTACATTCAGTTCACTTGTTCAGCTGAGTAAAATTCCACACATAATTAGATAATACATCTTAGTTTCTTTCATTATCAAAAATATTTAGATTTTTTATAAATTATATAGTATATATACACTACTAGCGGCTTCGCCCCTAACCTCTAGGGGCTTTTTTCCTAAAGGTTCAGGGGAGAATTTTAAAAATTTGTTTACATTTTTTTATATGTTTTCTGTATTTTATAACATTTTATAAATCTTTCTAACTCTTTTTAACTTTTTATATTTATTTATATTTTTTAAAACCTTCGAATTGTTTCTCTTTTCTAATGTTTTTAAAGTTTCTTTGTCATTAGCCTTTTTTTGGGCTTTGCCCCTACATGAGAAGGAAGGTTTCACAATCTTTTTAATCTGATAAAACAAAGTTTAAAAGAAGAAAAGAAATTAAAAAAAAATTTAAATATAAAAACATCAAAAAAATTTTAAAATAAAATTTGGGGGGGGGGGAAATTTTCATTTTTGGGTGGTTGTGGGTGTCCCACCCCCCAAGAAAATAGCTTAAAACCACCACAGGACCAATAGGTATATACCCTGAAGAGTACAATCCAATCGGTTCAGTGGTTACCAAGATCTTAAGCTTCAGACGGACAGACAACAAGCCACTTTGTATTATAGATACATACAGGCATCTTATAAAATAAATCTAAATAATCACTACTGCAATGTGAGGAACATGAAGATTTAAGGAAATCCATCAACAGGTGTAGGTCATCTTAAAAAGAGATATCAAGGAAAAGGTTAGGAAATTATGAGGGTTGGGCCGGATACCGGCTTATTTCGAATGCCGGATATCCGGTTCCGGCCGGGTATCTGGCCAACGTTCGATATCCGGCAATTTACCGGATATCCGGCTGGATAACCAGATGTCCGGCCTCAAAAATCAGCCGGATATCATGTAACCGGATAGTTTTAATATACGGTATCCGGCCGGATATTGAAAATGGCCGGATAACCGGCCAGACCGGATATCCGGCCCAACCCTAGAAATTATAGCGTTGGTTGTCTCGGATATTTGGACAAACTTCGGTTCTAGATAAAATAAATAAGACCTTGTTGTGAATATAATCTTTCTTCCAGGGGTTATATCCAGGTTAACTTTTTTAAATTATACAATTTTAAAAGATTTCAAAAGATATTTACATATCCTTTTTTCCATGCACGAGGGGAAAAAATCTGAATTATAGAATGCATGTGTGATAGTTAGTATGCTAATATTAATAAAGTGCATAAATAAACATAATAAATGTAAACAAAGGTAGTTTTTTATTATTATAAAATATGTATTTTCTGACTTTATCCATTTATTAGCCAGTGGAGCACAAACGATTTTTATTCCATGTACAGATTTATGGCATAAAGGGAGGGAGGGGACATTGGGTGGTTTATTGAACTAGTCTCCGATGTTTTATAATAACGTTTTCTTATTCATTAACTCAACAACTTTAGAGGCTTTTGATTGGATGGTTCATTAGGTTGAGTGTCCAAGTATTTTAACAACTAATTGTAATCTACAAAAGGGGTAAATTTGTGTATCACCATTGAGAATCATCAAACCAACTACAAAAAATGTTAATTATTGTTCTCTGTTAAAGAAAATTGTCGTCTATCTTAAATATTAGCCAAGGAAATCTTAGTTTTCAATTCCTTAAGGCACAAAATGACTTAACAATGAACGTATGGGCCGATAAAAAAAATTAAGTTATAGAGTTGCTTCGCTAATATGAGCAAATTTGTTTGGCTTGATAAATTACAAGGCTCAATGACGACAAAAAGTATTTTTCCCTATTATTATATACAGTTGGGATATTTACAAGAAATTGGGATCATGTCAGACATGCAAATGAAGATTGCATGTCATATCATAGATTTGCACATCATTGGAATGGATTCATAAAGTCTACTAAAGATCAGAAATAACTAAGACTTAGTAGGGTCTTTATTTTGAAGTTAAAACAATATTTTGATTATAATTTCAAACAGCTTCCCTTTTCTTGGACTTAAATGTCCATTTAATGCAGGGATCTAAAGGGATAAGACTATGGCCACTAAATTAATGTACATCCATAATGATGATACACAAAATAACCCCTTATTTAGCGTAAAATTAGTGGTTGAAACGGTTGAACACTCAACTTAAAAAAACAACCAATCAAAATTTACTGAAGTGCCCAATGTTGTTATGCAAACGAATAAGAAAACAATGTTATGAAACTTTGGGGACTAGTGTAAATAACAGCCGATTGTCCCCTCTCTCTCTAATGTAATGTTCTCATTCCTAACCATAGCATACTCAATGTTACATATTGCCAAGACAAGTGTCCTACTTTAGTCCACCCTAATTTATGAAACCTAATAGTAAAGTGTATAAGGAATCACATTAGATATTTATTAATGTTGGGCAGGTACATACAAATAAGGAGGTACGGGTAGGGGGGCAGGCAGGGGGGATGGTAAATAAAAGAACCTTAAAAAATTGGGAAATTTGTTAGATTGTAAACCCCCCCCCCCTCACCCCAAAATAAATGCTTCAAGAGCCCTTGGATTCAAAATTTGACATTTCACCACAAAAGCATGGGTTGGGAGGAATTGTTACACCCAACCCCATACAAATAATTTTGGACAACTTGACACTGTGAGTACCCCAACAGCTTACACAGAGAACCCCCTGCTATTAACCTAACTGTTACAAACTGTACATATATCAAAGATAAGGAGGTTGAGATAGGTCATTCCACGAGATAAATCTAGTATCTGTAAATACTATGTCGTATTAGTTAATTAACAAGGACAATTTTGTTTAAATAAAGTATAGTTTCTTTTCAATAGATTAGAAGAACTAAGCAAAAATAAAAAAAATCTCATGATAAATGCAAGATTGACAAAAAAAATTGGGGTATAGTCCCTTTAGTGGCAACGCCCCTTAAGGGGCGATTCGTCGTATTTTTAAAATGGCTTTTAATAGGTTAATTTAGGTTATAGTTAGGTGATTGCCCACTAGGGGCTAGAAATAGGAGAAAAGCTACTGTGAAAATACGAAGAATTGGTTCTTAAGGGGCGTTGCCACGAAAGGGACTATATCCAAAAATTGTTTTGTCATAATAAAACTAGCAGTCTTTGTCATACCCTTATCCGTATATAGAAGTAACAGGATGTCTGTCTATCTATGTGTGTGTAGCGTAGGCGCTAGTTAATATCATAAAATAGCAGCTTTAATACAAACAACTGTACAGCAAATATATAATATATGTTTGCTTACTAGAGATAAATGATAACCGAGTTCAATATCTTTAATTCAACATCGAGATTTTTCTAGTTTTTCTCTTGAAACAATATCAAACATGACTACTTACCTATGTAAAAGATAAAGTTAACCCAGGTCAAATTCTATTTTTCAATATTTGTTTACAGATTAGAATAAAGTTTCTCTGTAATTAATTCATATTATCGCGTATTCAGTGATAAAAATAAAAAAAAAGAGTCAAAAATAAGTCTTATCACAACACATATGGTTCTTATTAACTAACAACTCTACTATAAGTAAATAACAGTACAAAATTATCAAAAAGATATACTGTAAATACATTAAATAATATAGATTTATTTAAAAATAAGATATTCTTCTTTGTTTAAACCCTAACTTGAAAATAATTCTAAATTGATGTCAAATAGCTGAGGACCGGTTGAAGCAAGAAAATTATGGATGACTTACTTTGAATTTATGTCAAGAGGTATAGTAACGTTAAAATTGCAGAAAAAAAAACATAATTAATATTAAAATCATTTAACTGGTTATTACTAATTAGCGCCAGCGCATCACAAGGTAAAGAAATTTTTTTTTTAATTCTGTGTTTAAAAACTTTACTTATTTACTTTTGAATTTCAATAGACTTTAATGCATATATTTGCTTTAATTCATGTAAAATGATTAACAACCATTTTTACTAGTATTGTGGAGCCGGAGCCGCCATATTTTGCCGGAGCCGTTATTTTCAGAGCGGCTCCTGGGGTACCTAAAAAATATCTGAGGAAAAAAATAGATTTTTATACCTTGTTTAAATTTTATAATTTGGAAATCCTTTTAAGTGTTTCAAGTCCATTTTTTTCAATAATTGAACTTTTAAAACTTTCAAAAAATATGCTTGGAGAAAATTTTGTTGTTGAGTTTTTCTTGATTTTATTTCAGAGGCGAATCCGCGGAGCCGCAACAAAATCAAACGGCTCCACAACACTGATTTTTACCATTGGAACTGGCTGAAAACGTCCTAGAGTATGATATATATATACTCTGGCCGCAGAGCTCGGCGCCCTAGCCGGCCTAGCCGCAGCGCTCGGCCCCCTTGCCTGCCTAGTTGCAGCGCTCGGCACCCCAGCCTTTAACCTAACCTAATCTAAAATAGTTGTTCTTTTTCGGGGGGGGGGGGGGGTCTCAAATTTTCAAACTTGAAAAAAAAATTTCTAAGAGGAGAACGCCGATTTATGTAAGTGGATTTGTCATCTCCCTCCCTTTGCGTTCAAATTCACTTTCAACCAAAGAAAATATTTTTTTTTTACAGAATTTTGTAATACTATTTTCAAAGAAGCGATCGTGATGTATATTTATCGTATGCTTAAAAGTTGACAAATTCCTGTCTATATTTATTGAAAATAAAATAAAATAAAATCGGAGGTGGCGGGAGTATGTGGTGTCTATTTTATTTGGGGCTCGGCAGTCGCAGTCATAACTCTACAAATTATAATCCAATGAATTAATAATAGCAGCTGCAAGTTTATTCCAGACAATTTCTAACACCGAATACTATACTTCCAAGAAATTGCAACCAGCACAAATTCAATAATCTGTACCCGCGCCGCTAATATTTAACAGTCCGCGGCTACCACCCGCTTCAAAATGCGCCGTCTCGTTCAAAACATACTTTACCCATTACTAAACATAATGTCTGTTACTAGAAATAATAGTTATTTCTCGCATCGTATTATAAACGGCTTTCCGCGGATATAGAATGTACAATTATAAGATTAAAACCAGTTTTACCTCGGGGCTTATGATTGTACATTTTTATATTCGTAGAAAGCTGGATATAATACGATGCTAGACATAGTTTTTTCGTATGGATGAGAACCGGTTCCTATCCACCGGATTCGAATGAATACGAGAAAAACAATTCTGAAGATTTAAGAATATATTAAATATTGAAACAATGAAAATAATACATTATAATACGTTATGAATACATAAATAGTCATTTTATATATCTTTTAAAATAAAACAATAAAATACAACAGGCATTTATAAAATTGGTGTCTAATCAAAATTTCCAATCATATATTTCTAAAGATATTTTAAAAATATCTTGACGAATTTAATTTATAGCAGAATTTTTTGTATTGAAAAACTATACCTATCATTAACATTTCTTCCAAACATCTTTTTTAATTTAGAACAGTGCACTTATATTTTTGGATAGGTATTATTGTTTAAAATAATAAAAGATGATAATACAAGTATATATAAATTAGAATATTTAATACATTATAAATTAAAAATCCTAAATGTAACATGTTTAGTATATCAAAGAGGACTGTTAAAGAAAATAGTAGTTTAGGGTTGTTACTTTTTATTTTTGCAAAAACTCTTGTCCTTTTAATCATAAATTTAAATAGACCAAAGCTCAGCAGCCGCGCCTTAGCCTCAAATTTAAACCTGTTTTGATACTTTGAAATTTAAAAAAAAGACTGTCATATTTTAAGTCAGATTTTAGACTTCAAGCTCATTTTATAACTATAAAAGGTTAATTTTTCTGAGGTTTACAGGCGGCTGACCCACAACTGCCGAGCCCTGACATTAACCAACCAAACATTAAAAAAAATAACTTTTTATTTTATGTGAATAAACAATAGTGCACTTCTCAATAGATAAAAATAATAATAGCACAACTTATGGACGGACAAAATAAATACATTAAGGCCATAATTACCTAATATGTGTAGAAACAAAGCTACTCTACACTTAACTTCAATCGGTAAACCGACAAACGATCTATTGCGACAGACGTTCTAATGCAACATCTCTTAAGGTTTTACTTAAGAGATGTTGCATTATCCCTTTTTTAATGTTTGTCGCAATAGGACATGTCCTATTATGAGGCTTAGGACGTTAGTCGCATTAGGAGGAATGATATATCTGCTTGGTGAAAATTGTACTAAAAACTCACCCTTGCTATTATTTTATTTATCTTATTTTTTAAAACAGCTTTGCTACTATTGGACGTAATTATACTTGCTGAGATTACAATTATGGAAAAAGATTTAACAATCATATCAAAGACTACAAATACTTTTTTAAGAACAAAAATATACCTAACATTTTAATTACTGTCAGATATAAATCGTCTAAATGTTATACTATATAGGTAGTTATACTTTAAAAATCCAAGAAACTAAAAAAGTCTTAAATACTTAGTTTGTACAATTCTAAATGCATAGTTTAATATACACAATACCTACATCATATCATAGAATTATCTTTTACATTAACTGATTGAAATAATTCTATTGCTGTAAAAACCAACTAATAAAGAACAAAAATATTCCCAATTCAATATTCAGGAGTAAAAAAATAATTCCCAATCCCCTTAATTAATCTAAAACAAAATTTTTACAGCATATGATTTTCTGTACCTAATAAAGACGACAATATTTAATTCTGAAGAATTTATATTTGCTTTACTTACAGAAGATATTACTAACTTTTCAGGTGCCATTTCCCTCTTATCCCATGTAGGTAGGTATTTGATTAGAATGAGATGAGATTTTCTTCATTAATATGACTCTTGAAAGAAGATTTGGTGGCGGCCACAGGTTTCCCACCCTCCTGCATGCATTCATAACAGGGCTTATCCTCGGCCTCTTGTCCAATCTAAATTAGAAAATATTCATCCATCTCAAGAACATCCAAATTTTTTTTTGAGAGGGTGAAATAAGGGGTTTCAAAGGATTGAGGGGGGTGATTTAATCTATTTATTAAAAAAATTGAAGAAAAATAAGGGGTTTAAATTTTTTTTTTGGTGGGGTTGGTTGAACACTAAACACCCCTCTACCCCATAAACACTAAACACCCCTTTACCCCACCCCCTGTATATATGTTATTTGATTTCCACTGTTATTGTACCTGAATGCCCAAATGGCTGGTAAAACTTGAAGAACTATGATCGCATTGCCGCGTTTTTGACTGCGGTTTCAACTCTTCTCCAGATGATAAATCTAACAGGTCACAGCTAAAACATTAAAACAGTCACCAGAGCTGGATCTTTAAATCATTTCAATGGTGATTTAAACCACCCCGCGCGAAATTTCAGCCAATCACAGCGGCTCATTTTTAAAATGCGCCGCTGTGATTGGCTGAAATTTCGCGCGGGGTGGATTAAATCACCATTGAAATGATTTAAAGATCAAGCTCAGTGAAAAAAATATCGACGGTAAAGAACGTTCTTCATTAGGAAGGCACGACAATTTCCGTTTGATTGATTATACCACGATGACTTCAGCCTAACCTCGGGGAAAAGGGGTTAAACCCTGCTAGGCCACTTATTAGAGTAAAACACTAAAGGGAGAAAGGGTTAAATAACTGAATCTTCCCATCGCAACTGCCTTATACAATTTTACTATTGGGTCATTGAAAATCAACCAATGGTGTCGCTTATATTAACAAAGCCGAGAAGCAGAAAATAATTTAGAAGCAGACAAAAGAGGTCTTTGAAACAGGAAGGGTGATAGTTGTCTATACATACCTCTATACTATAGATCTGTTGGCCACTTAACCTTACGTAACCCAAGCTGAACCCCTTATACAATTATTTTAATGGTTTTTTTTATCAAATATAAATGACTTACCCATCAAAGGAGGTATTAAACTCCAGATTTGTACCAATTAAAGGATCTTTTCCCGTTCTGAAACGAAAAAAAATATCTTTAAAAGCAAATCTTTTTCTATAATTAGGGTCGGTACGTACGTCTGTCCGTCCGTACGTAACGGATAGCTTTTGGTTAATATAGGTATGTTAAAATTGTCCTATCGATTTCAAACTTTGCATGATGATTTATGTAGTAGTTAGGTACGATTTAGACAGCGTAGCAACTCTATAACCGTTACCAAAATGTCCGTACGTCCATTTTAAAATGTTGATTTTTCAACTTTTTTAACAATAAAGGAGGATGTGCTTAAGGACCATTTTGGCAGGGGGGGGGGGGTTTACTCGAGAACCCTTAGAGCTAGAGGGAGGTAATTTTGGATTTAAGCTTCTATGAGGCCAAAGTTACTTTTAAAATTATCGTCGACCCCCCACCCCCCCCCAAAATTTTTTTTTTTTGGGGGGGGGTAAATTTTTTTTTATTGCATTTCTCGCCGAATTAGGCAATTTGGAATCATTTGAGACCATGTTATTTTTTTCCAAAATTTTTCGCCTTACAAGCAACCCTGCGGGGGGACTTAGTCATTTTTTTTTCAAATTATCGTTATATCTTAAATACAGTATGCTACTCTCTTAGTTTTAAAGATAATTGGATGAAATCTTTTTGATTGTGTCACTAATTACCCCAAGTTTTGGTATCTTTAAAAAAAAACGGCGGCGGGACCACCGCTCCAGCCGTCCGCCGCCACCAAAAAAGAAATTTTTTATTGCATTTCTCGCCGAATTAGGCAATTTGGAATCATTTGAGACCATGTTGTTTTTTCAAAAATTTTTCCCCTAACAAGCAACCCTACGGGGGGGACTTAGTCATTTTTTTCAAATTCTCATTTATGAAGGTATATCTTAAATACAGTATGCTACTCTCTTAGTTTTCTAGATAATTGGATGAAATCTTTTTGATTGTGTCACTAATTACTTCAAGTTTTGGTAACTTTAGAAAAAAAAAACGGCGGCGGGACCGCCGCTACCTCCGTCCGCCACCAAAAATTTTTTTTTTATTGCATTTCTTGCCGAATTGGGCAATTTGGAATCATTTGAGACCATGTTATTTTTTTCAAAACGGAAAACGGCGGCGGACGGCGGGAGCGGCGGTCCCGCCGCCGTTTTTTTTTTAAAGATACCAAAACTTGGGGTAATAAGTGACACAATCAAAAAGATTTCATCCAATTATCTCTAAAACTAAGGGAGTTGTATACTGTATTTAAGATATACCTTTATAAACGAGAATTTTAAAAAAATAACCAAGTCCCCCCACAGGGTTGTTTGTAAGGGGAAAAATGTTTGAAAAAAATAACATGAACTCAAATGATTCCAAATTGCCTAATTCGGCGAGAAATATAATAAAAAAAATTTTTTGGTGGCGGCGTTTTTTTTAAAGATACCAATAGTTGGGGTAATTAGTGACACAATCAAAAAGATTTCAGAGAAATGCAATAAAAAATTTCTTTTTTGGTGGCGGCGGAAAACAGCGGCGGACGGCGGGAGCGGCGGTCCCGCCGCCGTTTTTTTTAAAGATACCAAAACTTGGGGTAATTAGTGACACAATCAAAAAGATTTCATCCAATTATCTTTAAAACTAAGAGAGTAGCATACTGTATTAAAGATATACCTTCATAAACGAGAATTTGAAAAAAAAGGACTAAGTCCCCCCGCAGGGTTGCTTGTAAGGCGAAAAATTTTTGAAAAAAATAACATGGTCTCAAATGATTCCAAATTGCCTAATTCGGCGAGAAATGCAATAAAAAAATTTTTTACCCCCCCCCAAAAAAATATTTTTTGGGGGGGGTGGGGGGTCGACGATAATTTTAAAAGTAACTTTGGCCCCATAGAAGCTTAAATCCAAAATTAGCTCCCTCTAGCTCTAAGGGTTCTCGAGTAAACCCCCCCCCCCTGCCCAAATGGTCCTTAAGCACATCCTCCTTTTTATGTGATATTAACCATCCGATTGATCTAATTTTTGGAGAATTGATTCCTAATACAATAAGGTAATATATCATAAGCGAAGCATCTCTATAATCAAGTCTTAAAATGCTAGTATATTTTTAAACAGAATTCTTTATGTAAGAAGTTAAAAATGCAACACATTTACGTATAATTTTGTCAAAACATTTATATTTATATTTTGTATAGATATTTAGTTCTGACACTCTATAAGAGTTTATGTTTGTCAGTCATACCGTTTCAGAGCTTCGCATTTATGAATGTTGTCATCCTTGTTTTTAAATATTAAAATGACAAGAATAATTATGTATAAAAGTTAAGTAGCGCTGCTATGATAAGTTTATAATTATATTAGTAAAAAAAGAACAGTGACGTATGATACAGTATTAACAGAGACAAATACTTGTAATTTTTGCTAGAAAGTTGTAAAAACTAAATAAAGATTGACCATATAGTCATCTTGTACCTACAGCTAATGTAAATAAATCACTATAAATCAAAATATCAAATTTATGACAGGTGTCTCATATTTTAATAACTAGATTCTATATTTATTTAGACAGGGATGAAACATTTATTTTATTTTTTAATATGACAGAGTGTTGAAAAAAAGAATTACCTACACGCTTAAATTTTAGAAAAGTTGTGCCAGAAAAATAGATTTTTTCACACATAACAAAAGAGGTAGTTTCACGAAAGGCATTTGAACTTAATTTAGTGAACCGCATATTTTTTCCTGGTTAATTGGTTAAACTACATTTATATAGCAAATATTTGAAAGAATTACAATTTTCTACTACGTAGTTTTTAAAATATCAAGACTTGAAAATCGTCTTTTAAATTGCATATATCACAAAAAGACGATTTTCATGTCTTGATATTTTCAAAACTACGTGGTAGAAAATTGAAATTCTTTTAAATATATGCCATATAAATATAGTTTAACCCATTAACTAGCAAAAAATATGCGGTTCACTAAATTAAGTTCAAATGCATTTCGTGAAACTACCCTTTTCACTTTATTTAATTTACCTCGATTTAATTTGGCATTGTAGATTTATCAATCTCTCCTTCATTCTTTCTAAGCTCGCGTTCTGAAATGCTTCCAACCACTGCAAAATTATGAAAAGTTTAGATATCGTATCTACCACTTTAAAAACAAGCACATCTCTGCTTTCCATAACCTTATTGGCATGACTTGTCAGGGATAAATATTTTCTAATAATGTCTCACTTCACTAGGAGATAATATAAAAATGACAGAATCTTAAAGCTCAGGATTGGAACAGTTTTTTTTTTCACTGTCAGGGATAAATATTTCCTGATAATGTCTCACCCCATTAATCAGATAATTCATCTGACTGTCTTAAAGCCCTTGTAAGGTAGCTTCACAATTATTTACACATTTATTTTCCTACTTAAGATCCAAATGAGTAGATGATAGTTGTGAAGCTACCTTACAAAGGCTTTAAGACAGTCAGATGAATTATCTGATTAATGGGGTGAGACATAAAAGTTTAATATGTACCTGATTCATAGATCTTGCGTTAACAGCTACAAATAAATGTTTCTCAATGAGGTCTGTCTGTTGAAAATTCAATGAAAATGCAAATATGTTCTTATCTTCAATCTAAATATAAAAAAATATTAAAAAAGAATGTTGACTGACAAAAATTACGACCTAAAAATGTATCAAATAAAAAGTAGTCTTTACTCTCTATGAATCCATTGATATTACGACCCTTTTCTTTATAGCATAGTAATGAGATGCGCCTGTTAAGTTCATGGCGCAAGCCAATTTGCTAACAATGAAACGCTTATAGCAAAGGACGAGTATCAAGTATGTATCATTATTAACGTTACTAGTGCAACTCGATGTGATAGCCAACAAGCGAAAGAAATATATAATAAAATTTGGGGGCAGATATAAAGGTCGTCAATTTCACTATGTGTTACCCCCCCCCCCCCCAAAAAAAAAAGTTAAAAATCACGTATAGGTTTCGTTATTTTTTCCCGAATTAATATCGTTGTTGGTTCCGACTCAAACCCAGTAGAATGCCGCGGGTTTTCAATTATTCAAATTTTTACCTGGGCATTACAACTTACCCAGTAAAATGCCGCGGGTTTTCAATTATTCAGATACATACCTGGGCATTACAACTTTCCAGAATTAATACATTTGTCTGTTCATCTCTTGGTCCTTTGGATATTATCAGAATGTTCCCGTACAATTTCAAATAACGTTCCTGCAATTAAAAAACACACATATTGGGTAGGTAGGTACATAATTTATCTTTTAAGTTATGGAAATCAAAATCTTTATGCTCAACCTTAAATCTAAATACAACATTTTGTCCTTAAAAAACGGCCAAACCAACAGATCTATAGTATAGAAAAACAGACAACTACCTCCCTTCCTTTTTCAAAGACCTTTTCGTCTACTTCTAAACTATTTTCTGTTTATTGGCTGTATTAACATAAGCGACACCATTGGTTGATTTTCAATGACCCAATAGAAAGGTTGCATAAGGTTGATGTGATGGGGGAGAAACAGTGTTTTACTCTAATGCCAAACTTACCTTATATTGATGTTGTTGCATAGAAAAGCTTGATGAAGATTTTGGCGCTTTGTAGCTCAACTGACCCTCCCAATCTGGACTTCGGGTTGCTGAAATAAAAAAAAATCAATATCTTACATAACAAAGGAATCGGCCAATCCTAAATGCTACACCTATTTCACAAAGCTTACCTAAGCTTTGAAAAAAAAACTTTTCTAGTCGGTATCTTTAAATAATGATGTATTTTCACAAACTATACCTGAGCCCCTAATCTAAGGGTTTTATTATCGAACGGGAAGATAGCATTGGGGGAAAAAAAACTATAACCGCCCAAAGGCTAAATTTTTAAATAAATAGACCAAAGCAATGCTTTCCAAAACGAATAACTCGTTTAGTGGTTAAAGATATATTTTAAACAGGCAATTAACAATCCTTGCTACCTTTTAAATTAAAAAATTAATATTATAAATATAATTGACAAACCTAGATGAGACAATAACTCGGTTTCGTTCCATTTCATTTTTAATAAAAATGTGTCTGAAATAATCACACGTATAAAACTATATGGTTAAGTAGTGACCAGGCTGCTCTATAACTAGATTATGTCCGTAAAAAATAAGACTGTAATTAAAGGGGTAGTTGCACGACACATGCGCGCATTTAAACTTGAATTTAGTGAACTGCAAAATTTTTTCTATTCAATGGTTTAAACTAAATTTATATATTTTAAAGACTTTCAATTTTCTACCATGTAGTTTAAAGTTTTAAAACTATCAGGACTTGAAAATCGTATTTTTGTGATATGTGCAATTTATATATGTTGGTTGCTATTTTTATAAAAACACATGCAACATGACGACTAAGGGGGGGGGGGAAGGTTTAATGCAACCATCTCGTAATCAATGTGTAAATGGTACTTGGAATTCGATTTAGGGAAAATAGACGTACTAAGGATTACTCATGCAAAATTTCAGATCAAAATTAGAATTTACATTTACAAATTGATTACGAGATGGTTGCATTAATTAACCCCCCCCCCCCCCTTAAGTGATGTCTAATTGTTTTGATAAAAAATTATATATGTTTGATGGCAACCTTTGCTTGAAATCATTTTTCAGAAATGCATTTCATACAACTATTCCTTTAGATTCTGTTAAACTGTGTTCAGAAAGCTAGTTTAATATATTATACTTGATTTTAGAAGATATATATTTGTGTATATTATTGATATTATCTTCAAGCACATGATATACAATATATCTCACTCTAATTCTATCACTAATTTTATTCGTAGCCAGCTTGCTGCAATAGTTAACTATTTAAAATTGTTTTCATAAAGTCTTTCAAGCATAACATTAAAACTTTCATTTGTAAAATTTTTTAAATCTAAATTCACAGATTATTATTATTAATAAAATTTTATGAATAAAATGTGCAGATACATAAAAATACAAAAAAATCTCTTTTATTGTTGAAATTTTATTTTAATGAAATGTGCACTTAGGGAAAAACACTAACAAAAAGTCAAGTCCAAAAGTCATCTGACTTGAAAGCAGAAAATTTTGCCTTGCGCAGTAAACAAATCATTTATACCGCGAGAATATTTCAAAAGTAAATGTCGTCTTTTCAATAAATAATATTAAATATATTACGATTATATTTATTAACTATTCATAAAAAATTTAGTCTAGAAACTTACGAAGGTGACATTTAGAAATAAAGTTGTTATTTTGTATAGAATAATATATTATTATATCAATAATCTGAAACCTAGAGGTTTAATTTTTGGTTTATGTCATATCTTCCTTAATTAATACCAAAGGCCAATATTACAATGACGAAAAGTCATTAGTGTGTATTTCGGACCCAAGCATTCCCCTTGTAATAAAAATATCTTAGAATAAAAACAGAAGCAGTAGGTAAAATTCTTAACATTGTTAGTTCAGGTAACATAAAACCCCTAGCTGTGTTACTGTTTATCTTAACTGTCTTAATTTTACACGACTTTCGTTATTCTTTTAAAAAATTGGGTGAGGGGGGGGGGGTTAGCTTAAAACCAGGAACAGTATCCATATTTCATGAAGAGTAGAGCCCATTCTGTTCAGCGGTTACCGAGATCGTAAGCTCCAGACAAACAGACGGACAGAGAGACAGAAGGACAGAAAGACAAACGGACAGACATTATCCTAAAAGATTATCCCTTGTTAAATCATAAGACATATATTTAAAGTATTTTCCTAGCAAATATTTCTTAAATTTGATATCTTGTTTAAAGACAAACAAGGATGGCATCATAATAAGCGGAGCACAAAATCTATCATAAAAAGACAAACGGACAAAGTGAGTTGTGCAATGGTGCATCAGATTATCTGTAATCATAACAAAGAAAAGAAATAGAGAGAATATGCAACCACTTAAAAAAAATAAGGTTATGTCTTTGAAAGTTATAAAAGAAAAGTAGCTAAAAAGCGGCTTAAAAGCAGTCAGACTACCATAGATTTTTTTATATCTAATTTTGGTGCATAATAAAGGGAATATTGGCAAGAAGTTTTAATTGTGTAACTTTTGTAGGAGCAGAGAAAATCTGTTGTAAAAAGAAAAGCAGCTAAAAAGCTGCTTAAAAGAAGTCTATCCGCTACGGATGTTTTATACTTAATTATGCTCCGCATTGATGGAAATGATCACATAAAGTTTCAGCCTTATACCTTTTATAGAAGCCGAGAAAATCATTTATGAAAAATAAAAGCTGCTTAAAAGCAGTCCGACCACTACAGATGTATCATACTTAATTAAGCTACATATTAATGGGAATATTGACAAGAAATTTTAACATTCTATCATTTACGGGAGCCGAGAAAATACCGTTTCCCCTGATTTGTCTCTGATTAACGGACGGACATTTCGAAAATAGAGTAGCTTCGCTACAAAAAAAGTTATTTTGATACTGTGTACTAGGTTTAAAATTAAATGTAAAAACATTTACAAAAAAAAATCATGTCTTCTATTTTAGTTTTTGTATGCTAGTTTTCAAATGTAAAGCCCTGACCTTCGGCCTCTCGGGGCTAACAAAACTGTTCTTATCTTATAACTTTTTATTTTGATATATCCACAGAATCGTTTTAACGAAGATTTAAAGAGAAATATATGAAGAAATCATTTACTTTTTTAACGTATTTAAATTCGTATTAAAAAATAAGTAAAAAATATTCCATTACAAGTAAATACAGTGTGTTTTTTTTATGAGCACTTTTTTGAAAGCAATTTTACCCCACTTATAGTTATCAGAATTTAATGATTAATGGCTTATTTTCTTCGTTTTTTAAGGGAAATTATGAAACAACCAAAAGAAATTACAGTTTTTGTTAAAAAGGTACAGTAAAGTTGAAAATTAAAAATTTAGGTGTCAACATCTAAAAATGGTTTTAGCGCATTTTTCTTATGTTCAAATATTCTACCTTTTGCAAGAATGGCTGCAAAACGCTTCAAAGTTGAGATATAGAGCTATAAATTTATACAGATACTATTGGGGACATGTACTAGAATAGGTCAAAGTTTGAAGGCCATATCTCAATCAGGGAGAAAGCACTGGCCCCCCAAAGTCGACTACTGAAAATCCAATTTTGAGCATAAGAAAAATGCGCTAAAACCATTTTTAGATGTTGTCACCTAAGTTTTTAATTTTCAACTTTACTGTACTTTTTCAACAAAAACTGTAATTTTTTTGGTTGTTTCATAATTTCCCTTAAAAAACGAAGAAAATAAGTCATTAATCATTAAATTCTGATAACTATAAGTGGGGTAAAATTGCTTTCAAAAAAGTGCTCATAAAAAAAAACACACTGTATATAATTCGAATTAAATTGCTGATTTGTTTTTAAAGAAATTCTATCGGAATATTTGAGATTCTAATAACATGTAGGAAGATTCATATCTTCTCTTTAATAGAAAAGCTACCCCAGAAATCTCGTTGTCTGTCCGTCTGTCCTTAAGACACGGCGTTGGGAAAAACTTTATTTTCACTGCTCCTATTTAAGATAGAAGGCTGAAACTTCATGCCAATATTCCCATAATCAAGCAGCATAATTAACTATAAAAATCCATGGTGGCCAGGCTGCTTTTTAGCTTTCTTTTGGCTATTTCAAAATCTTTATAGATAAGGATATCAAAATTAAATATCCGGCATTCAAAGGGATTTTTTGTTCAATAATAAAAGGTTTCATGACTTTTTATTTATAATAAATATTATTTTGTTTAGCTATTGCTCTTTAAATCTCCTTGTCCGAATTCTTATCCATGACTTTTTTGCACTTCGCTACTTATGTATGTTATTATCATTGCTTTTTTTTTATTATTTTTGTTGAATAAACAACATAAACATAAACAGAAATATTTTTTGTATTGGAAAAAAAGATATTAGCGTTTTAGGTAGAATCAAATTTGGTTCTTTTAAAACAATTTACATCTTTTTCCAGTATTGCTTAGAAACCGATTAATATCCGGTGGATTAGAACCGGTTCTCAGCCATACAGAAATATCATGAATAGCATCGTATAAGAAATTTTTTCCAAGAACATTCCATTCTTTTAGCTCAAGCCTTAACGTCTACTCGGGCTAACAAAAATGGTTTTAATTCTATAATGTTTCATTTTAAAATCAGCGGAAAACAGTCTATAAAACGGCATCTCAGGTCTAACAAAACTGGTTTTGATCTTTGATAATTGTACATTTTATAGCCGCGGAAAGTTGTTCATTATACGATGCGATAAGTAACTATTCCAATATGGCTTCGAAACCGATTAATATACGCTGGATTAGTACCGGTTCTCAGCAATGCTGAAAAGTCCTGGGAGCCCAGGTTAACAAAACTGGTATTAATTCAATTATTTGTATTTTAATATTCGTGGAATATTGTCTGTAATACGATACTATACATGACTTTAAGTATGAGAACCTTAGGGATTTTTGTAACAATAAATCATAATCTTAAAGCTAACGTCGATTCTAATGTAGATTATTATCAGAAGACAGAAATTCCAGAGGCCTATAAATCATATGTATGAACACTTGTTTTTTTATCATGGCGATTTCTGGGACAATTAGTCGTAGAATTACTATTTTACATCACACTCAAAGTACGTCCATTCACGCCAAGAATCCAGAACCAACCACTGTAAAGTATTTACAATTCACGTACAGAAAGACATCATGTTGCTTTGCTTTAATTAGCGCTTGTTTTTATTTTAGTAATTTACAAGTTTAACATATATAGGTTAAGTTAAGTCATATTTTGAAGATTTATAAACTTCCAAACTTAATTTTTAGCTTGTACATTATTTACAGTTCATTAGTTGGTCTATCCTACTACGAAAATCTGTACACATTTATGTACACGTGTACAAAAAACGTACAGAGCTGGATCTTTAAATGTGTAGCTGTTGCCGTAGCCGTGGCCAAAGGTACAGCCACTAACCTAATAGCGATCTTTAAATCAAATTGGCCACGCGTGGCCACCGCTATATGCAATCTTTAAATCACAACCACTTTTTGAATTTTCAGCAAAAATATGAAGAAGAAAAATTATAATAATACGTAAAAACTTAAAACATTTAAAAATCCATGTTTTATTGGCAGCACTGGTAGTGGTAGTCGACTACGGCCACAACTCCGGCCAAGGCTACGGCAACGGCTATACATTTAAAGATCCAGCTCAGGTATCCAAGTAAGACAAGGTCCAAAAATCAAATTAATCAAGTCATCTTTCCCCTGATAAGCTCGGAAGCTAACAGTCTACACGAGAAAAAAAAATTTGTATGGACCCAAAGTCTGT
The DNA here is from genome assembly GCF_053477335.1 of Acartia tonsa. Classification (NCBI taxonomy): domain Eukaryota; kingdom Metazoa; phylum Arthropoda; class Copepoda; order Calanoida; family Acartiidae; genus Acartia; species Acartia tonsa. Next base: position 9,103,811 of record NC_137265.1, on the reverse strand, counting down.
AATTTGATCTTCAAACATTTTTTTTATTGAAATACTTATGAATTGGATTTAAAATATGTAAATTTATTGTCAATTTAGGTTGTTAATATGGATAACATTTATTGGGCAGTTTGTTTATTCAGCAGGAGGTGAAGGGGTGGAGTAAAAGGGGTGGTTAGGAGGTATCGTTATTTTAGCCAGCTTCGAGTTTAACTTTTATAGAGTACATGATAATCTGGTGTAAGATCCAAGTAATAATATATTCATTAATTAATTTAATATAAATAATATTTTGAGGAGTATCTTTATTTTTAGCGAGTTTGAAAAATAATTCTAAACTCTTACTGAGAAAAGTAACCTATGCAACAAGCTATGGAGTAGCTACGCTATTAAAAAGGAAAAATAATAATCTTGTTGTTAACACTTCTCAGATTCGATTAGTCAAGGCTATAAAAAAGATAGTTCCTTTTGTTAAAACAGCCATGTTAGAATTTCCCTATTAATTTCAAACTTGGCATTATGATTCCTGTGAATCTAGGTGCGATTTCGAAAGCGTAGTACCGTTTACATTTAAAACATGTTGCTGTTTATTAACCCTTTTAACAACATTTTTTAAAGAAGATATAAGGATTCTATACATCTGATTTTTGTAACATTGATTCGTAGTACAACAAGGTACAATGGTATAGGCCAACAATCTGTAAAAGAAGTCTGAAAAGTAGATAGCAATGAGCTGATAGCAATGGGTATAGAACATACGTGGATATTATGAAATAACTTATTGGTCAGTTTGTTCAGCGAATTGGAGGGGAGGGGATTGGGTAAAGGGGTTGGATTATTATTTTAGCCAGCTACAAATTTTTCTTGATTAAAGTACATGATAATTTGGTGCAAGATCCAAGAAATAATAATCCATTTATATATCCAACCTGTATATATTTCCATGCAATTAAGTGTCTGCTCTCGTTTATTAATTTATTTCTCCTTCTGTCTAACAAAAATTCTGTTGACACATTTATTTTATTTTCATTTCTGTTTTTAATTTGTTAGATTTTAAAGATCAATGATTATGCGTACAGCGTCCGTGCGTTTGTTATTAATCAAGAAAATGATTAGTTACCTTGTTGAAAATAATCCTTTTATTTACTAAGTATATTTGCGACAACTTTTATTTAATGAAATCTTCCAATTTTTAACATGTACAAAACGGCCTGCTTAATTGCTTCAAGATCCATGTCAGATCTATATAGGAAATAAATGTCTATAAACGAGCTCAAGTTTTCCAAGGAATATTTGTTTAAAACTCATAGTGCTCCAATAATCCATAATAAACTCTCATTGCCCAGAACGATAAGACCCATTATTTTACTTTATTGAAAATAAATTCCTTTTTTTAATTTCATGTTGCTATTTACCTTATATCAATGTATTTAATTTTTAATCATAAAAAAGAAAATTTAGATTTATAATATAATAAATTTAAGAAAACTCTGTTTTAAAAGAATTCGATTGTGGCAACACTTTGTGTGTTCAAATATTAAACTAAAATTGTAATCATCATCATTAACCCTTTGGTGATGGTAATGTAAAGAAAAAAATATGATTTAAAAAATCTTTTTAAAATCATTTAGATTATTAAATATTTACTTTCTTTTAGATAGTAATGTCAGGTGAGGAAAATAGATTTATTGAGAAATAGATATGCATATAGAAAACTAGCCAATAGGGAGATAATTATATCGAGCCAACTCTAGTAAAGGATATTTGAATCTTTCCGAGAGAGAGGGGACAATGTGCTATTTATTACACTAGGCCCAAAAAATTTAAAATAAAGTTTTCTAATTCGTAAGCTGAAGAACTTTGGAGACTTAAATTTAAGTGTCCAAACGTTTCAATCACTAATTTTAATCTACAGAAGGGATAATTTTGTGTATTAAAATTGAGGATTAATTTATTTGCCATTGTCTTATCCCTTTATATCCCCGCCATGAACAGGTGCAAATCATAACAAGCATAAAAGGACTTGCAAAAATTGCTGTGAAATCAAAGAGTCGATTGCAGTGGCATGTACGGGGTTTGCCAGGGAAGGCTCTTAAATTTAAGAGTAGGGTCGACTTTTTACTTGACACACACTTTAGGGGTGTGTAGACACCTAATGAAATGTGTATCAACCTTCTGCACGCATCTGATAGATTGTATAAAATAGCCAGGGAAGAATATAAATGAACCAATAAGCGGCTACCAGGATTGAACCAGAAAGTCCCTTAGGTAAACTAGTTCAAAGAAGTAAGCAACGAAGGCTAAAAATAACAGGGATCGAAAGAAATAAGACAATGGTCGATAAATTAATGTACTTAACGAATGATAATAAACAAAACTACCTATTCTGTAGATTAAAATTAGTGGTTGAAACGTTTGAACACTCCACTTAATGAAGCAATCAATTAGAAAATAATTAATATAAAACTTTGAGGACTAGTGTAATAAATAAAGTCCCTACATTTACAACAGATTAAATTTTTTTTTTATTTTTAAAAGAACTGACAAATGGTTATATCAAGATTTAAAATCTTAAGTAGAACAAGACTATTTTTTTCAAAGCTAACCCAAACATAACCTATATAATAATCTACTCGTTATGGGGTGGGTGAGGGGTTCGAATCTCAGCCTAAACAGAGAGGACGTTATCGTTTCTACAACTGGCAGAAATACAGTGAATGTTTTTTTTTGTCTCAAAATTGTTTGTATGGATGTAGATTTGACAGTAATACATATAAATATCGTAGGCGTGCTGACAAATATACATCTAACATTGGCATATATACATCCATATCAATTATACAACTATTTCTTCTCTTTACATCTAAACTTTTTTATATGTCATAAGTCCATACATTAAAAATCAAACCCACTGCTACTATGTCAAATGCACGATATAAAAAGCCAAAACGGGTACAACTCATTGCCGTGCACAGTTATGCCTTCCAGACAAAGGTGATACAATCAAATGGGTTGGTTGTCTGCAATAGTTAGGATGTTACTGTCTTGTCTGGCTTTATGTTCAACCGTCCCTAGAGGTATACATCTGGTATAAATTAATTGTAATTATTATATAAACAAAAATATTTTATCTAATATGTAATCTTTCTCAATAAATAGTATTTTATTGACATATTTTCATTAGTACTTAACTTACATAATATTGACCGAAAAGTAGAATTATTTAGATTATGTCTTTAATAATCGCATAGTATTATAGACAGCTTTCCGCGGATGTTAAAATGCAAAAGTATAACATTGAAACCAGTTTTGTTAGACTAAAGGGGTTGAAGGTCCGGGCAAACAAAACTGGTATTATTTTATATTATAATATAATTATAATATAATAAGCTGTAATGCAATGCTATACATGAATTTTCTGTATGGCTAAGAACCTGTTTTAATCCATAGTAATCGGTTTGAAGCCATACTGAAAAAACGTTTCACCGGTTTTACATTATGTCTACTTTATTTTGTAGATTAACTGGCGACGGACATACAATTGATAGACGAGCGTTAATAAACGCTGCGCTTCTTTTTTTTTGATAAGGGATTTCTGTGAGATAAGTGTTTGTCTAAAATAACTTTAAATTAACAGATTACAGTAAAGTTTATATTTAGTATACCTTTATTAGTGCTGTGTTAATAGTTTAGTGAATGTCTTTATAAACTCAGCTTTCTCTAGCGTATAAAACCAGAATTTTCAAAGCAGACGTAAATATGAAACTTAGGTTACGGTGTACATAGTTTGAAAAAAATGAGCGTACTCTACAAAATGAAGTACTAACGTCCTAATTCTAGATTATATAACAGAACAAATTAGGATTGAAAGAACTGACAATTAACTGTCATTCTATCTATACAACGACTAAAGGAATAATTTCGCTTGATCGCGCATTTAGTATCTGTGCGTCTGTAGCAATTTAAAGATATTAAGGTTAATTTCTTAAAGCAGTTTCAAAGTGAATAAACGAAATTGTTATTTGTGACGAATTAATAGTATGACAACATCCATAAAAGCGAAGCACTTAAACGGTTGGCCAGACAGACATTAACACTTGTAGAGTGTCAGAAATGAATAATCAGAATATGAATGTATAAGAGTCGAAGCAAAATTGTAAGTAAATTTGTTGAAAAACTGCTTGATACAGTATAATGTTTATGGATATACTTACATTTTTAGGACTTGATTATAGAGTTGCTTCGTTTATAATATTGTACTTTGTTGTCCCAGGAATAAATCGGATAATTAGATCATATTAAAAATTGTTGTGAAAAAAGTAAAAAAATCAACATGTTAAAAATGGACGTACGGACATTCTGGTAATCATTATAGAATACTACGCTTTCTAAATCGTATCTCTTCTAGAAAAGAAACACCTTGCAAAGTTTAAAATCGATAGTACAATTCTAACATGCCTAAATTAACGAAAAAATCTATCCGTTCCGACGAACTGACGGACTTACCCTAATTATAGAAAAGCTTCACTTTTAAAAAGCATAAATATATATTCAGGGATGTGCTGTTAATTCAAATTTTTAGCTCTAACTCAACATCTTCCAAACCAAATTAATGTAGAAAAATTCCGTCAATTTGACAAATACAATCCTTATTAGATTTGGAAAACCAGAAATATTTAAACGTTGATAGAAAATATTTAACAAATTAAGTTATCCTGTCTTTAGTCCCTTGAGTCTTTAAATCAGCCAAAATAATAAAATTGAATGACAGCCATAAATATGAATTTAAAACCCATTGTCTCATCCTTCTATTCTTGTATTATATCCTTATAATAAAGTAACAGGATGTGCTTGTCTATTTGTCTCTTTGTGTGTCTGTCTGTCTGTCTGTACCGAAGAATCTCGATAACCGCTTAACCGATTGCGTTCTCCTTAACAGGGTAGCTTCTCATAGGTCCTGGGAAGGTTTATAACTATTTTGGGGGAGAGTACCACCATCCTCTCAAGAGAAATCACAAAAAAATAGATTTTAAAAAAATATTCGTAGAGCCTTGAACACAACATAGAAATCGCACTATTTTTAAAAACTTTTTCTTTTAAAATTGGCCGTTGGAATTCAACTTCCCTCCTCCCAGATTCTCCTAGAGGCCTCTAGAGGCGTAGCCGCTAGTTAGATATATGTTGAGATACCTATCCTTATTTAAGGATTTTGTCAATATTCTAGAAAAATGTCAAATGTAACAATATCATGTGTGAAGTTATTATCACGTCAAGTAAAAAGACCTCAGATACTGTTCAGTCGTTCCCAGGTATAACCTATCTATAATAGAGGATGAACTCAAGGAGGGAATGGACATTGGACTGTAAATTACTCTAGTATCCAAAGGTTTACAACAATTCGTTAGCCTAAAATTTGTCCTACTTTTATTGAATTTTGATTTGTTGGTTTCAAACCAGAAGATCCAAAACGATTCAACAATAATTAAAATCTATATAGTACAAGGGGGTTATTTTGTTTATTATCATGGGAGATGTATATCAATTTACTGTCCATTGTCTTATTCCTTCAGATCTCTGGGATTTAATATTTCCAAAAGTAGCGCAGTCAATTAATACATAGTATGTGAGTTTCTCGTATTCATTCGAATCCGGTGGATAGGAACCGGTTCTCATCCATACGAAAAAACTATGTCTAGCATCGTATTATATCCAGCTTTCTACAAATATAAAAAAGTACAATCATAAGATTAAAACCAGTTTTTTTAGCCGGTGCCTTCGACACCTCGGGGCTAAAAAACTAGTTTTAATCTCATAATTGTACATTCTATATCCGCGGAAAGCCGTTTATAATACGATGCGAGAAATAACTATTCTCGTATTCATTCGAATCCGGTGGATAGGAACCGGTTCTCATCCATACGAATAAACTATGTCAAGCATCGAATTGTATCCAGCTTTCTACGAAAATAAGAATGTACAATCATAAGATTAAAACCAGTTTTTTTAGCTGGTACCTTCGGCACATCGGGCCTAAAAAAAAACTGGTTTTAATCTCATAATTGTACATTCTATATCCGCGGAAAGCCGTTTATAATACGATGCGAGAAATAACTATTCTTACTTTCTTAATTTTGTTAAAGATAGACGGCTGATTTTTTTTCTGTCTAAAGATTAAGATATCCGTAACTACGAAACCGATTGAGTTCTCCATTTTAGTGAAGCTTAACATAATTCCTGGGATGGTTATACTATTCTAATTTCTAGAATTAAGTCCTAAGTTTTAGGCTATTTTTAAATCTTACTACACAGAGCCTTTAGATGCTAGAGGTCCAGCTACTAGTTTTCTATTATTAGTGAGCATCTACTTTTTAATTTTATACTTTGTTTTTCTAAAAAATCTAGGACATTCATGCTATAGTCCAAATGAATTTTCAGATAAATTGTCCAAATCAAAACATATATTTTTTTAATTAAATTTTTCATAACCAATAATAATAAATATAAATTCTTATAAAAGTTAATGAAACTGTCCATAACAATATTTTTAATTTTCCTTAATTTTATTGCCAACATTTCCTTCTTTAGTTAACCCTTTGAAGTTGGACCCCTTTCAGCACATTTAAAAAGTATGTCATGATGTCTCCTGTTTGATAACGACTATAAGTGAAATAAATCAAGTGACTAACAGAGCATAAGCAATAGATTGACAGACCATGCAAATTACATAGTGGAAGTAAATATATAAAATCAAGAACTATCTGAATCCAATGCAATGTTGGGGACCTTTTTAGTCTGTTAGAAAATTGCTTTCTGCTCTTTTGTAGCGACTTTGCTGTGTTAAAATTTCCGACGCTATTGGCTGATATTTAATATAGTGGATGCTTCGCTACTATTGGGAAAAAAAGTTAGCTTTTTGTTGCTTTAATTTTATTTTGTACAAAAATCATTTTTATCAATTACTCATCCTATTTTTTTTTTATATTTAGTCTTTCTATCCAATTAATGATGAACTATTTGGACTAACTTCAGATGAGAAACAGCTGAGGTAAATCACGTAAACATGTTTTCTCGTATTCATTCGAATCCGGTGGATAGAAACCGGTTCTCATCCATACGAAAAAAACTATGTCTAGCATCGTATTATATCCAGCTTTCTACGAATATAAAAATGTACAATCTATATCCGCGGAAAGCGGTTTATAATACGATGAAAGAAATAACTATTATTTAAAACGATTTTTAATTGTATGGCATAGCTTATCTACGACTAGGGTATATCTATATATCCTATAATATAAAGTAATAAGCTTTTTTTGTCTGTAGCGAAGGATCTCGCTAACCGCTGAACCGATATGGTTCTCCTTTACATTGAAGCTTCCTATAGGTCCTGAGGTGGTTTTAGGCTATTCTATTTTATAGATAAAGTCTGGGTATGGTGATAAGCTATTTTTCTGCCCTTATTTATCCTTTAGAATAGAGCCTCTAGATGCTAGGGGCGCAGCCGCTAGTCCTTATAATAAAGTATATCGGGTTCTCCTTAACAGGGTAGCTTCTCATAGGTCCCGGGAAGGTTTATAACTATTTTTTGGGGAGCTGGGACACCCCCAACTCCCCCCAAAAATGAAAAATCCCCCCTCCAAAATAAATTTATTGTTCTAAAATTAAAAACAAGGGGGGGATGCACCCTAGATATACCACACTTTTCTGGGATCTTGCTGAGTCAAGTATCAACTGTTGGGAATATCAAAGGATGACTCCATGCAAAATTTGAGCCGGATCCGGCCAAAACCGGCCGTGAATTTTATGAAAAACCGGTTTTTTCCGGTTTTTAGGGGGTATCTGTAAATCGATTCAGCTGGAGCAAAACCGGTTAGAGGTACAAAAAATTTTACTTCACATAAAATTTAGCCAATGCAATTGCCTACAAAAATGTACTTCATCATCAACTTGATTGGACAACTCTTTCCCCTCCTAAATGTCCATTAAAACCTCGGAAACGGCAAAAATCGCCAAAAATCACGCCTTCGGCGGCAAATAACGGCTAAACGGTCAGCCGGAGGCGAATGAAACATAAATAAAGAAATGTCTGCCTCAAAAAGTTGTTCAACATCAAAGAGATGCTTGAAGTCTCTAAAACGACTCCTTCCCCTCCTTTAAGGGGAAAAACTGAAAAAACGTGATTTTCAAAAGTATGCCCACTTCGTGGGTGTGGGGGGCACTGAACCCGTCACCCCAGGGTCACCAAATATAAAGTCTAGGCGGCCCACAATGCTGAATTTTCACCAAGTGAAAGTCTTGTGTCATTATCTCTTATGAGAAAAAAGTTATTAATTAATTAAAATTTCAAATTGTGATTTTTTGATGGATTTCTTTGATGAAATGACAGGCTGGTCAATTTTTAGGCCATTTTTTGCTGTTTTCGGCCCGCCACGCCCAAACGGTTTGAGATAATCTCACGGGACCTTTTGCCCGACCTAAGCCTGGTTATTTGTGAGGTCTAGGAAAAAAAACAGACTTACGCAAAAGATTATAATTATAATCTTTACATAGAAAAATGGCATGAGGTGAGGGTTTGAGGGGGCAAAATGAGCCGACCAGCGATTTTTGACGGCACGCAGCGACGTCGTGCTTCATCCAATCCGGGATTTTTTTTTCTTAGACCTTACAAATAACCAGGCTTAGGTCGGGCAAAAGGTCCCGTGAGATTATCTCAAACCGTTTGGGCGTGGCGGGCCGAAAACAGCAAAAAATGGCCTAAAAATTGACCAGCCTGTCATTTCATCAAAGAAATCCATCAAAAAATCACAATTTGAAATTTTAATTAATTAATAACTTTTTTCTCATAAAAGATAATGACACAAGACTTTCACTTGGTGAAAATTCAGCATTGTGGGCCGCCTAGACTTTATATTTGGTGACCCTGGGGTGACGGGTTCAGTGCCCCCCACACCCACGAAGTGGGCATACTTTTGAAAATCACGTTTTTTCAGTTTTTCCCCTTAAAGGAGGGGAAGGAGTCGTTTTAGAGACTTCAAGCATCTCTTTGGTGTTGAACAACTTTTTGAGGCAGACATTTCTTTATTTATGTTTCATTCGCCTCCGGCTGACCGTTTAGCCGTTATTTGCCACCGAAGGCGTGATTTTTGGCGATTTTTGCCGTTTCCGAGGTTTTAATGGACATTTAGGAGGGGAAAGAGTTGTCCAATCAAGTTGATGATGAAGTACATTTTTGTAGGCAATTGCATTGGCTAAATTTCATGTGAAGTAAAATTTTTTGTACCTCTAACCGGTTTTGCTCCAGCTGAATCGATTTACAGATACCCCCTAAAAACCGGAAAAAACCGGTTTTTCATAAAATTCACGGCCGGTTTTGGCCGGATCCGGCTCAAATTTTGCATGGAGTCATCCTTTGATATTCCCAACAGTTGATACTTGACTCAGCAAGATCCCAGAAAAGTGTGGTATATCTAATGCACCCCCCCCCCCAAAAAAAAATTTTTTTTTTTTAAATTTTCTTTTAATATTTAAAATAAGAAATTGGGTTAATAAATTTGACTCTCTCCTCCTTAAGTGCCCCTAGAGGCCTCTAGGGGGCGTAGCTAGTAATAAAGTAACAGGATGTCATTGTCTATTTGTCTGTGTGTTTGCACCGAAAGATCTCCGTAACCGCTGAACCGATCGGGTTCTCCTTAACAATGTAGCTTATCATAGGTCCTGGGAAGGTTTATAACTATTTGGGGGGAGGGTACCATAACCCTACCAGGAGAAACCGCAAAAAATAAAAAAAACGCTGCCCGGCGGAGTTTTTTTACTTAGTTGAAAAACATATTTTTGGTAAACAGCTGATTTTAACATAGATTAACAAAAAAAAAAATTCTACGTGTCCCAAGAGGCCTCTAGGGGCGTAGCCGTTAGTAAATTTATAATTTACCTCTGTATGCTAGTTGGTAATTTTCTTTAAAGTTCCCAGGGGAACAGAAGGCTCTCAATCTTAAAATATACATTGAAAAAAGGGGCGAGAGGGGCCCTATTTTTTTGTGAACCAAACACCCACGAGGGGGTCCTAATCATGCGGGGCTTTCTTTTACCCAATATAACCTAACCAGAAACCTAAAGTAAAACAATAACAAACTAAAATCTACCCCCTCCCCCTCCTTATTTTCAAATTAATATAAATTAATGGGGGTTGGGATATAACATTTTTTCTCAGTTGAATGAAATCTTTAGTTATCTCATTTTAGTTCCTTACTCCAATAATGTTATCTATATATGTCCCAGTATATGAATAAACAAAAGCCATGCTATGCTAACTTTATGTACGTGATCTTCACTGCCAGCTTTATTGGTTGATTTAATTGATTTCTTACTAAGCTTGAATGATTGCTCAGGGAATGGATATACAATACATGTGGATATTATGACAGGGGTAAAATTTGTCGTCAATTTAGGTTTCTTGGTCAGTTCGTTCATCCAGTACTTTGAGAGGGAATTGGGTAAAGGAGGCGGAAGGAGGGGATCGTTATTTTAGCCAGCTACAAGTTTCGCATGATAATCTGGTGTAAGATCCAAGTAATAATAAATCCGTTGTTCAGGGAGACTGTTTTCAACTTTGCTCAGAAAGAAATTGCTCCATTAGCAGACAGGTTTATGTCATTTAAAAACATCATTAATTTTAATTGATTAATTTTAAATTGAAAATATGATTACAAAATCCTTAAAAGCGAATCTTATGAAAGATAACTATTTATCAATTAACTAGCGGCTACGCCCCTAGAGGCCTATAATGCCACTTTCAATGTTTTTTTTTAAATAATGCGTAACATTTCTATATTGCGTTTATTCCCTACGTAAAAAGAATTTTTTGGGGGGGGATTTGTGGTATCCTACCCCAAAAATAAAATATTCATAAACCTTCCAGGGACTTATGAGAAGCTACCCTGTTAAGGAGAACCCGATCGGTACAGCGGTTAGCGAGATACTTCGGTACAGACAGACACACAGACAGACAAACAGACAAACACACATCCTGTTACTTAACTATAAGGATTGTACACATAAACTACTAATTTGTGTATTAGAGTTAATCAATTTTCAATGAATTTTTGAATTTGTGTCTAGTTAATGACAACATCCATAAAAGCGAAGCTCTGAAATGGAAGGACAAACGAACATTAACACTTGAAGATTGTCAGAACTGAATTAGCAGAATATTAATGCATCAGTACAAACAATATTTTAAGAAAATTTGTTGCAAAACTGCATAAATAGATGATACTGTTTAAGGACATACTTACATTTTTGAGACTTGTTTATAGAGATGCTTCGCTTATAACATTGTACCTTGTTGTAATAGGAATTAGTTTTCAAAAAATCAGAAGAATCGGATAATTTTAACATACAAAAATTTGTTGTCAAAAAAGTTAAAAATCGACATGTTTAAAATGGACGTACGGACATTCTGGTATTGGTTATAGAGTTGCTACGCTTTCTTAATTTTACCTAACTACTATAGGAATAATCATGCAAAGTTTGGAATCGATAGGACAATTCAAACCTGTTTAAATTAACGAAAAAAGCTAACTCTCTGTGACGGACGTATGGACGGACGGACGGACCGACCCTAAATATAGAAAAGCTTCGCTTTTAAAAATCAAACTAATTGTATTTTTATTACATGATTTTCTTACAATGCAATGTTTTAATTTAATAAGATGAATTCGGCATGTAATATGTTTATTCTAGATTTTAAAAATCTGTTTTTGAACAATTAAAGATTATTCTAGTATACAACATGAACTGAGGAGCCAGCTCCGAGAGCCAGTCGGCTCCGAAAATTGAAATTCATAGTGTAGTATAAGTAAACTTTATAAGTAAATTACATTATGTTTTTAACATTATGTTTTTCAGTTTTTCGGAGCCGGCTCCGGGAAAAAAATTAAATATTTGACAAAATCTCCACTATGTTTTCAAGAAATAGACATTTTTTACATTTTTTACATTTTTTTGTAAAATAATAAATTTTTCTTAAAATACTCGAAAAATATACTGCTTAAAAATCGCTCAACCTATTATATTTGTTAATTAAAATCTTGTAAACGGCTTGAATGAATGTTACAAACATTTATTTATTGGGATTTATTTATTTTAATTAAGATCTATAAAACGGCAAATCTTATTGACTATTCTATAAATCAATCTCTCTGTATTTATGTGATAACAAAGATCTCATAAACAGTTAAATCACACAACTTTTAACCGCTGGACTGATCAATACAAAATTTTCAGGGAAGTTTAATGTAGGTCTCGGGTTGAGTTTAAGTTGCTGGAACGATTATTGCAAAGGGGGGGGTGGATGGAGATTGTCAACTAAGATCTCGAAAACTGCTGGAACGATTATTGCAAAATTTTCAGGGGGGTTTTAAAGATCATAGGTTTTATGCTATTTTAATGGGGGATGCGACACTAGCTCTTTAATATATTTTAATCACACAACCTGTCCTATTTATCAATCTGTATGTATGTGTGTATGTAATAAGATCTTAGTAACGGCTGGACCAATTATAATAAAATTAATATGGTAAGTTTTAAGCTATTTGAAGGAGATAGATAGATAGATATATATATATATAGATATGAACATACTCATTGTGAGGGGGGGGGGTGGAATGTTTAAATATTTTTTTCTACAAAAGCAAGGAAAAAATGGGTATATATGTCAGGGATGGAGGGGACATTGGACTATAAATTTCACTGGTACACAAAGCTTTCTAACTACTTTATCTTATTTGTAGACTAAAAAACTTTGGGTACCTTTATTTAAATTCTATTTGTTGGTTTCAAACTTTTCAACAATTGATGTAGAGATGGGGTAATTTAATTTATCCTCCAATATCTTATCCCTTAAGGTCCGAGAAATGTTTAAAACTTATTTATGACCCACTGTTTCCTTTCAACTATTATGTAATACATGATTTTTAAAAGCAAAGCTTTTTATGATTATGTTTGGTCCGTCCGTTTTTTCCGTTACTTTAGGCATGTTAGAATTTCATTTCATGGGGATTCCTGTAGGAGATAGGTACAATTTATAATCGTTATTAGAATGTTCGTACGTCCATTTTAAACAAGCTGATTTTAACTTTTTTAACAACAAATTTGTATGTGATATTATTTTCGATATATATTTATGTCCTTAAACATTATCCTGTATTTCAGCAGTTTTTAAATTTTTTTTCAATTCTAACACTCGTCTAATTGTCTTAGAGTTTCGCTTTTATGGATGTTGTCATCCTTGTTTTTAAAGAAAAAGAAATTTCAATTTTAGCCAACTGGTCGAGATACACGACACCTTTTTCCCGACCTTAAGTTTGAGCAAATAATTATAACAGATTATTTTCAACACGCATTTACATTTTTCTGGAAATATATATTTTTTGAATCAGAAATGGCTACATTAAAAAAAAAGTATATATGAAAAAGACAGCCAGATCGATACACAAATAGACAGATAAAGGACAGTTAAAGTTGGGTTGGAGGTAGGAGTTGAGGGGATTGGGTCAAGGTGATAATCGTTATTTTGGCTCGCTGCAGTTTCACTTTAATAGAGAAAATGAAATACTGATGTAATATTCAAGTAATAATATATCGCAGTTTCAATTTTAAACTTGTTAATACAAATAATATCAATATTCAATCTATAAATATTTTCCCTTTACCTAAAAATTATTCTAACAAGAATGACAACATCCATAAAAGCCAAGTTCTGAAACTGTAAGACAGATGAACATTAACTCTTGTATAGAGTCCCAGAACTTTATATACAAAATATGAATTTATAAGTTTTGACAAATTTGTACGTAAATTTGTTGCAAAACTTCTTAAATACAGAATTCTTTTTTAAGACATACTGACATTTTTAGGACTTAATTATATAGAGATGCCTCGCTCAAAATATTGTACCTTATTGTAAAAGGAATCAGTATTCCAAAAATCAGATCAATCGGATCATTTTATCACATATAAAATTGTTGTTAAAAAGTAAAAAAATCAACATGTTTAAAATGGACGTACGGACATTCTGGTAACGCTAATAGGGTTGCTACGCTTTCTAAATCCTACCTAAGTACTAGAGGAATCATCATGCAAAGTTTGCATTTGACAGGACAATTCTAAAATGCCTAAATTAACGAAAAAAGCTATCCGTTACGGACGGACGAAATAACGGACCCTAATTATAGAAAAGCTTCGCTTTTAAAAACTAAGACAATACTTAACAAGGATGACAACATCCATAAAAGCGAAGCTCTGAAACGGAAGGACAAACGAACATTAACACTTGTAGAGTGCCATAACTTAATAATCAGAATAAAAATGTATAATAAATATATAATTATTAACTCATCCAGAGTTAGGACACATCAGGTGTAAACTTCGCTGAGTTAGGGCCCCATGGAGGGGTTAGGCATATGGCAAAAACCCATCCCACCACATTTACAATTAATTTCTGATATATGGCAATGTGCTTTCATTTCTCGATATGCACTTTGTGGGAAAGTACCCTAAACTTCACTGCTGTCCTTGCTTTTTTATTAAACTTGCGGCTGCGCCCCTAGCATCTAGGGGCTCTATATTCGAAGGGATAAAGAAGGGCAGAAAAAAGCTTAAAACCATACCCAGACTTATTTATAAAAATAAAATAGCCTAAAACCATCTCAGGGCCTATACGAAGTTTCTCTCTAAAGGAGAACCATATCGGTTCAGTGGTTAGCGAGATCCTTCGCTACAAACAAAAAAGCTTTACTTTATATTCTAGGAGGATATTTTTTTTATGCAAAGCATATCTATAATTTGTATATATAAATATCAGTCTGAGGGTGAATCACAAATTCCTATCTGACATTACAGATAGACTGCTTTAATTTTGATTGAAAATATTCTCGATACCGTTGAGCATCTAATATATGATTTACTTATTCCATCAGCCTGTAATACCCTGATAATTGAGTATCTACTCTTTGCCTTAATTAGTTGGCTAGTCTGTCTGTAACCCTCCAGATGACATCAATTTATGTAGGAGATATGTACCCTTTTCTTCTAATAAAAATAAAAGCCTAGCAGCTAGTCCTTAAAATAGAGTAACAGGATCTGTGTCTGTCTATACTAAATGCAAAATCAATGTGATTCTTCTTTACAATTAAACTTCTAATAGGTCCTATACAATTGAGCAATGACGTCCAAGGCGGGGGGGATGGGTTAAAGTTGTGTTACCTCCCCCCCCCCCATATAAAAATTACCCCTACCCATTAAGGAGGGGGTATTTACACCCTCCAAACAATGAATAATCCCTAACAAAAAATTCCGGCAAGCTTCGCGCGCTTAACTTCTTCCACTTTCAAGATTTTTTACTACCGCCCAAATTCAAAAGACTATATAGTTCCACCAGATTAAAACAGTTCTGAACCATGATAAAAAATAAAAATATATGTTATAGTTTGCAATGGCCCTTTCATTTAACAATGCACTGGGTATGTCTAAACAATGTCTATTCAAAGAAGTACCATTTTCCCAATTATTAACAAAAAAAAATTAAATTACTCCCCACCCCGACAGTTTATCACGGGGGTATTTACCCCCCGTCCCCTCCCATAAGATTTCAGGGGGGGTGTAATCCCCCCCCAAGCAAATTTTACCCCCGGGTAACATTTTTTTTTGGGGGGTAAAACAACTTAAGGCGAGCGAAGCGCGCTTTTTACCCCCCCCCCAAACACAAATTACCCTCCCCTTAAAAAATTTTATGATTAATGCCATCTACTTATAAATCATATTGTACGTCGGTCTATCACTAATGTCCTTTCTCATTTTCTCAGCTTTTACAAAGACAAACTTTGATGTTTGATGGTTTGTATGACCACTGAACAGCATTATTTACTAATTTTTTTTAAAGACTTATCTACTTAAGAGGTAAATCATAGGTTATATGCTATTTTAATGAGGGGGATGCGACACTAGATAACAATTTTTGTTCTAATCAGACAACCTGTCCTATTTATCAATTTATTGTTCTGTATGTATGTGTGTATGTATGTCAACTAAGATCTTATAAACGGCTGGACCGATAATAACAAAATTTTTAGGGAAGTTATACTGAGTTCCAGGGTAGGTTTTAAGCTATTTGGAGGAGGGATCAATACAAATTTCCAAGCGAATTTTACAAATTTCATTGTTAGGCTATTTAGGTTAAAGATAGATGGATAGATGGATAGATAGATAGATTATTAAAGATTTAAAAAAAAAAATTTTTCCTCATAAATTTAACAATTAATGCACTTTTATATAAATGTACTTTTCATAACATAATGCACTGTATTAAGATGATAATAATTCACATTTGTAATTTTGTGTTAAAAATGTTACAAAAAATGATAGGAATTTTTTTGTGCGACCTCCTTATTGATTTTAGATTGGGGTCAACAAAAATGTTTTAAAATTTTATCTTTTTTAAATTAAAAAGGAAATTTTTTTTCTATGCTCAACCCTTCCAGGGAACCCTAACTATGTAACCTTCGGCTACTTTATAAAAAAAAACAGTCTAATTGTCTTAAAAATGTAAAAAAGATTTTTTACGCCCCTTGTTTGTACGCATTTTTATAAATACCCAATATTAAGACCCACACTTTCACATTTTTAGGGAATTTTTACAGGCGTAACAAAGATATCTATAAGCTTTTGTGTCCCTTGCTGAATTATTACAAAATATTAAATAACGAGAAGTAAAAAGATCTCTGTAAATGTCTGTACCAAAGGATCTCGCTTACCTATAAACCGATATGGTTCGTTATTAAAGGGTTGCTTCTCATAGGTAATGGGAAGGTTCATAACTATTTTAGGGAGGGTTCAACTACTTTAGGGAATCGTCCACAGTATCTCCTATGGTAAGGGCCAAGTTGAGTTAAATGTTTGAACCAAAAACAATTTTTTGATAAAGAAACCAATGCATAAAGTTTTATAAATTAAAATATCTAATCAAAGTATTGAATAATTTTAATCATGTTTAGTTCTACTAATCTTCTTTATTTTTTTCTGGAAACTTCGTACCTTGTTTCAGTTAAGTGACAATTAAGTAGCATTTAGTATAAAAATTCTGTCTTTTATTTCAGAAATATTTTACCGCATTTTAACAAATTTGTATAACTTCTAGAGTTAATGTGATGGATATAAATATTACATAATAGCAATAGCAACTGCAAAATGTTTTCGTAGGGGCCAGAAGATAGCCTAAAACCACACCAAAACTTAAATCTAAAAATATATGAGCATTAAACCTTTCTGGGACTTAGGTGAATGTTCCCTGAAAAGGAGAACTCAATAGTTTTCGTAGTTATATTTAATTCTTAAGCTTCAGACAAAAAACTTACTTCTTTATTTAATAGAATAATATAATAAATGTGCAGGTAAAGAGTAGCATAGCTATAGGAAACACAATAATTTAGGAGGTGTAAGCTCGATGATAGTATAGACCATGGGGAAGGGATAGTCTTTAGTAGATTGTTATCCATTACATTTTCTTTTTAAAATTTACCCGCTACCAAAATTATGAATTAATTTGTTTGATATTGGGTGTGGGGGTGGTGGTGTAATTGATTTCCACATTCTTATCTCTAGTCCCTGGTATACATGCCATACAGGAACACAATATTGGCGGCAAAAGGTCCTTTTTAAGTAAAATTTGGATTTAGAATGTTTCCTTTCTACCAAGAATTTAAGAATAAGAATATGTTTGTCCACCGTGCATAACGGTAAACTCTTTTTGTTTCAGACATGTCATAATTTTACTGTCGCTTTCCAACTTTACATGATGAATCCTATGTATGATGAAACAGGGTACGATTTAGAAAGCGTATAAACTCTACAATTGTTACGTATGTTTCTTTAAATCATGTTTTTTTTAACTTTTTGACAACATTTTTTTATGTATTATAACTATTATATGTATATATCTGATATTTGGAATACTGATTCCTCGGAAAACAAAGTACAATATTATTAGCGCAGTATCTCTATAATAAAGTAAGTAGGTGTGTCATTAAACAGTGACATGTATGAAGTTTTACAACAAATTTACATACAATTTTGTTAAAACTTATACGTTTATATTCTGCTTATTCAGTTCTGACTCTCTACAACAGGTCCGTAGTCTTACTTTTTCAGAGCTTCGCTTTCATGGATGTTGTCATCCTTGTTAGTTTATATTGGATTGGTCAGGTTTATTTCAAAATATTTTAATTATGCCTTGTTAATATTAGATAGTAATTCAAAATGATGTAGAATTTTATATTGAAAATTAATATTTTTAGTTCACTTACATTTTCCTTAGTACATGAAAAAATATATTCCCGGCCATAAACTTTTTTTACATAGCATATAGGAGCAAAGCTACTCCATATTTTTTCTTTATACAGAAAGAAGTAAAAGTGTTGAACTATGACGTCAGAAAAAAAATAACAATTAACCAATGAGAGGCTGCTATATATTTTACCATTACAAATACTGGCTTTTCATTGGTTAATTGTTAATTTTTTCTGACATCATAGTTCGACACTTTTACTTCTTTCTTTATACAGATACTAAATTATATGGATATATTATGTACACGCATCATGTAAGATCTTGTAAATGTAAATCTAGTGCGTCAATTAGAATCTTTTGATAAGATAAGTATAGGTCGGATGAATTGGAAGGCTTTGATTAATCTTAAAAGCTCCATTTACATTTGAACACAATTTGTAAATGATTAATTTTATTATCTCTTATTTTAAAAAAATATTTCAACAGCCTTCATGATTGTCCTTGTTATTTTTTATAGATAACTTTCCGTTAAATATCCCACACAAATTTTGTCACTTTTTCTTAATTTAAAAAAGGCTTTTCAAAATGTTTGTTGCATTTCTATATTTGTGCAAATGACGAGATTATCAATTTATCTATGCAAAACATTGCTTTTAAAATTTCCCATTCTTTTATAATATACTAGCGGCTACGCATATGGAGGCCTTTAGGGGCAATTAAGGGGGGGGGGGGGAGTTTAATTCCATAATCCAATCCCAAAGAGGCCTGTAGAAGCCCTGAAGATGAGTTTCGAGGAGTCAACCCCTTCCTTTTCCCCCCTCATTTTTAATTCTAATAAGATAATAAGATTCCCTGGCTCCAGCTTGGTTATAAACATTGCTAGGACACATGAGAAGCTACATTGTAAAGTAAAACCAAATCTGTTCAGCTGTTAGCAAAATCCTTTGGTACTAGCAACATATCCTTACTAATTTATATAATAGAATTACTTTTATATGATATTATTAGCATATAGATATAAACGACGCATGTTGATTTCTTAATATAAAAAAGTTTATCAAAATATCCATAACGTACCAATTTGTAAAACCGTTTGAGCATGGGTTATAGGAATCTACATTAAAATATTAAACTCTATGGTTAAATAAGAGCCGAGAATTTCACATTTCCCCTTAAACGTAAAGGCGGCAGAAAAGACAGATGGACAAAGTGAGTTACAATTTCACCCAAATTACCCTAGTGAACATTGATAACCAACCACCTTTTAATAAATTGAAATTAGGAGTAATAGGTTAGGGCACATCAGGTACAGGTTCCGTTGGGATAGGGCCTTCCCCCAGAAGTTGGCATATTTAGGCAAAAAAACAACCTCCACTTATTTAAGAAAATTTTAAAAATGGGAGGTTATAAGTGCACAACTGGAACTTGTTTGGAAGTTAGTTATAGAGTAGCTTTAATTCTAAAAACAAACTGTAAGAAAAGAAGTTTAAAATTATTTGTGCTTAATTTAATTGTACATAAAGTGTCTAAAGTTTGTTAAAGTAAAGCTTTTCTATAATTAGATTAGGTCCGATAGAAGTTTTTCATTGCGAATGATAGTAATTTAAATTAAACTACGTAGAAAATTTTAAAATTACAAGCTTAATTGGTTAGCCAGGTTAGTCAATCTTACTTTTTTAAGTTCATTTTTTTGGAGGGGGGATATTTTTCATTTTTTGGGGGGTTTTGGGTGTCCGAACCCCCACGAAAATAACTTAAAACCATCACAGGACCAGTAGTTGCATTCCCTGAAGAGTAGAGCTCAATCAGTTCATTGGTAACTGAGATATTAAGCTTCAGACATCGCACTACTTTTTATACTAGACTAGCGGATTTGCCCCTAGCATCTAGGGGCTTTGCCCCAAGAGGTAATTTTAAAAAAAAGTATTCTGGTGCTGCTTATTTATTTGTAGTAACTGCCTAAAAACAATTTTTTGGGTGGGTGGTTTCGAGGTGTGCCACCCCCAAAGAAAATAGCTTAAAACCCCCACAGGACCATTAGGTTTATACCGTGAATGTATATATCAAATCCATTCAGTGGTTACCAAGATCTTAAGCTTCAGACGGGCAGACAGACATCGTTCTACTTTGTATAATAGACTAGCGGCTGCGCCCCTATCAAATAGGGGCTCTATATTCTAGAAAAGCTTCGTTTTAAACATTTTGCATTAAAAAAACAAACAAATATATTTACATGGATTTCCTCAAAGTTTTACAATAACATTTTCTTATTCGTTGGCTTCCGAACTTTGAGTACTGTTTTTATAAAAGAGGCTCAAAGGTCACATTAAACTTCTATTATGGTAACTTACAAGGAAAAACAGTCATAAAATAAAATCTGAAAAAATAACTACAATTTATTGAAAAAAATTTATTTACATTGAAAAAAAAACACATAAAAACATACATCATTAAGCATAAAAAGATTATTCCACAGAAAATAAAACTGAATTAAAACCGACTGTAAATATAGTGTCATGTGAAGGAATCAAAGTTGCAGGTTTCGTCATATTTTTATCGTAGTTTTTCTCCTATATCTAGCCGTGGGGTCAATTGCCTAACCCTGTGGGGCAATCACCTAACCTAACCTAAAATAACCTTTCAAATATATTGTGAAAACACGACGAAACCTGTAACTTCGTTTCCTTCACATGAACCGATATATTTAAAGACACACATAACAAAAAAAGAAAAAAATTACTCATATTATAATAAAGTAGTTAAAAAATTACCCTATTTTCGTTAAAACTGAAATATTTTTTCAATTATCATTGCTAGTTCTAATTGCCAAAGATCGCTTATTAAAAATTAGTAAAGATGAATGCTTATCAAGATGGACTATTCTCTCTATTGTTTGTTGTAAAATCTGCTTTAAAAATTTAAAAATCTGGTGGTTCGTGTGCATTTTTAGAGAAAATTACTTTATCTAGTTATAGCGGCCAGCCGCTAAATATTAAAACAGCTGTAGAGCAGCCAATTTTAAAATAACTATTTTACCATTGCCAAAAATGGCAAATAACAGAAACAGACATTTTTGGCAGTTACGGCGGTAAAACTGCGGTTGTCGGCGCAAATTAATATTCGTATATGTTTCTTATCACAAGAAAAGACTAGATAAAAAAATTTGTCTGTTATAGAGCTGTTACTATTCACAAAAGTTTATTATTGCTTAAGGATTTACCACAAAAAAACTGTGAATTTGAAAGCCTCATTGAATTTCATGGGTGTGAAAATGACAGTAAAACTATGTTTATGACAGTAGTGAAGGTGTAATTTTGTCAGTGAATAAAAAAATATGGGTATAGTCCTTTCCATGACATCGCTCCATATGGGGCGATGATTTTAATTGATCGCCTCTTATGACAAGGGGCGATGTATTGGCTCCTTGAAAGGAGCGATTTAATAGCCCCATATAACAAGAGGCGATGTTATGACTCCTTGAAAGGAGCGATTTAATAGCCCCTTGCCCTAAGAGGCGATTAAATGATCCTTTATCGCTCCTTTATCGCCCCTTCTAAAGAGGAGATGATATGTCCTCTTATCCCAAGGGGCTATTTAATTAAATATCGCCTCTTCATGGCCCCTTCACTATTATATATATCTTAGTCCCTTGATGGCCCCTACATCGCTCCTACATCGCCCCTTCATCGCTCCTCCATCGCTCCTTCTCCAAATTTATATTACATTGTACTTTGATGGCCCCTACATTGCCCCTCCATCGCTCCTACATCACCCCTTCATCGCTCCTTCTTCAAATTTATATTACATTGTACTTTGATGGCCCCTACATCGCCCCTCCATCGCTCCTACATCGCCCCTTCATCGCTCCTTCTTCAAATTTATATTACATTGTACTGTGATGGCCCCTACATCGCTCCTACATCGCTCCTTCATCGCTCCTACATCGCCCCTTCATCGCTCCTTCTCCAAATTTATATTACATTGCAACTTGATGGCCCCTACATCGCTCCTACATCGCTCCTCCATCGCCCCTTCATCGCTCCTTCTCCAAATTTATATAACATTGCAACTTGATGGCCCCTACATCGCTGCTACATCGCTCCTCCATCGCTCCTCCATCGCTCCTCCATCGCTCCTACATCGCCCCTTCATCGCTCCTTCCACAAATTTATATTACATTGTACTTTGATGGCCCCTACATCTCTCCTCCATCGCTCCTCCTTCGCCCCATCGCCCCTTAATAGCCCCTTACCTTAATTTATATAAAAAAGCCCCTACATAGCCTCTCCATCGCCCCTTAATAGCTCCTTACCTTAATTTTTATAACATAGCCCCTACATAGCCTCTCCATCGCCCCTTAATAGCCCCTTATCTTAATTTATATAACAAAGCCCCTACATAGCCTCTCCATCGCCCCTAATAGCCCCTTACCTTTATTTATATAACAAAGCTCCTACATAGCCTCTCCATTGCCCCTTAATAGTCCCTTACCTTAATTTATATAACATAGCTCCTACATAGCCTCTCCATCGCCCCTTAAAAGCCCATTACCTTAATTTATATAACATAGCCCCTACATAGCCTCTCCATCGCCCCTTACCTTAATTTATATAACATAGCCCCTACATAGCCTCTCCATCGCCCCTTAATAGCTCCTTACCTTAATTTATATAACATAGCCCCTACATAGCCTCTCCATCGCCCCTTAATAGCACCTTACCTTAATTTATATAACATAGCCTCTACATAGCCTCTCCATCGCCCCTTAATAGCCCCTTACCTTAATTTATATAACATAGCCCTACATAGCCTCTCCATCGCCCCTTAATAGCCCCTTACCTTAATTTATATAGCATAGCCCCTACATAGCCTCTCCATCGCCCCTTAATAGCCTCTTACCTTAATTTATATAATCCTTACCTTAATATATATAACATAGCCCCTACATAGCCTCTCCATCGCCCCTAAATAGCCCCTTACCCTAATTTATATAACATAGCCCCTACATAGCCTCTCCATCGCCCCTTAATAGCTCCTTACCTTAATTTATATAACATAGCCCCTACATAGCCTCTCCATCGCCCCTTAATAGCCCCTTACCTTAATTTATATAACATAGCCCTACATAGCCTCTCCATCGCCCCTTAATAGCCCCTTACCTTAATTTATATAGCATAGCCCCTACATAGCCTCTCCATCGCCCCTTAATAGCCTCTTACCTTAATTTATATAATCCTTACCTTAATATATATAACATAGCCCCTACATAGCCTCTCCATCGCCCCTAAATAGCCCCTTACCCTAATTTATATAACATAGCCCCTACATAGCCTCTCCATCGCCCCTTAATAGCCCCTTACCTTAATTTATATAACATAGCCTCTACATAGCCTCTCCATCGCCCCTTAATAGCCCCTTACCTTAATTTATATAACATAGCCCTACATAGCCTCTCCATCGCCCCTTAATAGCCCCTTACCTTAATTTATATAGCATAGCCCCTACATAGCCTCTCCATCGCCCCTTAATAGCCTCTTACCTTAATTTATATAATCCTTACCTTAATATATATAACATAGCCCCTACATAGCCTCTCCATCGCCCCTAAATAGCCCCTTACCCTAATTTATATAACATAGCCCCTACATAGCCTCTCCATCGCCCCTTAATAGCTCCTTACCTTAATTTATATAATCCTTACCTTAATATATATAACATAGCCCCTACATAGCCTCTCCATCGCCCCTAAATAGCCCCTTACCCTAATTTATATAACATAGCCCCTACATAGCCTCTCCATCGCCCCTTAATAGCCCCTTACCTTAATTTATATAACATAGCCTCTACATAGCCTCTCCATCGCCCCTTAATAGCCCCTTACCTTAATTTATATAACATAGCCCTACATAGCCTCTCCATCGCCCCTTAATAGCCCCTTACCTTAATTTATATAGCATAGCCCCTACATAGCCTCTCCATCGCCCCTTAATAGCCTCTTACCTTAATTTATATAATCCTTACCTTAATATATATAACATAGCCCCTACATAGCCTCTCCATCGCCCCTAAATAGCCCCTTACCCTAATTTATATAACATAGCCCCTACATAGCCTCTCCATCGCCCCTTAATAGCTCCTTACCTTAATTTATATATCATAGCCCCTACATAGCCTCTCCATCGCCCCTTAATAGCCCCTTACCTTAATTTATATAACATAGCCCTACATAGCCTCTCCATCGCCCCTTAATAGCCCCTTACCTTAATTTATATAGCATAGCCCCTACATAGCCTCTCCATCGCCCTTTAATAGCCTCTTACCTTAATTTATATAATCCTTACCTTAATATATATAACATAGCCCCTACATAGCCTCTCCATCGCCCCTAAATAGCCCCTTACCCTAATTTATATAACATAGCCCCTACATAGCCTCTCCATCGCCCCTTAATAGCCCCTTACCTTAATTTATATAACATAGCCTCTACATAGCCTCTCCATCGCCCCTTAATAGCCCCTTACCTTAATTTATATAACATAGCCCTACATAGCCTCTCCATCGCCCCTTAATAGCCCCTTACCTTAATTTATATAGCATAGCCCCTACATAGCCTCTCCATCGCCCCTTAATAGCCTCTTACCTTAATTTATATAATCCTTACCTTAATATATATAACATAGCCCCTACATAGCCTCTCCATCGCCCCTTAATAGCCCCTTACCTTAATTTATATAACATAGCCTCTACATAGCCTCTCCATCGCCCCTTAATAGCCCCTTACCTTAATTTATATAACATAGCCCTACATAGCCTCTCCATCGCCCCTTAATAGCCCCTTACCTTAATTTATATAGCATAGCCCCTACATAGCCTCTCCATCGCCCCTTAATAGCCTCTTACCTTAATTTATATAATCCTTACCTTAATATATATAACATAGCCCCTACATAGCCTCTCCATCGCCCCTAAATAGCCCCTTACCCTAATTTATATAACATAGCCCCTACATAGCCTCTCCATCGCCCCTTAATAGCCCCTTACCTTAATTTATATAACATAGCCTCTACATAGCCTCTCCATCGCCCCTTAATAGCCCCTTACCTTAATTTATATAACATAGCCCTACATAGCCTCTCCATCGCCCCTTAATAGCCCCTTACCTTAATTTATATAGCATAGCCCCTACATAGCCTCTCCATCGCCCCTTAATAGCCTCTTACCTTAATTTATATAATCCTTACCTTAATATATATAACATAGCCCCTACATAGCCTCTCCATCGCCCCTTAATAGCCCCTTACCTTAATTTATATAACATAGCCTCTACATAGCCTCTCCATCGCCCCTTAATAGCCCCTTACCTTAATTTATATAACATAGCCCTACATAGCCTCTCCATCGCCCCTTAATAGCCCCTTACCTTAATTTATATAGCATAGCCCCTACATAGCCTCTCCATCGCCCCTTAATAGCCTCTTACCTTAATTTATATAATCCTTACCTTAATATATATAACATAGCCCCTACATAGCCTCTCCATCGCCCCTAAATAGCCCCTTACCCTAATTTATATAACATAGCCCCTACATAGCCTCTCCATCGCCCCTTAATAGCCCCTTACCTTAATTTATATAACATAGCCTCTACATAGCCTCTCCATCGCCCCTTAATAGCCCCTTACCTTAATTTATATAACATAGCCCTACATAGCCTCTCCATCGCCCCTTAATAGCCCCTTACCTTAATTTATATAGCATAGCCCCTACATAGCCTCTCCATCGCCCCTTAATAGCCTCTTACCTTAATTTATATAATCCTTACCTTAATATATATAACATAGCCCCTACATAGCCTCTCCATCGCCCCTTAATAGCCCCTTACCTTAATTTATATAACATAGCCTCTACATAGCCTCTCCATCGCCCCTTAATAGCCCCTTACCTTAATTTATATAACATAGCCCTACATAGCCTCTCCATCGCCCCTTAATAGCCCCTTACCTTAATTTATATAGCATAGCCCCTACATAGCCTCTCCATCGCCCCTTAATAGCCTCTTACCTTAATTTATATAATCCTTACCTTAATATATATAACATAGCCCCTACATAGCCTCTCCATCGCCCCTGAATAGCCCCTTACCCTAATTTATATAACATAGCCCCTACATAGCCTCTCCATCGCCCCTTAATAGCTCCTTACCTTAATTTATATAACATAGCCCCTACATAGCCTCTCCATCGCCCCTTAATAGCCCCTTACCTTAATTTATATAACATAGCCTCTACATAGCCTCTCCATCGCCCCTTAATAGCCCCTTACCTTAATTTATATAACATAGCCCTACATAGCCTCTCCATCGCCCCTTAATAGCCCCTTACCTTAATTTATATAGCATAGCCCCTACATAGCCTCTCCATCGCCCCTTAATAGCCTCTTACCTTAATTTATATAATCCTTACCTTAATATATATAACATAGCCCCTACATAGCCTCTCCATCGCCCCTAAATAGCCCCTTACCCTAATTTATATAACATAGCCCCTACATAGCCTCTCCATCGCCCCTTAATAGCCTCTTACCTTAATTTATATAACATAGGCCCTACAAAGCATCTCCATCGCCCCTGAATAGCCCCTTACCTTAATTATATAACATAGCCCCTACATAGCCTCTCCATCGCCCCTTAATAGCCTCTTACCTTAATTTATATAACATAGCCCCTTCATAGCCTCTTCATCGCCCCTTACCTTAATTTATATAACATAGGCCCTTTATGGCTCCTGTACAGCCTCTGTAATTGTATTGCCCCTTCATTATAGAAGGTAGGGCATTAAGGTAAGGAAGGAATGTGACCCTCTACAGTTTTAAATTTAAGTTTTAAAAGGATGACAAGGATGACAACATTTATAAAAGCAAAGCTCTGAAACGGTAGAAAAAAGTTTAAAGGAAGCCTGCAAGAAATACCACGCTTTAACTGCTGAAAGACTGCCACAAGTAGACCAAATACCCCAAATTTGAAGCCTTCAGCTTCTATAACAAAAAAGTTCTAGGCATTTTAAAATGACATTTTATGTACAATGGAAATTTTGAAAGAATTGCAATGCTCATGTTGAAAACTTTAAAATTAAACTACGTGGCCTAGAAACAAAATTATAAGCTTATTTTTGTCATAAATTTAGGTTTCCAGTAACTAATTATATTTTTACAATAAAAATACCCATTTTTATAGTCAAAATCATTAAAAAAAAATAAGTTTTACTTGCGTTGTACCGAATGTACTGTAGCCAATCAGAAGGCTGAATCAGCTTAACAACCAATCACAGCTAAGCTTGTATTAGTTTACCCCTTTGTTTCCGCTATGATTTTCGTTTAAAAATGCAATTTAAATCGATTTTTTTTCATAGATTTTGACTATGAAATGTGGTGTTTTTATTGTAAAAATGTAATCAGTTACAGGCAATCTAAGTTTCTGACAAAGATAAGGTTATAATTTTATGTCTAGGCAACGTAATTTAATATTGTTTTTTCTTTTATGAGCATTGGAAATCTTTCAAAAATTCCATTGTACATAAAATGCTATTTTGAAATGCCTAGAACTTTTTTGTTATTGAAGCTGAAGGCTTATAATTTGGGGTATTGGGTCTTCTTGTGGCAGTCTTTTAGCAGTTAAAGCGTGTTATTTCTTGCAGGCGTCCTTTAATGAACATTAATAATGTAGAGTGTCAGAACTGAATAGTCAGAACATAAATTTAAAATTCGAAACAAAATTGTAAGTAAATTTATTGAGAAATTGCTTACATGCAGGAAAATGCTTAAGGACGTACTCACATTTTTTGGACTTGATTATAGATATGATTCGCTTATAACATTCTATTTTGTTGTCCTAGGAATCAGTATCCCAGAAATCAGATTAATCGGATAATTTTGATACATAAAAATTTGTTGTAAGTTAATAATTAGTATGCTTAAAATGGACGTACGGATATTCTGATAATGATTATAGACTTTCTAAATCGTACCTTTCTACTACAGGAATCACATGCCTAAATTAACGAAAATAGCTAACCGTTACGGACGTACGGACTGATCCTTAATATAGAAAAGCTTTGCTTTTAAAAAGTTAAAAAGATTTTTTGAGGGGATGGGGTAATATTTTTCTTGGGGTGAATTTTCTGGGAGGGTGAAGATACCCTCCCTCGAAATAATTATAAACCCTCTATGAGCTTAAAAGAAGCTTCACTGTAAAGGAGAACCATATAGGTTCAGCGGTTAGCTTTTCTACAGACAAAAAAAAGATTACTACTTTATATAATAGGTTATGAAAAAGGAAAAAAAAGCAAGATAACAAGGATAACAACATTCACAAAAGCAAAGCTCTAAAATCAGGAGGTCAAACATAAATTTTGTTAAAATTAGCGTAAATCTATAATACAAAGTAGAATGATGTCTGTCCATCCGTCTGTCTGTCTGTCCGTCTGTCTGTCCGTCTGTCTGTCCGTCTGTCAGTCCCTTAAGATCTCGGTAACCACTGGACCGATTATATTCTACTATTCAGGGAATATACCTACTGGTCCTGTGGTGGTTTTAGGCTATTTTCTTGGGGGGTGGGATACCCCCAACCCCCCCAAAAACAAAAAAATCCCCCCCCATTTTTTTTTTTGCTGAAGATTTTCTTGGTCCTATTACGAATTTCGCCAAAAAAAAATTTTATCACCTCTTGGGGCAAAGCCCCTGAGGCTAGGGGCGAATCTGCTAGTATAGAATATAGTAAAAGGGCATAATTTTATTTTTAGTATTTGATTATAATACTAAACCTTGTTGTCCTAAGAAACATTACTCCAAAACCCAGATGAATGGGACAATGATATTATACAAAAAAATGGACGTACATACTTTCTAGTAATGAATATAGTATTGTACCCAACTGTTATAGAAATCATTCTGCAAAGTTTGAAATCGATAGGATATTTATAACATGTCTAAATTAAAGAAAATGTCGTCTAACCGTTTGGACGTACGGACAAACCAATCCTTACTATAGAAAAGTTTCGCATTTAAAAAGGAAAATTGTAATGAAAATATAATGAATTAATAAAATAAATATAAATAATATAATAACATAATGAAATAAAGAAAAAAAATAAACTAAGAGAATGAAATTTTTTAGTTAAATAGAATATTGAATAAGGATCATATAATGGACAAACAGACAAAGTAAGTTATAGAGCAGACTTTAAGAGAATATGCTATTACTCAAAGATTATCACGAAACCTAAGTCTTTTGAAGCATAATTGAGAGACAGACAAAATAATTTATAGACTGGATATACTTATGTCATGGGAATATTCACTAAAAATCTCAACAGTCTATCTTTAACAATAGCAGAGAAAACCACATGCTTAACTTAATGAGAAGAGCAATGACGAAAGGACTAGCCCTAATTGTAGAAAAGTCTCTCTTTTAACAAAAAAAGTATTTTTTTTGGTCTGAAGCTTAAAAATTTCATAAACTGACTAAATTCTCCATTTAAGGGAAGCTTCACATAGGTCATGGGATGGTTTTTTGCTTTTTCATTTTCAGATTTAAGCCCCTAATTGGTTTAGGCTATTTTTCTGCCTCCTTACATTAAAAAGAGCGCAGCTGCAAGTGAATAAGAAAAGAGAAATATAAAAGAAGAATACATATTATCCTATTATATAAAGTAGTAAAACATAAACAAACGTTGGAGTGGACAAACCTAGGAATGGGACAATCGTCGGAGTGGACATTGCTTATGTAAAACGCAGGAGTGTCTTTTATTTTATTTATAAGATAAAAATCTTTCAAAACAAAAAAAAATCTTGAATATCTTTTCTCACAGACTGAAATTTTAAAATCAGTCTAACAGTTTTCCAAAGTAGGTAAGTTCTATCGAAAGGCAAAGGTTTGAAACAGATAGAACATTTCATTAAACTAAAACATATTTTTTTCTCACATTGTTTACAACTGTCAAATATGTTTTTTTATATGCCTAACCCCTGCAGGGGGCTTATTTGTATATTTATATCTTAACCTAACCTAACCTGTGTAGAAATAACTAAACAAATGTTGTTGAAACCTAATTTTTAAGATATTATAGACACTTCTGCGTTTTACTTATATAATGTCCACTCCGACATTTGTCCGAAATATCCTGTGTTTGTCCACGTTAGTAAGGCTTTCTGTTCTGAAACTTAAGATCTCAATAACTACTAAACAGATTGGGCTTTCTATTTCAGGTAAGCTTAATATTTGTCTTGTAATGGCTTTAGGCTATTTTATTTTAAGTCGAGGGATGGTTTTAGGCTATTCTATTTTAAGTCCTGGGAAGGCTTTAGGCTTTTATTCATTCCCCTTTGAATACAGAGCCAATAGATGCTGGGGGCGTAGCCGCTAGTCGATATACAAAGTTTTTTTTTGTCTGTAGCAAAGGATCTCGTTTGCTGCTAAACCGATATGATGTATGTCTGTCTGTCTATACCGTAGGATCTTGCTAACCGCTGAGTACTGAGATGATTTTAAGATAGTTTATTTTTTTTCCTTATAATAAAATAACAGGATATTTGTCCATAAAAAGCGAAGCAATATCTTAATTTTTGTTGTTGGAACTGTTATTCAGTTGATTATACCAAGGATCTAAAGGAATAAGACAATGGCCGATAAATTTTTATCCATCCCTAATAACGATACACAAAATTGCAACACTACAACCAAAATATGACAAAAGTCCCCAAAGTTTTGAGCCAACGAATAAGAAAACTTCATTATAAAACTTTGGAGACTATTGTAAAAATTGCCTAATGTTTCCTTTATCCCTGAGATTATACAGACTATCCTTAAACTAATATTTACATTAAAGTAACAGGATGTTTATCAGTATCAACTGAACCGATATGCTTCTCCTTTACATTGAAGCTTATTTTACTCGCAGGAAAAGTTTTCATTTTGGGGAGGGGACTAACACTTTCAGCCCCCGGAAGGTATCACTTCCCTTAAATTCTTAACCTTCCCCCTCCCCCCCCTCTCCACCACATCTATTCATTAAAGTACTCCTAGGGTCATCTATGGGATTAGCCGTTAGTGACTTAAAAATAATTCAAGTGCAATGATATATTTACCAAATTAATACGATAATTTTGTATACATTTTTTATGAAAAAAAATTATTTTGCCAAAGGCAGCCAAAAAATAAGCAGCAAATATTTCAAAAATGCTCTGATAATCAGAGATCTACAGGGATAAGACGATTGTCGATAAAATGATATATATACATATATACAGTGTGTTTTTTTATGAGAACTTTTTTGAAAGCAATTTTACCTTACTTATAGTTATTAGAATTTAATGATTAATGGCTTATTCTCTTCTTTTTTATAACCTTTAATAGAAAAGCAAAAAATATTTCAGTTTTTATTCAAAAAGTACAGTAAATTAAAAAATTTAAAACTTAGGTGTCAACATCTAAAAATGGTTTTAGTGCATTTTTCTTATAATCTACCTTTGCAAGAATGGCTGCAAAACGCTTCAAAGTTGAGATATTGAGCTAAAAATTTATATAGATACTACTTGTGACATGTACTAGAACATTTTGAAATTTGAAGGCCATATCTCAACCAGGGAGGGAATACTGGCCCCCCAATATACTCCCTCCATTCTTGGAAAGGGTAGAAGATTTGAGCATAAGAAAAATGCGCTAAAACCATTTCTCGTATTCATTTGAATCCGGTGGATAGGAACCGGTTCTCATCCATACGAAAAAACTATGTCTAGCATCGTATTATATCCAGCTTTCTACGAATATAGATATGTACAATCATAAGATTAAACCCAGTTTTTTTAGCCGGTGCCTTCTGCACCTCGGGGCTAAAAAAACTAGTTTTAATCTCATAATTGTACTTTCTATATCCGCGGAAAGCCGTTTATAATACGATGCGAGAAATAACTATTTTAGATGTTGACACCCATGTTTTGAAATTTTGAATTTACTGTACTTTTTAAATAAAAACTGAAATATTTTTTTGCTTTTCTGTTAATGGTTATAAAAAACGAAGAGAATAAGCCATTAATCATTAAATTCTGATAACTATAAGTAGGGTAAAATTGCTTTCAAAAATGCTCTCATAAAAAAAAACACTGTATATATATGTATGTTTATATATTAATTATTCCCATTGATGATTCACAAAATTACCCCTTCTTTAGTTTAGAATTAGTGGTTGAAACATTTAGACACTCAACTTAATGAACTAAACAATCACAAAACAATAAAAAGTCCCCAAGGTTGTTAATCTAACGAATAAGAAAACGGTATTATAAAACTTTGGAGACTAGACAGCACTCTTGGATAAGCCAACTTATAACACTTTGGGAACTATCCTAATCCTCCCTGGCGAAATGACAATGAGATTTTTTGGTAAATTTGTGGCAAACTTTATTCTTAATAAATTAGCACTTGGCAAAATTATACTGGAGAGATATTTCATTGAAGAATAAATTTTTTTTTTGCCCAAACTTTTCGTCAGCCAATAATAACAGATAAGTTAAACATTGTAAAAATAATATAGTAACTTAACTCGAGTTGTCAACGGCAGAAATTAGGTCCTGAGATGGTTTTAGGCCTGGAAAGGTTTATAACAATTTTATCTGTATTTCTTAAAATAAATTAACAGAATCTTTGTCTGTATGTATGAATGTCTGTCTGTACCGAAGGATCTTGCTAACCGCTGAACCAATATGGTTCTCCTTTACAGTGAAGATTCCTATAGGTCCTGAGATCGTTCTCCTTAATAGGGTAGCTTCTCATAGGTCCTGGGGAGGTTAATAACTATTTTATTTTAATCCTTATAATAAAGTAACAGGATCTTTGTCTGTATGTATGTCTGTCTGTACCTTGCTAACCACTAAACCGACATGGTTCCCCTTTACAGTGAAGCTTCCTATGGGTAATGAGATGGCTTTAGGCCATTTTATTTTTAATCCTTATAAAAAGTAACAGGATCATTGTCTGTATGTATCAAAGAAGATCGCTAACTGCAGAACCAATATGGTTCTCCTTTATAGGGTAGCTTCCAATAGATCCTGGGAAGGTGTATAACTGTTTTGAAGGAGGATATAAGGGGCTATTAAGGGGCGATGGAGAGGCTATGTAGAGGCTATGTTATATAAATTAAGGTAAGGGGCTTTTAAGTGGCGATGGAGGGCTATTAAGGGGCGATGGAGAGGCTATGTTATATAAATTAAGGTAAGGAGCTATTAAGGGGCGATGGAGAGGCTATGTAGCGGCTATGTTATATAAATTGGCTATTAAGGGGCGATGGAGAGGCTATATAGGGGCTATTTATATAAATTAAGGTAAAGGACTATTAAGGGGCGATGGAGAGGCTATGTAGGGGCTATGTTATATAAATTAAGGTAAGGGGCTATTAAGGGGCGATGGAGAGGCTATTTAGGGGCTATGTTATATAAAATCGGGTAAGGGGCTATTAAGGGGCGATGGGGAGGCTATGTAGGAGCTATGTTATATAATTAAGGTAAGGGGATATTAAGGGGCGATGGAGAGGCTATGTAGGGGCTATGTTACATAATTAAGGTAAGAGGCTATTATGGGGCGATGGAGAGGCTATGTAGGAGCTTTGTTATATAGATTAAGGTAAGGGGCTATTAAGGGGCGATGGAGAGGCTTTGTAGGGGCTATGTTATATAGATTAGGGTAAGGGGCTATTAAGGGGCGATGGAGAGGCTATATAGGGGCTATGTTATATAAATTAAGGTAAGAGGCTATTAAGGGGCGATTGAGAGGCTATGTAGGGGCTATGTTACATAATTAAGGTAAGGGGCTATTAAGGGGCGATGGAGAGGCTATGTAGGGGCTATGTTATATAAATTAGGGTAAGGGGCTATTTAGGGGCGATGGAGAGGCTATGTAGGGGCTATGTTATATAAATTAGGGTAAGGGGCTATTTAGGGGCGATGGAGAGGCTATGTAGGGGCTATGTTATATATATTAAGGTAAGGATTATATAAATTAAGGTAAGAGGCTATTAAGGGGCGATGGAGAGGCTATGTAGGGGCTATGCTATATAAATTAAGGTAAGGGGCTATTAAGGGGCGATGGAGAGGCTATGTAGGGCTATGTTATATAAATTAAGGTAAGGGGCTATTAAGGGGCGATGGAGAGGCTATGTAGAGGCTATGTTATATAAATTAAGGTAAGGGGCTATTAAGGGGCGATGGAGAGGCTATGTAGGGGCTATGTTATATATATTAAGGTAAGGATTATATAAATTAAGGTAAGAGGCTATTAAGGGGCGATGGAGAGGCTATGTAGGGGCTATGCTATATAAATTAAGGTAAGGGGCTATTAAGGGGCGATGGAGAGGCTATGTAGGGCTATGTTATATAAATTAAGGTAAGGGGCTATTAAGGGGCGATGGAGAGGCTATGTAGAGGCTATGTTATATAAATTAAGGTAAGGGGCTATTAAGGGGCGATGGAGAGGCTATGTAGGGGCTATGTTATATAAATTAGGGTAAGGGGCTATTTAGGGGCGATGGAGAGGCTATGTAGGGGCTATGTTATATATATTAAGGTAAGGATTATATAAATTAAGGTAAGAGGCTATTAAGGGGCGATGGAGAGGCTATGTAGGGGCTATGCTATATAAATTAAGGTAAGGGGCTATTAAGGGGCGATGGAGAGGCTATGTAGGGCTATGTTATATAAATTAAGGTAAGGGGCTATTAAGGGGCGATGGAGAGGCTATGTAGGGGCTATGTTATATAAATTAAGGTAAGGAGCTATTAAGGGGCGATGGAGAGGCTATGTAGGGGCTATGTTATATAAATTAGGGTAAGGGGCTATTTAGGGGCGATGGAGAGGCTATGTAGGGGCTATGTTATATATATTAAGGTAAGGATTATATAAATTAAGGTAAGAGGCTATTAAGGGGCGATGGAGAGGCTATGTAGGGGCTATGCTATATAAATTAAGGTAAGGGGCTATTAAGGGGCGATGGAGAGGCTATGTAGGGCTATGTTATATAAATTAAGGTAAGGGGCTATTAAGGGGCGATGGAGAGGCTATGTAGAGGCTATGTTATATAAATTAAGGTAAGGGGCTATTAAGGGGCGATGGAGAGGCTATGTAGGGGCTATGTTATATAAATTAGGGTAAGGGGCTATTTAGGGGCGATGGAGAGGCTATGTAGGGGCTATGTTATATATATTAAGGTAAGGATTATATAAATTAAGGTAAGAGGCTATTAAGGGGCGATGGAGAGGCTATGTAGGGGCTATGCTATATAAATTAAGGGGCTATTAAGGGGCGATGGAGAGGCTATGTAGGGCTATGTTATATAAATTAAGGTAAGGGGCTATTAAGGGGCGATGGAGAGGCTATGTAGGGGCTATGTTATATAAATTAAGGTAAGGAGCTATTAAGGGGCGATGGAGAGGCTATGTAGGGGCTATGTTATATAAATTAGGGTAAGGGGCTATTTAGGGGCGATGGAGAGGCTATGTAGGGGCTATGTTATATATATTAAGGTAAGGATTATATAAATTAAGGTAAGAGGCTATTAAGGGGCGATGGAGAGGCTATGTAGGGGCTATGCTATATAAATTAAGGTAAGGGGATATTAAGGGGCGATGGAGAGGCTATGTAGGGCTATGTTATATAAATTAAGGTAAGGGGCTATTAAGGGGCGATGGAGAGGCTATGTAGAGGCTATGTTATATAAATTAAGGTAAGGGGCTATTAAGGGGCGATGGAGAGGCTATGTAGGGGCTATGTTATATAAATTAGGGTAAAGGGCTATTTAGGGGCGATGGAGAGGCTATGTAGGGGCTATGTTATATATATTAAGGTAAGGATTATATAAATTAAGGTAAGAGGCTATTAAGGGGCGATGGAGAGGCTATGTAGGGGCTATGCTATATAAATTAAGGTAAGGGGCTATTAAGGGGCGATGGAGAGGCTATGTAGGGCTATGTTATATAAATTAAGGTAAGGGGCTATTAAGGGGCGATGGAGAGGCTATGTAGGGGCTATGTTATATAAATTAAGGTAAGGAGCTATTAAGGGGCGATGGAGAGGCTATGTAGGGGCTATGTTATATAAATTAGGGTAAGGGGCTATTTAGGGGCGATGGAGAGGCTATGTAGGGGCTATGTTATATATATTAAGGTAAGGATTATATAAATTAAGGTAAGAGGCTATTAAGGGGCGATGGAGAGGCTATGTAGGGGCTATGCTATATAAATTAAGGTAAGGGGCTATTAAGGGGCGATGGAGAGGCTATGTAGGGCTATGTTATATAAATTAAGGTAAGGGGCTATTAAGGGGCGATGGAGAGGCTATGTAGAGGCTATGTTATATAAATTAAGGTAAGGGGCTATTAAGGGGCGATGGAGAGGCTATGTAGGGGCTATGTTATATATATTAAGGTAAGGATTATATAAATTAAGGTAAGGAGCTATTAAGGGGCGATGGAGAGGCTATGTAGGGGCTATGTTATATAAATTAAGGTAAGGGGCGATGGAGAGGCTATGTAGGGGCTATGTTATATAAATTAAGGTAATGGGCTTTTAAGGGGCGATGGAGAGGCTATGTTGGAGCTATGTTATATAAATTAAGGTAAGGGACTATTAAGGGGCAATGGAGAGGCTATGTAGGAGCTTTGTTATATAAATAAAGGTAAGGGGCTATTAGGGGCGATGGAGAGGCTATGTAGGGGCTTTGTTATATAAATTAAGATAAGGGGCTATTAAGGGGCGATGGAGAGGCTATGTAGGGGCTATGTTATAAAAATTAAGGTAAGGAGCTATTAAGGGGCGATGGAGAGGCTATGTAGGGGCTTTTTTATATAAATTAAGGTAAGGGGCTATTAAGGGGCGATGGGGCGATGGAGGAGCGATGGAGGAGAGATGTAGGGGCCATCAAAGTACAATGTAATATAAATTTGTGGAAGGAGCGATGAAGGGGCGATGTAGGAGCGATGGAGGAGCGATGGAGGAGCGATGGAGGAGCGATGTAGCAGCGATGTAGGGGCCATCAAGTTGCAATGTTATATAAATTTGGAGAAGGAGCGATGAAGGGGCGATGGAGGAGCGATGTAGGAGCGATGTAGGGGCCATCAAGTTGCAATGTAATATAAATTTGGAGAAGGAGCGATGAAGGGGCGATGTAGGAGCGATAAAGGAGCGATGTAGGAGCGATGTAGGGGCCATCACAGTACAATTTAATATAAATTTAGAGAAGGAGCGATGAAGGAGCGATGTAGGAGCGATGGAGGGGCAATGTAGGAGCGATGGAGGGGCGTTGTAGGGGCTACAAAGTACAATGTAATATAAATTTGGAGAAGGAGCGATGAAGGAGCGATGGAGGGGCGATGTAGGAGCGATGGAGGGGCGATGTAGGGGCCATCAAAGTACAATGTAATATAAATTTGGAGAAGGAGCGATGAAGGGGCGATGTAGGAGCGATGAAGGAGCGATGTAGGAGCGATGTAGGGGCCATCAAAGTACAATTTAATATAAATTTCAAGAAGGAGAGATGAAGGAGCGATGTAGGGGCGATGTAGGAGCGATGAAGGGGCAATGGAGGAGCGATGTAGGGGCCATCAAAGTACAATGTAATATAAATTTCAAGAAGGAGAGATGAAGGAGCGATGTAGGGGCGATGTAGGAGCGATGAAGGGGCCATGGAGGAGCGATGTAGGGGCCATCAAAGTACAATGTAATATAAATTTCAAGAAGGAGAGATGAAGGAGCGATGTAGGGGCGATGGAGGAGCGATGAAGGGGCGATGGAGGAGCGATGTAGGGGCCATCAAAGTACAATGTAATATAAATTTCAAGAAGGAGAGATGAAGGAGCGATGTAGGGGCGATGTATGAGCGATGTAGGGGCGATGGAGGAGCGATGTAGGGGCCATCAAAGTACAATGTAATATAAAATTCAAGAATTAGAGATGAAGGAGCGATGTAGGGGCGATGTAGGGGCGATGTAGGGGCCATCAAAGTACAATTTAATATAAATTTCAAGAAGGAGAGATGAAGGAGCGATGTAGGGGCGATGAAGGAGCGATGAAGGGGCACTGGAGGTAAAGGACTATGGAGGGGCGATGGAGAGGCTATGAAGGAGCCATCATGGGGCTATAGTATAGCCTCTTATCATAAGAGGCGATATTAACGCCCCTTCAAAGGAGCTATTAAGAGGCCATGAAGGAGCTATAGCATAGCCTCTTATCATAAGAGGCGATATGAACGCTCCTTAAAAGGGGCTATCACATCGCTCCATATGATAAGAGGCTATGCTATAGCTCCTTGAAGGAGCTATAGAAAATCATCGCCCCATATGGAGCGATGTCATGGAAAGGACTATACCCAAAAATATTGCCAAAAATACAGCTAAAAGCGAAATTGACAAAAACACACCCACACAGTGGCTGTATTTTTGCTAGTGGTAAAAGTGGCATCATTTCTTACTTCTTTCTTCTGTTTTTTCTTGGTGCTCTGACCTTTTTCGATTCCTGCCATCCTCCACAGTTTATTTCATCTTGTACATCCTAAACCATATAATAAAATTAGAATTTATAATACACCATTTATTTATACATTTTTGTAACCTGACTAATAAACCAACAGACAATAATTTGTATAATAAACGTTGGTTGATCAGCTAAATGTTCCCAAAAAATATCCTCTATCATAAATAGCAGCTGAAAAATTCATGTCTCTGTATACGTCCTTTTTTAATTTTGTAGCCTGCCCAACAGACCTGTAGACAAAACATTTTTAAAATATATGCTCCTTGATCTAAGGATTCTTTAACAAAAAAAATCATACATGTTACTTTAATGTCTTTAATCTACAATACAAAGTAGAACCATGTCTGTCTGTCTGCCCGTCTGTCCCTTAAGATCTTGGTAAACACTGAACCGATTGGATTCTACTGGTCCTGTGGTGGTTTTAGGCTATTTTCTTGGGGGTGGGACACAAAAAATCCCCCCGCCAATTTTTTTAACTAGTTAAAAATAGTGGTGGAGTGGGGGCATCTCTAGGTAATAAAAGATGTAAATATACCTCTTGAGGCAAAGGCCCCTGGTTTTCAAAATGTTCCAAGACTTCATCTCTCTCAATACATCTCCTTTTTTATAGAATAATTATTACAACTTTTAATTGATTTAAACCGTTCTTATATTTCCAAAAAATTAGTTCATAATAGATAATAGATAAATAGACAGACATTATAAAAGTTAGACAGAGAACATCATAGGTAGGTAAATAAATAAATAGATGATAGTGGACAATTTATTGCCACATCTCGCGGTCGTAGCGGTCATGCGTCATATTCGAAAGGTGACGCAAATTTCAGATCTCGTTTTC
The DNA here is from genome assembly GCF_053477335.1 of Acartia tonsa. Classification (NCBI taxonomy): domain Eukaryota; kingdom Metazoa; phylum Arthropoda; class Copepoda; order Calanoida; family Acartiidae; genus Acartia; species Acartia tonsa. The sequence goes on along the minus strand of NC_137265.1, from coordinate 9,064,086 downwards.
GCTGATTTTTAATGATTTTAAAACGATTTTCATATCTATTGCATTTTATTACAGACAGTTTTCCGCGAATACTAAGACTTATAAATTTACCCAAATTTAAATAATTATAATTTTACCAAAACTTGGAATAGATGGATAGATAGATTAACAATCATAAAGATAAAAAATGTTAAAGTAAAAAAGGTCTAAATTATTATAGAGAGATATATATTCAAGGAGAATATTTTCATATATTATAGTCAGATGTAAAGGGAGGCTCTAACCATATGGAGCTACCCTTTACCCAGTACAACCTAACTTAACCTTACCTAATGTAATAAACAAACTACACCCCCTACCCTATTTTCATCCTACTTTTAAGGGGGTTTGGGTGTATTTGTGTACTTTATTTAAAAACGTTAAAAGCTCCTACCTTTGATGAGAGGAAGTCTTGTAGCTTGTTTGTTTCTTCCCATTTCCGGTTATTGTAGGCTGTGTGAGGTCAACAGTGTCAGTCAATATAAACACATTTTGTTTCAAATGATTGGAGTTTGAAGGAGCTGCACAAGCGAATTTCAAATAACCTGATGGTTGAAGGAGCTGCACAAGCAATTTCAAATGGTTCTGAAGAATAGGCATTAGCATTCTTCAAAGAATCTGAAGAATAGGCGTTAGCATTCTTCAATAGATCAATAGCATATAGTGTATTGATGAAAAAAAACATTGACAATTTTTCTGTGAAATAATTACCTAGTGAATCAATATGCCACTAACAAAAAAGCAGAAAATTGAGCGAGCTATCGCTATTGGCAGTGAAAGGCTAGAAGTGTTTGACGAACAGTTAAAAGTGTTTTATGACAATCTAAAAGCCTGCCAAAGTTTTAGTTCATGTGAAAATGTGACTGTAAAATCAATTCGTGACATTTTTAGTGAGGTCAAGGACCAATCTGACCTAATAAAAAGTCTAAAACCTGCCGTGGAGACTAGTGAGCTGCGCGAGTTCAAGCGTGATTTGGATGAAGCTAGTGAGCAGAAAACTGTTGCAGATAAAGTTTATGCGTCGTTGGAGCAGTGTACAAAAATTCTGTACTGGCTTGACAATGATTCAGACGACGCGAGGTCAAGCACTGTCGCCAGGAACCTCGACGTCATTGAGAAGGTGAAGATGGACATGGGAGTGCTTAAAATTTCCGTGGAGTTGCGCCAAGAAGTACGTGATATGTACCGAAGGCTTAGAGAGATGGAACGTCGTTCATCTAACCTGGATGAGAGTGGGACACCTGCCATGCTCTCCAGAAGTATGTCTGCCGTGGATATTCGGAGTTCCAACCCGCAGTATGGGCGCTGGGACAACAGTTTGTTGCCGTCGTTCGACGGTACTGACACGGATTACCCAAACTTTAAACAGGTCTTTAAGGATCTATGCTCTGGTTATGGATTTGCTGACCAGAGGTTAAGTCTGATGTTGTGTATGGAGAAGGTGATAACCAACCCGGAACTACGCAAGCAAGTGTCAGCGATTAGAGATCATAATGAACAATGGGCGTTTCTTGATCAGTTGTTTTTATCAAACACTCGCCGGTTCATGAGGATTTTAACTAAGCTGAACAAGATGAAACCTGTGGATAAACCTGTGGACGTGGTTAGCGCAATCGCTACCTTCAAGAGCATGATGCAGGAGGTAGAAACCATCGTTGGTTCTGCAGCTAAGGATTACAATCACCTAACTCTTATTCATATTTTTAAAGACAAGTGCCCTGAAAATTTGAGAGACAAAATTATGATGGAGCTAGGTAGCATGAACCAACCAAACATCCAGAAGATTGTAGAACTGCTGGAGAGGACCAGGGGTGCCATGTTGGCCGGTGATATGTCCTATGACACTAGCGCCGGCAAGAGAAATCGTGACAGAGCTGCCGCCGCGCAAGTGTCTGGCCGCAGTGACAATGAGAATGGATGGGCTGGAAAGGACAAAACTTCCAAATGGAATAGTGCATGTCCTATTGAAAATTGCGAGGATAAACATCCTATTTTCCGTTGTCCCACATTTAAGAAGATGGATGTTGTTGACCGAAAGAAAGTTGTCCAGCAGAAGAAGTTATGTGAACTCTGCCTGTGTGACGGCCATGCTGCTGACAAGTGTAATAAATCGGATAAGCTTGGTGTTTGTGGCACCAATAATTGCGACGGTTATCATAGTCGTATGTTGCATGAGGCTAGTGCTAGTGTGAATGCAGTCTACAAATCAAGTTCTGCGCCTAGCACATGTACCTTCCTGCTGCAAATAGTTCCAGTTGTAGCACCTGGCGGCGGCGCCTGCCATGCCGCCGTCATGTTTGATTCTGGTGCGAGTCTACCACTTATATCTGAGAAGATGTCCCACAAGTTGAAGCTGAAATCTACCGGCAGATATACAAACATTTCTGTTGCTGACGGTAGTGAATCATCCTGCCGCAATGTGGTGTTCTATCTGAAGGACAGGGATGGTAATTTGAGAGAATTTGAGGCAGCTGTTATGCCTAACCTCGGAGGTGGCAACGAGATGCGCTCGGTCCATCCGGAAACCGCCGCCGAAATATTTAAGATGCCCCCAGAAAGATTTACATATATTAGTGGAGGCTTAGATATCATCATTGGAAATACACATCCTGACGTGTTTCCATCAACCTACCAGAAAGTGGGCCAGTCTATGTTGTGGCGAACCATTTTTGGTAGTGGTTTTATCTGTACAAGTGCTGACTATGGAGCTGGTCAGCAGAAATCTGCATATAAAGCTGCCGTAGCTGTTGATAATGAGCCGGTTGGTTCTGCCGTAGCTGTTGATGAGAGTGCGTGGCCGGTTGGTTCTGCCGTAGCTGTTGATAATGAGCCGGTTGGGTCTGCCGTAGTTGCTATTATTGAACCTGTTGGTTCTGCTTGTAACGCTGCTGATGAACCTTTTGGTTCTGCTAGTGCCGCAGCCGTTGACAACATGGCTACGGTGGGTGTTGCCGTGGCTAATATTGATAATGATATTAGTTGTGCTGCAGTTATTCCTGATGATATTGGTAACGATACTGTAGCCGTAGAGAATATTGTTACGGCGGGTATTGAGCCGCTGAATGATTCGGTTCCAGCCGGACAAGAGCCGACGGGAGTTTCGGTTCCGGCTGGACAAGAGCCGATCAGAGTTTTGGTTCCAGCTGGACAAGAGCCGACGGGAGTTTCGGTTCCAGCTGGGCAAGAGCCAATAAGAAATTCGGTTCCGGCCGGACAAAAGCCGGTAGATGATTCTAAGTTTTATGACAGTCACACTTTTATTACTTGCCCTGGTGCTGTCATGAATCAAGAATCGACTTGGCTGCTGCCAACCTTGCCGCCCGACACAGGGTAAGAGGCCTGCAAATGGCGGGTGGAAATATGGCGGGTGTTGCCGCCAGAAAGTCATTGAAAAATTTCAAACCACACATATCTAATCTACAACATAAACTATTTATGTGAAAATGATCTTTAAAGAAAAAATATTACAAGTTATATATTAAGCTTGTGAAGGGAACCTAAAAAGGTTCTGCAAAGAATAAGTATTCATTATTCAACTAATTTTATTGTTCATATTTAAGCACAAAAATTCTACAAAATTGTTTAGACTTTTAAAGCAGATTTTAAAAGATTTTGTTTCTTTAAGTATGATTTTGAAAAGCAAAAGTCTGTGTGTATTAACTACAAAGTGATTTTTGCAGATTTTTTTAGATTGAGAAAAATAGATTTTTTAAAAAGTATTTTTCGAGGTATTTTTTTCATGGTTCACGGTTGCTTAAATATGTTATTCTCAGAGTCTCATATGAGATAATGCATTAAAGTAAAGAACACAACATGTAAAATTATTATGATAATGTTTAAAATAATTTCTTATTATTATTTTTAAAAGATTATCGCAAAAAATCAAGATATTTGTTTTAAATTGTAAGCAAATAAAGGTTTTTCTTTCACTCCGGAGGCAAGGATTCCTAATAATCCACGCGTAAAGATTTTTTCTTCATTCCGAGAGCAGAGATTCGTAGTAGATATGTACCTAGCGACTTCGGACAATTTTAAACCTTGAGAAGTATTTATAGCAATTATTTTCCTAGGTACATATATTTTCGTTCATGTTTAAATATAAACTCTATTTTCTATGAGATAAGCATTTATAATAATGAACACGATGTATGATATTATTAAAATATTGATTATTATTTATATGAATATCACAGAATTAATTTAAGATAAACTATGCATATTTTAAATTAACCTTTCCTTCATTTTTATCGCAGATATTAAAATAAAAGCGGTTATTAAAAATTATGATTAATAATTGATTCTTATTTTATGGAAATTGAGATTTTTTTTAGTAAAATAGCCACATTTTTCATATGCCTATTTTTATGCCTAAAATAAGAATCAAGCGAAATGCGATTAATTTTTATTCTATTTCATATGCTCAAATTTAATTTTATTGAGTTTAATTTCTTTTCAAAAGTACAATTCATTATAAAACTTACCTGAAAAGTTTAACAAAAAGGAATAAATGTGTCGAGGTTGCGTGATTCGATATTTATTCTAAGAAAAAAAATCAAGTATTTTTTTAGCAGATTTTTTTTAAAATTATATATGAATTTCAATCAAGTAAAACATTTTTATTCAGATCAAGGAATGATTGAAAATTCATATTTAAAGTCTCATATTTTTTACAAAGAAAAACTGGTATTTTTTTCATAATTCCGATGAAAATTCTAACGAAGATATTATTATTTTGCTATTCTTTAAGTATTAAAAAGTTTATTGTTGATTAAGATAGTACAGTTCTTATTCATTAAGTTTGAAAAACTTTCTGCCCAAGGATTTTGAAATATTTTTTCTTACTACTCTTTTTGATGCTTAACAAATTAGTTTTAAGTACCTATAAATCTTAATTTTCTTGTCTAAGATTTATTTCGTTTTATTTTACCATTATTGTTTACATTTCAACCTGATTTCGTAGGTACTTATTGATTTATTTATAATGATTTATTACCTATTGATTATGAAATGATTATTATTTAGTATAGTTGTTATATTTACAACATCATGATTAATAGGATTGTCTATTTTAGGATTTGTGTATGTGATCTTGTGATTGTCATGTGCATGGAATGTTGTATGGTACAAACCAATCCCCATCCTTCTATCCTAAAATGTGAGGTATTATGAGTCCTAGTGAGGAGTATAATATTGTGTATGCATTTCACGGGGTTTCATTTAGTTAGGAGCAAAAATTGTCATGTTTTTCGGGATGTGGCTATTCTCATGTGATTATGGTGAGTTGAGTTTAGTGAGAAATGTTGCTAGTGCTCAGCGCAAAAAAAACCTTGAATCTCGTTAAGGAAGTTAATTTGACTTTCAAACGGGGGGTGTGTCTTAACCTCTTTTCGAGGAAGCTTTGTGTTTATCAAGTTCGAAATTAATTCCTTATCATTATCCTAAAACTAAGCGCAAATGTCGTCTTTTTTGACTTTCCTTCAGTAATAGACGCGGCATGGAATGTTTATATGCGCCCACGTTTTTCACTTTTGAATGAGATATGAGAGTGTGAAGATTTCGGAGAACAAAATTGGGCCTATCATTGGTCTCATAGTGTGTGAACGACCCTAGTATATCAGGGATTTGAAACCATAAGAACTTCAGGTAGAATTTGTTAATTTTATTAAGAAGAATGGTGTATAGGACGATTATATGTAGTTTTAAAAAGGCTTTAGCCAGCTAAGCATGAAACTTAATTATGATTAATATATGTTTTAGTGATTTTATGTGCCTTTATTTTTTTTGCATTTAACAATGATTATAAAACCAAATAATTTTCCTTTAAAGCCAAAGTTTCCAAAGATTCTTAACCGTAGAGAAAAATGATTTTTAAAAAGCAAATAAGAGTACGTGGAACGCATTCCTTGCCGTTCACGAATTCTTAATCTCCAAGCCCTCCGAATGACCAACATGTGAATGTTTACAAATGTGTATTTATTACCATGAAAACGGTGAATCTAAAACAAAAATATAAAAATTAATTACATAGTATTAATGGTTTAATGTTTCGGAACGCATTCCTTGCCGTTCACGAATTCTTAATCTCCAAGCCCTCCGAATGACCAACATGTGAATGTTTACAAATGTGTATTTATTACCATGAAAACGGTGAATCTAAAACAAAAATATAAAAATTAATTACATAGTATTAATGGTTTATTATTTTTGTAGATCGAGGTTGCGTGATTTCAATTTAATTAAAAATATAAAATTTCTAAAAAACTTTAAATTGGCACGAAACATATTAAACAGCATCAGAAATTGATAATTTTAGATTCAAATGATCAATAAAATTAAGGAAAATATTCGTATGTCAAAAGTTAGCAGTTAAATGGTCTATTTGTTGAAAAATTAATGTTTTAAATTTCTTCGTGAAAATATACCATACTACACTTATTTTGATATTTTGTGTATCATCTTTGGGGTTGTACATAATTTTTTCATCTACAAGTGTGGTAATTTCGTGTAAAATTATTTGGATGTTACTAAAATTATCATTTTTTGTCTTATCCCTAAAGATCCATGACATTATACAGTTTGAATTTTTTTATTAGAAAACCTTTTTTTAAAGAAAACTCTAATAAGGGTCTGTCTGCATGGTCATCAGTTTGTAATTTTGAATTGTTTTCAAACTTTGCATGATGATTCCAATAATAATTATGTAAAATTTTAAAAGCATAGCCACTCTATGATCATTACCAGAAACCAAATGTCCATTTAAAACAAGCTGATTTTTAACGTTTATTTGTATGATGTTTATGCTATTGATCTGATTTTTGGAATATTGATTCCTAGGACAACAAGGTCCCATATTTTAGATGTCTATACACCAATTAGATTATTCTGTAAAACGTATGGAAATCTTCATTTTAGACTATGAGTTCCTAGGATATCTAAGTGTAGCTCATTGAGACCGTTCTGTAGAGTACTTAACATCGCCTGTAGCTCAATCCTAGCAGAAATGAGAAATAAATATTGCAAAAAATTATTAGGCGTTTCTGAGATTCCAAGAATTTTTCATGCGTATTTATTTTTTTCTCTCATTTGAGCTAGGATTGACCTACAGTCGATGTTAAATACTCTACAGAACCGGCCCAATGAGTTGGAGATATAATTCCAAACAACCCCTAGTGTAAAATTAATTTTTTGATACTGGACCAAACTTTTTCTGATTTTTTGAAAATTTGAAAGTGAGCCTTACCCCGGAAAACATATCGAAATATTGACTTTAGACTATGGGTTATTCAAAGTTTTCTCTTAGGCTCATTGAGCCGGTTCTGTAGAGTATTTAGCATTGACTGTAGGTCTATCCTAGCAAATTGAGTGAGCCATACCCCGAATTTTTATGCGTCTTTTATTTTTTCTCTCATTTGAGCTAGGATTGACCTACAGTCGAGGTTAAATACTCTACAGAACCGTCTCAATGAGCGGGAGATATAATTCCAAAGTCCCTCGTCTAAAACCAATATTTCGATACGTTTTAGACTATCCTAGCAGAAATGAGAAAATTTGGTAGCTAGGGAAAATTTAATCATCTTATTTCTAATATTTTGGGCGAACATCCGAGATAATGTGTTTGCAAAACTTTGAGCACCAGTATAATTTTCAGACTACTTTGCCTCTAAGAAAGCTTAATTTATTTGAAAATATTAAAAATAATTGAGTGTATGTAATTCCAAAGGTCCTGTAATGGTTTTGGGCTATTTAAATTTTAGATTTAAGTCTTGGTTTTAAGCTATTTTTGAAGCTCTTTTCTATCCTTTAGATACAGAGCAACCCTAGAGATGAAAGCATGTTTAGTATTTAATTTATTTTGCAACAAATTTATTTTGTCTGATGTTGTCATCCTTGTTTTGGTAAATTTGTGTAAATTTTTCAATTTAAAAAATTATTAACTAAAATAACTTATATTAAAGTAACAGTGTGTGTATGTGTGTTTGTTTTGTCTGTGTGTATCGAATGATCTCGCTAACCAGCGAACCGAGATGGTTTTCTTTTACAATGTAGCTTTTTATAGGTCCTTGTAAGGTTCTTAACTATTTCAGGGGAGGGTACCACGACCCTCTATTACAATACTTTTAACCTTTTAATATTCATTCTTTTTTAAATCATAAATTAAAACTTTTTTCATATTTAAGGAGTTAAGAAACATAGAACAATCTTAGAAGTTAATTTATTTATTAGTAGCGAAGCTTCTCTTTAGTTTACTTTGTCTATTCATCAGTCCGCCAGTCTGTAACGCTATGGGGGACATGCAATTTTCTCAGCTGCCATTGAAGATAGACAGTGAAGATTCTATATCAGTGAGCATTAAGTGTAAATTTATCTTTTACTGTTAAGAAAACAAGGATGACAACATCCATAAAAGCAAAGCTCTAAAAACGAAGGACCATAGAACATTAACACATGTAGAGTGTGAAAACTTTGGGTACTTCTTTTTTAAATTGATAAGTATACTGGCTTCTTTAATTTTAAAATGTTCCAACTTTTTAACCAATAATTTTAATCTAAAGAATGAATAAATTTGATAATCATAATTGAAGACGCATAATGACAAAGAAAAACGTATACAAAAACACATATTAGAATTTTGGCCTCTCAGAAAATTTTGTATAGGTTTTTCATTTCAGTTTAGCTAGGATTGAGCTACCAACGAGTTTAAGTCTTCTAAATGTCCGGCTCAATAAGCCTAACATATCTCCTTTTGAAAAGTTCTCTCTCAGATCAATATTTCGATACAATTGTCGTTTAGGCTTACTTTAATACTATTTTTAAAAAGATTGAAACTTTTGACTTTTAAACGGAAACCCTCAATAATAAAAAATACAAAAAAAAATAAAAAAAAACAAAGCCATTAACAGTTTATAATTAATGGTGATTCCAAATCCGATATTGTATTTTACCTCAAATGATTCTCTGAACCACAAAAGTTTGTAATAATGATTGGTTGTAAGATTAAATCAATATTCGTCTGATATTTTGATATCTTGAACCTCGTTTTTATGAATATTGTCATTCTTGTTTACTTAGATCTGTAAAGGTTAATTCAAGGGGAACATAGGGAGCTTATGTCCAACGGCTCGTACAACTATTCATTCTTAAATTGTCAGGGAAGCTTACTATTGTTATATAGACAGATTTTAGGCTATTTCTTTTTATTTGATTCTATCCATCTATATTCCTATCTATTTTTCTATCTATTTTTCTATCTATCTATCTATCTTTCTATCTATCTATCTATCTATCTATCTATCTATCTATCTATCTATCTATCTATCTATCTATCTATCTATCTATCTATCTATCTATCTATCTATCTATCTATCTATCTATCTTTCTATCTATCTATCTATCTATCTATCTATCTATCTATCTATCTATCTAGATCATGTTTACGGACATTTTGGTAACGATTATAGAGTTGCTACGCTTTCTAAATCGTACCTAATTACTACAGGAATCATCATGCAAAGTTTGAAATCGCTAGGACAATTCTAAAAAGCCTAAATTAACGAAAAGGCTATCCGTTATGGACTGACTGACCTTAATTATAGAAAATCTTCGCTTTAAAAAAAATAAAAGTGAAGTAAAAAAATATTTATTCTGAAATTGATTCTGAAATATAATATGAACAACAAATTGATCACATATTATATATATAATTTTATTTAGTATATATTTAAAAGAAAAAATTTAAAACTTTTTGGAAAAAGCTAACCGTTTCAGACGGACGTACAGACAGGCGGACCGACCCTAATTCTAGAAAAACTTCTCTTTTAAAACAAATATTGTAAATCAATTTGGAAAATTATTTCAAAGTTTTTATGGTCTAATAGAAATCCTGATGGGAAAATATCATACAGATATAATATTTCACAAAATAGTATAGAACAAGATTTCACTCAGGGTGGTTTGAACTTTCTAAAACCTGACACCCAAGCATTTTCAATATGGCTAAATAGTTTTATGAATTGTCTAAGATTTTCTTCTCAGCATAATGATACTACCATTAGCTTAATTTTAGAGCATAAACATCTAAACATTCAAGCAATGTTACCTACATTTAGTTATAAAACAATCATTGAGCATAAAAATTTTTTTAAGAGTCTTTATCCATGTGCAGGTGGTAATTATTTTCATAAGCTAAGCGAGTTTTTTATGATTTAGAGCATGAACCAATCACTTTCTTTCAATCCCCCATTATCTCATCAAATTTTGCTTATATTTCAACACCTTTTAATAAACATGATTAAAATGTATTACTTAAAGCTAAAAAGCTAACCATTGCTTCCATATTTGAAACAAGAAAAATTGATGATAAAGTATTATTTTTGCCATACATAAAATCTGATCTATCAAATACAATTAGAGATGTTTCTTGAATAAATAAATTGAGTAAACTAGTAGAGTCAACAAAAACAGCTTTTCCTAGAGATTGTGTGTTTAGCATGAAGAGAGCAAAACAACTTTTGATTCCAATTGGAACAGTTTTTTTAAAGAACAAATCTGTTTTCTCTCTTCATTTTAAACTAATTTATAGAAATAAAAACTCATGTGAGCTACCTGCATTAAAAACTAGAGTAAGTGATCAGTTATGTATTCCAAACAAAGAAATGCTTAATATTTCATTAAAAAAATATTTAACATGCCAATTATCTTGAACAAATGAATAGAACTCTAAATAGTAGAAATAAACTTTACAAATTTAAGTTAGCTGAATCAAATTTATGTTCAAAATGTAATATAATAAGTTCAACAGAACATGCCCTCAATTTTTGTGTTTTTCTATCATATTTTATACATTAACTTGCATTATTTTTAGATTATGTTCTAAACGATAGTAAGCCAGAATTCATCTTTTTAAAAGAAAACTTTTACGTGTACAATATGTTTTATGAAGGCTTTTCAAACGATTTTCATCTACAATTAAAAATAATGGTAGAGGATGATTTCATTAAGTGGGATGTCAACAATTTCTATGCACACTCTATTCTGTTATCTCAATTTACATAAGATCTAAGGGAAAGTTCGTTAAATGTCCCACGCGAAGATTAAACTATGCATCCAACAAGGACAATCATATCATTATCTATAGCATAACTAAAGAAAATAAGATTTGATAAATTCTAAATTGATATTATAATAGATTTGATTTAGATTATAGAGGCCATGCAAAGACATTAGCTAGGTCTTACTTTGATTATTGCTTTTCAAGGTTTAGATACAAGTAAATATTGAGCTTTCAGATAAAATAACTATTTAATACTAATTCCCTTCCCCTCTATTTAAATATAGACAGATATATAGACCAGTTATAAAGAAATATATTTAGAATGATAAAAAAAGCTAAAGAGTAGCTCTGCAATGAAATATTTATGCTTATTTATATTTATTTTCTCAGCTTTTTATCTTAATACTAGCGGCTACTCCCCTAGAGGCTTTCTTAGGGCATTTCAGGTGGGGGGAGGGAGTTAAACTCTAAAAGAAAAAGTAAAATGATGGTAATTTTTTTTTTTTTGGGGGGGGGGAAGTTGATTACCCCATTTTCATATCAATTTTTAAACAAAAAATTGTGAGGGGAAGAGGTCATTTTTTTAGTAGAGACAGACACAGATTATCACTTCCTTAGATAGATAGATAGACAAAAAGCTTAATAGATAGATAGATAGAGATCGATAAAGAGACAGACAAATAAATAGATAGCTAGATAGATATAGATAGATTGATAGATAGATAGATAGTTAGACAGATAGATAGATAGATAGACAGATAGATAGATAGATAGATAGATAGATAGACAGATAGATAGATAGATAGATAGATAGATAGATAGATAGATAGATAGATAGATAGATAGATAGACAGATAGATAGACAGATAGATAGACAGATAGATAGACAGATAGATAGACAGATAGATAGACAGATAGATAGATAGACAGATAGATAGATAGACAGATAGATAGATAGATAGATAGATAGATAGATAGATAGATAGATAGATAGATAGATAGATAGATAGATAGATAGATAGATAGAAAGATAGATAGATAGATAGATAGATAGATAGATAGATAGATAGATAGATAGATAGATAGATAGATAGATAGATAGATAGATAGATAGATAGATAGATAGATAGATAGATAGATAGATAGATAGATAGATAGATAGATAGATAGATAGACAGATAGATAGATAGATAGATAGATAGATAGATAGATAGATAGATAGATAGATAGATAGATAGATAGATAGATAGATAGATAGATAGATAGATAGATAGATAGATAGATAGATAGATAGATAGATAGATAGATAGATAGATAGATAGATAGATAGATAGATAGATAGATAGATAGATAGATAGATAGATAGATAGATAGATAGATAGATAGATAGATAGATAGATAGATAGATAGATAGATAGATAGATAGATAGATAGATAGATAGATAGATAGATAGACAGATATTGATATAGATATGGAAAAAAAGGCAAAGTTTAGTGTTTTTTTATGCAATATTTTTAAAATAAGAAGTAAAATCTATATTGTAAATGTCTGGAGCCAAAGTCGGAGCTAGTACAATATGAATTCAACATTCCATTCTCATGGCCCTGGTGTCATATTACACTTACATTATGAATTGAAGAAAAATCGGCTCCCAAATCCCAAAAGAGTATGTTAGAGCCGGCTCCGATATTCATAATGTCATTCTTTATTAATTACACAATTTTGAATCTTAGATTAGATAAAGACAATGGATTGGATCCAGAAATTAGAAAAGATATCTGGAAAAAGGTTATTTTTATAAATAGCAAATATACATTTGAAACCAGAGGTGGATTCTTCAAAAATAATTAGGCTCGTTACTTAGCCTAATTTTTTTTAAAGAATCCACCTCAGTTCATATAAAAACAAAGATGATAGCGAAGCACAAAAAATCATGTATGTAAATACAGACAAAGTTTTTTAAAGAGTTTAAGTTCAGTAGTAATAACTTTAGAATAAAATTTATAGCAAAAATCACGAAACCGTACATGTTTTTTTTTATATTTTGTACAATGACTGACAGACCGACGGACCGAGTAAATCATAAAAAAAAACTATTTAAAATCGTTGCTAATAGCACTAATATAATTAAGTTCAAATACTAATTTGTAACTTAAGACTAACGATGTTTATATTTGATTTCATCCTTGTTAATGATTTGCAGGTTGGAGATATGGGCTTATTTGGTGTAACAGCGAGTGAAGAGTATGGGGGTAGTGGTATGACTTATTTAGACCAGGTATAGTATAATAAACATGGGACAATATATCCATATATATTATAACATATAGTGTAGAGTATGGGGGTAGTGGTATGACTTATTTAGACCAGGTATAGTATAATAAACATAGGACAATATATCCATTATATTATAACATCTAGTGTAGAGTATGGGTATAGTGGTATGACTTATTTAGACCAGGTATAGTATAATAAACATAGGACAATATATCCATTATATTATAACATATAGTGTAGAGTATGGGGGTAGTGGTATGACTTATTTAGACCAGGTATAGTATAATAAACATAGGACAATATATCCATTATATTATAACATCTAGTGTAGAGTATGGGTATAGTGGTATGACTTATTTAGACCAGGTATAGTATAATAAACATAGGACAATATATCCATTATATTATAACATCTAGTGTAGAGTATGGGTATAGTGGTATGACTTATTTAGACCAGGTATAGTATAATAAACATAGGACAATATATCCATATATATTATAACATCTAGTGTAGAGTATGGGTATAGTGGTATGACTTATTTAGACCAGGTATAGTATAATAAACATAGGACAATATATCCATATATATTATAACATCTAGTGTAGAGTATGGGGGTAGTGGTATGACTTATTTAGACCAGGTATAGTATAATAAACATAGGACTATATATCCATATAAATTATAACATATAGTGTAGAGTATGGGGGTAGTGGTATGACTTATTTAGACCAGGTATAGTATAATAAACATAGGACTATATATCCATATAAATTATAACATATAGTGTAGAGTATGGGGGTAGTGGTATGACTTATTTAGACCAGATATAGTATAATAAACATAGGACTTTATATCCATATATATTACCAGAGGTGGCGTTCTAAAATTATTCCGCTATTAGCTAGATTGAATATTAATCTTTTTCTTACATTGTCTTATCCCTGTTTAAAGTATTTAAGTATTTCCTCTTTCTTTAAAATATTTTAGGATTCTAATATTTTTTATTTCAAATTATCGTCCTGAGAGGGTTAAAATGTTTTGTTAACAACTGTTAAATTTTAGTTCAATATCTGACCACATTATGCACGTATCGCTAGTATCAAATTATTTTAAAACTAAGTTTTCTTTTATTTACTATATTATAAACTAGCGGCTTCGCCCCTAGCCTCTAGGGGCTTCGCCCTATAAAGTTATGGGAAGTCAACCCTCCTTAATAGAAATATTCAAAAAAATTATTCTTTGTTTAAACTGTTTTTAACCTATTTTTAAAACATATATCAAAAATATACTATGACACCAGTAGAATTAAACTGCAGAGCCTAAATTTGAATTAAGTCCCCAATAAAATTTTTTGAGGGGATTTAAAAATTAATTTTACTGTTGCTGTGGTCTTTTTTGATCAGAGCAAAAGGTCTTTTTTTATTTGGGTAAAATTCGTAGCTTTTAGAGTGTTTTGCTTCATATATATAGTATTCTGGTATAGAGTAAAATTAGGCCTTTTGATTTCATCTAAATTAATTCATTAAAAACTTAATTCTTTACAATATATCAATGAATTAACTTTATCGTGCTTGTTTTCCATCACTTATTTAAAACACAAAAAAATTGGCTGTAAAGGGTTAAATAGTGAAAGATGACAACAAACGTTTACACAATACAACAATTTTTTTTTGTCACATATACAAATATGATAAAATATAAGATTATTCAAACTTATTTTTTTAAATATTTTTAAAAAGCATGTATCTTTTATGTGTATAGTTTTCATTCTTTTCATTTTAATTAAATAAAAATTATTTAACTACATTGGAAATAAGTCACTTTGTGAAAACACTCTTTTTTGAATTGTAATAAACTGAAATGAAACAAGGCTTCTAATTGGTTCAGACTTCAGAATAATATGTTTTATTTTAATGTTAAATTTCTTCTATATAAATTATTGTTTTAGAAAAAAAATATTTGCATCGAACAGAGTACAGTTTTTATTATTGTATTGATATAATCTGAATCACATCAAATTGTTCTGTAAGAAACAATTTAACCCCAAACTAAAAAATGCTTTTGCTTCCATCAAAATGATCACAGCAACATATAAAATTGATTTTTAAATCCCCCAAAAAAAGTTTATTGGGAACTTAATTCAAATTTGGGCTCTGCAGTCTGATTCTACTGGTGTCATAGTATATTTTTGATATATGATAAAAAAATAGGTTAAAAACAGTTTAATTACTTTGTGGTAAAATTAAACCCAGGTTGTGCGGTTTATGCACAAAAATTTTCATTTGTACAAAAAAATTTCAATTCGTAAAAATTAAACCTAGGTTGTTCGCATACACAAAAATTAAAATTAAAAAAATTTATTTTTTTGGGGGGGGAGGGATTCATGGGGGCTTCGCCCCATGTTGCAGTGGGTTTCCCCCACCCCAATTACTGGTTTTTGTTTACAAAAATTTTTAAATACTAGCGGCTACGCCCCTAGAAGCCTCTAGGGTCACTGGTAGGAGGGGGAAAAGTCGACCTCATCCCATTTTAAATTTGAGTTTAAAAAGAGTTAAAAAAATATTTTTTGGGGGGAGGGGGGTGAAGTCACCCTCTCCAAAAAAAGTTTAAAACCTTCCCAGGACCTATAAGAAGCTTCACTCTAACGGGGAACATTATCAGTTCAGCGGTTAGCGAGATCCTTTGGGACAGACAAAAAACGCTTACTACTTTATATAATACGATTAAAAATTTTGGAAGTGGGGATTTTTTTATTTTTGGGGGGGTTGGGGTGTCCCACCCCCCAAGAAAATAGCTTAAAACCACCAGAGGACCAGTAGGTATATTCCCAGAAGGGTAGAGCCCAATTTGATCAGCAGTTACTGAGATTTTACAAAAAATGAAAAAAATTTTGGGGGGTGTTTTTTTTATTTTTGGGGGGGTTGGGGGTGTCCCATCCCCCAAGAAAATAGCCTAAAACCACCACAGGACCAGTAGGTATATTCCCTGAAGAGTAGAATCCGATCAGTTCAGTGGTTACCAAGATCTTAAGGGACAGACAGACAGACGGACAGACATCAAGCTACTTTGTATTATAGATTTAACTTTTCTGTTTTATGAATATAAATTTAATACTTCAATATAATTCAAAAGGCAACATGAAATAAAAAAAAGAATTTATTCTTCAAGCAGTAAAATAATGGGTCATATCGTTCTGGTCAATGGGAGTTTATTATGGATTATTGGAGCACTATGAGTTTTAAACATTTATTCCTTGGAAAACTTGAGCTCATATATAGACATTTATTTCCTATATAGATCCTATATAGATATGGATCTTGAAGCAATAAAGCAGGCTGTTTTGTAAATGTTAAAAATTGGAAGAATCTATTAAATAAAAGTTATCGCAAATATACTTAGTAAATAACATACAGTGTAGAGTATGGGGGTAGTGGTATGACTTATTTAGACCAGATATAGTATAATAAACATAGGACTATATATCCATATATATTATAACATATAGTGTAGAGTATAGGGGTAGTGGTATGACTTATTTAGACCAGGTATAGTATAATAAAAATAGGACTATATATCCATATAAACCCCGAACCACTTCATTATGCAATCTACATTTTCCTGGATATTTTGTCTACGGTAGACCATAAGTGTACAGCTTTACAGTACATTGTTTCTATTTGTTACAGCAACACGTATGATAAAAGAAAAAGATTCTGTTTAAAGTAAAATGCTTATATTTCAATCAAAATCTATATTTTTGTATTTTTTACCGATCCACTTCATTATGCAAATCAAAAGAAAATCAATGAGAAAACGTTTGTTTTGCCCTTTTCTCCACTTTTAAAGAATAATTCTGATAAAATAACAATTTTTTAAGGGATTTATGCATTAATTATAATAAAAAACAGTTTAAGGTAGATTTTATTGATTTTTCTAAATAAGAAATAATTGAAAAAAAGAAATTCTATCCCTATCACTTTAGAGGACAGCTGCCGACCCCCAGTCTTATGGATGAAGCTAAATACATGTAAAAAATATAAATTTGCCTGAAAAGTATACAAAAATGTTTTTTGATGTGTTAAAAAAATCCATTTTAAAATCTTGATTTTGAGGATGATGGCCTTTATCAAAAGTGCATGCCCTTGAAGAAAACTTATATATTGAACTATGGTCAAATTTTTGTAGTCATAGCAGCCTCCAGCCAAGCAATATTAAAAAAGAAAAAAATTGCAATTTCAATTACTAAAATTCATAAAGTAAATAATGTAGTTTTTAGATAATGGTTATATTTCATGTCGAGAGTCTCCAGTGGAGGCTGCTATGACTACAAAAAATGGTACATAGGTTAATAGACAAGTTGTTGTAATGGTCTTGTACTTAGATAACATTTAGCTCACCTTCACCACCAGTAAGAGCATCTTAAAGGCCATCATCCTCAAAATCAAGATTTTAAAATGGATTTTTTTAACACATCAAAAAACATTTTTGTATACTTTTCAGGGTAATTTTTATCTTTAACATGTATTTAGCTTCATCCATAAGACTGGGGGTAAGCAGCTGTCCTCTAAAGTGATAAGGATAGAATTTCTTTTTTTCAATTATTTCTTATTTAGAAAAATCATTAAAATCTACCTTAAACTGTTTTTCATTATAATTAATGCATAAATCCCTTAAAATATTGCTATTTTATTAGAATCATTTTTTAAAATTGGAGAAAAGTGCAAAACAAACGTTTTCTCATTGATTTTCTTTTGATTTGCATAATGACGTGGATCGGTAAAAAATAAAAAAATATATATTTTGATTGAAATATAAGCATTTTACTTTAAAAAGAATCTTTTTCTTTTATCATACGTGTTGCTTTAACAAATAGAAACAATGTACTGTAAAGCTGTACACTTATTGACTACCGTAGACAAAATATCCAGGAAAATGTAGATTGCATAATGAAGTGGTTCAGGGTTTATATTATAACATATAGTGTAGAGTATGGGGGTAGTGGAATGACTTATTTAGACCAGGTATAGTATAATAAACATAGGACTATATATCCATATGTATTATAACAGCTAGTGTAGAGTATGGGGGTAGTGGTATGACATATCATTTAGTTAAAACCATAACCTTGGAATTTGGTATTGGTCCATTCATACTTCCAAAATCATATGCTATGGAAAAATAGGTTCTTGAGCAATAATTTGTTGAAAACTGCTAATTTTATCTTAAACAAAATACTCAAGCCAATGAAGAAGATAAGATACCTGTTGATTATTAATTTCTGTCAATGGTAAGTGGGCTAAATAAGGAAATACTTTTGTTAATTATATAAAACATTTTTTTTATTTTTAAAATTTGTCCAGGTGTTAGTTGCTGAAGAATTCACAAGAGCCTCCCCAGCCATGGCTATGAATATTGTTGGTAAACAAGAATACATAAAGGGTGAGCAAAAAAAAATGCGTACCTTTTTAAAATTCAAATTGCGCGGCTTGTGTTAATAGTAGAAAAATGTTACGCATGCCGTTAGAACCGCTAAGAAGTCTATTTCTTGGAAATATAAGAACGATTCCTGTGCTACGCAAAGTTTAGGAGCTACATGTAAAAATGTCCCAACTGATGTAAAACTTGACTTGCGAGTAAATTTTAAAATATAACTAAAAATTAGAGAAGATATTTTGCAAAAAGAGATGCCTACATTTTTAAATTTCAAATTGCGCGGCTTGTGGTAATAGTAGAAAAATGTTACGCATACCGTTAGAACCGTTATGAACTGTATTTTTTGGAAATATAAGAAAGGTTCCTGTGCTACAAATAATCTTGGAGCCAGAAGGTAAAATGTCCAAAAATTTACTCGCAAGTCAAGTTTTAAGTCAGTTGGGACATTTTAACACGTAGCTCCTAAACTATGCGTAGCACAGGAATCGTTTTTATATTTCCTAAAAATAGACTTCTTAGCGGTTCTAACGGTATGTGTAGTATTTTTCTACTATTAACACAAGCCGCGCAATTTGAATTTTAAAAAGGTACGCATTTTTTTTTGCTCACCCTTTACGATCATAACACGGAAAGAATAAATGAACACGAATGACAACATCTATTAAAGCGAATCTCTGAAACTGTATGACAGACGAACATTAAATTTTGTAGAGTTTCAGAATTGAATATCTAAAATATGAATTTATAAGTTTTGACAAAATTTATACGTAAATTTGTTGCAAAACTTCTTAACCCATTAGTGCCGAGCGCCACTTTTATGGGCCGATCGAGCTGAAAGTTTCAGGGAAGCTTTATAATGGTCAAAACGGAATTCGTATTTTTTTGTTTTGCTCTAGTGGCGTGCACAGGAAAGTTGCAAAAAAAAACGGTTCGGCTCGGCCATAAATACCAACCAGGCATTATTACCCGTTTTTGGTGCTTTCCCCCGGCGTTAAAACCCGGTTTTCCTGTAAAAACCCGGTTATTTTGACCAAAAATCGAAAGATGTAATTTTTGAACGCCAAAAGTGAGATGAACACTTTTTAGAACTTTGATACGATCCGTAATTGAAAACTACACAACCTCATGTAATCTATAGAGCTACAAGTATAATACGAAGCGATTTATTTCAAATTTAGTGTTTAGCCGGCGATTTCGGGTAAAAAAATACCTGTATTGTTGTTGTTGTCAAAAAAGATCTATTAGTGAAACCGGGTAATAAAAATTTCAGACTCCAAATGGAAATGCCGAACCGGGCTTATATAGGGCGTAAAAAAACGATAAAAAAATCATATAAAAAATAATAATTTAAATAAAACGAATTCACAAATAGATGTACTTGTCAATAAACTTTAGATTTAACGAAAAAAATCAGCGACTTTACTATAAAAACAAAAAAGTTAGATGGGGTATTTTGAATTTTCATGATTTTCAAACTTTGTTGATCTATACCGGCAAACGGAAGTAAGCAAAACTACCTGCTCCAGGGGGAAATGAAAGCCAGGGTAGTAGAGGGGGGATTCATACTGAGAATGATGCAATTATGAAGCCGAAAACCGTTTTTTTTTACATTTTCTGGAACCGGGTTTTAAAACCCGGTTCGGCACTAATGGCTTAAATACAGAATTCTGTTTAAGGGCATACTGACATTTTTAGAACTTGATTATAGAGATGCTTCGCTCCAAATATTGTACCTTATTGTTATAGGTATCAGTAATCCAAAAATCAGATCAATTGGATGATTTTATCACATAAAAAATTGTTGTTAAAAAAGTTAAAAAATCAACATGTTTAAAATGGACGTAAGGCCATTCTGGAAACGATTATAGAGTTGCTGTGCTTTCTAAATTATACCGAACTTCTACAGGAATTAACATGCAAAGTTTGAAATCGATAGGACAATTCTAACATGCCTTAATTGATGAAAAAAGCTATCCGTTACGGACGGACGGACTGACCGAACCTTATTATAGAAAAGCTTCGCTTTTAAAAACAATCATAAAATTAGTAATAATAATTATAAACCATCAGGGATATATAGGATAAGACAATGGCTGATAAATTGATGGACAGCCGAATTGATGTTACACAAAATTACTTCCTCTTTAGATTACACTTAGTGGTTAAAACGTTTAGACAATTATGTTAATGATTCAACCAATCAAAATTCAATAAAATACCTAAAGTTGTTAGCCTAACGAATAAGAAAGCTTTTTTGTATAACATGTTGTCAAATACACTAAAGTAACAGGATGTTTGAACCGAAGGATCTCGCTAACCGCTAAACCGATCGGGTACTCCTTAACAGGGTAGCTTCTCATAGGTCCCGGGAAGGTTTATAACTATTTTGGGTGAGGGTACCGCCACCCTCTCAAGATAAATCACAAAAAGTCTATTTTTTTACGCAGAGAGATTTTATCGCAACATAGATAGGTGTCGTAGAGACTTGAACAAAAAAAACATTTAAAGTGCCACTAGAGGCCTCTATGGGCGTAGCCGCTAGTGTTTTATAATAAAGAATTATGAACCAGGAGAGAAAGGGGATGTAAGGATGTTTTATGTACTAGTCCCAAAAGTTTTATAGTAATAATTTCGGATCTACTGCAGTTCACGGTAAAATATTGCTGGTAAGCAAAATTTCCAAAAATCTATGAATTTTAAAGGCTGCTAGCTGTCAAACGGCTGAACGTACAGATCATGCCCGCACACTGTTTTAAGCGGCATAAGAAGGCCTAAAAATAATCTGGAATAGCCATAAATCAATAATGCATAATTATCTCGCAGTGCAGAGAAATGCGCGAAAAAGACCTATTTTACGCGTTTTTTCTTCAGTGAAGCTTTCCCTGTGCATAATTGGATCTTGGCCAATTCAGATTATTGGTAGGCCTTCTTATGCCGCTTAAAATGGTGTGCGGGTATGATCTGTACGTTCAGCCGTTTGGCAGCTAGCAGCCTTTAAAATTCATTTTCTCTTATGATTTTTATTTTCATAAAATGTACTTCTTTTTACATTATTAATTAAAAGCGATGCATTTCGACAAACTTAACCTACTTTATATTTTTATCTAAGGCCATTGAATTTTTTTCTATTTATTCGGTCTTAAATTGGACTACAGAAATTAAACTAAATGTTGATTTCCCTGAGGCTTACACGCGGCTGCCACGACCTGCCTTTTTGTAAAGGCGGCTCAATAGGTCAAAACGATTAACTCCGTCCCTCTCATGCTGTTGGTCCAATGTTTGATGCCAAATAACCCCACAAGCATGCTTCAAAACAAAAGATACTTTAATATTGTTATTTTGTTCTGCCATCAATTTATTTTTGAGATGTGTAATATATAACTATTTTAGCTCAATCCACTTTGGTAATAAACCAGATAATGCTGAACGGTACTGAAGACCAAAAACGAGAATATATTCCAAAATTGTGTAGAGGTAACTTATCCTTATAATAAAGTAACAGGATGTCTGTTTGTCTGTATCGAAGGATCTTGCTAACCGCTGAACCGATCAGGTTCTCCTTTACAGAGTAGTTTCTTATAGTTCCTGGGAAGGTGTATAACTATTTTTGGGGAGGGTACCACCACCCTCCCAAGAGAAATCGCCCTTAGAAAAAAAAATTCAATTTGATTTTCTGACTGAAATTATAGATGAGGGGGGCACCCCAACCCTCCCCCCTAAAAAAAATTTTTTTTAACTCTTTTCAAATATAAAATAATAAATTGGGTTATCAAATTTACCTACCCCCTTCCTTAAGTAGCATATATAAACAAGGATGACAACATCCCTAAAAGGATCAAACTTGAATAAGCAGATTATAAATGTATTAGTCTCCAGGGGCGTCCAAGCTTTTTATTTTGGGGTGGGGGAAATTTTTTTAAGGGGGGGTAAAATGGCCCCCAAAATTTTTACTCCGGGGGTAAAATTTGCTTGGGGGGGGTAATTACCCCCCCTGAAATCTGTTGGTAGGGGTAAAATTTGTTAACCCCCCCCAAAATTTACCCCCGGGGTAAAACTTTTGGGGGGGGTAATTTAAATTTGATCAAAAATTTAGTATTAAAAATGTGCGCGAAGCGCGCAAAAATTTTTTTTGTTAGAGATTTTCTATTTTGGGGGGGGGTATTTACCCCCCCAAAATTGTTTGGGGGGGGTAAATACCCCCTCCTAAATGGTTGGGAGTGCCTACGGCACCCCCAGGGTAGGGGTAAATTTTTAATGGGGGGGGGGGGGTAATCGCCCCATTACCCCCCCCCCCTTGGACGCCTATGTTAGTCTCTGAACAATATTGTGAGTAAATTTGTTGCAAAACTACTTAAATGCAGATTACTGTTTCATGTTTACATGCTTACATTTTTTAGGACTTGATAATAGAGATGCTTCGCTTAGAATATTGTACTTTTTTGTCCTTGGAATTATTGTTCTAAAATTAGATGCATAGGATTATCTGATTATGTCATACAAAAATTTCATGAAAAAGTATAAAATTGACGTACGGAACTTCTGGTAAAAATTATAGAGCTGCTATGCCATCTAAATCGTAATAATTTTTTTCATAAATCATATGCAAAGTGTGAAATCAGTTACGCAATTCCAACATGCAATTTGTAATAGGTAGATAAATTTTTTTAAAATTTGATATATCCAGAAAATGTAATATTTGATTAATAACAAATAAGATTTTTGACTATACCTATAATACAAAATAGAATGATGTCTGTCTATCTGTACCTGTCTGACGCTAACCGCTGAACCGATATGGTTCTCCTTTACAGTAAAGCTTCTTATAGGTCCAAGGACTATTATTAAGTATTTGAGGAACGGTACCTCAACCTAAAGATAAATCGCTTAAAGAAAAAGATAATATCTTCATCTTAGCCGTTTATGAAATATTATGTAGTCTGGTCTAAAAGAGAAAGTAAGACTCAAAATTAGGAAAAAAGTTTAGTGTGTGTATTAGTGTATTTTAAAACTAAATTAGGTATTAAAAAAGATTTAGCCTATTTCTCTTAAATACAATTTAAATTTGATACTGAAATTGAAGAGGCCGGTAAAAATAGGGATATTCAAAAAAGGTGAAAAAGTAACTTTAAAAATATAATTTTTCAATAAGATGGATTGACCAACTAACAAATAATTTCACCGAAACTCTGTCAACGAAAAAAAAATTACCTTTTAATATATTTTATGTGCAGTTCTTTCAAAAATAATTTATCAATCTATTATCCCTGAATCAAACTGTGCGTAAATTGCAAAAAATAGATATCAGTTCATTCATTATAACTTTTTATTAGCGAAGCTACTCTGTAATTCAGGTTGTCTGTCTGTCAGTCAGTCCGTCATGGGGGAAATGTGATTTTCTCGGCTGCTATTCAAGATAGACATATAAAATATTTAGTGAAGATTCCTACGACATAAATGCATTTAAAGGATGTGCAAAAAAATGCGGACATTTTTAAAATTAAAATTGCGCGGCTTGTGTAAATAGTAGAAAAATGTTACGCATACCGTTAGAACCGCTATGAACTGTTTTTTTTTTTGGAAATATAAGAACGGTTCCTGTGCTACAAATAATTTAGGAGCTAGGTGGTAAAATGTCTCAAAATTTACTCACAAATCGAGTTTTAATTCAGTTGGGACATTTTAACACGTAGCTCCTAAACTAAACGTAGCACAGGAATCGTTTTTATATTTCCTAAAGATAGACTTCTTAGAGGTTCTAACGGTATGCGCAGTATTTTTTTACTATTAACACAAGCCGCGCAATTTCAATTTTAAAAATGTCCGCATTTTTTTGCACACCCTTACATATATTGTTTTGTCTGTCGGTCATGCTTCAAAAAATTTTCTTCGTGATTTTCTTTGAGGTTTCTTTCATCTTGCATATTATCTCCTTTTCTCATTGTTATGAGAACTAAACATCTGTTCTACAGCTCACTTTGTATGTTTTTCCATTCCATGAATTTTTGTGTTTCGCTACTTATGAATGTTGGCATCCTTATTTTTATCCTAAATAAAAATGTACGTAAATTGCAAAAAAAAGAAAATCGAGTTCCAACCCCATTCATTATTACTAGCGGCTACACATCTAGATGCCTTAATTGATATTTGTGGGAAGAGGGGGGGGGGGGGGAGTCAACGCTCCATTTAGAGTGCTTAAAAAAAGAAGAAAAAAACATAGAAAGGAGATTTTTTATAGGGACGATTTTCTTTTATTGGTGAATGTACCCTCCCGTAGAATAGTTAAAAACTAAGAAGAAGCTTTGCTGTAAAGGAAAACCAATACGGTTAAACGGTTAGAGGGATCTTTCAGTGCAAACATTTTTAAACATACAGACAAACACATAGATAGTTATCCTTTTACCTTTATAGAAAGATAACTTTTCTTTTGATGAAATTACTAAAAAATTTAAAATCCTAAAATATTTTTTTATTTTTTAGGGGAAATTTGTGGAGCACTTGCCATGTCAGAAACAACATCAGGTATTTAAAAATTATTCATGAAATCGTGTTATAAACAGCTTTCCGCGGATAAAAATGTAAAATTATAAAATTAAAACCAGTTTTGTTAACCTTGAGATGCCAAAGACACGGGCTAAAATCTGGTTATAATATTATATTTGTACATTTTTATATTCGTAGAAAACTGGATAATATACGATAAGATACACGATTTATCAGTGTGGCTGAGAACCGGTTCTTATCCACCAAATTTTAATCGGTTTCGAAGCCATACTAGAAAATTGATTCTGTCAGCTTAGGATCTCGTTAACCGCTGTAACGTTATGGTTCTCTTAAGAAAAGTTAAGGTGTAACAACCAAGGAGGGGGGAAATTGGGCTGTTTATTAGACCAGTCTACCAAGTTTTATAAGAACGTTTTCTTCTTCGTTAGCTCAACAACTTTGGATATTGAATGGTTGGTTCATTAAGTTGAGTGTCTAAACGTTTCAACCACTAATTGTAATATGCAGAAGAGAATATTTTGTATATAATCATTGGGAATGTCTATTAATTATCTGCCATTGTCTTATCCATGTCTGATGCCCTGATTTAAACTACCCCAAAGTATTTATAAAGGTACCTGGAAAATTCAAATAATTCAGACCAGAGCTGGATCTTTTAATCATTTTAGTGGTGAGCCAGATCGGGGTGAGCCGAATTTCCGCCAATAACAGCGCGGCATTTCATAAAATGCTGTGCTCTCATTGGTGGAAAGTTGGCTCACCCCGATCTGGCTCACCACTAAAATTATTTAAAGATCCAGCTCAGTTATTCTGAAACCTTTACCAAATTAAAACAAAAAAACCTACTACATATCACAGGAGAATCATTATCATTTTATCTTAGGATCAGATGTTGTAAGTATGAATCTTACAGCAGTGGAGTAAGTACATATTTTTTATATTTATACTAGCACAGCTACTCTATAACTAACACTATAAAGTCTGTCTTTCAATTAATCCTATAAGCCTATGATGCATATTCATACAGATACATCCAAGAAAAACTCTGGCTACTTTATGAAAATTTGTATTCGATAAGTTCAACTTGCATATTTTTTTTTTTTTTGTTGTATCTCCAATAAAATTTCTTAAACAGTTATAGTTCCAAAATTTCAGGTAAACACCTAAATGTCAAA
Source organism: Acartia tonsa (assembly GCF_053477335.1). Taxonomy (NCBI): domain Eukaryota; kingdom Metazoa; phylum Arthropoda; class Copepoda; order Calanoida; family Acartiidae; genus Acartia; species Acartia tonsa. The sequence goes on along the minus strand of NC_137265.1, from coordinate 9,037,630 downwards.
GGAAGCCATTACTAAAAGAAACAGTCTATTTGTTTTTTGAAGTCTTAACCACTAAGGCGAAGGGCTAGAAAAATTGTGGTCAATTAAAATGTACACTGGCCTGCCATTGGTAATATAGTCTGTGTATTTTACCATCATTAATATTGTAAGTCGTCAATTTTTATAGGCACTTTAGAGAGCTTCAAAATTGTTAAAAATTCCAACATTTTACTTTTCAGGGACGGAGATTCGTACATTCTGAACGGACACAAATTCTGGATAACCAATGGACCCGATGCGGATATCATTGTTGTCTATGCTAAAACTGACAAAAGGAATTTATTTTACCTGGATTTTTTTTGTAGTTAAAGCAGGGATCTAAATGGATAAGACAATGGCCGGTAAATTGATGTACATTCCCAATGATGATACACAAAATTATTCTTTTTGTAGATTACAATCAGTGGTGGAAACGTTTGGAAAATTCAAAACTCAATAAAATTTCCCAAAGTTGTTAATTAGCCAATGGATGAGGAAACGTTATTATAAGACTTTGGGGAATAGTTAATAATAGCATATTATCCCCTCCCTCCCTGAGTTTTTAACCATTATACGATTTTTTTCTTTTTCAAGGAAGTTTTCTTGATTGGGGGAAGGTGAGAGGGGGATTGGGTTTAAAATAATGCCACGGTCGTAGCGGTCATGCGTCATATTGGAAGGGTGACGCAAATTTCATATCTCAGTTTTCGCCGTTTGATTTACTATTTTTCTCTATAAGATAAAAGCGATGCTTGCTAGATTATCTAATTCGCTATAATATAAAGATATATTTTTCTCAAATCTGAAATTTGCGTCACCCTTTCAATCTGAAAGTGGGGAAGAGAATAAGGGATGGGTTATCATAATGTTTTATCTTCTCGACTTTAAGTTAAACTCTATCGAGAGGGATGATAATAACTAATTAACCCATCCCTCTTTTAAAAATAACCTTTACTCCGAAAGCTTTGAAATTAGAATAAGTTTTGTTTGATGTCTCTCCTCTCATATTCTAAGGTTAATTTATGGCATTTTTATTCTTTTTTTTATGTCTTTACTGTTGAATCAATGGAGCCTTTTGTAGATTTGAAAGGAAATATTGTTTATCTGGATAATGAATGTAGAAAGTCTAGATAGTAAATCCTGTAATTAGACCAATGAAAAAACAGTGTAGCACCAGTACAATCACACATTTTAAAAAAGATATTGCATTATTTTTTTTTTATTTATCCATACTATAAGTAAACTATAAATGATAAAAGTTCTTAGGATAAAGCTTTGTTTTGGAAAATTCTATTATAAAAAATTTCAAGTTGAATCAAGGTAATTGATTGTCAATCTAGAATAACAAATCTATTGTTTAGACAGTTTTCATTAGTTTTCTTAATAACATTTCCGCGAATATTTCTTTCATAATTTATTTATTTGTTTGTTGATTAGATCTTAGTTAGATCAATAGACCACGTCATCTGTTTGGTAGCAGGGATCTAAAGGGATAAGATAATGGCCGATAAATTAATGTGCATCCCCAATGATGACAGACAAAATTCCCTTTTCTGTAGATTATAAATATTGGTTAAAACGTTTGTACACGCAACTTAATGAATCTACAATAAAAATTCATGAAAAAGACCCCAAAGTTGCAGAGCCAATGAAAAAGAAAACGTTATTAAAACTTTGGGGACTAGTGTAATAAACAGCCCATTATCTCCTTCCTTCCAGAATAAAACATCTAGTCTATAACTAACTTTGTCCGTCTGTTCGTCTTTTGAGCTGTAGGGAAGACGGAAATTTCTTGGGGAGTAATGCCACTTTCTTGGCTGCTTTTTGATATATTTGTCTCAAATTGCATTTGAAAATTCCCATGACCAATAAACAATAACATCCATAGACGTCCAATGGGGGGGGGGGTAATTACCCCCCCCCCCTCAAATGAATTAAGGGGTGCCCTAGGCACCCCCAAAATTTTGGATTTTCAATTTTTACCCCCCCCCCAAATAAAAAAAATGTCTCTATGAAATAAAGATTACCCCCCCTAAAATTTTTATTTTCAAAATTTTACCCCCCCCCCCCCCCAAATAAAAAAGCTTGGACGCCTCTGATACCATCTACTCGTTTTTTAACTTTGTTCGCCTGTCTGTCCATTATTATTTGTGTGAAAGATGTATAATTTTCTTAGCTGCTAATTAAGATAAATGTGTCAATTTTCTTGGGAACAATCTAAAAAATCATTTAACTAACTTGGTCCGCCTGTCTGTTTGACTTATTGTTTAACATCTATAAGCTTCGCTACTTATTGATATTGTTATCCTGATTTTACCCAAAACAGGATTTCATTATTCTTTCACCCCTCTCTCTCTCTCTCTCTCTCTCTCTCTCTCTCTCTCTCTCTCTCTCTTTCTCTCTCTCTCTCTCTCTCTCTCTCTCTCTCTCTCTCTCTCTTTCACACCCACTCTCTCTCTCTCTCTCTCTCCCACACACACTCTCTCTCTCTCTCTCTCTCTCTCTCTCTCTCTCTCTCTCTCTCTCTCTCTTTCACACCCACTCTCTCTCTCTCTCTCTCTCCCACACACACTCTCTCTCTCTCGTACTTTTCTATTATTCCAAACGTTAACTGACGTTTGTTTATTCTCTGTTAAACTTAGAAGCTTAGTGTTGACATACAATTTAGATATTTAAATTGACTTTATGTCAGCATAAGTATGTAAATATTATGTACGTAATTATACTGTCGATATATTTTTTCAGTCATTTTGTCTCAATAACTACTGAACCGATTGGATTTTCTATTTTAAGTAGGCTTCATATAGGTCCTGTGGTGGTTTTAAGCGGGGCTATAGCACTTACACATCCAGCAAATTTACAGTTGATGTATTTTTGGCAAAATGTTTTCTTCCTTTTTCTCATGCCATAAATACATCCAACACTGGCAAAAATACATCCAATATTTTAATACATATGTCAAAAATACATCTGACACTGGCATTTACACATCCATACTTTTTCAATTATATGTCATGAATACATCCAACACCGGCAAATATACATCTAGATTAATTTATAAGAATATTTCTCGTATTCATTCGTATCCGGTGGATAGGAACCGGTTCTCATCCATACGAAAAAACTATGTCTTGCATCGTATTATATCCAGCTTTCTACGAATATAAAAATGTACAATCATAAGATTAAAACCAGTTTTTTTAGCCGGTGCCTTCGGCACCACGGGGCTAAAAAAACTAGTTTTAATCTTATAATTGTACATTCTATATCCGCGGAAAGCCGTTTATAATACGATGCGAGAAATAACTATTATTTATTTACAATTAATTAGATTTTGTACAGTATGTATAGGTTTTAAATTTGGCCTATTTTAGTTACTCTCCCCCTATTTACTTTCCTTTTTCTCAAGATGCTCCCTACAAAACATCAATTCATTTGCACAGGTGGTCAAATTATTGTGGATGAAAAGTACATTTCCTGCTATTTATTTTTTAGGATTTTTGGGAAACATACAAAAGGTTTTAATCTTTTCCACCAATTAAGATTAAATTATTTTCAATTGATTCATGTTTAAAAGTTTGTTTATGTTTATTTTCAATATCTACTACACCCTTCTTTCCTTTTTAGTTATAACAACAAGATGAACAACTTCGAGCTATATTGAAGTATTGTTCTTTATTAGGTTTAGCTTAAAGCATATTAAGATTTAAATATATCAAGTTATGCTTTACTACATTACAAGTTCTTAGTTTCACTTTCATTAAATTACAATTTAGTTAAATAACTAAAGATAAAATAACAGATTTCTTTGTTTCAATAAATAAAATACAAACATTTGATAAAATAAATCTTAATTAAAATGTTGTAGATATGACTTAGCCTTGTAAATTTTCTAGAAAAATTCTAAAATAGGGTTGTGAGATTTGGGTAGGGTTACAGGGTAAGGTTTAAGAAAGGGATAAATAGTTTAGAAAACATAAAAATTTTTATTATGTTCAAAAGAATATACAGGGCGTTTCAAAAAAAACTGCGTTTTCCGGTTTTGGGAAACAACCAGTAGGAGTATGAAAAAAATGATTATAGGTCCATATTCTATGTATAAATGTACACCAGATTTGCTTAAGGTGTTTTTTAATATCTCTAAAAATACGGCTTTTCTGATAGGTACATGTGGGAGAAAAATGCTTGATGTTAAATTTGATATATCAATTTGATTGAAATAACTTGTAAATTTTTGAGAAAAAAATTTTAAAATCCCAATAATAATATGGTAAATGGTTAAATGAAAGTGCATGTTTAATTTTTTGTCATTATTTCCCTTTTTTTTCTCTGAAAAACGCTTTTTAGATCCTTACAAATTGCAATATTTCTCGTTTCTCTTGGTTGAACAAACTTTAGGTGACTAACTCTTTATAGTATTTTAGATTATAACATAAAAATTAAAATACTTTTTATCCCAAGAAGTTATCTTTAAAAACAAAAAGTTACAGCAGTTTGTTTTATTTACTTAAAAGTGCAACCTACAAATTAATAGCTTAAATGTTGATGTATGCACTTGAGATTTATGGTTTGACCATAAATATAAAACATTTGATCCGTATTTGAAGGGGGGAGGGTTGGATTATAAATGTCCGTTAAGTAGTTTCAGTTCAATTAGATGCCAAAAGTGGGCGGAGATTTTAAAGTTTGACCGGAATTGTCTATGATAAAAAAATGCGTTTTATGTTTCAGTAAACCTGTAAATAAGTTGAATAAAATTGAAATGAAAATAAAATAAGTTTGTTTATCATTTTAGACAGATAGGAATAGTATTTTTTTATAAAACAATATAAAAAGCCTTAAAAACTGACCGAAAAAATTATCATTCATGCTTTTTAGAATTAATCAACTCTAAAATGCGCTGTTGTTTTTAGAGTAATCAATAAACACCTTTTATAAAATTAATCCATATTTTTATAGAGAATACAAATATATAATTATTTTTTTCATACTCCTACTGGTTGTTTCCCAAAACCGGAAAACGCAGTTTTTTTTGAAACGCCCTGTATAAAATATTAAAATATAACTCTGCAGTGTATTTTAAACACAAGGATTAATATTCATTGAATGTTCATTATGCTTTTAAATAATCAGACCTATATAGCTGTTGTTTAAATTGAGTTTATCATATATTCCTGCTTATTTGGATTAGATTCAAAATGATGTGCTTTTTGAATGAGCCTTAATACATCCATTCCCCAATTTCTATGGATGTATAAATGCCAGTGTTGGATGTATTTATGACGTATAATTGAAAACGTATGGATGTATAAATGCCAGTGTCAGATGTATTTCTGACATATGTATAAAAATATTGGATGTATTTTTGCCAGTGTTGGATGTATTTATGGCATAAGAATCGATTTTACTGTCATTTATACAGTAAAAATTCAGTTTGTCATAAATACATCCATTGCACTGGCGAAAACACATCCACTGTAAATTTGCTGGATGTGTAAATGGCAGTCCCCCGTTTTAAGCTATTCCATTTTCACATTTAAGCCTTAATTTTAATCTATTTTTAAAGCCCCTCTTTTCCCTTTCGAATACAAAGCCCCTAGATGCTAAGGGCGTTTTCCTAGCCATTTAAAGTCAAATATTACCATTTTTATTTAATAGATTTCCAGTGCACATTGGGGCAAATCAACCAAAAAGGGGATTTAATTATTTAGTACCCTTAAAATTCATCTCACAAAAATTTCATTTTGTACTTTTTTGTAGGTAATTTAACAACAAACAAATTTGCTTTTATGTTTTTTTCTGTCATTTGAAAGAAACATGGAGATAAAGGTCATTTTATGAAGGTAGATAGAAAATTACCAGATTAACCCCTCCCGAAAATAGCCCCCCCTTACCCTATCCATCTATCTATCCATCAATCTATCCATCAATCTATCCATCTATCTATCCATCTATCTATCCATCTATCTATCCATCTATCTATCCATCTATCTATCCATCTATCTATCCATCTATCTATCCATCTATCTATCCATCTATCTATCCATCTATCTATCCATCTATCTATCCATCTATCTATCCATCTATCTATCCATCTATCTATCCATCTATCTATCCATCTATCTATCCATCTATCTATCCATCTATCTATCCATCTATCTATCCATCTATCTATCCATCTATCTATCCATCTATCTATCCATCTATCTATCCATCTATCTATCCATCTATCTATCCATCTATCTATCCATCTATCTATCCATCTATCTATCCATCTATCTATCCATCTATCTATCCATCTATCTATCCATCTATCTATCCATCTATCTATCCATCTATCTATCCATATATCTATCCATATATCTATCCATCTATCTATCCATCTATCTATCCATCTATCTATCCATCTATCTATCCATCTATCTATCCATCTATCTATCCATCTATCTATCCATCTATCTATCCATCTATCTATCCATCTATCTATCCATCTATCTATCCATCTATCTATCCATCTATCTATCCATCTATCTATCCATCTATCTATCCATCTATCTATCCATCTATCTATCCATCTATCTATCCATCTATCTATCCATCTATCTATCCATCTATCTATCCATCTATCTATTCATCTATCTATCCATCTATCTATCCATCTATCTATCCATCTATCTATCCATCTATCTGTCCATCTATCTATCCATCTATCTATCCATCTATCTATCCATCTATCTATCCATCTATCTATCCATCTATCTATCCATCTATCTATCCATCTATCTATCCATCTATCTATCCATCTATCTATCCATCTATCTATCCATCTATCTATCCATCTATCTATCCATCTATCTATCCATCTATCTATCCATCTATCTATCCATCTATCTATCCATCTATCTATCCATCTATCTATCCATCTATCTATCCATCTATCTATCCATCTATCTATCCATCTATCTATCCATCTATCTATCCATCTATCTATCCATCTATCTATCCATCTATCTATCCATCTATCTATCCATCTATCTATCCATCTATCTATCCATCTATCTATCCATCTATCTATCCATCTATCTATCCATCTATCTATCCATCTATCTATCCATCTATCTATCCATCTATCTATCCATCTATCTATCCATCTATCTATCCATCTATCTATCCATCTATCTATCCATCTATCTATCCATCTATCTATCCATCTATCTATCTATCTATCTATCCATCTATCTATCCATCTATCTATCCATCTATCTATCCATCTATCTATCCATCTATCTATCCATCTATCTATCCTTCTATCTATCCATCTGTCTATCCATCTATATATCCATATATCTATCCATCAACTATTCATCTCTTTATCCATCAACTATCAATTTATCCATCCATCAATCTATCCCTCTATCTATCCATCTGTCTATCCATTTACTTATCCATCTCTCTATTCATACATCTATTCATCTACCTATCCATCTATCTATCCATCTATCTATCCATCAACTATCTTGAATTTCGTGTTAAAATGTCTAATTAGGGGTTTTGGTTATCAGAGCAATATGAGAATTTTTTAGTAGCGCAGCTACCCTATCACTAGCTTTTTGGCACTTAAAAATGTAACTATGTCAATTGTAGTCCGATTTTCGTGTTCAAAGTGTCAAATTTGGGGTCATGGAATTCATTTCAGTAGGAGGGGAGGGGATGGTGTAAATGGGGGTGGATGGGGATCCTTATTTTAGCAAGCTACAAGTTTCACTTTATTTTTATGTTTAATAAATCCATTATAAATGTGGGCATGATTAACATAAATTTTTATTAACTAATATCTATATTTATAATGATATTATGATTCTTGTTTACTGTTCATATGAATACTAGCGGCTTCGCCCCTAGCATCTAGGGGATTTGCCCCAAGAGGTAATTAAACAAGGATGACAACATCCATGAAAGAAGCGAAGCTCTGAAATGGAAGGACAAACAAACATTAACACTTGTGAAGTGTCAGAACTGAATATTAATGCATGTCTATACAAAATTGTAATTAAAACTGATTAAATACATGTTACTGTTTAAGGACATACTGGCGTTTTTAGGACTTGATTATAGAGATGCTTCGCTTATAACATTACACCTTATTGAAATAGGAATCAGAATTAAAAAAATCAGATGAATAGGATATTTTTAACATTCAAAACCATTATTTGTTGTCAAAAAAGTAAAAATCAGCTTGTTATAAATGGATGTACGGACTTTATGGTAAAGAATATAGAGTTGCTGTGCTTTCTAAGTCGTACCTAACTGTTGTAGAAATCATCATGAAAAGTTTGAGATCGATAGGACAGTTCTAGACTGTTTAAGTTAAGTAAAAGAGCTATCTGTACCAGACGTACGGACGGACCGACCCTAATTATATATGAAAAAAATTGAAAATTTTTATTTTTGAAAAAGAGCTTTAAACAACCACAGGACCAGTAGATATATTCCCTGAAGAGTAGAATCGGTTTAGTGGTTAGCGAGATCTTAAGAGATGGGCGGACAGACAAACAGACATCAAGCTACTTTGTATTATATATTAACACCTAGGGATCTAAGGAACAAAACAATAACCGATTAATATGTACATCCCCAATATTGATACATATTTAATAAATTATATTACAAAATTATTTGTCTGTAGATGACAATTAGTGGTTGAAAAGCTTTGACACTTATCTTAATGAACCAACCAATAAAAAATCAATTAAATTTCCTGAAGTTCTTATGCTAACGAATATAAAAACGTTATTATAAAACTTTGAAGGTTGGGGACTAGTGTAATTAACAGTCCCCTCCCTTTCTAAATAAAACTGCTGATGTTAAACATGAATACCATGTAACTACATAATTTAAAAACAAAGCATTACCAATAGACAGACAGATAGACTACTTGCTAATTCCAATTTAGAATGATTATAAGAACCTCACGTTATTTGCATATTAAATTTACCTTTCCGCAGTGAGGTAGGGGACATTGGGCTGTTTATAACACTAGTCCCCAAATTTTTTAACGTTGTGTGTTCAAACGTTTTAACTACTAACTTTAATCTACACAAGGGGTAATTTTGTGTATTATCATTGGGGATGTACAACAATTTATTGACCTTTGTCTTATCCCTTTAGATCCCTGATATTTGTAATAATTTATAGAAACGATTATTTAGTTACATTAAAACATCAAACATAAAGAAGTTTAGATTCAGGTTTAGCCCCCCCCCCCTCTCCTTCCCATCATTTAGTACAATAGAACTTGAAAATATTTATTATTAACTTTAATTCTAAGTCAGAATAAATATTTCCCAATATGTCTATGTTTTTGTGTCTTTTATTTATTTGAATTATATCTTAAGTTTTGACTTTAAAAGTGCATTTAAACGCTTTTTCTTACAAACTTTTCGTGCACTTACGTTCAGAAAACGGACTAAAAACCCCTACGGGGGCGCGGGGGGGTAAGTGAAACCAGTACTGGCGATTAAAATATGTCTTTGGGTAATCAAATATCGTTTTTTTAGCCGGCGACACCCGGCGAAAACATGTTTCCTCTTACTGTCTATTTAAAAGTTGATTAAAAAACAAACAAAACAAACTAAAATCTTGACTTCAACTAGAATTATTTAGGACTAATTTCTTCAATTTGTGTTTTTTTCTTTTATACTGTCAAAATATATGTAATGCATGACTCATCAAAAGTTATTTTGTCTAATTACGTTAATTCTAAGAGATTTTATAATACTTTTAAAATTGTTGGTGAAACACAAAAAGTATGCCTTTTTCTGTAAGAAATTTTTTGCATTTCTTGACTTCCATGCATTAGAATGCTTACTTGAAAAGCGTATTTTTACGATTCCTTTGAAATCTGATGTACATTGGGTATGATAATACTCATAGAATGTTTAAAACTTGATTTGGGGGTGGTGAATTGATGCCCCTTGTTGCCCCTATGTGCAGTGTCACAATTTTTAAAGTTTTGCAGATCTTATGTTGCTATAATAAGAGCACTATAGTTTAACTTGCATTTTTTCTGATAATTGGTGATGTCTAAAACTAAGACAGGCTATTCAATCAAAATATTTTCATAACTTAAAACTGAAAAATGGACGAAACAAAAGATTATTCAAAACAAATATTAAGGTTGTTATAAAATCTGAATTATCGCGACGGATATTTACAAAAAATAATTGAAAACAGGGGGAGTTGTTGTATTAGGAGGCCTCTAACTAAGGGGCCATGATCTTGCGGGGCTACCCAGTACCAATGATCCTGCGGGGCTATCCAGTACCCATGATCCTGCGGGGCTACCCAGTACCCATGATCCTGCGGGGCTACCTAGTACCCATGATCCTGCGGGGCTACCCAGTACCCATGATCCTGCGGGGCTACCCAGTACCCATGATCCTGCGGGGCTACCAAGTACCCATGATCCTGCGGGGCTACACAGTACCCATGATCCTGCGGGGCTACACAGTACCCATGATCCTGCGGGGCTACACAGTACCCATGATCCTGCGGGGCTACACAGTACCCATGATCCTGTTGGGCTACCTAGTACCCATGATCCTGCGGGGCTACCTAGTACCCATGATCCTGCGGCGCTACACAGTACCCATGATCCTGCGGGGCTACCCAGTACCCATGATCCTGCTGGGCTACCTAGTACCCATGATCCTGCGGGGCTACCTAGTACCCATGATCCTGCGGGGCTACCCAGTACCCATGATCCTGCGGGGCTACCCAGTACCCATGATCCTGCGGGGCTACCCAGTACCCATGATCCTGCGAGGCTACCCAGTACCCAAGATCCTGCGGGGCTACCCAGTACCCATGATCCTGCGGGGCTACCCAGTACCCAAGATCCTGCGGGGCTACCCAGTACCCATGATCCTGCGGGGCTACCCAGTACCCATGATCCTGCGGGGCTACCCAGTACCCATGATCCTGCGGGGCTACCCAGTACCCATGATCCTGCGGGGCTACCCAGTACCCAAGATCCTGCGGGGCTACCCAGTACCCATGATCCTGCGGGGCTACCCAGTACCCATGATCCTGCGGGGCTACCCAGTACCCATGATCCTGCGAGGCTACCCAGTACCCAATATAATCTTACCTAAAGTAACAAACAAACAAAAACTAACCCCCCCTTTCATATTTATTAAAATTAAATGAGGTGGCGTGGTGGGTCTTTTGAGCTCGACTAGGCACTTGACGGAAATCGCTATCAATCGAAGCTTTTCTCTCTATGTTATTTAAGCCTTTAAAAACAACTTTGCGGCTCTATATTTTTAGCTTAGCAATATAGCTTTTCTAATCCCCTCGGTTTGTTCCTTCAAAGGTTAGCTGTGGTTTATTGGGTGGCTTAGTAAGCCCTGTGGCTCATTGTAAAGCTTCTGTAAGCCTCGCGGCTAAGGGGGGTCTGCTAAAACCATATTCATAATTTAACAAATTATTACACATATTTTTACTTTTAGCTCAATGAAACAAAAATGATTTAACTTGATTATAAAACGGCGATTTCTTGTACAATTTGGAAATATGTTATAATTTGAAATTTTTAAAAACTTTATAAGCTTAGCTGTTTTGGATGTTGTCATAATTTTTTTTATAGACATTATAAGATGAATGGTCATTCATTGCTTTTAATTAATTTAGTTCTTAAGTTGTTTTTGACATAAAGTTTAAAATTATCAATTTGCGGAAAGCGAGCATTTTCTTCAATTAAGGTCAACATGTTGACGAAATTTATATAATAAGTTTGCCTGTAAAATCTAGAAACTTTATGTTGAGATGCAACAGCCAAAATTCTAGAGTATTCTTTTGCGGTTCAATACAGTGAGGGAGGGGACATGGGGCTGTTTATTACGCTAGTTCCCAAAGTTTTATAATAACGTTTTCGTATTCGTTGGGTTAAAAACTTTAAGGACTTTAATAAATTTTGGTTTCAACAACTAATTGTAATCTACAGAAGGGGTAATTTTATGTATTATCATTTGGTATGCACATCAATTTATGGCCATTGCCTTATTCCTTTAGATACTGGTTTAATATTGGGGCTAAACAATGAATTTATGATTTTATAGTTACAAAGCTGCTCTATAGTTCACTTTGTCTGTCCGTCCGTAACGCAATGGGTAAATCTAATGTGATTTTCTGGGTTGCTAGTTTAGATAGAATTTGGTTTAGTTTCCCCGTACCAAAAAGAATCCAGAATGCTATATAAAATAACTTATGCACATAATATACCTTGTCTGTTTGTCAACCCATGATTAGAGAAAGACTAAACTACATAACTTTTGTGTAACTTTTTAGGAAGACGATTCCTATATGACGTCATGTAAAGGGAAAAGAAAAAGGGAAGGGGGGAAGAAAATCTATTCAAACGAGATGTGCTTTGCTACTTATGAATGTTTACATACTTGTTCCTGTAAATGTTTCTGTGGAAGTTAAAATATATATATTTTTTAAATGTCACACACAAGGAAATCCAAAGTAAATAATTATTATTAGCAAGTTTCTCTCACACACACATTCACACACTCACACACACACGCACATTCACACACACACTCATACAACACACACACACACTGAAGGAAATCCAAAGTAAAATAATTATTATTAGCAAGTTTCTCTCACACACACATTCACACACTCACACACACACGCACATTCACACACACACTCATACAACACACACACACACTGAAGGAAATCCAAAGTAAATAATTATTATTAGCAAGTCTCTCTCACACACACATTCACACACTCACACACACACGCACATTCACACACACACTCATACAACACACACACACACTGAAGGAAATCCAAAGTAAAATAATTATTATTAGCAAGTCTCTCTCACACACACATTCACACACTCACACACACACGCACATTCACACACACACTCATACAACACACACACACACTGAAGGAAATCCAAAGTAAAATAATTATTATTAGCAATTCTCTCTCACACACAAATACACACACCCACACACACACATACACACACACGCAGTCCACACACACACACACACACACACACACACACACACACATACACACACATAAATACACACATACACAAACAAAAGGAAATCCATAGTAAAATGAATATTATTAGCAAGTCTCAGCACGGTATTACAACATTTTTGGTTGAGAGAAACTTTCCTGGATTTTCAAGGTAATACTTTGATTGTCTTTTAAATTTGATTGTCTATTTTAACAAGGATGACAACATCCATAAGTAGCGAAGCTCAAAACTTATGGATGGATATCCGGAAAAAAAATGTTAAAAATCTAGGAATCGAACTAGCACCCCCAACCAATCATCAAATCTCGATAAAATTTTATAAGAGTATACAGAATATAAAAGTAATCAATCCCTGAAAATTTCAGCCGTCTATCTTGAAAAGGAGTTGAGAAAATCATGAAAACTCAAAAAAATGTAGGAATCGATCTAGCACCCTAACCAATTGACTAATCTTAATGAAACTTGGTGAAAATATGAAGAATGTTACACAATTAATCCCTGAAAATTTCATCCTTATATCTTTTATAGAAGCCGAGAAAATCACGTTTCCCTTCATTGACGGACGGGCATTTCGAATTATAGAGTAGCATCGCTATTAATAACAAATGTTTATCGTTCCCTTTATTATCAATTTGGGTCTCGGAGAATCATACCTGGGATTTTTAAGTTATCGTTTTGCACACCCCACTGTTATAACAGGAATTAAAATTCTAGGAAACTGTAAAGAACGGCGATTTATTTTTCTAGTTCTTGCCGAATTTAAATACTTAGTGCCTTTTTAAATTAAAAAAAAAATAGTAGCTGCAATGGTAGGGGAAATTTAATGCAGCGTAAAGTGGCACCAAAAAATGACGCCATACAATAGTGTTGACCAATGAGAGTCCAGTATACACTGTAATTGAACAATGATAAAGTTTGTACCAGCCTTTCATTGGTTATTTATCGTATGACGTCATTTTTTTGGTGCCACTTCACGCTGTCTCGGAAATTATAATCAAAATTAGGTTGGAATGAATTGATTCCATCCAAATTAAATAATTCAGCTATAAATTTGGCAGTAAGCTTTGGTTCAGCCCCCATTTTTATACAATTCCACATTGGACCTTATTAAAGCAACTACTATACCAAATCCTAAGTGATAATTATCCAGTTTCAGTTATTCATTCACAAAATTTTCAGTGGACCTAAACTGGATAAACTTGGTATGAGAGGATCAAACACATCAGAACTGATATTCGAGGACTGCAGGTGATGCCAGGGAGAAAGGGAACATTGGGCTGCTTATTTGAATAGTCCCCAAAGTATTATGATAAAGTTTTTCATTCATTGGCTTAATAACTTTGGGGACATTAATTATATTCTAATTGGTTGCTTCATTAAGTGTCCAAACGTTTCAACCACTCCACTAATTGTAATCTACAGAAGGGGAAATTTTGTATATCATCATTTGGGATGTACATCAATTTGTCAGCTATTGTTTAATCCCTTTAGATCCCTGGGGTGATTCATAATCATTGCAGCTACGTTACTCATATAATAGTTGTCGTCTTTGTTTTTCTTACCACTATACCTGGTTGGGGATCTAAAGGGATAAGACAATCGCCGATAAATTGATGTACACTCCCAATGATAATACTCAAAATTACCCCCTCTATAACGTAAAAGTCCCCAAAGTTGGAATGCTGGCGAATAAGAAAACGTTTTTATAAAACTTTGGGGACTAGTGTAATAAACAGCTATTTGTTCCAGCTCATACCAATAACGAAATTAATTCGTAAAAAAATCACGAAACCTATACGTGTTTTTCAGCTGTTTGTTGGGGGGAAACATATCGTAAAATTGACGACCTCTTCATTTTCCCCCCAAATATTATTTTAGAACACAGTAAAAGTGTCGGACTGATTATGACGTAACAAAAAAATTAGCCAATGAGAGGCCACTATAAATTTACCATTGGTCAATAATGGCCTCTCATTGGCTATTTTTTTTTTGTTACGTCATAATCAGTCCGACACTTTTACTGTGTTCATTATTTTAGATTTAATTCCCTTGTTGGTTATACCTTATTCCTGCATTTGTCCTCCTATTTCTCTCTGGCGGGATTCTTCATTACTTTCAACCCAATGACATCATCTGCTTGAAAAGGAATATTCTAACATCCACTATAGGATGTTAATTTAGTTACAATTAAATAGACAAACAACCCTTTGATTATACAATCTTTGTATTAAAGTCCTTACTGTGTGCATGGTAATGAGTTTCCCTCTTGTTGTCTGTATTACACCCCCTCGATTTGGGCTTAAGAGGGGTTTCAAAATCCTGTGCACGCCACTGGTTTAAAATGATGTAATATGCAATAAATGTTTATGTATAGATATGCAACCCAGACAACTACCGGATCCAGTGGTGGGGAGAAGACCTTTTTTTATCCGCTTGCAAATTTCTTTCTGCTCTTTTGTAAGCTTGGCAGTGTTAATATTTCAAAGACCTAATTGAAAGACGGAACATGGTCCACAGGGTGATGACGTACAGTTAATTAACTCTTTCTCCCTTTATTCCTTTACTTTAATATCCATGCAACAAGGAAAATCAAGAGAAACCGTTGTAAAAGAAAACATCAAGTTATTTAATAAACATTTTTAATTAATGTTTTCTTTCAGAGTTCCCAAGAAGAATATTTTGGGAGGATTAAATAAGGTAATCCAGTAGTTTTTGTCATCTATTGGAAATATATAGGATTTAGACTAAATTGAGGACCAATCCTTACAATTCAAGGTTTATTTCATCTTAATGTACACGTATACTTTATCTTTTTGGGACACCTTCCATACGGCGAGGCCAAGGTGACAAGAACAGCCTGCAAGAGACAGCCTGTCTAGTTTAATTAGTTGAGCACGTAGCTTGAGTTGTACAAATAGTCATATACGTCCAGGGGGCTGGGTAAAGAGGTGTTTCACCCATCAACCTTTAAAACCACTCTAAATTTTAGAAATACATCAGATTCTTTAATGAATGTACTATTCCTTCTAATGTTGTTTAAAATCCATAAACAGAAACATCTTGAGAATTTAATTAAAATTTCTTAGTAGCAATGGTATTCAACAGTTGTGTCCTTATGTCTGTCAACACCTTACATGGGGAAACACTTTTATTTCAACTATGTCTTTCTTGTTAAAGGGAAACCTTTATTCATTAGGATACATCACAATGGATAGGTTTGATGGTTAACTAAATCATATTTGAGTCTTCTTGAGAATGAATTCTATTACAGTTAGATACAATTGACATGATTAAAGTGAATCATTTCTATACATATTTTCAGAATGCCCACGTGTTACATGTTAACATGATTCTGTTTATTTTATATTAATACTAGCGGCTTCGCCCCTAGCCTCTAGGGGCTTTGCCCCAAGAGGTTTAATCAAACCAATTCTTCGTATTTTAGATTTAAAAGAAAAATTAAATTTTTTTTTTTTTTTTGGGGGGGGGGTATTTTTCATTTTTTGAGGAGGTTGGGGTGTTCCACCCCCCAAAAAAAATAGTTATAAACCTTCCCGGGACCTATGTGAAGCTACCCTGTAAGGGAGAACCCGATCGGTTCAGCGGTTAGCGAGATCCTGCGCTACAAACAGACAGACAAACAAACAGACAGACAAACAGACAGACAGACAAACAGACAGACAAACAAACAGACAGACAGACAAACAGACAGACAGACAGACATCGTCTTCTTTGTATTATAGATGATTGCAATTTGTACTTGTTAATGTAGGATTGTCTATCAGATTTGTTGAGCTTGGCTATTTATGGATGAAGTCATCCTTGTTGTATTTTATGTTAAATCTCTTGATGAGTTTATGTAGAATAGTATGAGTCCTTTTTCTCATACATTCTTTTTTTGTATACTAAAAGCAGCAAGTAGTATGTTTTGTTTGTGTATGTCTGTCTTTTTTAGTAGCGAAGCTACTCTATAATTTAAAATGTCCGTCTGTCCATCCGTCTGAAACGTTTTGGTTTTTCTTGGCTTCTTTTCAAGATAGACGCCTGAAATTTTTTGGGATTAACTAATATCCCATTTTACATATTTTCGACAAGTTTCATTAAGATATGTCAATAAATTGGGGTGCTAGATAGATTCCTAGATTTTTTAAGTTTTCATGGTTTTCTCGACTCCTATTCAAGATAGACTGCTGAAATTTTTAGGGATTAAATAAGTTCAAATTCTGAATACTACTATTAGGTTTCATTGAGATTTGCTTAATGATTGTGGTGCTAGATCGATTCCTATTTTTTAAAGTGTTCAAGGTTTTATTCAACTTGTAGTCCAGATAGATGGCTGAAATTTTCAGGGAACAATAAGTTCACATTTTCAATAAGTTTCATTAAGATTTACTTATTTGTTGTGGTGCTAGATCGATTCCTAGATTTTCACATTATAAATCATAAAAGGTTTTAATGTATGGTTTAGATATTGAAAGACTTGTATTTGTAGGGTGTCTATGTTCTGATGTCTGGTATAGATATTGAAATACTTATATATGTAGGGTGTCTATGTTCTGATGTCTGGTTTGAATATTGAAATACTTATATTTGTATGGTGTCTATGTTCTGATGTCTGGTTTGGATATTGAAAGACTTATATTTGTAGGATGTCTATGTTCTGATGTCTGGTATAGATATTGAAAGACTTATAATTGTAGGGTGTCTATGTTCTGATGTCTGGTTTGGATATTGAAAGACTTATATTTGTAGGGTGTCTATGTTCTGATGTCTGGTTTGGATATTGAAAGACTTATATTTGCCACTGGTCCTGTTGGAGTAATGCAGGTAAAATCATCAAACATTTATTATTGTTTTGCTGCTTGGTAACACCTTAGTTGAAGAAATACTTTTTTTCAAATCTATTATAATGTACTAGCAGCTATACACCTAGAGGGGCTCTTTAGGAGGGGGAAGTTGAATTCGATAACAATATTTTTTTTTTTGGGGGGGGGGGGGTATAATTTTTACTTTGGGCGATTTTTCTTGGAAGGGGGTTGATACCCTCCCCAAATAGTTATAAACTTTCCCAGGACCTATTAGAAGGTACCCTATAAAGGATGTTCTTCAGACAAACATCCTGTTACTGTTACTGTTACTGTTAGCTGTGCAAAGCTTCTGTTAAAAAATCTTTAAAATTATTTATCTTTTAGTCTTGTTGTGATACTGCATTCAAATATGCAAATGAGAGAACACAGTTTGGACAGAAGATTGCAGAGTTTCAGCTTATCCAGGCAAAGATGGCTGAAATGTATGCAAACTTGTCTGCTTGCAGGTCAGTTTTGAACCACTGATATAAATTGATAAGATAATGGTCAATAAATTGATGTACATCCACAGCAATGATACACAAAATTACCTCTTTTGTAGATTACAATTAATGGTTAAAATGTTAGAACACTCAACTCAACTTGTTAAATTTTACCTTAATTAAAATATAGCTTGTAAATTTTGGGAGAAGAAATTAATGTAGATAATTTTATGTTTCATGTGTGCTTTTTTACATTTTAGGAGTTATCTGTACACAGTGGCTAGAGCAACAGATAAAAGGCTTATGAGCAATAAGGTAAGAGTAGAAAACAAACATTTACCTAAAAAAATATCTTGATTTTTTCAAGTACACTTGTTTATCCTTAATTTCATAATGCGTCTTGTTTCTTTGAAAATCGACCTATTAATTATTAATTAAAAGCCATGTCTCATTTCTTTATTATGAAATAATGGTACTACGTCAAACCCTAGATACGTCAAACAGTAGATGCGACAAACGCTAGACAGACAAACAGTAGACAGACAAACCCTAGACACGACATACACTAGATACGACAAACGCTAGAATGCGACAAACGCTAGAATATAACAAACGCTAGATTTTTTTTAAAGGCGACAAACAATAGATACGACAAACGCTAGAATTAATCCTTATAATAAAGTAAAAGGATGTTTGTTTGTCTATACCGAAGGATCTCGCTAAATGCTGAACCGATTGGATTCTCCTTAACAGGGTAGCTTCTTATAGGTCCTGGGAAGGATTATAACTATTTTTGGCGAAGGTACCACTACCCTCCTTAGATATTTCGCCCCTAGAAGAAATTACTCCACCCCCCTAAAAAAAAACAAAATATATATTTTAAAATATACTAAAATAAAAAATGAGGGTCAAAAGTTTTATAAGAAAGTTTTCTTATTCGTTGGCTAAGCAACTTTTGGCACTTTAATGAATTTGATTGGTTGGTTTAATAAGTTGAGTGTTCAAACGTTTTAACCACTAATTTTATGCTATAGGGGATGTACATTTTCGGCCATTATCTTATCCCTTTAGATCCCTGCATTGATAGTAATATAAATTTAGTATTTATGAACGAAATAATCTTTGAATATTTTTTTAAGTTTAAATTCTAGCGTATGTCGCTTCTAGTGTTTGTCGCACTTTAAAAATTCTACTGTTTGTCGCGAAATTGAAAATTCTACTGTTTGTCGTAGTCTAGTGTTTGATGCATCTATTGTTTGTCTGTCTAGCGTTTGACGCATCTACTGTTTGTCTGTCTAGCGTTTGTCGCATCTACTGTTTGACGTATCTAGTGTTTGATGTAGTACCGAAATAATATTAGGATCATGCTGATGTATTAATGTTCTGTGCATATAAGTCTGTAAAATGCGCACTTAATGCTATTCTGATAATTATTATAAAATAATATTAGGATTATGCTGCTGTATTGATGTTCTACACAGAAAAGTCTGTAAAATGCGCACTTAACATTATTCGGTGCTTGCTTACATGTGAAGACCGGAGCACTACCGGGCACTACCGGGGGGGGGGTAGTTTTTAACCCCCCCCCTTTATTTTGAAGAAAATCAAAAATAAGGGGGGGGTAGTTTTTTCACTGTACAACACGCCAGAAAGTTGAGTGAGGTAAATCAAGTAAATCCAGTATACCAGAGGGGAAACCTTATTACAGGGATATTCATGTTTTGGGGCATAATTTCCTTATTTATTGACTGATTTTAGGAATTGATGTATCCCTGAACAGAAAATAAGGAGGAGGGGGGCCAGTAAAAGATTTAATTTTGTGCGCTGGTGAGTCTGAATAAGTTTGAATTTGAGGAACTCATTTCCTTTAACGTTTCCACCAATAATGTTGTGTGTTTAAAAAGTTTAAATATAGATAGTGTAACAATCATTGTGACTTTTTTTTGCGCGCACTGTTGATGAGAGATGTTTATTGTTGGGTGGGTACTCAAATTTTCAAAATTTCAAAAAACTTTTAGGTTAGGTAAGGTTAGGTTATAGGCTAGGGAGCTGAGTGCTGCGGCCACAGATGTTCATTGTGAGGGGTACCCTAATTTTCATAATTTCAAAAAACTATTTTAGGTTAGGTTATAGGCTAGGTAGCCGAGCGCTGCTACCACAGATGTTCGTTTTCAGGGGAACTTCTCAATTTTGAAAATATTTTTATTTCCTAAATAGGATAATTGATATATTCATTTAAATTTAATACTGTTGGTATCATGGATGGGCTTCCTGTTCATAGCTTTGGTAAACATCTCGGCGCAAATGTTAGAAAACTCTACGGTTTTAAATGTGAAACTTTAATATTTAAATGTTTTCTGTGTGTACTCTCTGAAATCCCGCACTCTTTCGTGTGGTCACTCCAATTTTCCCCCCCATACCCTGATATAGTGAAGTGAGTCTAAAGAGAGTTTTCATTGTTGAGATTCTTTACTACAGACATAAAAGCTTACTTTATATAATAGGATGTTTGGTATTTTCCTCTTAGCAAGTGATTTTGTAATTTTGATAATTTGATTACCTCTATCCCCCGACTACAAAATAATAATTCCTGTAAAATGTTATTATGTTAGACAGGAAGGAAGGGGTTGGAGGGAGGGTAAGTGTAGGGAGACATAAGCCTCGGCCCTCAATAGTCTAGCGTGGCAACCGGTACAACAGAAACACAGTTCTGGACCACAAGCTTTGCGTGACTAAAGATATTCTGTCCACTCAGTCTTTTTATATTCACTTGAAAAAAAAATCTGCTTTGCTATTGGCTATTGGGGGGAAAGGAGATTATGGTTTTGACTCACTTCACTATGTCAGGGTATGGGGGGGGAAAATTGGAGTGGCCGCACGAAATAGCGCGGGATTTCAGAGAGTACACACAGAAAAAATTTAAATATTAAAGTTTCACATTAAAAACCGTAGAGTTTTCTAATATTTGCGCTAAGATGTTTACCAAAACTATGGCTGGGAAACCCATCCACGATACCAACAGTATTAAATTTAAATGAATATCTCAATTATCCTATTTAGGAAATAAAAATATTTTCAAAATTGAGAAGTTCCCCCTGAAAACGAACATCTGTGGCCACAGCACTTGGCTCCCTAGCCTATAACCTAACCTAACCTAATCTAAAATAGTGTTTAGAAATTTTGAAAATTAGAGTACCCCCTACAATGAACATCTGTGGCCGCAGCGCTCAGCTCCCTAGACTATAACCTAACCTAAAATAGTTTTTTGAAATTTTGAAAATTAGAGTACCCCCGACAACGAACATATGTGGCTGCAGTGCTCAGCTCCCTAGCCTATAAATTAACCTTACCTAACCTAAAAGTTTTTTGCAATTTTTCTGCAGGGCAAGGCAAAGACTTAGATTGAATTCAAACTCTGCCTTGCCTATAATGTCTGGAAAACAGCAAGGAGGAAAAGTTCAGGGCAAGGCAAAGACTTAGATTGAATTCAATCTCTGCCTTGCCTATAATGTCTGGAAAACGGCAAGGAGGAAAAGTGCAGGGCAAGGCAAAGACTTAGATTGAAATTGTCCCCTTCCTTCCCTTTTTTCCCCCTATCCCCCTTCCCTATATAAAGGCTTCTAATGTGTTCCCCTAAAGATTACCTTTCCAAAAATACATCAATCACTAAATTTGGACAATAAATAACAAGTCTATGGTGAAAAGTAAAGAAATAGTCCCCTTCCCTCCCTTTTTCCCCTTTCCCCCATTCCCCCTTCCCTATAAAAAGACTTCTAATGTATTCCCTTAAAGATTACCTTTCCAAAAACACATCAATCACTAAATTTGGACAATAAATAACAAGTCTATGGTGAAAAGTAAAGAAATTGTCCCCTTCCTTCCCCTTTTCCCCCTCAGTCCCCATGAAAACACTTCTGATATATTCTCCTTAAGACTACCTGTTCAGGGATACATCAATTACTAAAATCAGTCAATAAATAAGGAAATTATGCCCCAAAACATGAATATCCCTGTAATAAGGTTTCCCCTCTGGTATACTGGATTTACCTCACTCAACTTTCTGGCGTGTTGTACAGTGAAAAAACTACCCCCCCTTATTTTTGATTTTCTTCAAAATTAAGGGGGGGTTTTGAACAAAAAGTCTTTGCCTTGCCCTGCACTTTTCCTCCTTGCCGTTTTCCAGACATTAAAAAACTACCCCCCCCTTATTTTTGATTTTTGTCAAAACTAAGCGGGGGGGAGGGGGGGGGGTTTCGGTGCTCCAGTCTACCACATGTAAGCAAGTACCCATTATTCTGATAATTATTATAAAATAATATTAGAATTAGGCTGCTGTATTGATGTTCTGCACATAGAAGTCTGTAAAATGTGCACTGGATGCTATTCTAATAATTATTATCAAATAATATTAGGATTATGCTGCTGTATTGATGTTCTGCGCAGAGAAGTCTGTAAAATGCGCACTAGATGCTATTCAGATTCTTGGAGGAAACGGATATATTAATGATTATCCTACAGGTTAGTTGTCTACTTTTCCAGTATGGCTTTGGAACCGATTAATACCACCTGGATAAAACCGGTTCTCAGACTCAGCAATACTGAAAAATCGTACTACAAACATTTTCCATTAATTTTTATGAATACAATTTTGTTAGCATGGGCCTTCGGTCCCTCAGGTCTAACAAAACTGGTTTTTATCTTATAAGGAAGGGGATGACTCCTAAATAAAAAGTGATTTTATATCCATAAAAAACATGAAAAATTATCTTAATGATCAAATGGTGTTTTAGAAATCCAGGTTTAGGTCAATGTTTAGGATTTTTGTGCCCCTGGAGGGCTAGAGGGAGGGGGGCTAGAGTGTAACT
This sequence comes from Acartia tonsa, assembly GCF_053477335.1. Taxonomy (NCBI): domain Eukaryota; kingdom Metazoa; phylum Arthropoda; class Copepoda; order Calanoida; family Acartiidae; genus Acartia; species Acartia tonsa. The sequence continues at coordinate 9,014,379 of NC_137265.1, read as the reverse complement.
TGTTACTTATACTATAGGTAATGCCTGTAATGTCCAAAAAAAACTGCTCTAATTTTACTATACTATGTTAAAAATGAATTATTGTCAGTTTGACATTATAGAAGCATTTGAATTTTTGTTCAGGTTTTTTAAAACAAGTTTCAAGTATCATTAATTTAAAAAAAAATTGTCTATAATTCTTTTAAATAAAGTATACACCTCTGTAGTAAATGTTATCGTTCTACTCCTGTTTATAAGTCCTAAAACTCACATCTTTACGGAATTATGCAGAAGCTACTATTTCCTTTATTTAGTGACACGTTAACCACTTTAAATCACTTTGTAGGTATTTTCATCTATGTTTGTTTGAGCTTGGCTTCTTATGGATGTGGTTTTGTTACCCTTGTACCAGAGTCTTTTCTTATTCGTTGGCTTAACAACCTTAGGAACTAATATTAAATTTTGATTGGTGGGTTCATTTAGTTGAGTGTCCAAACGTTTCAAGTAAAAACTGTAATTTACCGAAGTGGTAATATATAATATCCACATTGGGGATGTACATCAATTTATCGGCCATTGTTTTATTCCTTTATATACCTTATGTTATGTCATCCTTGTTAATTTTAGGAAGATACTTGAGAGATGCGAAGCTGTATGAGATTGGAGCTGGCACGAGTGAGATTAGGAGACTCGTCATTGGCAGAGCTATCAATAAAGAATACTCTTAGAATTCAATTTCCAGTTTGGCTTCGAAACAGATTAATATCCGCTGGATTAGAACCGGTTCTCTGTGTTAGAATTTATTATGTGCTAATGTAATCGATAAATTATTAACGTTGATGCTGAACAAGACTTAGTAAAGTTTGACGACAAATTTTCCCCTGTCAATATATCCACGTTTATTTTATATCCATTGCTAAAGTAAAACTAATTAATTTAAGTTTTAAATTACACATGAACAAAAGGTTGGAATCATTTGCATTTTTTTTGTCAATGTATGTATCGACCCCAACTTTAGAAGAGTTTAATTATTTAATTATTTTAATTATTTCAACAAATTATGCCCAAAAAACCGGTTTTTCCAAAGGCCTTTTTTTCGAAGATTTATTGATTTTAGAGTTGTAAAAAAATGCGCACCTTTTTAAAATTTTAATTGCGCAGCTTGTATTAATAGTAGAAAATGTTATGCATATCGTTAGAATCGTCATAATCACTAGTTTTTTAATATATAAAAACCATTCCTGTGCTACGTATAGTATAAGAGCTACGAGGAAAAATGTTCCAATTACTTAAAACTTTTTAACCTTTTTCTCACATTTTTCAATGTAGCTCCTAAACTACAAATAGCACAAAAACGGGTCTTATATTTTCAAAAACTAGAGCTTATGACGATTCCAACGGTATGCGCAACATTTTTCTACTAATAACACAAGTCACGCAATTTGAAATTTAAAAATGTGTGTATTTTTTGCACACCCTTTAAATCCATAAATCTTCGAAAAAAAGGTCGTTGGAAAAACCGGTTTTTTGGGCATAATTTGTTGAAATAATAATTTTTAAATATTTGTAACACAAATGTCTCATAATAGGTTTTCCAAATATAAAAAGCATTTTACATAATTGTTTTATTTTCTATGCATAATTAAGTTTTAAAAAAAATCATTTCTCTTGATTGACCCTGTACATTATTAATCTGTGATTTAGTAAAATAATTTTAAGTGTAATACTTATTTATGAATTTTTAAAATTTAGGAATTTTTTTTTATTAAGATATATTATACTAGCGGCTTCGCACCTAGCCTCTAGGGGCTTTTCCCCAAGAGGTTTGATCAAACCAATTTTTCGTATTTTAGATTTAAAAGAAAAATGAAAAATTCTTTGAGGGGGGGGGGGAATTTTTTTTTTTGGGGGGGGAGGGCTAGTCGACCGGTTCCATCGGGATTAAACCCAAACGGGATTGAACCCAACGGGATTGAACCCACGGAATTGAACCCGCACGGGATTGAACCCAATGGGATTGAACCCAACGGGATTGAACCCACACGGGATTGAACCTACGGGATTGAACCCACGGAATTGAACCCGCACGGGATTGAACCCAATGGGATTGAACCCACAAAGGTGTAGGTTTCCCCCAATTTTTTTATTCAATTTTTTGGGGGTTTAAGTCTCCTCTTCCAATTTTTTTTCTTAAATTTTTGGGGGTTGAGAGCCTCCCCCACCAAATTTTTTTTTCTCAACCCCCAAAAAATCAAGAAAAAAATAATTTGGGAGGGGAGTTTAAACCCCTCAAAAAATTGAAAAAAAATAAAAATTTGGAGGGGGAGACTTACACCCCCCCCCCAAAAAAAAAAAAATTTGGTGCAGAGACTTAAACCCGCCAAAAAATTGAACAAAAAAATGGAGGGGGAGACTTACAACCCCCAAAAAATTAAAAAAGAAAAAATAAATAATTTGGGGGAAGACTTACACCACTCAAAAATTTAAGAAAAAAAAATTGGAAGAGGAGACTTAAACCCCCCAAAAAATTGAAGAAAAAAAATTGGGGGAAACCTACACCTTTGTGGGTTCAATTCCATTGGGTTCAATCCCGTGCGGGTGCAATTCCATGGGTTCAATCCCGTGGGTTCAATCTCGTGTGGGTTCAATCCCGTTGGGTTCAATCCCGTTGGGTTCAATCCCGTGTGGGTTCAATTCCGTGGGTTCAATCCCGTTGGGTTCAATCCCGTGTGGGTTCAATTCCGTGGGTTCAATCCCGTTGGGTTCAATCCCGTGTGGGTTCAATCCCGTGGTTACCACCTTTTCATACATAAATTGTAAATGTACTTGCAAATGCACAATTTTTTTTTTATTTGTAAAATCACTAAATATGTGCAAAGTCAGAAAAAATATTATTTCACTTTTATTTTTGTAAGCTAGGTTAAGTACGATTGAAAACTTTAAAGTACAAATACAGATTCGTACTTTCTATATCTTAAATTAAATTAAAATTTCAACAGATTGATAAAATTTAATAATTATTAAAGAAATTTATTAGAATTGATTCAATAAAGAACAAGAATAACTATCACAGTACTTATATATCTTAAAATCTCCCACTCTTTGGTCTATGATGCATATTACATAATCTAAATATTTCTGTTCTGTTCGACAAGTTTTGATATGTAATAAAAAATCCTTTTTTTTCTTGAGTTAGTTACATATTTAATATTGAAAACAAGGATGACAACATCCATAAAACTGAAGCACAACAAATCATTCAACCTAACAACGCATTTAATGTACCGTTGGACTATCTGGCATTAATTACAGACTTGCTACGCTTTCGATGCTGTCAAAATTAGGGATGGGAATCCGTCGAATTTTTGGGCCGGATTCGAATTCCGGATTCTGAAGGAATCCGTCAAAAAAAGTGATGGATTCTTGCGGATTCCGGATTCTTATTTTTGGCGGATTCCGGATTCTAGCAGTATTTTAAAAGGCCGTCCGTCACAGAGGGATAGCATTTATCGTTAATTTATATATAACTATGTTACTTGGTTGAAGCCTTGATTTGTTTAAAGTGTTGACTTCCAGCATAGCTAAAACATTTACATCACATTAGTAATTATTAAAATTTGTTATGTAGAAAAAAATTTAAGTGCTACGTATGTCCTAAAAATGTGCTTGGTATTTTCTAACCTATTTAAATTAAATTTAGCCTACCAATTTAGAATCTGGAATCCGCTATAAAAAACGGATTCCGGATTCGGATTCCGGATCCGGATTCCCATCACTAGTCAAAATGTAACGTTTGAATTTGATAGAACAATTTTAACATGCCTAAATTAACGTAAGAGCTATCTGTCAGACTGACCATAATTATAAAAAAAAGCTTCACTTTTATTAATTTAAATCAGACATTATTCCCTTTACTATTGACCAAATATATTGTTACAATAGTCCAGCATTGACGTCAACCTCTGCACCAGTCATGTAGCTGCTCTTGTCGGAGGCAAGGAATGCGGCAACCTCCGCAATATCTTCTGGGTCTCCGAGATCGCCAAGAGGCCGCCCAACTATCTTCTCAAATACTCTGAAAGTTTGTTTATCAGAATAATAAAGATCACAGTCCATAACTAATATGTCAGATGCGCGACATAGATAGTTAGAGTGTGGGAATGCCTTGGTCCAAAACAGGCGCAACTCATTACCATGTACAGTTAGGACTTCTAGACAAAGGTGGTGCAATCAAACAGTTGGTTGTCTAATGGGTGTTACCTTACTGTCCCATGAATTTTATACCAGATTATCATGTACAAGTGAAAATCAAAGCTGGCTAAAATATCAATTCACCCCAATCCGCGCTCCTCCTATTGAATGAACGAACTAACTAATAAATAATGTCTATGTTAGCAACCTAATTTTACGCGATTTTCTACACACATTTGTCAAGGTAAAACTTAAATAACTAAAATAATTTAAGCATAATTGATAGAATAAAAAATTTAAACTGCAGATTCATATCAAGTTTCGTACTGAAGTTTTTTTATTCATGTTTCTGAGGGAATATTTCAAATTTTTCGTATTATTTGACAATTTCCCACGGGAGGGTTGTGTTACCCCTCAAAATAGCTAGAAACATTCACTGGACCTAAGAGTAGCTTCACTGTAAAGGAGAACCATATCGGTTTAGTGGTTAGTGTAATCCTTCAAGACAGACAGTCTTCCTGTTACTTTATTATAAGGCTATTCTGATTGAACCTTGCAGTGATGGTTTCGGGTTGAGTGTCAGGTTTTAGTTTGAGCGAAATCTGAGATCTCGCCATCAGTTTCATCTAGGTAAAGACACACTTATCAGGAAGGAAGGGGACAATAGCCTGTTTATTACACTAGTCCCCAGAGTTTTTAATAACATTTTCTTATTCGTTGGCTAAACAATTTTGGAACTTTTTTTTTATTTTGATTGGTTGATTCATTGAGTATCGAAACGTATCAACAATAATAACAGAAAAGGTAGTTTTGTGTATCGTCATTGGGTGTGTACATCAATTTATTGGGCATTGTCTTATTCCTTTAGATCGCACGATTATTCTTTATTATAAATATCAAGAATGATAACTTCCATAAAAGCGAAACTCTGAAATTAAACGGTAGCACAAACGAACATGGGGACTTGTAAAACATGAAAAGCAGAATATTAAAAAACAATGCAACTAGATGTTAGGAGTCCAGCCGCTAGTATACATCAAAGAACAAGTGCATTTTTACAGATTTAATAAATTCTCAAGTGTTTTTAGTTTATGTCGCGAGTTGATATATTTCAACAAGAAAAGAATATTTCAAATATTAATCAATGATAGGTTTAGATCTAAGTCGTTTTTATCGAATAATCATATTTGACAGAGAGATGGGACAATAGGCTGTTTATGATACTAGTCCCCAAAGTTTTACAATATCGTTTCTTATTTGTTGGCCTAACAACTCTAGAGACTTTAGTTCTTATGATTGGTTGGCTCATTTAGTTGAGTGTTCAAACGTTACACTCACTTATTTTAATCTACAGAGGGGGTCATTTTGTATCATCAATGGGGATGAACATCAATTTATCGCCGATTGTCTTATCCCTTTAGGTCCCTGACCTTTAATAAATTTTCAAGTGTTTTTAGTTTATGTCACGAGTTGATATATTTCAACAGTGAAAACATATTCGGCGTTATCCTCTTAGAAATTTTTTTCTTCAATTTTTTTCAATTTTGTGCAAAGTAACACACCTCAAAACTCATCCAAAAATTTAAATCAAAGAACATAAATAAATAGTTGAACTACGGATATCTTCAAAGAAAATAATGAAATAAAAATTTTATTCTTAATTCGAACAGTACAAAGATAAAATATGCAATAATAATGGCTACTTATAAAACAGTTCTACATACATACAGTATTATTTTATCACAGTGTTCTAATATGTAAAGGCACGTTTATATAAAGGGATAGTTCCAACAAATTTATTAAAATTTAAAATTGGTGATTTCAGTATTTTTTATTACTTAATGATAGGAACTATAGGCATGTAGAAAAATACTATAATTAGGTAATAATAGGTATACATATAAGTGAATATTTGGAGTGGTCGATTCCCTCATCCCACTGAAATCAAGGGCCACTAGAGGCCTCTAGGGGCGTAGCCTCTTTTAAGCAATACGTCAATAATATGATTAAATAGTAAGCAATCAAGCTTAAAATATTAATGACACCTTAACGTAAACATAACAGTTGATAATGAAAAATGGAAAAGCAGCTACTCTTAAACTCACTTTCATCATTCACTTAGCTATGGTTGAGTTGTTTGACAAGGATGTGAAGGTGACATTGGGTTGCTTATTACACTAGTCCCCAAAGTCTTATTTCTTTTCGTTTTCTTATTTGTTGGCTTTAAAAACTTGGGAGACCCTTGAATTTTGATTGGTTGTTTTTTTATTAAGTTGAGTATACCAACGTTTCAACCACCAATTGTAATCTAGAGAAGTGGTGATTTTGTAGATCATCATTGGGGATGTACATCAATATATCTGTCATTGTCTTATCCCTTTAAATCCCTGATAACATCGCTTTGAGCATTAGTAACAGACAGAATACAAGTAATTTTATCCAAATATAATAATATTTCTCTGAATAAATTAGAAATATATTTCTAAAATTCTATGAAAACTCGTAGAAATTTTTGAATGAATATTTGTAAAATAACAAAATGAGGGAGGGCGGAAATGCGACTTTTTAAAATCAACAAAAAAAAGATCCCAGTCATGAATTAGTTAAAGTACTATGATAAAAAGTAATTTTTTTTGTCTCGATCTTAAAATTTTCCTAAACTAAACTGATTTAATTCTCCTGTATAGGGAAGCTTCACGTAGGTCTCTGGGTGGTTTAGACTATTTTTATTTCCCCCTTAAACGTGGAGCCCATAAATGCAACGAACCGCAGCCTCTAGTAAAATACAAAGTAGAACATTAGTGTAACCATTGCTGCCCCTCCCACGGTCAAAAAGTTGACACATATGATATACCCTCCCCCCCCCCCCCCCCTTTTTCAAATAAGTATAATCTGTCAATTTGAAAATACATCAAATGGATCAAATAAATTAAACTCAAAATTATAGTTTTAACAATTTTTTCAAAGCTTTTTCCCTAAATATACAAAACAAAATCTAAAGGGGCAAATCCATGAAGAGTGTTTGAAATGCAGGGATATAAAGGGATAAGACAATCGCCGATAAGTTGATGTACATCTCCAATGATGATAAACAAAATTACCCCTTCTGTAGATCAAAATTATTCAATGAAACGGATGGACACTCAACTAAATTTTTCAAAATTTAATAAATGTCCCCAAAATTGTTAAGCCAACGAATAAGAAAACGTTAATATAAAACTTTGGGGACTAGTGTAATATACAACCTAATGTCTCCTCCCACCGTGCATTAAAATTTGTTATTTAGAAATGGAATACATTATGAAGACAATCAGGAAAAATATATAACAAACAAATACTTAATTTAAACATTGAGGATGAAAAATACTGGATCCAATATTTGCAAATTTTAATATTCTTTGTTTAACTATCCCTTTACATTTAATCTTACTTTATAATACAAATAATTGATTTGACAAAAGATTGGATAAGGGTTGCGCTGGATACCGGATATCCGTATAATTTCTAATACCGGATATCTGGCCGGATAACTGGATATTGAAGTAGAGAAAAAAATTGTCTTCATAAAATGGTGTTTTATTATATAAAAAATGGCTAAAACTTAAAAATTAAGTAACTATTAAGTTATCAGGTATCCGGTCGGATATTGAAACTGGCCAGATATCCGGCTCAACCCTAGCTTATATGTGGCTACATGTCTAGACCTCCAGTAACCTCCAGGACTGCTCCAGTCATCAGTGATGACTTTTCACTGGCTGCAATCATTACATTTTATTTGCTTTTGATCAAGTACAACTTTATAGGGAGGGCGGAGACATTGGACAATAAATTAGACTGTTACCCATAGTTTTACAACAACGCTATCTTATTCGTTGAATTAAAAACTTTTGGAACTTTTCTTAAATTTTATTGGTTGGTTTATAACTAAAAGTGTACAAACATTTCAACCAATATCGCCCATTGTCTTATACCTAAAGTCTCTGGCAACTTTATGTCATAAAATCATTTTTTTTCTAAGAAACCATCCAATATGTAAGCTGTGATAAAAATAAAGATAATAAAGATAAAATGATGTTTTTTTTACAACATGTGTCAAAAGCAATCCTAGAAAGGCAGCAACTTCAGCAATTTCAACGGGATCACCGAGTCTACCCAGAGGGATCCGGGGAATTAACTGATCCTTAATCTTGAAATAAAATATTAGAAATGAGGTGGAAAAATTGAGGGGCAAACAACTGAACTGATATCTTTCTTAACTATTGAGTGTTTGTTTTTTTAGATGAAATTAATATTTAATGTGTTGCACTTAAAAAACACAGATAAATAAAAATAAAACAAAAATAAATTATTGTATCTAATAGTAATAAAGCTCATACAAAATCAAACATGTTGTTATAAGGTTTAGATAACAAAACTGATATTTTAAGCAGGGATGCGGAGCCGGAGCCGCTATATTTTGCTGGAGCTGCAGCTGTTATTTTCATAGCGCCTCAGGCTCCGGGGATAATTAAAAAATATCTAGAAAAAAAGATTTTTATAGCTTGATTAAACTTAATGTTTAAATTTTATAATTTGTAAACCCTTTTAAATGTTTCAAGTCCATTTTTCTAAAAAAATTACCTTTTAAAACCTTCAAAAGTCATAAATATCAAATAGACTTTAAATTTTTTTCAGCTTTACAATATATTATCATTTCAAAATTGTTACTGTTGTTGTGCTACTTATGGATATAATTGTCCTTGTTTGTCTTTTTCAAAGTTTAAGTACTAAGAATGAATAGATGCATTACAGAGACGATAAAATATTCTAACGTTTTATTTATTTTTCTCAGCTCTGTGGTTGTTTTTATTATTTCTATGGTAAAAGTTTGATATTACAATATTGAGTTTCTAGGATTTTAGTTAGTATAACATATCTCCCCCCCCCCCCACCCCCTTTATTGATATATAATTGGATGGAAGGAGTAAGAAAACTTTCTTAATATCTTCCTTATTTTAATAAACCTCTTTGTTTAAAAACTAAGCCTAGTTCTGTAATCATTTTTTAAGTTTAAAATTAATATATTCGTGTGGCTTTGACTTAAACAAAGCAACTGATATACTGTGTTTTCCTTTAGTTATGCCTAGCCCTGCGGTACTAACTTTTACCCACCCTAAGTTAACCTGACCTAACCTTCGTTGATAAAATTGTCTAATTTGCTGTGTGGGGGGGGGGGGGGAGGGGTGGGGGGTCTACTGTCTGCTTAGAGGAATATTTCCTAGTTTAGAAATGTAGAGAAAAAAACAGGTCACGTCATCATTAATGGATAATATTTATTTCATATTGATTATTTATTTATCATTGTGTTAAATGTCAAACAGATTTTCCTTGTGTTTTAAAAAAAAACTAGCTGCTAATCCCCTAGCATATAGGGGCTTTGTTGTATTCGAAGGGACAGTGAGGGGCTTGAAAAACTGCTTAAAAACATCCCAAGACATAAATATGAAAACAATCTTTGTTAATCTATGTGAAGCTTACCTACCTAACGAATTTTAAAAGTTTTTGGGTACCAGTGTAGTTAAGAGTCCAATGTCCCCACCCTCCCTAGAAAATAAGAGGGAGGCAAAAAAACCCTTAACAATCATGTAACATTGGAAATAGTATATATACTAGGTTGCTAATATGGACCTCATTTATTGGTCAGTTCGTTCATCCAATAGGACGGGGAGAGGATGGGGAGATAGTTATTCAAACCCTCTACAAGTTTCACTTTATTAGAGTACATGATAATCTGGTGTAAGATCCCAGTAATAATAAATCCATTTGGCTGACTAAACTTTGAACTAATCTTTAAAATAAGTTATAAATATAACGAAAAAAGGATGACAACATCCGTAAAATCAAAGCCCTGAAACGGTATGACAGACGAACATTAACACTTGTATAGTGTCAGAACTGAATATATACAAAATATAAATATGTAAGTTTTGACAAAATTATACGTAAATTTGTTTCAAAACTTCTTAAATACAAAATACTGTTGAAGGACATACTGACATTTTTAGGACTTGATTATAGAGATGCTTCGCTTATAATATTGTATCTTATTGATATAGGAATCAATAACGGACGATTATATCACATAAAAAATTGTTGTTAAAAAACAACATGTTTAAAATGGACTTAGGGACATTCTGGTAACGATTATAGAGTTGCTATAAAATTTTACAAAAACAATTTTGCCTCACTTTAGAGACCATAATTTTTAAAAGCGAAGCTTTTCTATAATTAGGGTCGGTCCGTACGTCCGTCCGTCCGTCCGAGATAGTAAGCTTTTATTCGTTAATTTAGGCATGTTAGAATGTCCTATCGATCTCAAACTTTGCATAGTAATTCCTCTAGTAGTTTAGTCTACGATTTAGAAAGCGTAGCAACTCTATAATCAATACCAGAATGTCCGTACGTTCATTTTAAACATGTTGATTATTTCTTCTTTTTTAACAACAAATTTTTATGTGATGTAATTATCCGTTTGATCTGATTTTTGGTATATTGATTCCAGGGACAACAAAGAACAATACTTTAAGCGAAGCAACTCTATAATCAAGTCCTAAAGATGTAAGTATGTCCATAAATATTATCCTGTATCAAGCAGTTTTTGACAAATTTACTTACAATTTTGCTTCGACTCTTATACTTTTATATTCTGATTATTCAGTTCAGACACTATAAAAGTGTTAATGTCCGTTTGTCCTACCGATTCAGTGCTTCGCTTTTATGGATGTTGTCATCCTTGTTTTTAAAGAATCCACCTCAGGAGTAGATAAATCTTTTTTTACCTAACCAAGTATCTTTATTTCTCATACAAAATATTTGGGTATAGTTCCTTTCGTGACATCGCACCTTAAGGGGCGATTCTTCGTATTTTTCACAGTAGGTTTTCTCCTATTTCTAACCCCTGCGGGGGGCTCTAACCATGCGGGGCCAATTACCTTACAATGTGGGGCAATCACCTAACCCAATATAACCTAACCTAACCTAAAATAACCTATAAAAAGCTATCTTAAAAATACGAAAAATCGCCCCTTAAGGTGCGATGTCACGAAAGGGACTATTCCCAAATATTTTTCTATACTATTTCATCTATACTTTTCCACTTAAACTGAACTAGGTAGGTACGTCTTGTATATCTATTCTATTCTAGATATTTTAGAAGGGAGTGCACAATAACTAAAAAATATTTGCAACATCATGCACGAGGTACCAAATAGCGGAAATTTATAATTTAGGGGAAGATTACACTTTTGTTTACTGTCCTATTCCCCCCAGGTATCTTGAGGGCTAAGACAATGGAAGATAAATTGACATGAACTCTCAAATGATATTAACCAAAATTACTTCTTCTGTAGATTAAAATATTTGCTTGAAAAGTTTTAATACTACGTTAGTATGGAATCAACCAAAGTTCTTAGGCCAACGAATAAGATAACGTGGTCAAAAACTTTGGGTGCCAGAGTTATTTATGGTCCAATTTACCCTTCCTCCCTGATACACTTGGAATACGTTTTAAAAGGTTAAAGACAACTCATATTTGTAACATTTCTTTAGACATAATTTAGATTAGTTTTAAACACAAAATTAGCAATGAACTATGGGGGGCGTTGCCACAAAAGGGACTATTCCCCAAATTTTATATAATATAAATTGTAAAATCAAACACAAACCCTCAACGGGATCGACAATCCTGCTATTTGTAACAGGGAGTTGTAAGAGGAGGGTGAAGGTTAGTGGATGTTAAAGACATAGATAAACTAAGATTTGTAGAGTAGGTGCGTAACTGAAAAATAATTACCTTTTCAGGTACTACGTCTGTCATTGGAGTCTTGATAAACCCGGGTAGAATAACGTTCACCCTAAAAAATTAAAAATCTATGAAATTTTCTTTAAATAATGTACATCTATCGTAAAGTATTGAATAGAGTTGTCCACAGGTAGGAAAATGAAAATAGAGGATTAATTCTTAATTAGCAGTGTTTCGGAGCCGGAGCCGGGAGCAGCAACATTTTTGGTGGAGCCGGAGCCGTATTTTTCGTTAAAAACGGCTCCGGCTCCAGATTAGCTAAAAATGATTTTTTAAAGTAATATTATAATTTGGCAACGGGGTATTTCCTTATAATAAACTGAAAAACTATTGTTTCTTAACACATAGACACACATCCTTTTACTTTTATATAGCTTTAATTAAATAAAAGCGAAATATTTTATATTATTTATTTTATTTTATCAAATTCAATAATGAACAAAAATTGATATATTAATTTCAAGGTAGGAGCCGGAGCAGGAGCCGCATCAAAATTAAACGGCTCCGATACCCTGTTAATTAGTTAGGTATCTTTTATCTCATTTTTAAGGACTTTTTTTGTTGAAATCCGAATCCGTCAGCGTTGGTCTATTGGGCACTTTAAGTGATAACGGACGGCCCAATTGCCAGGGTTGTCATATTGGGCACTTTTTTGATATTGGGCGGCCCAATTGCCCAAAAGGGTTTTCGGCGGGTTTTGGGCTCCCGAAAGTGGTTTTGGGCACCCTTTTTGGGCAAATGTCGTAAAAAGCATATAAAAAGGATATAAAATAGCCTAAAACCATACAGAGACTTATTATTAGAAATAAAATAGCCTCAGGACCTATAAAAGCTCCACTGGAAAGGAGAACCATATCGGTTTAGTAGTTAGCGAAATCCTTCTCTAGATACAAAAAAAAAGCTTACTAACTAGCGATTACGTCCCTAGAGGCCTCTAGGGGCACTTGAGAATTATCAGATTTGAAAAGAAAAAGTAAAAAAAAATTTTTAGAGGAATATTTTTTTTTTGAAAGGTGGGTTGCCTCCCCCTATTTTTATTTTCAGTTTAAAAAAAATTTAAATTTTTTTTTTTTTGGGGGGGGATGTAATTTATTTTCTAGGGGCGATTTCTCTTAGGGGGGTGGTGGAACCCTCCCCTAAAATAGTTTTAAACTTTCTTAGAACCTATGAGAAGCTACCCTGTTAACCGCCTGCCCAAAAGGACCTTATATTGGGCGGCCCAAAACCGCCCGCCCAAAATGACAACCCTGCCAATTGCCCAAAAGGGGTTTTGGGCAAATGTCATAAAAAGAACATTTTTACTTACAGAAAAACTCTTATAGGTAAATTTATATAGTAATTAATCAATGTCAACAACAATTCCTATTGGGGTTAGCAAGATCCTTCACTGGAAAGGAGAACCAAATCGGTTCAGCGGTTAGCGAAATCCTTCTCTAGACACAAAGAAGGATTACTTCCTTATATAATAGTTAATATCACCCAAAAAATAGGCCCCCCTCTCTTTTTTATTCTCCCCTCCCCTTTTTTTCATACCCCAAAAACGGGGAGTGCCCAAATCTGCCCAAAAGGACCGATAAAGGGCGGCCCAAAACCGCCTGCTCGAAATGAGTTTCGGGACGGACCAACACTGAAATCATTAACAAGTTTTAAAAAACTAGGTATAATGTATAAAATGGTCCATTATTAAAGATTTCCCGCAAATTTGTATTGGATAATTTATATCTCAAAGTTGGTTACCAATATAATTTAGAGTCAATTGTCCCCTTCCACCCAGGTTAGTATACATTATACCCTAAAGCACAAAAAGCTATGGATTAATTGTAGAGTGGCGAAACTAAAAAAAAACGATTTGTAAAAAGCTGCAAATGACATATCTATTAAAAGTTTTGAATTTGGCCAGCTGTAAATCAATTAATCATCATCCTGTTAAACATTTAAATATAATGTAGTATATTTAGCTATTTGTATTTTTAAAATCACAGCAAATCATTAAAAAGAAGTTCTTTTTTGCCTTTTTTTATTGAAAAATGGTGTGTTAGCATTTAGTCAAATGCGCTTGTTAAGAACAGTTTGACTTAACAGCGCATTTGACTAAACGCTAACACAACTTTACGAAAATAAGCGAAAAAATGACCATCTTTATTGTTGATTTCGAACATAAATAAAAATTTTTTTTTGACCTGTTGTTTAGTTCATGTAGAAAATAACAATAAAATCATGGATATACGGACAAGTAGATTTAACGAGCATTTGTTAAAATCTAGAATATAACGATAAAATCTTAAAACCTTTCATCACGAAATCTTTCTAATGTATTTTTACATCTTTTTATTTATATTTTCTAGCATGACTAGCAGAACGACGGACAAAGTAAATTACATACTGGATGCTTGTTGGTATAAGAAATCATCACACAAAAATTCTGCCATCTAGCATCTAAGTCAACCTAATTTCCTCCATAGCACTATGGACTGACTGACGGACGGACAGACAAAGTGAATTAAAAAACAGCTTCGCTAATAAAAAACGGAGTTAAAAATTGCACCCTTACCTAATACCAAACTGACCAAGCTCTTTAGCAGCAGTTTTAGTAAACCCAATAACTCCAGCCTTAAAATATTTTAGTCAAAATAATAAATGTATATTGTATATTAGCATAGATGTATGTATAACGCCAGACAACTACCTGGTTCCAGGGGTTAGGACCTTTTTCGTCTGATGGCAAATTGTTTTCTGCTCTTTTGTAGCTGATATTTAAATACCCAATTGAAAGTCGACACAAGGTTCTCCACCCCATGAACATATACTTATTTAATATTTAATCCTAATCTATTCTTTTACTTTGATGTCAATAATAAAAAGATCCTCGGAAATTTGTTTAAAAAATGAAGAAAATAAAAATATGATAAGTATAATGGTATAAGTTTACCTTCGAAGCTGAATAATTTGCCTGGCCCATATTACCAGTTTTACCTAAAAGAACAAGAGCAAGTGATGTTTAAAACTTTCCAAGAATGAATATAAACATTTTTTGCATTTATTTGAAGCATTGACCTTTATAATACTAATCCAAAATAAATTAAATTTTACCATGTTTTTATGCGTAATATTTGATTTTAATATAATGCGTAATATGTGTGTAAACTGATCTGGTATCAAGGAGGGAGGCGGAAGTGACACTTTTTAAAACCAAAACTAAAAGTCAAAGGAACTCAACTAAATGAAGAGTTACATCTCTGAGATTTTACATTGCAGTTGTTTTAAAGAGGTACAATATGGAACTGTGACGAAATGGCGTTGGAACCGCCGCTCCCACCGAAAACCGCCGTATTCCGCCGAATTATTTTTGCCTTTTCTCGCCATATTCAAATATAAAGAACGACAGGAAAGTGGAAGGCTGCTAATGCAGGAGAAAAAAAGTGTGGTTTTACTAGAAGTATGATGCCGTTCATATATTTGCAAGTGTCTAGTGAAAATATAAGGGAAATTTTTATGAAAAAAAAGTTTATCTCAGATGATTCAAAATTGTCTAGTTTGACGAGAAAAGGCAACAAAAAAATTCGGCGGGAAACGGCGGTTTTCGGCAGAAGCGGCGGTTCCACTGCCGTTTCTTCAAAGTTCCATATTGTACCTCTTTAAAGCAGCTGCCATGCCAAATCTCAGAACTGTAACTCTTTATTTAGTTGAGTTCCTTTGTCTTTTAGTTTTGGTTTCAAGAAGTGTCACTTCCGCCCCCTCCCTTTGAACATATCTATAATACAAAGTAGAACGATGTCTGTTTGTTTGTCTGTCTGTCTGTTTGTTTGTAGCGAAGGATACACCCCCAACCCTCCCCCAAAAATGAAAAATACCCCCCCCCCCCCTTAAAATTTTTTCTTTTCTTTATAAAACTAAAATTAAAATAGTGGGTCGACTAACCCCCCCTAAAAAAAAATTCCCCCCCTCCCAAATTTTTTTTTTTTAATTTTCTCTTAAATCTAAAATACGAAAAATTGGTTTGATTGAACCTCTTGGGGCAAAGCCCCTAGAGGCTAGGGGCGAAGCCGCTAGTGAATGATAAATCATTAATGTACACCTGATTTTTTTTAGCATTTGACGATTAAAGACACTTTGAACTCAAAAAAAGGTTTAATAGAATTTCGACTAAAAATGCTGGAAAATTTTTCACTTTTCTTTGATTTAGGATAGCCTGCTGAAACATAATTTTTTTCGTTAATAAAGCAATGATTAATGGTGAACTAGTATATTTTTAAAGAAAATACGGGTTTAGTCCCTTTCGTAACAACGCCTCTTAAGTTTCGTCGTTTTTTTTCACAGCAGCTTTTCTTCTATTTGTAGACCCTGCGGGGTCAATTGCCTAACCCTGCGGGGAAAGCTACTATGAAAATACGACGAAACGGCCCCTTTAAGAGGCGTTGCTACGCGTTCGTGCATAGTCCCCTTTAGAAAACTAATCTTCGTGAACATTTTTTTCAAACAAACATAACAAAATTCAACTAGAACTTTATTTCAGCTGACGACAACCTGACAAAAGAGACTTGTAGGAATAGCTTTAATTAAAAATTCTCACCTACAATACTGGCAATATTGACTATGGAGCCTTTTATTTTTCCATCCTGTTATCAAACATTCAATTCAGAAATAAGACTTTTTACATTATAAATTTTTGATAATTTGATTTATCTTCAATAGGGAAGAGCCAATTTTTTAACAAACAAAAACTGTGACTTTGTATGACGGTAGTTTTCCAGGGATCTAAAGGAATAAGGCAATGGCCGTTAAATGGGTGTACGTACATCTCCAATGATAATACACAAAATATTACTTCAATGGATTACAATTAGTTGTTGAGACGTTGGAACATTCAACTGAATGATTTGACCAATCAAAATTCACTAGGAGTCCCAAAATATGTAAACAGCGAATGAGAACGTTTTTATAAAACTTTGAGGACTAGTGTAATAAACAGCCCATTGTCTCCTTTCTCTCAGTTTGCTTTCATGTAAAACATTAAAACCACAACCTCCAGGTAAAGTTGTCCCAAAACTGTCAAGTTTTATGCAATGCTTTTAAAAATTGTTGAAATTTTTAACATAACAAAGACAATTTATCGTCTATTACTCATTCCCTGCAGGAAGGGGGGAAGGGATATAGGGCTGTTCATTACACCAGTCCCCAAAGTTTTATATTCATTTTCTTATTGGTTTGTTGGACAACTTTGGGGATATTTGATTGGTTGGTTCATTAAGTTGAATGTCCACACGTTTCAACCACCAATTGTTTAATACAAAAGGGTTAATTTTATGAACAATCATTGGGGATATACATTAACTTATCGGCAATTGTCTTATCCCTTTAGATCCCTGTTTTCCCTGAATTTCTATAGATATTTAATATAGACAGCTTTCCGCGGATATTATAAGGAAAAATTTAAAGATTTAAACCAGTTTTGTTAACCCAGAGGGGCCGAAGGTCCTGGCTAACTAAACTGGTTTTTATTTTTAATTAGAAAATCATGGAAAATTGTGTGTAATACGATGCTATTTATAATTTTTCAGTATTCCTGAGAACTGGTTCTAATCCAGTGGATATTAATCGGTTTCAAATATAAATATTTTACATATAAAAACTTGAGAAATTGCGAGAAAATTTTTAAAAATCTTAATTAAAATTTCAATTGCGAAATATAGATTTTCTTTATAATTTAAATTAATTTATTTTTTGCAAAACATTGAAAAACACAATAAAAGACTTCCTAGAAATAACAAGGATGACAACATCCATAAATGCGAAGCACTGAAACTGTAGGACAAAAGGCCATTAACACTTATAAAATGTCAGAACTGAATAATCAGAATATAAATGTATTCGAGTCAAAGCAAAATTGTAAGTAAATTTGTTGGAAAACTGCTTGATACAGGATAATGTTTATGGACATTAGGGTGGGTCGATTTTGGACATTTTTTTTCTGAGGCCAAAGCGGGGATCTGCACTCAATTTATATAGATATAATACACCTCTGGATGATTTAAAATTTATCCTAAGTCTTAAAACCGCTGACGACCAGACATTCAATTGTATAGCTATTTGTAAATGGGAGTCAAAAATTTATTGAATCAGAACTATGGCTTCATGGTGCTCCCTGGAAATGCCTTGAGGAGCTGAATCAGGAACTTTTGTCCGTTTCAAAAAATCTCGTTCCTAGCATGAGAAAATCTAAAAAACCTCTACAAATTGGACAATTCTCAATAAACCTTTAAAAATTTTGGTTTTTTAGTGATTTCAAAGGCTAGGAACGAGATATTTTGAAACGGACAAAAGTTCCTGATTCAGCTTATCAAGGCCTTTCCAGGGAGCACCATGAAGCCATAGTTCTGATTCAAAAAAAAAATTTGAATGTCGTCTTAACATACTAATAAGTAATGAATTATATTTTTAAGTGGTCGTGTTCTAAAACTCAATTTTTAAAATTCTTTTTCGGTCAGAAATGTTTTTAAGGTTAATTTTATCTGTTGCATATCCCCGCTTGGTCTAATTCCGATATGAACCCACCCTAATGGACATACTTACATTTTTAGGACTTGATTATAGAGTTGCTTCGCTTATAACATTATACTTTGTTGTCCCAGGAATCAACATATCAAAAATCAGATCAATCGGATAATTAGATCACATAAAAATTTGATGTTAAAAAATCAACATGTTTAAAATGGACGTACGGACTTTCTGGTAACGATTATAGAGTTGCTTTGCTTTCTCACTCGTACCTAACTCCTATAGGAATCATCATCTGAAGTTTGAAATCGATAGGACAATTCTAACATGACTAAATTAACGAAAAGAGCTATCCGTTACGTACGGGCGGACGGACTGACCGACCCAAATTATAGAAAAGCTTCGCTTTTGAAAATATCTTATATCAATATGGAAAATATCTAATAACATTTTTTATATTTAATCAAATAATTTTCATTATAAACTGACTAGACATCCGAACTCTAAAAAAATTCTCAGGGAAAGTTGATAAAAGATTGTTAGGCGACAGGGATCTAAGGGATAAGACGATAACGTAAAAATTAATTACATCCCAAATTACGAATTCTGAAGATTACAATTAGTGGTTGAAGCGTTAGGACATTCAACTTAATGAACCAACCGATCAAAATTCAATAAAAGTCCTCAAAGTTGTTGAGACAACGAACAAAAAAACATTATTAAGAAACCTTGGCGACAAGTGTAATAAACAGCCCATTGTCCCCTCAATCTCTGAAAAAACTGCTAAAAATTCAATACACTTAAAATTCGGTTAATTCTTCAACAGAAATAAAGATTAATAAAAACATCCCGGACAATAAATTATGAGAAGCATACAAAAAAAAACTAATATTTCAATTGATGTGGTTTAATCTAAAGCAGTTCATAACTTTTAATTACAAATCAATCAATAAGAAAGTTAAAATCATTTTCTGCCTATCTTGGTATCATATTAGTTGTAGAGTAGCTGCGGTTCTAAAATTCAATTTCAATTAGGATTCGGTCCCTGGATTTTAAACTTGTTTCAATCATATACTTTTTTTATTTTAATATCCGCGGAAAGATGTATACAGTGCTATGCAATAAATAAATATTACAAAGTACAGATTAGAACAGAACAACCTTACTTAAGATTCAGTGGTAGAATGAGAATTTAGTTTTATTATACGAATTATACTTTCTGTATAATACTTATCTAAATGTTCGTTTATATAAAAGTTTTAATTAAAATATATAAGAGAATATTTTTAGAAATTTAGAAGAATTTTTAGAAATTCAAGAATATTTAGAGAAAAATTAGTTGATAAAGTTTATTTTAAAGACTTTTCTGAGATATTAAACATGTATTCAATTCAGGGAGGGAGGGGACATTGGGCTGTTTAATACCCAAGTCCCCAACGTTTTAGAATAACGTTTTCTTATTCGTTAGCTTAACAAATTTGGGGACTATTATTGAATTTTTATTGGTTGGTTCATTGAGTTATATGGCATTGTGCCTATTTGCCAGGGATCTAAAGGGATAAGACAATGGCCGTTAAATTGATGTAGGTACATGCCCAATGTTAATACACAAAATTACTCCTTTTATAGATTACAATTAGTGGTTGAAATGTAAAGACACTTAATTTAATAAAACAACCAATCAAAAGTCCCTAAAGTTGTTAAGCAAACGAATAAGAAAACGTTATTATAAAACTTTGGGGACTTGTGTAATAAACAGCCTATTTTCCTCCTATTTGCCAACATAATATACCTATCGGACGTGAATACACACCATTATACAAGAATTAATTAAAAATCGATTCTTAATTAGATGATTATAATAAACTCTTATTAGTGGACCTTTTAACTAATTATTATAATTAAATGTATGATAATCAGATAAAATAAAGTATTATATGTATATCATGTACAATAAAAATAAAAATAAGGATGACAACATCCTTAAACGCGAAGCACTGAAACGGTAGGACAAACGGACATTAACACTTGTATACCTAGTGTCAGAACTGAATAATCAAAATATGAATGTAAAAGAGCCAAAGCAAAATTATAAGTAAATTTGTTACAAAACTTCTTAAATACAAAATACTGTTTAAGGACATACTTACATTTTTAAGACTTGATTATAGAGATGCTTCCCTTCTAACATTTTTCTTTATTCAATACTAGCGGCTACGCCCCTAGAAGCCTCTAGGGGCACTGGTAGGAAGGGGAAAAGTTGACATTATCTCATTTTAAATTTGAGTTTCAAAAGAGTTTAAAAAAAAAAAAAAATTTTTTGGGGGGGGGTGTAGAACCCTCCCAAAAATAGTTAAAAACCTTCCCAGAACCTATAAGAAGCTTCACAGTAAAGGAGAACAATATCGGTTCAGCGGTTAGCGAGATCCTTTGGGACAGACAAAAAACGTTTACTACTTTATATAATAGGATTCCAAAAATCAGATCAATCGGACATTCTGGTAATGATTACAGAGTTGCTACGCATTCTAAATCGTACCTAATTACTAAAGGAATCACCATGCAAAGTTTGAAATCGATAAGACAATTCTAACATGCCTAAATTAACGAAAAAAAGCTATCCATCACGGACGGACGTACGGACGGACCGACCCTAATTATAGAAAAGCTTCGCTTTTAATTATCATGGTGAAAGGGAATAATAACTTTACAGTATGACTTCGAAACCGATTAATATCCACTGGAGTAAAACCGGTTCTAAGCAATACGGAAATATTTAGTAAAGTATCATTTTGCAGACAACACTTAAATAAAAATCATAATATTAATACCAGTTTTGTTGTCATCTTGCATCTTGGGGCTTACAAAACTTATTAAAAACTTAAAAATTCTTATTTAAATATCCGTGGAAAGCTGTTTATAATATGTATGGTGCGATAAGATAAATAATATAATATGTACATTAAGATATATAAGTTTTCCGGAATTTTAATGTTAGGGGGAGATTTGAAATCTGCATCAAATTTTAAGGATTTTTTATAAAATTCGTTTTTTGTATAATTCTTTATCTAAAAGCGGAAATGCATTTTAAGTTAATTAATTTTGACCAATAGGAAAGGTGGATTTTAAACTACCTGCGCTCTAATTGGTTGAATGATGTACGCCATCCAATCAAACCGCAGATTTTTTAAATCCACCAATCACAGATGCCAAAATTAATTAACTTAAATTGCATTTCCGCTTTCAGATAAAGAATTATAGAAAAAACGAATTTTATAAAAAATCCTCAAAATTTGATGCAGATTTCAAATCCCCCCCTAACTTTAAAATTCCGGAAAACTTATATATCTTAATGTACATTGTAAATAAACAGAGTTAATGTAAATATAGCACTTAACAAATCTATCAATAAACTTTAAGACTTGTAGTTGTAGGAAATTATTGTTTTATTAGAAAATTTGGATCTACTGCAGTTCACGGTAAAATATTGCTGGCAACGAATAATACCAAAAATCTATGAATTTTAAAGGCTGCTAGCTGCCAAACGGCTGAACGTACAGATCATACCCGAACACCATTTTAAGCGGTATAAGAAGGCCTACAAATAATCTGGAATAGCCAAGATCCAATGATGCACAGAAAAAGCTTCACTGAAGAAAAAACGCGTAAAATAGGCCTTTTTTTGCGCATTTCTCTGAACTGCGAAATAGTTATGCATAATTGATTCATGGCAATTTCAGATTATTTGTAGGCCTTCGTATGCCGCTTAAAACAATGTGCGGGCATGATCTGAACGTTCAGCTGTTTAAGGACATACTGACATTTTTAGGATATGATTATAGAGATGCTTTGCTTATAACATTGTACCTTCTTTTAATAGAAATCAGTACTCCAAAAATCAGATCAATCGGATGATTATATCACATGAAAAATTGTTATTAAAAACGTTAAAAATCAACATGTTTAAAATGGATGTACGGACATTCTGGTAGCGATTTTAGAGTTGATATGCTTTCTAAATAGGACCTAACTACTACAGGAATCATCATGCAAAGTTTGAAAGTTTGAAATTGATAGGACAATTCTAATATGCCCAAATTTAAGAATGAAGCTATCCGTTACGTACGGACCGACTGACCCTAATTATTGAAAAGCTTCGCTTTTAAAAATATTAAAAGATATATGATATACATGGATATAAAGACAGGGAAAAATTTGCTTGCTAATATACACCTTTTTATTTGTCAGTTCGCTCATCTTGAAAGAAAGGAGGGGATGGTTTAAATAGGGTGAATGGGATATATCATTATTTTAACAAACTGCGAGTATTACTTCATCAGAGTACAAGAAAATATGGTAAATCATCCAAGTAATAATATATCGATTGAATTATTAATAAAATATGAATTCACGGTTTTTCTAGCCAAAAAAAAAGATTATTAAATTCTCCTCAATGAGATTATTCTTAATACCAAATTTTAATCTTTTTGCATAAAGTTTTGAATGAATTTGGACTTCTATTGTTTTTAATCAGATACTTTTAATTTGAAACTAAAGCTACCTATTCTTATATGTTACTGCAACTATTATATGACTATAATCATATAGTATATCCTTATAATAAAGTAACAGGCTGAACAGATCGGGTTCTCCTTAACAGGGTAACTTCTCATAGGTCCCAGGAATGTTTATAACTATTTTATTGGGGGGTTTGACACCTACAACCCCCCAAAAAATAAATAATTTCCCCCCCCCCCAATTTTTTTTTTATTTTTTGACTAAAATTAAAAATGAAGGGAGAGGCACTTTTTAAAAGCGAAGCTTTTCTATAATTAGGGTCAGTCCGTCCGTCCGAAATAGATAGCTTTTATTAGTTAATTTAGGCATGTTAGAATTGTCCTATCGATTTCAAACTTTGCATAGTGATTCCTGTAGTAGATAGGTACGATTTAGAAAGCAGAGCAACTCTATAATCATTACCAGAATGTCCGTACGTCCATTTTAAGCATGTTGATTTTTCTACTTTTTTAACAACAAATTTTTATGTGATCTAATTAACCGTTTGATCTGATTTTTGGTATATTGATTCCTGGGACAACAAAGAACAATATTATAAGCGAAGCAACTCTATAATCAAGTCCTAAAATGTAAGTATGTCCTTAAACAATATCCTGTATTTAAGCAGTTTTTCATCAGATTTTCTTACAATTTTGTTTCCTTCGACTTTTAAACATTTATATTCTAATTTCTGATTATTCAGTTCTCACACTATAAAGAGTTAATTTTCGTTTGTCCTAAATTTTCAGTGCTTCGCTTTTATGGATGTTGTCATCCTTGTTTTCTTTTAAAATCTAAAATAAGAAATTGGGTTATCAAATCCTTATACTAAAGTAACAGGATGTTTGTGTGTCTGTGTGTTTGTTTGTACCGAAGGATCTCGCTAACAACTGAACCGATCGGGTTCTCCTTAACAGGGTAGCTTCTCAATGGTCCCGGGAAGGTTTAAAACTATTTTCTGGGGGGGGTGGGACACCCCCAACCCCCACCAAAAAATGAAAAATCCCCCCCCCCAAAAAAATCTAAAATAAGAAATTGAGTTATCAAATTCCACTCTCCTCTCCTCAAGTACCTCCAGAGGCCTCTAGGGGCGTAGCCGCTAGTCTTATAATAAAGTAACAGGATGTTTGTCTGTGTGTTTGTATGTTTGTACCGAAGGATCTCGCTAACCGCTGAATCGATTGGGTTCTCCTTAACAGGGTAGCTTCTCATAAGTCCCGGGAAGGTTTATAACGGATAGCTTTTTTCGTTAATTTAGGCATGTTAGAATTGTCCTATCGATTCAAACTTTGCATAACGATTCCTGTGTAGTTAGGTAAGATTTAGAAAGCGTAGTAACTCTATAATCGTTACCAGAATGTCCGTACGTCCATTAAACATGTTGATTTTTAACTTTTTTAACAACAAATTTTTATGTGATATACCTATTAATCCGATTAATCTGATTTTTGGAGTACTGATTCCTATTACAACAAGGTACAATTTTATAAGCGAAGCATCTCTATAATCAAGTCATAAAAATGTAAGTATGTCCTTAAACAGCATTCTGTATTTGAGAAGTTTTGTAACGTATAATATACGTATAATTTTGTCAAAACTTTTCTATTCATATTTTGCATATACAGTTCTGACACTCTACAAGAATTAATGCTCGTCTGTCGAACCGTTTCAGAGCTTCGCTTTTATGGATGTTGTCATCCTTGTTTTTTTGTCAAAAATACAGTGTCTATACTTTTGCTAGTTGTTGAAATGGCATATTTTGCATATACAGTTCTGACACTCTACAAGAATTAATGCTTGTCTGTCGAACCATTTCAGAGCTTTGCTTTTATGGATGTTGTCATCCTTGTTTTTTGTCAAAACTACAGTGTCTATACTTTTGCTAGTTGTTGAAATGGCAGCACATCGGATTATTTTCTGTTGTAAAATATGAATAATTTTAAAACTCACTGTTGAATAGTGTAAATATCAATAGCCTATACCTTCTTCCCCTGGCAAATAAAAATTGTTCATACTAGTTTTATATTCTTAATATCGTTATGCCGTATGTATCTAACTTTTAGAAAACTTATAACGTTGGCTGAACTTTTTCTTAACGAGTATGACCATATTAATGTAAAAAATAACAACAAACATGTTGAAATTAACATTCGAACTTCGTAGTAGGTAGTAAGATCAAAATTTTTTTTTTTGACAGATTGTAACACATAATACAAACATCTAAATTGATAAGACTATTCTAACATTTCTAAACCTTTTAAAGTTTCACATTTTTACCATGTTTTTATTTGGAATTAAGATTTTTTCTCTTAGAATTGAAGCTATTAAATTATTCCTGCAAAATTTAACTTCGTAGTAATTACTAAGATGAACAGGCATATTAATTATAATATAGAAATGAATGTTTTCCTTCATTGCTGAGGCCGCAGCTTGACTCACCAGAAATGTTCCTTTCAAATTTATGTCGACAACCTAAAGTAAAAAAGCTTAATAAATATCAGGGATCGGCAGCCGCGCGTTAGTCGCTAATAGTTTTGGAAATGTTATTTCATAAAACATAAAAACTAAACTCAACCTTGATCTAATCCTTAAGTTCACAATAAAATTTTTTGGATGCTTATAAATTACTTTATAGCTCTAAAACTACTAAAACTGAGTATTGGCTCTAATGAGATTTTAGGCATTTTAAGTAGGTAAATTAACACTAGCAAAAAGGCTCTAATTTTTTATTTGTAAAATGCAGGGAGGGAGGGCACATTAAGCTGTTTATTACACTAGTCTCCGAAGTTTTATAATAACTTTTTCTTATTTGATAGCTTACCTAACCACTTATGAATTTTAATTGGTTAGTTCATTAAGTATGAAGTTCAACCAATAATTATAATCTACAGAAGGGGTAATTTTGTGTAGGTGTCATCATTTGGGATGTACATAAATTCATCGGCCATTGTCTTATCCCTTTAGATCCCTGGCAAAATTAATTCTAGTTCCAATATTTTTTCAAATGTTTCTTTTAGTACCTATTAAAAATCAATTTAGAATTTCAGAATAAATAATAATTAGAAATAATTGATATTTCCAGGGGTCTAAAGACAATGGCCGATAAATTCATGTACATCCCCAATGATGATACAAAAAGTAACGCCTCCGGTAGATTACAATTAGTAGTTAAAAAGTTAAACATTAAGATTAATGAACAAATTAATCATAATTTAATAAAAGTCCCCAAAGTAAGACAACGTTATCATAAACCTTTGGGGACTAGTGTAATAAACAGCCCAATATCCCCTCCCTCCATGTATATTTAATAAGAAATTAATCTACATGATTTTCTTATATTAATCTTCCGAAGAATCACTTAAAATAATTGATTAAATAAGAGAAGAAAAAAAAGAGAGGAAAAATCCTTTAAAATAAAATGAAAATAAGATTTTAAAAGTGAGTCAAATTATAAAAGTTGCATTTTATAAAAAAAAACAAGGATGACAACATCCATAAAAGCGAAGCTCTGAAACGGTAGGACAAACGGACATTAACACTTGTGTAATGTCAGAACTGAATAATCAGAATGCGAATGTATAAGAGTCAAAGCAAAATTGTAAGTAAATCTGTTGAAAAACTGCTTGATACAGGATAATGATTATGGACATACTTACATTTTTAGGACTTGATTATAGAGTTGCTTCGCTTATAATATTGTACTTTGTTGTCCCAGGAATCAGTATACCAAAAATCAGACCAATCAAATAATTAGGTCACATACAAATTTGTTGTTAAAAATGTAAAAAAAAATCAACATGTTTAAAATGGACGTACGGACATTAGGCAATGATTATAGAGTTGCTACGCTTTCTAACTAGTACCTAACTATTACAGGAATCACCATGCAAAATTTGAAATCGATAGGACAATTCTAACATGCCTAAATTAACGAAAAAAAACTATTAAAAAAAGTAAAAAAATCAACATGTTTAAAATGGACGTACGGACATTTTGGTAATGATTATAGAGTTGCTACGCTTTCTAAATCGTACCTAACTACTAAAGGAATCACCATGCAAAATTTGAAATCGATAGGACAATTCTAACATGTCTAAATTAACGAAAAAATCTATCCGTTACGGACGGACGGACGTACGGAAGTACCGACCCTAATTATAGAAAAGCTTCGCTTTTAAAAATGTATAGATAAAAAGTCTAATTCATTGTCTTGAATTCTCGAATGTGCAATTGTCTTTGTTTCTGAGTCAAATATATCATTTTACAGTCACAGTAATGTAGTAGAAATCTTTTGTATGACGCAGTCTTGGGCCTTGATATAATTCTTTAATCGGGTATAAACCCTTTCTTCGTATTTTCACAGTAGCTTTTCTCTTATTTCTAGCCCATGCGGGGTCAATTGCCTAACCCTGAGGGCAATCACCTAACCCAATATAACCTAACCTAAAATAACCTATCAAAAGCTGTTTTCACAATACGACGAATCGCCCCTTAAGGGACGTTTCCACGAAAAGGACTATAATCTTTACTTTCCCAACAATAAGCCGACTTATGTTATATCTGTGATTTGCTGCTATGTCAGACGGGGGATAAAAGGAGAATGCATACTAGAATTGAAAATAAGCAGGCTACAAAGTAAAGAGTATGTAACATGTGACACTTTGACGATAATAATAACCAATAACAACGTTATGGAGATATACAGATAATATTATTGTGTGTTTAATGATACTCAAAGTCTTTGAAAAAATGGCTGAAAACCTTAACTACTTAAAAATCTTGCTTAAAAATCTTGGGAAAGCTTGCCTACTCAACATCTTAGAAAATGGCGGGAAACATTAAATATTCAAGATCTTTGAAAAAGGCAGAAAAGCTTACCTTATCAAAGTCCTCCTCTTTCATTCTAAGAAACCATCCATCCTTTGTAATACCAGCAGAGTTGATAACTATATCAGGACTTCGCGAATATTCTTCAAGTATCTGAATTAAATTGATTGATTGATTAGTTCCTTATATAGAGTTTGGACCTAAGAAGACTCCTGGAGTATGACGAGACACGTTTGAAGAGACTTTCAGGGAGAGAGGGAATATGGGGCTGTTTATTACACTAGTCCCCAATGTTTTATAATAATGCTCTCTTGTTCATTGGCTTGACAACTTTGGGGACTTTTACTGAATTGTGATCGATTGGTTCATTAAGTTGTTTGTCCAAACAATTCAACCACTAAATGTAATCTACAGAAGGTGTAATTTTATGTATTATCACTGAGGATCAATTTATACTCTCATATCCCTTTAGATCCCTGAGTTAAGAAACTATATTATTTTATAGCTTTGCTTTTATGGATGTTGTCATCCACGTTATCGCGCACGTACTAATATCATATTCATATCATATCATATCATTCATAAAGTACAAAATAAATTATTTAGCAAAACATTTCAAATATTACTTTACAATTCAATAATTTATGTAGGTAGAGTTCTATAAAGTAAACATAAATACAACAAGAACATTTAAGTCCGTAAGCAGCATACCTAGTAGTTTTAAATGTTTTACCAAAAATAAAAAAGTAAATTGTTTTCCAGCATGGTTTGGAAACCGATAAATATCCCTGTATTTTACCTGAGCTGGATCTTTAAATCATTTCAATGGTGCGCCAAATCGGGGATGCGCCGAATTTCAGCAAATCACAGCGCGGCATTTCGTAAAATGCTGTGCTCTCATTGGTGGAAAGTTGGCTCACCCCGATTTGGCGCACCATTGAAATGATTTAAAGATCCAGCTCTGGTTCTCAGCCATACTGAAAAATCATGTAATTACAGACAATTTGGGTATAGTACCTTTCGGGGCCAACAAAACTTGTTTTAATCCTATGATTTTTCATCTTAATATCCGCGGAAAGTTGTCTACTATACGATGAGATAAAAAAGTATTAAAATATAGTCTAGAAACCGACTCTTTTCAGCTGGATTAGACCCGGTTTAAAGCAAAATTTTAAAAAAAACATGTATCGCAACATAATTTAGATATTTTTAATAAATAATAAAAGTAAAACAAATCCTTGTTTTGCTCATTTTTTCCTTTAAAAAATCAACTTGTTTTTAGGTACACTTTAACAACTTACCTAACACAACATCATATTTCAAAGGTTTATTTTTAAAAACGAAGCTTTTCCATAATTAGGGCCGGTCCGTCCGTACGTCTGGAACGGATAGCTTTTTTCGTTAATTTAGGCATGTTAGAATTGTCCTATCGATTTCAAACTTTGCATGGTATAGTCATTCCTTTAGAAGTTATGTACGATTTAGAAAGCGTAGCAACTTTATGATCATTACCAGAATGTCCGTATGTAAATTTTAAACATGTTGATTTTTTTACTTTTTTAACAATAAATTTTTATGTGATCTAATTATCCGATTCATCTGATTTTTGGTAAATTGATTTCTGGGACAACAAATTTACTTACAATTTTGCTTCGACTCTTATACATTTATATTCTGATTATTCAGTTCTGACACTTTAGAAGTGTTAATGTCCGTTTTTCCTACCTTTTTGCAGTGCTTTGCTATTATGGATGTTGTCATCCTTGTTATTATAAGTATAATTCGATCTAAAATAGTTTATACTTAATAAAATTAATAAACAATAAACCAGGGTTTCGGATCCGGATCCAAATCCGGATCCGCAAGGATCCGCGTATTTTCGAGTCCAAGGATCCTTGGACTCAAAAAAAATACGGAAAAAATGGAAAAATCTACCTAAATTTATATACAATCTCAGAAATTCTCTTGATGAGAGCCAATCTTTAAGGTTTAGGGTCAGACTTAAAATTAAAAGTATTTTTGACTTCGAATTAAAGAATAAATATTTTTTGAAAGGTTTGGTGATTTAATTTTTTTTGTCAAGGATCCGGAACCGGATCCGGTAGGATCCGGATCCGCACTGACCAAATTTTGAGGATCCGGATCCGCAAAAAATCAATGCGGATCCGAAACCCTGCAATAAACTATTGACAATGAAAAATTAATGTACTAGGTAGAGAATGTTTATGTTTCAAAGCGCCTTATATTAAATTGAAATTATGTAATTCATGTAATACAATGAATAATAAATAAATGTAATATCTGTACAATTTGAACAAAGTTTCATACGTTTCAAAATAGTTTGCTCTTTATTTCGAAATGTATTACAATGCAATGATAAAAGAAAAATACTAGGCCTATTTAAAAATAGTGAATTTGAAATAATTTTTAAAAAATCATTGAAAAATGCATTTCATTTGACTGAGCAGTTCAATAACAGATAGCCAGAAGTTGAAATTGAGCTAAAAATTGTTTAATTTTGCCAGGGTGGGGAAAAACCCAGGGTTTTTAAAAAAAGCCCAACCCAACCCGTAAAAACCCTTAAAACCCTGGGTTTTATTGGGTTTTTTCGGGTTTTATTGGGTTTTTTCATTTAGGAGTCAAATACATTTGATATATTGATGAAATATTAATGTTTATGTTGTTGTAGGTAAAAGGTAAGCAAGATTTCACAATAAACAAGATAGATAATGAAAAAAACTGGCATTTCGATCAATTATAAACGGTGCACAAAATATTCTATTAAGGGGGAGGGGAGGTTAAAAGCTTCAAAACATGGAACCTCCTCCTCTATTCCTAAGCTGTCAACACCTCCCCCCCCCTCCCAGAAATTATTAAGGTATTCCCCTTTTTACATCCCCTTAATAAAACCCTCTGCACGCCACTGTAACTATTTCCTTTCATAAATTGTTATGTTTTAGTTTAAAAATAAAAATCAATTATGATTATGTAATTTACACAATTTATATATCATCAATTTAGTAGCAAAGCGTTTTCTGAAATTAAGTTTTGAGAGAAAGTAATTTCATAAACATTTGAACAATAAGTAGAGCATCATTTTTATAAGGGGGGGGGGGGGTTAATGCAACCATCTCGTAATCAATGATTAAATAGCACTTAGAATTCGAATTTCGATCTGAAATTTTTCATGAGTAATCCTTGGTAGGTCTGTTTTCCCTAAATCGAACAAAAAGTTGGAAAAAGTAAGGGCTGGCGGCTCAGCCGTTTAGCCGTTTTTTTTTTGCCTATTTTAAGGGCAAATTCATCATTAATTACGTAGGAATCAACTTTTTAAAACATATTTTGGTTTAATTCATGTTAAATGATAGCAATAACCATTTAAAAAATTTCTAGTACCTACAGCAACCGGCTAGAACCGTTTGATAAGGTTTTTGAGCGACAAAAAGTATTATGTGGAGATAGGTTTTGTGACTAATTTGCTCTTAAGATAGCCGAAAAATGGCAAAACATCTGAGCTGCCAGCCGTTAGCCATTACTTTTCCAACTTACCAAGGATTATTCATGCAAAATTTCAGATCAAAATTCAAATTCTAAGTGCCATTTAATCATTGATTACGAGATGGTTGCATTAAACCCCCCCCCCCCCCCCTTACTTCATATTTTTTTTTACGTTTTTTAGGTAAAATTTGCTTTAAAATGTTATTAGATTCTAGTCTTTGAGTAAATAGAGGTTTAATTTGTAAATTTTAACGTGAAGTTTCAATGTTTTTTCAAAAACCCAAAAAACCTTGGGTTTTTTTTCAATGGGTTTTTTAAAAAACCCTGGGTGGGTTTTTTTGGGTGGGTTTTTTGTATGCCCACCCTGAATTTTGCTGTGTACTTGAAGCTTAAGATCTCAACAAAAACTGAGCCGATTGGATTATCTAATTCATGTAGGCTTCCTGTAGCTCCAGTGATAGTTTTAGGCTGTTTTATTTTCATATGTCTTGGGATGGTTTTAAACTATTTTTCTAGCCCCCCTTTACCCGCTTCTTTGAATAAAGGTCGCCTAGATGCTAGAGGCGTATCCGCTAGTTTTTATATAAGGAGATAGATTAAAACAAGGATGACAACATCCATAAGTAGCGAAGCTCGAAAATTACTTAGGGAAATCGGGAAAAAAATACTATAGAGCAGTGTCATACAATAAACATTAGGTAATCTTGATAAAATAGGGAAATCACGAAATTTTAAAAATCAAGGAATCGATCTAGAACCCCAAATGACAGACAGATGAACAAAAAATGTATAGATAGTATTAGATAGGCATATGTAATGGGAATCTTCATTAAAAATATCAGCTGTCTATCTTAAAAAGGACCCGAGAAAATCACATTTCCCCCATAGCGTTACGGACTTACGGACTGACTGACTGACGGACGGACAGACAAAGTGAATTATAGAGTAGCTTCGCTTCTAAAAAAACACAATATTTTACCTTTTGAAAACAGGATTTGACAGAGGAAGAACTGGAAACATCGCTTTGCACTGGTAAATGCTGGTTCTGGAAAAATTAATATAAAAAGGATTAGTTTCTGATTTCTTGCGTTGGGAGGTTGAAACTATTTGTACATTCTTAAAATTGATAATCATGATCTTCCTCCTGTTTGAACATATTTGCCTTACAGACACAGTTTTCCGTGGATTTGAAAACAAAAAGGTATTTATATGTTAAAATGCACAATTTTTAACGATACTAGGTATACATATTTGTATTTTCTTCACAGTTATGAAAATAGATTTAGGATAGGTATACGTGGATATATTGACAGAGGAAAATTTGTCGCCAATTTTGCATCTAAAATATGGACCACATTTATTGGTCAGTTCATTCATCCAGTAGGAAAGGGGGATGGGGAAAAATGGGTGGATGGGGAGTATCATTATTTTGGTCAGCTGCGAGCATCACTTTATCAGAGTACATGAAAATCTGGTGCAACATCAAAATAAAAAAAAACATATCGATTGGTATGATCCAACAAACAAGAATACGACTAGAAATAGTAATTAAATCTTTTTAAATAAGATACAATTTTTCAATCTTTCATCTGTTTTCATCAAGATTACTTTCCTTACAAATGAATGAGATTAAACACGGATAAAATGAATATAAAATATTCTGTAATTAAATTGAATTATGAGCAACTTGCTATGAATTAATTCTAAGAAATTGAATATTTTTGATGTTTCTGAGTGCTTGTGTGTGTGTGTGTTCATGTTAATTAAACATTTAAAAACGTACAAGATATACAAAATGTTGAGTAACAATGGATATATAATATACGTGGATAAATAGATTTAAAGTGGAAAATTTGTCGTCAATTAGCTTGATAATATGGGCCTCATTTATTGGTCAGCTCGTTCATCAAGTAAGATGAAATGGGAGGGAATGGAGTAGAGGGAGTGGATAGGGGGTATCTATTTTATCCAGATGCGAGTATTACTTTATCAGAGTACATGAGAATCTGGTGCAACATCCAAGTAATAATATATAGATTTGAAAAGGTAATCATCAAACTCTAGAAACATTAAAAAGCATATTGATACCTGTTTTAATGTTTTGATGGTATCAGCACACGCCGCCATGTTTATATCTGTGACAATCACACGTGCATTTTCCCGGGCTAATACCTTAATACATGACAACATAGTACATTGTACATAAATATCATAACGATGATGCAATCTAAAGGGATAAGACAATGGCCGAAGAATTACTGTACACCTTTTATGATGATACACAAAATTATCCCTTCTGTAGTTTGAACACTCAGCTTTAAAAAACAACTAGTCAAAATTCACTGAAGTCCCCAAAGTTGCTAAACCAACGAATAAGAAAACGTTCTTATAAAACTTTGTGTATTAAACAGCCTATTGTTGCCCCCTATATCTCTCCGAATCTAATCCATGAAAATTAACCTCATGGTGGCTTTAAAAAAAAAAGGATGACAACAACTATAAGACGCGAAGCACAAATAAATCATGATGGGAATAAGGACAAGAAAATTTGAAAAGCATTGGTTACAATCAAGAATTAGGTAAATATATTTTAGAAAAAAATCACGTAAAATTTATAATTTGTAGCATGACTGATAGACCGACAGACAAAGTAAATTACGTACTGAATGCTCATTGGTACAGGGAATCTTCACAAAAAAATCAGCCGTATATATTAAATACAGACTGGCCAGCCAATTTTGAAAATAAAAAACGTAGATAACGTACACAAAAAAATACGTTACGTACATAACAAAGTAAAAAAACGTACATTCCTAATAAAAATAAGTTAAATAATTTCCTAGTTACCTATTATCAATATATTTAAGTCTACTAGCAGCTACCTGTAAAGGAGAACCATAGCGAACTGACAGACACAAGATATCCTCTTATCTATTTAAAAGAACTAGCGTCTACGCTTCTAAAGGCCTCTAGGGGCACTTGAGGAGGGGAGAGTTGAATTCAATAAAAAAACATGGATGACAACATACATAAGTAGCGAAGCTCAAAAGTTATCTATAGACATCTGGAAAAAAATTAACTTAAAATCAATGAGCAATTAAAATTCATTTTTGGGGGGAGGAGATAGTTTTTTTTTTTCTAAAGTCAATTTCTTTTGGGAGGGTGGATGGTGACACTCTTCCCCAAAATAGTTATAAAACTTCCAAAAACCTATGAGAAGCTATCCTGTTAAGGAGAACCATATCGGTTCTGTGGTTAGAGAGATTCTTTGGTACAAACAAACAGACATCCTGTTATTATGTACAAAGTATATCCTATTATAAGGACCAGCGACTACGCCCTTAGAGGCCTCTAGAGGAACTTGATTAGGGGGGGGGGGGAGTTGAATTAAAAACCCATTTTTTTTATTTAAAAATAAAAAGTAAAAAACAAGGATGACAACATCCTTAAGTAGCGAAGCTCAAAAGTTATGAATGGAAATCTGGGAACTATATAAACTATAGAGTAGTGTCGTAAAAAAATAAGCATTTAACTTATTTAAATAAATCACAAAACCTTTTAAAAATATATAATAACGTGAAAATCTAGAAATAAATTCAGCCCCTCAACCAATAAGCAAATCTCAATGAAATTTAGTGGAAGTATTAAGAATGAAAACTAATACAATCCCTGAAAATTACAACCGTCTATCAGGAATATGAGTAGAGAAAATCACAAAAACCTATACATCTAGGATTCGATCTAGCACTGCAACAAATAGACAAACCTTAAAGAAACTTTTTGAAATTATGTAGAATGTGAATTTATTTATTCCCTGAAAATTTCAGCCGTCTATCTTGAATAGAAGTCAAGAAAACCATGAAAAAAAGAAAATCTAGGAATAGATCTTCTAGCACCCCAACCAAAAGGCAAATCTCAATGAAAATATGTAGAATGTGAACTTATTCAATCAAAAAACAGGAGCCGAGAAAATCACGTTTCTCCGATAGCATAACGGACTGACAAAGTGATTATAGATTAGCTTCGCTAATAAATTTTTTAGTGAGGGAGGGGGGAGTAGACCACCCCCATTTCTGATTTCAATTTTAAAAAGAAAGAGAAAATAGGGGAAGGGTGGTGATTTTTTTCTAAGAGTAATTTCTCTTGGGAGGGTGGTTGTACCCACTCCCAGGACCTATGAGAAGCTACCCTGTAAAGGAGAACCATATCTGTTTAACGGTTAAGGAGAACCTTCAGTACAAATAAACTGACAGAGACATACATCCTGTTATTACGTACTAAGTATATTCTATTAAATAAAGTAGTAAGTTTTTGTCTGATGCTTAAGATTTTCATAACTACTTCATACAGTTACCGAGATGGTTTTAGGCTATTTTTCTACCATTTTGAATACAGGTTCTTGAAGGGATATGGAAAGACAGAGAAAATAGCCTACAACCTCACAATGATCATGTCGGTTCAGCAGTTAGCGAGATTCTTCGTTGCAGAAAAAAAGGATTTATAGGATAAATATATAATAGGATATAGGGTTATTTTGTCTATTGCTAAAGATCTCAGAAAATACTAGTCTTTGATACAAGTAAATCAGTGCCTGTCTGTCTAAAGCTTAAGATCTTGGTAACCACTGAACAGATTGGGTTCTAATCATCAGGGAATATATCTACTGGTCCTGTGGTAGTTTTAGGCTATTTTCTTAGAGTGTGGGAAAACCACCCTCCAAAACAAATCAACAACCCCTCACTTTATTTTTATAAACTAATGCAAATCAGCGGGGTGGGGGAACCCCCACCGCACCCTGGGGCGAAGCCTAAATGAAAAAAAAAATCACAATCTTTTTTTATATTTTTTTTTGGACAAATTTCCAACAAACGATTCTATAAAAGAGGGGACGAAGCCTCTAGAGGCTAGGGGCGAAGCCTCTAATCCTAGTAGAAAGTAAAAAGCTTTAGTGTCCCTCCCGCAAAGAAAAAAAGCAAAAAACCATCACAGGACTATTAGGTATATTCCATAAAGAGTAGAGCCCAATAG
This sequence comes from Acartia tonsa, assembly GCF_053477335.1. Lineage (NCBI taxonomy): Eukaryota > Metazoa > Arthropoda > Copepoda > Calanoida > Acartiidae > Acartia > Acartia tonsa. Next base: position 8,977,964 of record NC_137265.1, on the reverse strand, counting down.
GTTCAGTGGTTACTGAGATATTAAGCTTCTGATATACAGACGGACAAGCAGACGGACAGACATCATTCTACTTTGTATTATAGATAATATACTAATTTTGTAATACTTTTTGTACAAATACAAATAAATATACAAATACTTTTATACTTATATTTGATTCTTATTCTTTAAAAACTGAAGATACCAAAAAATAAGACTTCTTAATCCTAAACTGAGCACCATATGATATCTCGGAAAATTTTCCCAAGTATATAAAGAATTTGAAAAAAATTATCGTAAAATCTATTAAAGGGGTAGTTGCATGAAATGCATTTAAACTTGAATTTAGTCAACTGCATATCTCTTTCTGTTCAATAGTTTAAACTAAATCTATAGGACATATATTTCAAATCCATAAATTTAAACTGTAAGTTTTAATAACATATATGCATAATTTACCTACATATTTTTGTTCTATGAAAATTTACGATAATATTGAATTTATTTAATATAATACACCTATAGTTTTTGTTCAAGTTTTTGTACAAAACATACAAATTACTTTTGCTAATATTTGATTCTTATTATTTAAAAAAAAAACGTAAAACGTACAAAAAATACAAAGGGGGGAGGCGGATGTGCCACTTTTTGAAACCAACACTAAAAGTCAACAAAGGAACTCAACTAAAAAAAGAGTTACAGGTCTGAGATTTTGCATGGCAGTTGCTTTATAGGGGTACAATATGGAACTGTAAAAAAACGGCGGCGCAACCGCCGAAAACCGCCGTTTCCCGCCGAATTTTTTTTGCAATTTCTTGGCGGTTTTCGGCGGTTGCGCCGCCGTTTCTTCACTGTTCCATATTGTAACCCTATAAAGCAACTGCCATGCAGAATCTCAGACCTGTAACTCTTTTTTTAGTTGAGTTCCTTTGACTTTTAGTTTTGGTTTCAAAAAGTGGCACATCCGCCTCCCCCCTTTCAAAATACGTTACGTACACATATCAAAATAACGTCCAGAACGTACACAGATTCGATGCGTAACGTACAAAACGTACACTCTGGCCAGTCTGTAAATAGCAAACGAGAAAATCAAATATCCTCCATAGCGTTACGGTCAAACAGGCAAAGTGAATTATATAGAAGCTTCACTACTAAAAAGATCTAAAAATCTTAAAATTTTGTTTTGCTGTTAAAAATAACATGGTACTTATACTGAAGCAACTGGAATTTTAATGCTGTTTATTTATATCAAACTTAAGCAAATGTTTTAGATAGGTTTTTAAATTTTTTTTTTTATTTTAAATACTAGTACAATGTTTATTATATATAAATTTTAGTTTATCTCTATAAGTCAGATTTTCTTGTTTGTACGTTAGATATCTCTAAAAGCGAGGCAATTATATAATTAGGGTCGGTCCACGTCCGTACGTCCGTTTGTCCTATCGATTTCAAACTTTGCGTGATGTTTCCTACAGGTACTGGTTAGAAAGCGATGTAACTCTGTAATCGTTACAAGAAAGTCCATACGTCTTCTTTACACATGTTGATTATAAACTTTTATAAATAAATTTTTATATGATAAAATTATCTGAATGGTCCGATTTTTGAAATACTGATTCCTAGGACAACAAAGTACATTGTTATGAGCGAAGAATCTCTAAAATCAAGTCCTAAAAATGTTAGTATGTCCTTAAACAATATAACGTATTTAGACAGTTTTTCAACAGATTTACCTACAATTTTGTTTCGTTCGACTTTTATACAAATCTACAGCATGACCCTCAAAAAAGTATTTTTAAGCATCTGCAGCCCTTTTTTCTCAATGAATTATTAAAAAATGCATATGTTCTTGTTCTCTATAGTATTCCACGTAAGTAGATATAAAAATATTTTTTTTACCTCCATTAACACCGGAGATTTATAGTGCTAAAGTTTTGAAAAAGTGACTGAGGAAAAAGTAAGTTTTAACATGAAACGACTTTTTTAGCAAAATTAAGCTAGAAATCCTTTTATTTTTGTTACTAGCAGAAACTTTATACAAAAATGAAATAAAAAATTTTGTTTTTGAGTAAAAAGCTTTTTTTTCCACATATTTTTTGAGTCTTTTTAGTTTAATGATATTTTGAAAAACTTACTTATTAGGCAAAATTGTTTAAGATTAAAAAACCAAATAAATCTCTATGAATATAGCAGGAAAATTGTTTTTGTTTCACAGTCCTAACTTTAATAACAAAAAAGTTATAAAGAAAATAAGAATAAACATAATGATTTTTTTGTCTAAAAAGCTTAATTTACCCCCTATTAAATAATTGAGATGTCAGAAAAGTAGGCGGAGCAACTGTCATAATTAATCCTTTTCTATAAATAAGGGTTAATAAATAACCTAAAATTTGCAAATAATCAATTCATTCAGTAGTATTTTTTGCCATTAAAAATTTATATTTTTTGGTGGAATAAAAAAGAAATAATTATTTAACTTGTTTTTCTTTGTGTCTCATTATTCAGTTGCCAGAAAAACATAATATAACCATCCAAAAAATAAGAGAAACAAAAAAAAATTCCTTTTCTCAGTCACTTTTTCAAAACTTTAGCTCTAAAAATCTCCGATGTTAATGGAGGTAAAAAAAATATTTTTATATCTACTTACGTGGAATACTATGGAGAACAAGGACATATGCATTTTTTAATAATTCATTGAGAAATAAGGGCTGCAGATGCTTAAAAATACTTTTTTGAGGGTCATGCTGTATATTATGAATATTCAGTTATGATGCTCTACCAGTGTTAATATTCGTTTGTTCTGCTGTTTCAGAGCTTAGCTTTTATGGATGTTGTCATCCTTGTTAAAAAATATGTTAGGTAGACATGCAATGATAAAAACACTGGTAGGTAGTTAAGCTATTAATAGGCATTACTTTATTTCATGTCTAAAACAGTATATTTGCAACTTTTACATAATAAACTCAAGAGAATCTTATATTTGTTGGTATCTATATTTATACAGGTATAGAGCATTTATATTTATATTTCCCAATTCATGTTTGTGAAGGATTATTAAAGATGTATATAAAAATATATATGCAAGGTATCACTTCTGCATAACCAGCGACCCTGGCTCAACACGTAGCGCATCCGTTCGTCGTTGGGAAGGTGATTGATCCGAATCTCGGTCCAACACCGCGTTATAACTTAAGACGTTAAAAATGGTTCCTACTGCTGCTATGTCAGAGTATGTTAATATGTGACGTGGAGAGGACTTGTACCCGAAGCGTCACCACGCCCCAAGAGTCATTAGTCAATCATTTGTGCATATTTTTAATTCCTGCAAAGGATTTTGCATTAGCTTAAACTTTAAGCCTTAAAGACTAAAACAGCATAAAGGTGGATGGAGTCAATTTCAATTGAAGTAATAATTTAATATTCAAGTGATTTTATAATTCAATCAGGGAAAAGGGAATGTGATTCTGACAAACAATTCTAAGTAAAAATATCCCCACAGCCCCATTCCCTTATTTCTCCCCCCCCCCCTTTCTTACCCACTTAAATTCAGTTACATTAAAAAATAAATTTTACGCCAACTCTATGCCAACGAAATATTTAATTTTCGGCAATTTCAAGTAGAATTAATTGGCTGAATAGCGACGCCTGTAATGTAAAACATTTTGTGGAAATGATAACCCAGTATGTTTATATCTTGAAAGTGCAAACCATCACCAGAATATAAATAGACAAATTGTATGTGGTATAGTTGGTAACACGAAATTAAATTTACATTTTTCAATACCTTATGAAGGTGTCCATAGTTTGTTGGGACTCCAGATTTAAGGTCATTTGATTGCAAGGCCTTTAGTTTGAAGTCCTGACCCAGCATAGCGTTGAGCTGCACCTGTTTATGGACAAAGGCGTTTCTATTTCACTTATTTTTTATGTGTCAAACAATACAGACGGAATATTTTTAAAATCTATAGTATGACACAATTTGGTCTATATTAGAAACGGACACCTCCCTAAAAGTAAGTAGGAACCTAGTTTTTTTTTTTTCTTATTTAATAATTTATTCTTTTAAGAACAAACTATATACATAATTAAATCACATATTAATTTAAAGGAACTATCATACATTTAAATTTAAAAAAAAACATAAACAATTTAAAGAATAATAAAAAACATTAATCTAACTACACAGTAATAATAGAGTTAAAAATTTGTAATTAGTAAATTGTCAAAATATATGACATTGGACCCGCTAGGCTCGGGTAGGGTGAGGGGGCTACTCACAATGGGCTATAGTGTGTACAAACATATAGCATTCATCAGTATTTTTTTTCATTAAATACTGGATAATAATGTTCATGGTAAGCATATACCAAAACAAATAATAATGATCCCATGTTACTCTGCATGGGCAGACATATGATAATAATAGTGATAATCAACAAGATAATAGATTTGTAGTTAAATATATTTATGTTATTCTTCAAGTAGATATGTTCTTCAAATTGATGTAGTCAAGATTCCACGGAAATAAAGATGGAGGAAAACCGTCTGCTTTGCTTTAAATGAAGTTTACTATTGTCACTTTTTACACTTTATACAAGATCCACATAGACAGGTATCAATGCTTCTCGGTGCTGATTTCTTATGTAGTGTATACCATGACTTTGAATTGAAGGGAAAGTGTCAGAGATCACTGCAAGTCGTCGACAGCAAGACGCCAAAGTTTCAATAAAGAAACCCTCTACCCATAAAAAATGGCAGCTGCCTGGCATGAGTAAAACCAGGAGATAATAACTGAAATATCAGGAGTTATGTAAAAAACAAATTAGTTATCTCCAAGCTAAATTGTTTTGTCCCATATTTACCAATGTGATGATGCGAAGTTAGGTTCAGATTTCAGCCAAGCGTCACCCAGCGGTCAGGCTTGGGAGGAGGGAGAAGGGGTTAACAGGTTCTTGTAGAATGATGTAGGGAGGTTCTTCCATAAGGAGGGTGAGGAGGAGGGTGGGTCTGCAAGTAGAGTTTGTGGGGAAGTATATTCCCCAACAGATAACACAGAAAAACATCTTGGAAACAAGAAAAAGAATTTTTTCTTATATTTTAAGCTGGCTTCACTGAATGGTTTTGGTATGTGGAAATTTCTTCATGCTGGTTTTCTCACTTCTTTACATAAATTGGTTTCAAACACATTTTCTCAACCTGTATTATATATAAGCTGACTGTGTATGAGAAAGACTGAATAATTACAGCCATAATGGGAGCATGCCCTTTAGCGTCCACACTCTGCAAAGGCTACAACATAACTGAGTAGGAACCTAGTTAAGTATGATGATGTGTCTACGTGGCATAATTACAGATTTCCCCCTTTTTAAAAGCGAAGCTTTTCTATAATTAGGGTCGATCCGTCCGTCCGTCCGTCCGTAACGGGATATGTTAGAATTGTCCTATCGATTTCAAACATTGTATGATGATTCCTGTAGTAGTTAAGTATGATTTAGAAAGCGTAGCTACTCTATAATCGTTACCAGTATGTCCGTGCGTCCTTGTGACATGTTGATTTTATGTGATAATATCATCCGATTAATCTGATTTTTGGAGTACTGATTTCTATTACAATAAAGTACAATATCATAAGCAAAGTATCTTTATAATCAAGCCCTAAAAGTGCCAGTGTGTCCTTAAACAGTATTCTATATTTAAGAAGTTTTGCAACAAATTTACGTAAAATTTGGTCAAAACTTAGGTACGTATATACAGTGTATCTTTTTTTATGAGAACTTTTTTGAAAGCAATTTTACCCCACTTATAGTTATCAGAATTTATTGATTAATGGCTTATTTTCTTCGTTTTTTAATGCAATTAATAGAACGTTAAAAAATATTTCAGTTTTTGAATTAAAAAGTACAGTAAAATCTAAAATTCAAAACTTAGGTGACAACATCTAAAAATGGTTTTAGCGCATTTTACCTATGCTCAAATCTTCTACCCTTTGCAAGAAAAAAAATTGGATTTTCAGTTGTCAACTTTGGGGGGCCAGTACTCCCTCCCTGATTGATATATGGCCTTCAAACTTTGATATATTCTAGAACATGTCCCCAATAATATCTGTATTAATTTTTAGCTCTGTATCTCAAGCATGAAGCGTTTTGCAGCCATTCTTGCAAAAGGTAGAAGATTTGAACATAAGAAAAATGCGCTGAAACCATTTTTAGATGTTGACACCTAAGTTTTGAATTTTACATTTTACTGTACGTTTTCAACAAAAACTGTAATATTTTTTTGATGTTTTATTAATTGCATTTAAAAACGAAGAAAATAAGCCATTAATCATTAAATTCTGATAACCATAAGTGAGGTAAAATTGCTTCCAAAAAAGTTCTCCTAAAAAAACACACTGTATTTATATTTTGTAAATTCAGTTCTGACACTCTGCAAGAGTTAATGTTTGTCTGTCATACCGTTTCAGTGCCTTGCTTTTATGGATGTTGTCATCCTTGTTTATTGATAATTTTCCTCTTGATGTTGAGGAAACTGAGTTATTACCACTATCCTAACTGGTGGTGTAGAAAGGATATATGTAGGTGACAACTGACAGAATTTACTTACCATTAATTACAAATGTTATTTGTGCAGTTATATATTCTGCTGCATGTAATAATATTGGCTTCGCTTCTAGCTTATATGGGGATCTTACAATTTAATTTTTTTAAGAGAAATATTATTTTGGAATTAGGAATTTTATTTAATATATATTAGGGTATTTAATTACCAAAATAGCTCAAAATCTGTGTTTAGGCAAAACCAGTCATCATACTCTGAAACGGTCATTCTGGCCGTTTATTAGACATTAATTTACATATATGCATTAAAAATCCAATTGCTTCAGTATATGTACCATGTTGTTTGACAATCTGATCTATAGTATAGATGTATATACAGATAACCACCTCCAGCCCTTTATTAATGACCTGTTTAGTTTACTACAAAATTGTTTTCAGCTACTTGTCTGTGTTATTATTACAAACACCGTTGGTTGATTTTCGATTACCCAATTGAGGGCACAAGGACACTGCGATGGGGAGATGCAGTTATTTAACCCCCTCCCCCTCTAGTGTTTTACTCTAATGTTTGAAACAACAAAACATGAATATTTGTTTACCTGACAAACTGCCCGGCCAATACCAGAGCCGCCTCCTGTTACAAGTGCCAGCTTTCCGGTCAACCCCATCACTTTCTGAAAACTACATGGTTCACAAATTTGCATTTCTACCTAATATTTTCATGTTAAATTTGAAAATACTTGGAATTTATTCAATGCTTATATTATTGATTACTCCCTATAAAAATTAATAACACTGTTCAATAACCTGGAACATGGTAACAAATAATGCTTTTGTAAGTATTTATTAAAATGAGAAAGATTTATTTTTTACATAAAATATATTCTTCAACCTATGAAAAAAAAATAAAAATTTGCTTAAGAAATGAATTGTAGAAAAAGTTAAAAAGAAAAGTTTAACGCATAAATCCTAATGAGTTAAAAGAAAAACAAGGATAAAAACATCCATAAGAAGCAAAGCTTCTGAAGAACTTATTAACGCCAAGAACAGCCATAAAAATATTACCTCAATAAATTCTCATAAAATTAAAGTAGACGTAAGGACAATGTGAATAACCTAGAGACTATAAAAATCTTTTCACGAAATATTACCCATCTGTCTTTATCAGCAGCAGAGAAAAGCAAATGTAAAATCCACATATGAAATTTTTAACTAAAGCTCTGCTTCTTAAAATCAACTAAAACAACGTACTACTTTTTCATTTTTAGGTTAAAAGGAATTTAACTTAATTTTTTTCTTCTCGGAATTTGTTCTTTTGTTGTAAAAATACATGAAAAATATGTATTTAGAATAAGTATAAAATACAATTAAATAATATTGTATTATATATATTAGTTATTTATCGCATTTTATTATGAACAGCTTTCCGCGGATAAAAAAATGTACAATTAAAACATTAAAATTAGTTTTGTTAGACCCAAGTTGCCGAAGGCACGGGCTAACAAAACTGGTTCTAATATTATGATTTTTTTTATATCCGTAGAAAACTAGATATAATACTATGCTATACATGATTTTTCAGTGTGGCGGAGAACCGGTTCTTATCCCCCGAATATTAATCGGTTTCGATGCCATATACTTAAAGGCGCACATTAATGAAGCGCTAATGGCATCAATATCACCCAAATAAGAAGTTTTACAATTCACTAACAAAAAAAGTGAAAATAGGAATTATTCAACAACATATACTGACATTTTTAAAGTGCAATTTTATAACTGTGCTATTTTCGAATTATTGCGAGGTATTTTTCTTTCATGTCAAAACAATAAACTTAGACAATCAGAAAATAAAAACTATTATGAAAAAAAAAATTGTTAAAAGCGAAGCTTTTTTATAATTAGGGTCGGTCCGTCCGTACGTCCGTCCGTAACGGATAGCTTTTTTCGTTAATTTAGACATGTTAGAATTGTCCTATCGATTTCAAATTTTGTATGGTATTCCTTTAATAGTTAGGTACGATTTAGAAAGCGTAGCAACTCTATAATCATTACAAAAATGTCCGTACGTCCATTTTAAACATGTTGATTTTTATATTTTTTTTAATCGTTTTTTTCGTTAATTTAGTTAGCAACTCTATAATCATTACCAGAATGTCCGTACGTCCATTTAAAACATGTTGATTTTTCTAATTTTTTAACAGCAAATTTTAATGTGATCTAATTATCCGTTTGATCTGATTTTTGGTATATTGATTCCTGGGACAACAAAGTACAATATTATAAGCGAAGCAACTCTATAATCAAGTCCTAAAAATGTAAGTATGTCCATAATCATTATCCTGTATCAAGCAGTTTTTCAACAAATTTACTTACAATTTTGCTTTGACTCTTATACATTCGCATTCTGATTATTTAGTTCTGACATTACACAAGTGTTAATGTCCGTTTGTTCTACCGTTTCAGAGCTTCGCTTTTATGGATGTTGTCATCCTTGTTTTATAACTTAATAAGTAAAGTACTATGGAAAGAAAACGAAGTAGGGAGTGTTGTCGTAGCTTTTGATAGTTTTTTTTTTGCCCCGCAGGGTTAGGAAATTGGCCCCTCAGGGACTAGAAATAGGAGAAAAGCTAGTGTAAAAATACGACGAAACCCACTTCTTCGTTTTCTTTCCATAAGGGTTTCTATGTAAATTATTTGCTTTAATAGCTCGAGGATTTTTTCAATGATTTTCACATTCTTGGATTTAAAAAAAACATTGGATTAGTAAAAACATCAGCTTTCAAGAAGTTCTTTGGTTGTTTCTCACATAACTGACTTATTCTATTAATATAAAATATATTTGTTTAACTACTTGTTGAGTTTTTTTGTTCACTTGAAATTGAATAGTTTTATGATGTTTTTATTCAGTTTTGGCTTTTGCTGCCATTTCTTTCTTAAGTTTTTCCCTAATGCTCAATCCAAATCCTAAAAAAGAAATTTTATATATTCATGTTGTACTTGTTATCAATAGAATAAGACTAGAAATAAAAAAAAACAATATAAAAGGATAGTTGCACGAAATACATTTGAAAGGCAGATGTCACATATTAATTCGCCTTAAACCTAACAGTACCTAAGGCAAAAGAAACTCAAATTATTTAGACTATATTGAGAACTAGTTGTTGCGCCCCTAACCTCTATGGGAGGGCAGAGGAGTTCAGAAAAAGATTTAAAGCCGAGATATTAATAAAGCTTCCCTGAAAAGTACAATTAATTCGGGCCAGAATTTAAAAATTAAAAGGGATAGTTCTACGAAGTGTATTTAAAGAGTTAAGGTACTTAGAGTAGTGAACTTTTATATGTCTTAGTAGAATATATTAGGCATTGGATAGATATGATTAGGTATATGTTAAAGAATTTTTAACATTGACCAGACCAAACTTTTTTTATTTGACAATATCTAAAAAAGTTAAAGTGATTTGCCACATAAATTACATGAGAATGGTCTATTTTTTTCCAAATATGTATAGCCAAAACACCAATATTAGAGAATCTTTTTCCACATATTTCACAAGAGTTATAAAAAAATTGAACAGGGGTTCCCCTTGGGACAAGTTACTTAAAAAACATAAAAAATAACGTCCGTTTCATACCTAATAGGACAGGTTTTCTATAGATTTTTTTTTTAAAAAATAAAGAAAACCCTCCGGTTTACTTACAATATACACATAATCTCACGCGGAAATACCAACTAACCATACAACATATATATATATATATAAAGACAATTCTCATGTAATTTATGTTGCAAATCACTAACTTTTTGAGATATTGTCAAATAAAAAAAGTTTGGTCAGGTCAATGTTAAAATTCTTTATCGCAATCATATCTATCCAATGCCTAATATATTCTACTAAGACATATAAAAAGATCACTACTCTAAGTACTATACTAAATATTTTATTGGTCATTCTTTGTTATGTATATTTTGTTGTATAAAAAGTTTGAAGTTCTATTAACTAGTAAAAGTTTTTGCCATATATAACATGCAACGAAGTTGAAAATAAAAATGAAAAACTCATTTTTTAAGGAAAATCCCTGGTCAAATCTTTTAATTTTAATCAATAACTTTATATTATGCACTACTACGTTATTTAAAATAGAAAAAACTTACAGTTCACTATTTTTTTTAAATGCACTTCGTGAAAATATCCCTTTTAAAAATAGTTTTAAAACTTCCCCGGACATATGAGAAGCTAGGAGAACCATATCGGTTCAGCGGTGAGCAAGATCCTATAGTAGAAAAACAGATCCTGTTTCATTGATATTGATATAAGGATTGCACATAAAAAGCTTCGTCGATTGTTAGTTCCATAGGTATTAAATTGAGGTTTGATTAGATTTACGGTCATATCTTAATTATAGAATAACTACGCTGCTAAATGAAGTACTTACCAAAAGCAATGGCAAGTATAGTAAATCCTTGAGCTGCAATTCTTCCCCTCATCATCTTTTGTGAACCATGGGTGTCGTTACGGACAAACTTGGTTAGGCCGACAAACAGGAAGCCAGCAGTTGCCACGGTGCCAATCGGAACGAACGGGTTTTCGATGCATTTGCGGAGTAACTTTTCTTTTGGGGTTTCCTGAAATTAAGATATGATAGGTACAATACAGAGGATATTTCTAAGAACAGAATCAACACAAGAAATCAGCTGTCTATCTACTTAGGAATAGACCGACGAATAATGTACATTATATTCTAGATGCCATTGGTATAGGGCATCTTCAAATAAAAAATCAGGCGTCTAAAGCTATCAGTGTGCACTGTGCACAATAAACCAACCTCGCGCGCATGATTCAACAGTATAGCGAATTATTACAGATATTTGTCTATTGAATATTATACACTTCAAATGTAAAGTTAAGCTTAAAAAAATTTACGTCCCCTAATAAGGATAAAAGGCTAAGGATAAGGGGCACGATCTTAAATAGCTCTATTCATGGGGTGGAAACCCTGTGCCGCTACAAAAGAACAGAAAGCAATTTGCCAGCAGACGAAAAGGGTCCTCATCACTTGGGGCAGGTAGTTATATGGATTATACATCTATACTTAGGTTTACATTTTATTTATTATCTTAACACTGGTAGGTAATTAATTTTTACTACAAAAACAAAAATACTTACAACATTCTCGTTTGAGTCATCATTCTTCTTCAATCTAAAAAAAAAGTATGTTTATGATTACAGGTATCTAAAATACCATAAAACAAATAAAACAAAGTCAATTGGACAAGTGTCAGTGTGGCTAAAGTTCTTGCTTGAAAATATGAGAAAAAGTTATTTATCGCATCGTATTATAGACAGCTTTCCGCGGATATTACAATAAAAATTATGAGATAAAACTGGTTGTAGTAGGTACAGGGTGGCCACAGACTTTTTTTCAAAATAGTATAAAATAGTATGCAAAAAAAAAGTAAATAGTATGCAATAGTATGTAAAATTTTTAAAAATAGTATGCAAATTTTTTAAAAATAGTATGAAATAGTATGCATTTTAAACAAAATAGTATGAAATAGCAAGCATTTAAAACACTATAGGGCCTTAAAATGTTGGTTAGCTATCAGTAATTTGAAATGTCCGTCTGTCCGTATGTCTTAGTTTGGGGGAAACGTGATTTTCTCGGCTCCTATAAAAGATAAAAGGCTGAAATTTTTAGACAACATTCCCATTATTAAGGAGCACAATTAACTATTAAACATCAATGGTGATAGGACCGCTTTTTAGCAGGTTTTAGGCTATTTTTGTATTTTTCACATTTTTCTCCATATCTTTGGTGTTTATGGTCCGATTTCCAAAAATTTTTCAGTTATAGTATCAAAATTAAATTTCCTGTCGTTTCAAGAAAACAACTATGACGGTCAGACTGCCTTTAAGCAGGTTTTAGACTATTTTTGTATTTTTCACATTTTTCTCCATACCTTTGGTGTTTATGGCCCGATTTCCGAAGTTTTTCAGTTATATATATCAAAATTAAATTTCCTGTCGTTTCAAGAAAACATCAATAGCGGTCAGACTGCCTTTTTGCAGGTTTTTGGCTATTTTTATATTTTTCACATTTTTCCTCCTACAGGGGTGTATATTCTACATGGGATCCCCTGCTCAGGGGGGGGGAAAAAAATAAAAAATAAGTGGTTGGAGGGGAAAAAAATGTAAAAATTAAGAAAACTGAAAACATTTTTTACATTTCCTCCCCCTCCTTGGTGAAAAAACTTTTAAAAATGTGTGGTATGAGGGATAAAATATATAAAATATGGAGTTCTTTAAATATTTTTCCATTTTCCCCCTACTTGATGAGAAAAAACTAGGGGGGTAAGAAAAATAAAAAATTTTGTAGCAGGGGAAAAAAAATAAATCTTGTGCAGAATATACACCCCTGTCCTCCTATCTTTGGTGTTTATGGTCCGTTTTTAAAAATTTTTGTAGTTAAATACATCAAAATTAAATTTCCCGTTGGTTTAAGCATCCAGTGTGTAATTTACTTTGACCGTCAGTATGTTAGTCATAGTACTGAAATAAAAATATTAAGAAATTAAAAACAAATGTTGAAAAGGTTTCGTGATTTTTCTAATATACATGCTTTAAACAACTAATATCTAAATTCTTATTTATTTGTTTGTGCTTCGCTACTTATGGATGTTGTCATCCTTGTTGTTCATATATAGGACAATCCGGTCCAAAAGTATGTAGCGCAGCGATAACACTAAATACTGAAATAAAACTGATATACTAGATATGGCATATTTATTTAAAGTAGATCGACACATTCCAATAGTATACAATTGATTCTAAATTCTTAAAACCAGCCTATCTATGATTAGAAAGTACGTAGCATTTTTAACATTTTTCATATAGACAGTAGCTGCGCTATTTCAAGTTGTGTATGTTCAATTTATACTTTTTACGTCAATATATTGTCGCGACAGGTTATGTTCAGTGTCAGTATATTGTTTACCTTTACTACAGCTGGGAGTTTTTTTAAGTGCTGCTTTTCTATAAATAGGTTCTCATGTATGTCCGTCCGTACGTAATGGATAGCTCTTGACGATAATTTAGGTATGTTAAAGTTGTCCTATTGTTTTCAAACAAACTGCATTATATGATGTCCGAAACCGTTAGATACTTTATAATTATTGTCAGTATGATTTAATTATGATTCAAAGGAAGATTAGCCACAATTTTATGAACGATTATTTTTAGTTTAATTTTTATCCTATAATATAAGTAGTAGGTAAGTTTGTTTTTCTAAAGCCAAAAGTATGTTGGTCCTAATCGGTTATACTTTTCAGCTAAGCTCATAAAAAAAACTTGGTTGGTTTTAAGCTATTTTCCTGAGGCGAGGGGCGAAGCAACAAGTGTTATGTAATTGATAAATCAACCCTATCATCTAATTGCAAAAGGGGGGGGGGAAATGTGGTGACTCGTCACACGTGACACGACATACCAGCAATTTTATTTTGGGTGCTACTCCCTTAGTTTTAGAGATAATTGGGTGAAATCTTTTTGGTTGTGTCACTAATTACCCCAAGTTTTGGTATCTTTCAAAAAAAATCTTTACGTTGAATGTAGAAACACCAATAACTTTCAATAAAGGTACAACAATCTGAACTGAAAGACTACTTTCTTCTGGAAACATTTCTAAAAAAAAATTGAAAACAAAGTAGCGATTTTGCCGTATTTTCACAGTAGCATTTGATAGGTTATTTTAGATTAGGTAAGTATTAATGATTGCCCCGCAGGGTTAGAGCCCCCCGCAGGGACTAGAAATAGGAGAAAAGATACTGTGAAAATGCGATGAAACCTGCTACTTGGCTTTCTTTTCATGATCAAAAAAATCAGTTTGTTTTAGTTACCTAAAAATTGAAGATTTATCTGAAATCTAAAGAAATAGTGGAAATAGTATGCAATTTTGGACAATAGTGGAAATAGCATATTTTTTTGGAATAGTTTGCATAGTATGCAAAAATAGTGGAAAAAGTGGAAATAGTGGAAATAGTATGTTTGTGGCCAGCCTGTAGGTACCTATGAATACGTTTTTTTATTTTAATCTTTTTAGAAATTTGTTTATAATACGATGCTATGCATGATTTTTCAGTATTCTAATCTTGCGGATATTTATCAGTTTCAAAGCCACACTGGAATGATATTTCTAGTTATCCATAGTATCATACAGTTCTATTTACGCCTTAACAAAAAAAATTGAAGGACAACTGCCATATAAGGGCAAAATATTTTTAAAAGTCCCAGTTGTTTAAATATGATACCTGATGCATCATGCTGAAGACGTTAAAAATTTAAAGCCAAATTTAAAAAAAATAAACTATAAACATGCCTTGAAAGTTGTTGATTAAGTTGAACCCATTCTAATTCTGCATCTTCTAAACTCTGCTTAACAACCTTAAAACAAATATTTCTAGAATACAATGTAGAAGTAAAGTTCGTTAGGTAGTTTTTATAATAATATGTTTGATTTGTGTATTTTGCCATAACCCAGTCAAACAAAATAACTATACATTTTTCAATTTAGCATATAAAAACTAACACTTAAATTTGTATAATTTTTAAGTATTTTCATTAGGTAAGTTTCCATAAAATAGAAAGACATTCCAAAACTGATTGCTTTGGCTCGTTAAGAAACTGTTAACGGTATCTTAGGTCGAAAAAAGGTCGGTTTTGCACGCATTTTAGAGTACCTAAGACTAAGACATGATCAAACATATACTCACAGACGTTATGTCTAGACTGTATGTGTGTCCGTCTGAAGCTTAAGATCTAGTTTATTACTGTGTGCCAATTAGGTTGTGCATAACATGGTGAATTTTACGCATTGGCGTGCGGTAATGAGATGTATTTATGGAAGTGTCAACCACACGTACGCCTTCTACAGCAAAGCCAAAGGTTTTGAGTAAAACTTGAAGTACCACCTAACCCCCCACCTTCCAATAATAAAAATAATCTTAGTAGTGAATAGTAAGAAATGTCCCCTAGAAGATTAATACTATTATTTCCAGTTTGTCCGTTAGTTAAAATCTTGCTAACCACTGAAACAAAGAAAATTGAATGACAACAAACCTTTTTAACTTCTGGCTTTTTTACTTCTGGCACCTCTGGTTTGCTTTCCTCACTCATTTTTGTATATTTTTCTATAATTATCTTAATTCATATAATCTGTTTAATGTTAAGAAATTTGCTAAGAGACAGGAGCTGGAGACATTGTTCTGTTTATTACACTAGTCCTTCAAAGTTTTATAATGGTGTTTTTTCCTATTCTTTGGGGACTTTGATTGAATTTTGATTGATGGTTAAGTAAGTTTAGTGTCCAAATTTTCAATTGACTGCTAAATGTAATTTGCAGTAGAGGGGTACTATTATTTTTCATTATCGTGGATATACATCAATTTATAGGCAATTGTCTTATCCCTTAAGATCCGGCCCTGCGTTTATCCTTAATTGTATATCTCTTAAATTACATGCATGATAGTTCAATTTTAGATAAAACTGTATAACCTTGAAATTTTTAAACGTTAAAATGTTCGCGTTGATTTTTCTTTATAGATAATAATAACAGCAATTCTTAACCTTTAAAAGCATATAAAAATTGCACATTTCGTCTGATTAATATTTCTTTGAAAACAATTAGGTACATCTTTGAATAAAGTTAGAGTATAGAGGGGTCGATGGTATATGGCTACATAGAACTATGGCAAAGACCTACTAACATATTCATATTGGTCAAGAAATTTGACAGCTTGGACCCTAAAATGGCCGAGTTTTATACAGGATTTTTCATTATTAGAAACAATGCCCTAACTATAAAATTTAACATATATTTGTGTTTTTCCATAATAAATAATGGATATATCTTAAAATTAATGAAGGAAACAAATCAATTTTAGCATTGTCAAAAAATTATAAAAACTGTAAAAATTTGGACTTTCAGTAAAATATTTTCACTTCAAGCTGCTAACAATACAATCATTTCGGAAAGTAGATATCAATACCAATTTTTAAAATATAGCAATATTAAGGTTCAAATTAAAATCAATATAGGTTTAATTTGTTTTTAAAATATTTTCCTTTTGAGGGGGCTTTTAAATGTTTTTCCCAGTAATAGATAGATAACTTTCTTCCTTTCCCCTTTCCGAAATATTAGAACTGTCCGTAGCTCCTACGTAGCTTCTGCGCATGTCTATTTATATATTATATTTAGTAGAGAAGCTACTCTATAATTCACTTTGTCTATCAGTAAGTCCGGATTTTTTTCCAATGAATTTGCAAATAAAAATTAATCTGTATTTGACTTTGATAAAAGGATTTTACATCCTATTAAATATATGTAAATCATTGCAGCTCTTTTATGACTCTATACATGCCCTTCTCTTCTTTTTACATCAGCAACCAAATGAATGTAATTATTTTCAATTCCTGAAAATCATAAAAATCTGTAAATTGCTATATTTTCAATATTTTATTCATTAAATCAATTGATTTTAGAAAGACATATTTTTTTAAATGCTGCTACACTTGATATTATCATCCTTGTTATAATGTTCTATAGTATTTGAATAAAAGGATTATTATTTTTTGTCAACA
Source organism: Acartia tonsa (assembly GCF_053477335.1). Taxonomy (NCBI): domain Eukaryota; kingdom Metazoa; phylum Arthropoda; class Copepoda; order Calanoida; family Acartiidae; genus Acartia; species Acartia tonsa. The sequence continues at coordinate 8,960,797 of NC_137265.1, read as the reverse complement.
CTTTTTTAGCTAGCTTTGTAATAATTACGTTTAAATTCTATTAAATTTACTGATAATTATCATCTAATAATTTATCGCTTATTTTCAAGGTCTTACTATTCTAATTATATATACATTATTATGTTTAATAAGAAAGTTCCGACATTCATCTCAGTTTATTTTTAAAAAAAATTAGCTATCTTTAAAATATATATTCAAATAAAATTACACAGTACAAATAATAATAAAACAGGGTTTGCTTACAAAACACAAACAAATTAATGGAAACACTTTTGAAAAGATAGCATTGATTTTAAACGATAAATATGCTCAATTTTTTTTACAAAAACTAGGCAAAACATTTTTTTGTCGTTGATAACAATATCTTATTCTTATACTCTTATTTACAAATAGTTTTACACTAAAATCTTTTGATTTAATTGTTTTAACTCTTGTACAATTGGGCAGATGACTTTAATTTATAATAAAGGTCCCCCAAATCCTTATACCAACAAGTTGGTGATTTTGATTATTTCTTCAAACCTTATTCCAATGACAGCATATGAGCTTTCTAGCAGCTAAGTGAGAAAGCAAAATTTCTATCGATAAACAACCTTCTGCAGAGCTTTAGGTCTTTGCCTAAGGAATGTTTGTAGCGATCTGTTTATACATCTATACTCTAAATTTATTCATCTTTGCATGAATAGGAAATATTTTTTTTGGGGGGGGCAAATACCTAAAATTATATAAATAATGTATTAAAAGTTTCATGGTTTTAAGAAAAGGGCTCTAAAATGGTTAAAATATGTATATTTCACACGTAAATTAGATAACAATTTTTCGTTGCATAAATATTTGCGTCTGTCTGCTAGAGAGACATAAACATGGGAACTTGTTTTCTTGTCTGCTAGACAGAACAACAAAATCAGCTGATCAGCTTTCTTTTTCTAATCACGCGGGAACCAAAAAATTTTAATACAATATATTGAACTGATACAGTTATAAAGATTTAGATTTAGATATCAAACTAGTATTTACAATGGTTTAATATTACTTGGATGTTGCACCAAATTTTCATATCTATAATACAAAGTAGAACGATGTCTGTCCGTCTGAAGCTTAAGATCTCAGTAACCACTGAACCGATTGGGCTCTACTCTTCAGGGAATATACCTACTGGTCCTGTGATGGTTTTAAGCTATTTTCTTGGGGGGTGGGATACCCCCACCCCCCCCCCCCCAAAAAAAATTAAAATATCCCCCCCCCCCCAAAAAAAGAATTTTTTTACTTTTTCTTTTTAAATCTAAAATACGAAAAATTAAGTTGATCAAACCTCTTGGGGCAAAGCCCCTAGAGGCTAGGGGCGAAGCCGCTAGTACTTGAATAAAATGATACTCCCAACTGGCTAAAATAACGATACCCCCACTTCTCCCTTCCTCTTCTACTGGATGAACAAACTGACCAATACATAAGGTCCATAAAAGCAACCCAATTTGACATCAACTTTTCCATAGTCAATATATCCACGTATTCTATATCCATTGTTAGAATTAAGTCAATATATAGATAAATATTCATAGTATCATAAAAATTATGAAATAACAACAATCATTAATTGATACATTACGTTTATTAGAAAACTAGAGTTGGCTCGATATAATTATCTCCCTATTGGCTAGTTTTCTATATGCATATCTATTTCTCAATAAATCTATTTTCCTCACCCGGCATTACTATCTAAAAGAAAGTAAATATTTAATAATTTAAATGATTTTTAAAAGATTTTTTTAAATTATATTTTTTTCTTTACATTACCATCACCAAAGGGTTAATGATGATGATTACAATTTTAGTTTAATATTTGAACACACAAAATGTCGCGACAATCGAATTCTTTTAAAGCATAGTTTTCTTAAATTTATCATATTATAAATTTAAATTTTCTTTTTTATGATTAGAAATTAAATACATCAATATAAGGTAAATAGCAACATGAAATGAAAAAAAATGAATTTATTTTTAATAAAGTAAAATAATGGGTCTTATCGTTCTGGGCAATGAGAGTTTATTATGGATTATTGGAACACTATGAGTTTTAATCATATATTTCTTGGAAAACTTGAGCTCGTTTATAGACATTTATTTCCTATATAGATCTGACATGGATCTTGAAGCAATTAAGCAGGCCGTTTTGTACATGTTAAAAATTGGAAGATTTCATTAAATAAAAGTAATCGCAAATATACTTAGTAAATAATTATATATAGATTTATTATTACTTGGATCTTATATCTGATTTTCATGCTCTCCAATAAAGTAAACCTTGTATCGGGCTAAATTAACAATTTCCCCACACTAAGTATTACTCCCAACTGGCTAAAAAAATGAAACCCCCACTTCTCCCTTCCTCTTCTACTGGATGAAAAAACTGACCAATAAATAAGGTACATAATAGCAACCCAAATTGACAACCAATTTTCCCCTGTCAATATATCCACGTATTCTATATTCATTGTTATAATGACGTCAATTTAGAAAATATTCACAGTATCATAAAAATTATGAAATAACAACAATCATTAATTGATAATTTACGTTTATTAAGATTTAAATTATAATAAATACACAAATAAATACATTTAATTAATGCCAATTTAGACGTTTATGATAAATAGAGTGGCGGTGCAGCTACTCTATACGTTAAGCCTCGCATACAGTTGGTTTCTTATGACTGCAGCCAACATCGTGGAACTTGGAGCCATCCTAAATGATAGAAATGATAGAAATGATATATTTTAATCTTTTATGATAAAGGAAGTGGATGTAAGTCGACTGCCTTTCTTTTTGCGTGCTTCTTTAGGTAAGTGCACAGGAATTTATATACGATATTTTAGGAGAAGAAGAAAAGGATTTACATTCTAAAGGGGCGTTGACACCAACCAATGAACCTCCCTCCCTCCTTTAAATTCGTAGTTTTGTCAGCTGGGCTACAATTTTTCAAGACTAGCGGCTGCGCCCCTAGTATCTATGGACTCTGTATTCGTAGGAATATGGAATGGCGTTGCCCCCAAAAGGTTTAATCGATCTAATTTTTCAAATTTTAGATTTAAAAGAAAAAAGAAAAAAATTTTTGGGGGGAGGGAATTTTTTTTGGGAAGGGGGCGTTAGTCGACCCACCTTTTTTAATTTTAGTTTTCAACAGAATTTTTTTCTGTGGGGGGAGTATTTTTCATTATTGGGTGGTAGGGGGTGTCCCAACCTCCAAGAAAATAGCTTAAAACCATCACAAGACCAGTAGGTATATTCCCTGAAGAGTAGAGCCCAATCGGTTCAGAGAATACTGAGATCTAAAGCTTTAGACGGACAGACGGACAGATAGACAACGTTCTACTTTGTATTAAAGATACTAGATAGCTTTCTGTAGGTCAATAATAAGGCGGAGTATCTCATAAAAAATGGTACAAATTAAAAAATTTACGTCATATTTCCTTCTAATATGACGTCAATTGGATTAGTTTTTTAAGGAGACATATGTATAACTTTTTTAGGAAAGCTTTGTATGCAAAAATTTGTTACTTACATTATAGAAATTATTGAGAACAGCCAGACATTCCTCACTACCAGGACCTCCATCAGGCTGAGCACCGCGGGATCCTGCATCCAGGCAGCCACAGGCTTATCAAATGCAGGAGTGGAGAGGTCAATGGGATGTTTATTCCTCAATATATTATAATAACGTTTTCTTATTCGTCGGCTTTAAAACATTAGGGACTTATTGATTTTAGTTTGGTTGGATTATTAAGTTGAGTGTTCAACTTATAATTATAAACTACATAAGGGGTAATTTTGAGTATAATCATTGAGGATACACATCAATGTATCGGTCATTGTCTTATTTCATTAGATCCCTGATTAAATGCAGTTTTTTTAGTCAAAAATGTCAAAATTTAAGTAACAGTACTGAAAAATTATGGCAATACCTTTGGAAACATCATCCTTCTATTGACGTTTATATTCAATTTCTAACATGCTAAAAAGTTAAATCAACGTTCATAGAGCTATACGTTACGGACGGACGGACCAACCCTAACATAAGTCAAAAGTTATGATTATGAGATAGTATATAGCAATCAAAATTGACATCTTAGAATTAAATTGACGTATGTTTAATACTAAAAACTTATAATTTGTTTTCTCGTATTCATTCGAATCCGGTGGATAGGAACCGGTTCTCATCCATACGAAAAAACTATGGCTAGCATCTTATTATATCTAGTTTTCTACGAATATAGAAATGTACAATCATAAGATTAAAACCAGTTTTTTTAGCCGGTGCCTCCGGCACCTCGGGGCTAAAAAAACTAGTTTTAATCTTATAATTGTACATTCTATATCCGCGAAAAGCCGTTTATAATACGATACGAGAAATAACCATTATAGTGGAAAACTTTCCTTGAAAAATAATTTTGATTAAAAGTAAGTTGGGATTAGGATTAGCATTCTAATCTTTTTTTAATTTTGTGTAATTAAAAACAAGGATGACAACATTCACAAAAGGTAAGCTAAACAAACTACAAAGGTTGAATGACTTTTAAAGAAACAGAATATTACTGCGATACATGAGCATAAATATAATTTTAAAAGTTCAAGATGTTTGCGTGTCTGTCTGTACCAAAGGATCTTGCTTAACGCTGAACCGATAATGTTCTCCTTTACAATGTTGCTTCTCATAGACACTAGGATGGCATATAACTATTTTTGGGAGAAAAAAAAACATGCTTTGCTTTTTACATGTAGTCTAATATTTCTAGAAATCTATATTTCCAAAATTAATTTTATTAGCCTATTAGGACACCGTAAAAAAAGATTTATGTACCAAACTGACGAACCCCAATCTGTCCTACTTTGAGAAAGACGATTCCAGTGAAGTCATATACGTTTCGGGAAAGAAAAAGGAAAGGGGGGGGGGGAGAAAATCTCTTCAAAAGAGATGGGAGAAAAGAGAAGAGATTTTCTTCCCCTCTCCCCTAAACGTATATGACGTCACTGGAATCGCCTTTCTCAAAGTAGGACAGATTGGGGTTCGTCCCCAAACTGCAATCAATCATCATACAAAGTTTCAAGTCGATAGGACATTTCTGAAATGACTAAATTAAAAATTAGAGATATCAATTAAAGATTGACTACTTGATGGATTGACCGACCCTTATAAATAGAAAAGCATCACTTTTAAAATGTAAATACATGGAAAAATGGAATGGACGTCTGTTTCCTACAAACAATTTGTAAAAGATTATTTTTAAAAGCGAAGCTTTTCTATAATTAGGGTATTACTACTTTATATTACTGGATTTGTAGTATATTCTTGAAGTTTTCGCACTTAATGTGGCTATTTTACATGTATGTAGTAGCGAAGATACTCTGCAATTTGAAATGTCCGTCCTTCCAACTGTCCGTTTCCATGACCGTCATTTTGAAACTTGAATTTCTCAGCTGTAATTCAAGATAGACAGCTGAAACCTGGAGTAAAGATTCGCTGCAACAATAAGAATCCCGGAGATAATTTACTTTGTCTGTCAGTCTGTCGGTCAGGCTACATAAGAACTTCTTGTCTATAACTCATTTTGTCGTTTGTCCCTTCATGACTTTTTTGTAGCTGGACAAAGTGTCAGCCATGTGAGGTCTTAAAAATAAGGGAGATGAGAGGAGAAGTGGAAAAAAAGAGATGGGTAATCTCTCATTTTCATGACGTCACAATGCTGATTTTTTAGACACTTTGTCCAGCTACTTTTTTTGTACTTTAATTTCCAACTTATAAAGTTGTCATCCTTGTTTTCTATTTGAAAACTCACCCAATCTAAAAGCATGATTATATAAAGGAATGCTTTTGTTTATATAGTAAATAATAAATGGAATTTTTACAACTTAAAAATAACTCTTTGACAATTGATTTATTGAAAATTGGTGCGTCACATCTCTTTAAGTATCCACGGGATTTGATCCGGTTCCAAACCAGACATAAAATTATGTACAGCATCGTATTACAGAAATTTTCCATAAATTTTAAAATGAAAATCATAACAAATAATACCAGTTTTGTTAGTCTTGGTCTTCGCCCCCTCGGGGCTAACAAAACTGGTTTTAATCTTCATATCAATGACGTCCTAAAAATACGTCTAAATCCATCTTTTTTTTATGGGTTTCCATTCCCAATTCTCCTCTTATCCCTCCCTTTTAAACGTATTTTTATGACATTACACATGACACTTTCCAGGGCTTTCTAAATTTAATTTAAAGATAATATGTGGCAGTTTCCTGTGAATGACCAGGGGTGTTGACCCTTCCTGATTCCCTCGCTGCGGCCATTCTCCCAGGTAAGGGTCCTCTTGTCATTGGACAGGCGTCCTCCGGCCCAGAAATACGGGGCACGATCAGAAACAACCTAGAATATGGAAGCAGCTTTTAGTGGATATAAAAAAATGACGTCATTCAACACAAATGAATTGATATATAGTAAGCCAGTATACATTTTACCATTGGTCAATCAAAAAGTTTGCTGGCCTGTCATTGGTCATTTTTACTGTATGACGTCATTTTTTTATTGGCTCTATAAGCTGCTTCTGAAATATGGTTTTGTAAAAGCAGGGTTGCTCTACAAGTCCTTGTGTATGTCTGTTTTTCTTTCCTATAATTTGTCTGGCTTTTATTTCTCTACCGTACTGACAAATCTTCTCACTTCATTATCTCTCTTTCAATGTCTGTCTGTCTGCCTGTCTGCATGTCTGTCTATCTGTATGTATTACCGTATGTCTGTCTGTCCATCTGTATGTCTGTCTGTCCATCTGTTTGTCTATATCACTGAAAACCTGTCTGTTAGTCTGTCTGATTGAATGTCTGTCTGTCCGTATGTCTTTTTGTATGTCTGTATAAATGTCTTGTCTTTCTGTCTGTATTTCTATATGTATGTCTGTCTGTCTTTACGCCTGTCTTTTTGTCGGTCTCTCCGTCTGCCTGTCTGTATGTCTTACTGTATGCCTGTCTGTCCATCTGTATGTCTATATAACTGAAAACCTGTCTTTAGTCTGTCTGATTGACTGTCTGTCTGTCCGTATGTCTTTCTTTCTGTATGTATTTCTGTATGTATGCCTGTCTGTCTTTACGCCTGTCTTTTTGTCTGTCTTTCTGTTTGTGTTTTAGTTTGTCTTTCTGTCTGTATGTCTGTCTGTCTGTATGTCTGTCTGTATGTATGTCTGTCTGTCTGTATGTCTGTATGTATGTATATCTGTATGTTTTATGTCTGTCTGTTCGTATGTCTGTCTCTCTTTCCGTATGTCTGTCTGTCAGACCGTCCGTCTGTCTGTCTGTCCGTCTGTCTGCTAATGCTTTTTTGTTAAAATTTTAACTTCTCTATACATGTCTAGAAGACACTTGTTCCTTGTCTCAAAGTCTTTTTATATAAGTAAATTATTAATTAAAAGATAGTATGTTGTTGTATAGCAAATTTCATCAGAAAAAAAGTCAATAAAGAAATTGATTTGTAGTTTTAATTAAGTTTTAGGTACACCTTGATATAAAGACCCTATAAATGTTTACTTTTATAATAATGTTATTGCAATTAAAATCTTTATAAAATCTTTGTAACATAATGTTTGTGTTTCTATCTGTAGCTTAGGATATTGGTTACCGCTGAACTGATATGGTTCCCCTGTGAAAATTTTCATAGGCCAGGGAAGGTTTATGTCTATTTTAGGGAAGGTTACCCTCACCATCTAGGGCACAACCACAAGTTAATCATGAAAGTTAAAGTCTTGAAATGTTACTAGGTATCCCAGAACGGCTGAATTAACAAATACTTGATAATATATATATACCTGTTGTAGGAAATGGGCAACTTTGGCTGGAGAATCCATGGAGATCATTCTCATTCCACGGCTTGAACAATAAGATCTGGCCTGCAATTTTAGAATTATAGGTGATTATTTTATAAATTATTAAGAGCTACGCTCCTAGATACCTCTGTGAGATGCTAAGATTACTTATTGACTTGGTTGTTTTTCAAGACATTATAAGCTGTTTCTAAAATTGTCAAAACTTTTTCCCCCAAAGAAAAATTTTATTCTTCCTAATTTGGAAGCAGATAGATTTATCATCCATTGTCCTATCACTGATAAACGAAGCTTTTTATAGTGCCTATAAAAAACGACGTCATGCTGGCCTACCATTGGTCAATAAAAATGTATAATGGTCTGTCATTGGTAATCACAATTGGTCAATAAAAAAATATACTGGCCTATCATTGGACATTTGTGTTGTTCATGATAAACAATACCTGGCTCCAGGAGAGTCCGTTCTGTCCCTCCCTCCAGGAGAGAAGGTAGTCGCGTCCATTCCACTGGTGGTTACCACGCCCACCTGAAGAGGGGCGGGGGGGAGCAGGGGCAGGGGCTATGTTCAACTGCTGGGAGGTCTGAAAAAACAGAGTTATTAAATTATTAACCAATTCCTTTGCCTCTAAAATTTTTAATTTTATTAATGAATTAATAAAAATGTTTGATAATTTTTAAAACTTACATTATCTAAATGTGCTTTCTTAATAAAACAATAAAAATCATTGTCTTGAAGTTTATTATTTGATTCAATATCTGTACATCCAAAATCTAACTTGACATTTAAGAAAGTTTGTAAATGCCAGGAGAAAATTTTCCAAATAAGATTAAATGTAAAAGTATATTTGTATCCTTTTAAGAATATTTTATCCGCGTTAAAATAATTTTGTCTTAAATTTTTCGAAATTTACAACGTTCAAAGAAAAACTAAATATTTTATTACAATTATAAGTTGTTTTCTTATAGAAAATCAAGTCATGAAAAAGGCCACAAAGTGCCAATAGGATTTAATGACAAGCTGACCCATGATCCGATTTAGTATAGTACATATTTTCTAATTATTTTTATTCTCGAGTTTGAACATAAGTTTTAAATAGTTCATTAATTAAAATATCAACTCAAAGTTTTGCTCTAAAGTATAATATCAATTAAATTTTAAGCAGCAGTAGTTAAATGTTTTTTTTTTACCCTTATACTCTTTAATCTTGCATTTAAAACCGGTTTTTAGCCATACGGAAAAACTATGTATGTTTGTTAGCCCGGTCCTACGGTCCGTAACAACTGGTTTTAATCTTAGCATTTTAATATTCATAGAAAGCTGTCTATAATACGATGCGATTAATAACTATTTGAGTACATTCCATTTCTTCAAACACAAGGATGACAACATCCATAAAAGCGAAGCTCTGAAACGGTAGGACAATCGGACATTAACACTTGTCTAGTGTCGGAACTGAATAATCAGAATATAAATGAATAAGAGTAAAAGAAAAATTGTGAGTAAATTTGTTGAAACCCCCTTTTTTTTTGTGTGAAGTCTCACACAAATAACTTTACTTATACTGATAGCAAAAGATAGGGCTTTAAAAGCAAGCAAGGAAGAATGTATTATAAGATGGAATGAGGATAACTTTTTCTCACAAACTTTACTGCTAGCACAATTTACCATAAAACTACTTAATTCCATCGGATTAAATTACAGTTTAGTAACTAATTTTATAGATTTTGTTTTAGGATATAAGGACAATACAAAGTATTTTAGCTGTTAGATAACGTCCAAACTCCATTGTTTAAAAAAAAATAATATGATATTTTTAAATCAAAATATAACATTATGTTTTAACATGTATATATATAAATATGTTTATAATATGTAATATTATCATATTTAATTTGTCTATGATTTGTCTAATAAGAAGAATAAATCATTTAAAACACAAATTTGTTGAAACACTTCTTGATACAGGATAATGTTTATGGACAAACTTACATTTTTAGGACTTGATTATAGAGTTGCTTTTCTTATAACATTGTACTTTGTTGTCCTAGGAATCAGTATACCAAAAATCAGAACAATCGGATAATTAGATCACATAAAAATTTGTTGTTAAAAAAGTAAAAAATTTACATTTTTAAAATGGACGTACGGACATTTTGGTAATGATTATAGAGCTGCTACGCTTTCTAAATCGTACCTAACTACTACAGAAAGCTGCCTTAATGCATTCACTTGTCTCATAGATAGGGAGTTTTTAGGTTCTCATAGCCATTTTGGTGAAGGGTACTACCAACTCCCCTAAATTTCTCCCCTTTTTCACCTTTTTGAAACTTAAATAAAAAATCGGGGGAGGTATTTAACCCTCCATTACCTCAGGTGCCCCTAGAAGCTTCTAGGGGGCGTAACCTCTAGTATAAAATAAAGCAAGTACAGGTGCTCGTCTGGCGATTGAAGGAATATTAACAAAGTTTACTTTACAAAGATTTTGGTCAATGTTAAAACATGAGTTGCACAAAATTTAATTATCAATCATCATTTATCATTTTCTTTATTTTTAGAATTCTTGTTTATTTTTGGTCTTTATGTCATACAAAGAAGTTATTTTGAGCTTTTTTGTACTCTTTTGGCTATATCATTCATTTTTTAGGGATCTAAAGGGATAAGACAATCACTGTAAATTAATGTACAACTCCAATGATGATACACAATTTTTTCCAACGAATAAGAAACGTAATTATAGGACTTTGGGGACTACTGTAATAAACAGTCCATTGTCCCCCCTCTCTCTCTGTTCATTTTCTCATGTGTCCTAGGAAGGCTTACAACTATTCCAGGGAAGGGTACCATAACCCTCCCAAGAGACATTGCACCTAGAAAAAATTTATTCTACCCCTCTAAATTTCTTTTTAAAACTAAAATTGAATGTTGGAGAGGATCAACTTCCCCCCTCCCCAACTCATTTACCTTTAGATGCCTCTAGGGTCGTAGCCGTTAGTATGTTATAAAACCAGAGGAAAAATAACGTTAAGTCATGATATTTTGATAAAAAAAACATATTATGGTACTTTGATCAAAAATATTTTTTTGAAATTAAAAACGGATATTTACAAAAAAAATTACCAAGAAAAAATATTTTACGTGAATCTTCAGATATATCCTGTGAAGGAAATTTCGGCGGCTCCAATCCCGGTATCAAAGGACTGAACAGCTTATACAAAAAAATAGGCCTAAACCAACCTAAATCTATTTATAGCTTCTCTGAAATGAAGAACCTATTAGTCAGCTATATAGATTTAACGACTTTTGGATTTCTATAAAAACTTACTTTTAAAAAAGACTTCAATTTTCCTTTGCAGCCTCAACATCATGCATAGTAATTGGCCCTAGAGATTGGGTATGTTCGAGCCCAAAAACCTTACCAAATAACAAGAGGTTTGCTAAAATACACAGGTAACAAAAGCTCTTTATAGTGCCTGTAAAAAAATGACACCATACAATTCAAATTACCAATAATAGACCTATACTCAGACAAAATTACCAATAGCAGGCCAGAATACATTTTAATTGACCAATGGAAGGTCAGTATGACGTCATTTTAATAGGCACTATAAGAAGCTGCCAGGTAACATGTTTAGGTTTCTATTTTTATTCTATTTTATTCTTCAGCATTGAATTTGATCTTGCTTTTGTGTTGCTTTTTGAGTAAAAACTGTTAAAGTCAAAATTAAGGCAATGAATTCGGTTTTTTAGCCTTATGAAGTTACATTTTTTGTTCTGTTTTATTTTCTTGGTAAAAATATTTTACGAAAAACATAAATCTATCAATATTCAACATCTCTAAAATATCAAGTCAGGGTTGGGTCCATTAATTGAACAGGCCCAACCGCCAGGCCCTCTAAAGTACGACAAAATTCTGAACCAAAATAATCCTTAATTCAACTGAAAAGTGATGATCAAAAATGCATTATGTCTGAAATTGTTTTATTAATGCGGATATTGAACGTTCTAATCTGTTCTAAGAAATATTGCATCGCAAGTCACAATATTCCATGAAGAACTTGGGATATTGGGATGTCATGTTTTATTGGCTTGGACGTCTGAGACGACAATTATGAATTTAATGGCACCTTCTGCTCTTTATATTATTCTGGGAGAGATTTATTAATTCCCCTAGAGGCTGTTGATGAGGCAACTAGCTAAATTATTACTTCGACTAGTGGCTACGCCCCTAGAGGCCTTTTTTAATTATTATTTTTTTGTTTTAAAGAGAATAGAATAAAGAACTTAGTGTAGTTGCGATTTTTCTTGGAGTGTGGTAGTTGGTTCTCTCCCCAAAATAGTTATGAACCTTCCCAGGACTTACGCGGAGCTACATTGTAAATGAGAACTATCCTGTTACTTTTATATAAGATAGGGTTGGGCCGAATACTTTTTTGGCCGAATACTGGATATCAGGCTGATTTCTAATGCCGGATATTCAGTATCCGGTCAGATATCTGGCCAACGCCGGATATCCGGCAAATTACCCAATATCCGAAATCAGCTGGATATCCGGTATCTGGATAGTTTCAATATCCGGTATCCAGCCGGATATTAAAAATGGCCGGATATCCGACCCAACCCTATTATAAACTTTAAAGTTTTCCATTGTTTTAATACAATAAACAATGAAATCTAAACATCTAAAAATTCCATACTTATTAGTTATTACAAATATTTTATTTATAAAAAAAAATTGATGATAACATCCATAAAATCGAAGCTTAGTATCATAAAATTCCGTGTTTAAAGTTTAAAATAAACATAAAGACTTTCTGATTAAAATTTTAGAAATATTTTACACTTCAGATTATACCATATTGTTGCTTTTATTCATAATGCAAAGTTTTAAACTGATAGAACGAGTCTAACATGTCTAAAATCACGATTGGGGCTTTACATTACAGACAGACCGATGATAATATGTGTAAAAATCTTTGTTTTTATCAAGACTCTTATTTATATTCAATCCGTGGCATTTCATGATATATAACAACGTATTAATATCTAAGCTTCTCAATAACTGGAATTATTTGCTAAAAATATTAGTAGGAGCGCTTTTTTTCAGTAATGGTATTGTATGTTTTTGATGCTTAGAAGGCAGATACATATATTTTGACCAGTGCAGTGGCGTAAACAGCGATTCTTGGGGGGGGGGGGGGTATGAAAAGAACAGAAGTCATCCCTTCCCAATTTAAATTCATGTGGGGCGGGGGCTTGGAGAGTTGTTAATACCTCTCTACACCCCCATACCCACATGCCATTTGTTTTGACACGATAGAATCTTCCAATTAAAACTAAGACGAAAATCAAAACACAGGGTGGGGCACATATCTTTTGTGTCACTCTTGATTCCTGTGACGTCATATAATGAGGAAGATGAGAGGAGAAGTGGGAAAGAAAATCCCTAAAAAAGAGATGGAGAATATGACAAAAGTGGTGCAAAAGTTATGTATTTTGATCTTCGTCAAAACTAAAAATAGTTATTTGATCAACAAACTTTTTCTCATTATGAATATCACAATTTTTGTTTGTCCGATTTTTAAGTTTATCATAAATTTTGCCATCCTTGTTTTTTAAACACTCTGTAAAGAGACAAGAACCCTGTGAGGGAGGGGACATTGGGCTGTTTATTACACTAGTTCTCAAAAATTTGTAATTAGTTTCTTATTCATTTGCTTAAAACTTTGGGGACTTTTATTGAATTTTTATTTGTTGGAACAATAAGTTGAGTGTCCAAACGTTTTAACAGCTAAATGTATTCTACAGTATTCATCTATTGTCCTTTCCCTTTAGATACTTGCAAGAGACAGTAAGTTATAATAGTTTGTCTCTGAGTTTTACCATTCAAAGAAAACTAATTTTAAAAAGTATATTTCTTAACAGGAAAAATAATACTTTTTTTCCCTTCAGGTCTCATAAGAAAGTTATGTTAGAGAAGATGAAAGTTTTGTCCTGTAAATAGGTATAATATCAGGGAGGGAGGGGACATTGGGCTGTTTATTACGCTAGTCCCCAAAGTTTTATAATAACTTTGTCTTATTTGGTGGCTTAACAACTTTGGAGACTTTAATGAATTTTGATTGGTTGATTCATTAAGTTGATTGTTCAAACGTTGCAACGACTAATTTTATTTTTACTGAAGGGGTAATTTTGTGTAACATCATTGTGGATGTACATCAATTTATCGGCCATTGTCTAATTCCTTTAGATCTCAGACCTATAAGTAAAAAGGTATAATATCTTGAATTAATAATAGAGCACCAATACCTCCAATATGAGTAAGTACGTTTTTCCATTCGTTAATTAAAAACTTTGGGTACTTTTAAAAATCTTGTTTGCTTCGCTCAAACAAGAGGTGTTCAAACTTTTCAACCAGTAATTTTCTAAAGTTTCCTCCCTACAGGGGAAGAGTAAAGGGGGTTAAGCCACTCCAACCCCCACTCCCCACCAGGGGCGTTCAAGCTTTTTATTTTGGGGGGGGGTAAAAATTTTTGAAGTGGGGGGTAATTCGTTTTGGGGGGGGGGTTAAATGGCGCGCGAAGCGCGCTGCAAATTTTTTTACCCCCCCCCCAAAATTTTTATCCCGGGGGTAAAATTTGCTTGGGGGGGGTAATTACCCCCCCCTGAAATCTGTTGGCAGGGGTAAATTTAGTTTACCTAAATGGTTGGGGGTGCCTACGGCACCCCCAGGGTAGGGGTAAATTTTAAATGGGGGGGGTCAAATGAAAAAAATAAAATCGTTTGGGGGGGGGGGTAATCGCCCCATTACCCCACCCCTTGGACGTCTATGCTCCCCACCCAAAAAATTTTGACTTCCGTAGGCACCACAAAGTTTTTGGTGATACATTGAGTAACCCTCCCCCAAAAAACCTTTGAAAAACCTCATCTTACCCCCCTCCACCCAAAAGATAATAAGCTTGGACGTCCTTTTGTTGAAGGTTATGTAGATGGCACACTAGCCATAAGTTAGATTTCCAAATGTAAATATAAAGTCTGTAACGTATATGTATGTATAAAGTTCAGTTCATCTCCACAATAAAAAACAGATTTAAAAATGACAGGGAAAGCTTTGTGCAGAATAGGTAAAGCAATTCTAAAAAATCGCTGCAGTAATAAGCAATTTATTTATTTACTAGCGGCTACGCCCCCTAGAGGCCTCTAGGGGCACTTGAGGAGGGAAGAGTCGAATTTGATAACCCAATTTCTTATTTTAGATTTTAAATCCCCCCATCATTTTTAATTTTAGTTAAAAAAATAATTTTTTTTTTTTGGGGGGGGGGGTATTTTTCATTTTTGGGGGGGTTGGGGGTTAAACCACAGGGATCTTAAGGGATAAGACAATGGTCGATAGATTGATGAACATTCCCAATAATAATACACAAAATTCACCCTTCTGAAGATCACATTTAGTGGTTAAATCGTCTGGACACTCAACTAAATGAAGATTAAATAAAAGTTCCCAAAGTTGTTAAACCAACTTAAAAACTTTGTGGACTAGTGTAATAAACAGCCCAATGTCCCATCCATCCCTGAACAAAGCAACTCAACTTTCTTTAAGTTATTACAAATGCGGTTGCATATTCATTTTCTTACAAATGCGGTTGCATATTTATTATCTTACAAATGCGGTTGCATATTCATTTATAAAAAATTTCAAAATTGAAAAAAAATTAAAAATTAAAAAAATATTCAAAATTGAAAGATAAATTCAAAATTAAAAAAAAAATTTATTTTTAAATTCAAAATTTAAAAAAAAATAAAAATTTGGACTCTTGCGTTTGTCCACTCCGACGTTTGTCCCAAAAATCCTGCGTTTGTCCACTCCGACGTTTGTCCTAGTCCTGCGTTTCTCCCACTCCGACGTTTGGGACTCCTGCGTTTGTCCACTCCGACGTTTGGGACTCCTGCGTTTGTCCACTCCGATGTTTTTCCACTCCTACGTTTGGGACTCCTACGTTTGTCGTGGAACCGTTATTACGACCTGGTTGAAACGAATTATAGAGGATCTAAATCTTGACAGAAACATATATTCTCCAGAGCTTACAACTAATAAAGAGAAATATTTTCTTTGTGTTGCTCTTCAGGGATTCAGGGATGAGACAATCGATGTTAGATTAATCTTATCATTAAAGTCTATTCTTGAGAGGTCTTTCTTTGCTAGCTTGTAAATTTTGTAATTAGAAAGTAGCATTTTAAACAGAGAGAGAGGGGGGTCAATTGGCTGTTAATTACACTAGTCCCCAAAGTTTTATAACAACGTTTTCTTATTGGCTTGCTCATCAACTTTGAGAACTCTTAATTGGTTCATTCATTAGTTGAGTGTTCAAACGTTTCAACCACTATTTTTAATATACAGAAGGGATAATTTTGTGTATCATCACTGGGGATGTACAACAATTTATCGGCCATTGTCTTATCCCTTTATATCCCTGGTTAGTTTTCCAATGGATTCAATTTCCGAAAGGTTTTGTAAAATAAATGGTTTTACTTGGTTAGATTTGTATACACGTACATGTTTACACTTTCATGGAATACAGGGATAGGACATTAAATGTTTTGTAAATATTTCAGGGATCTAAAGGGATAAGACAATGGCCGACAAATTGATGTACATTCCCAATAATACACATTAATATTGCATCTTCTGTAAATTACAATTATCGGTTAAAACGTTTGGACACCAAATCTAATTAATTAACCAATCCCCAATGTTGTTAAGCCAACGAATAAGAAAACGATATAATAAAATCTTTGGGGACAAGTGTAATAATGAACCCATTGTCCCCTCTCTCTCTTTGGAATCTTTCCTTTTCTTTGTAAGTCTTAAGTTATATTGTTAAAGAAAAAAGGGTTGATGGGTTTATAATAATGGTACATATTTTTGTCTTGCATAGAATTATATAAATCATCCACGAAAAAAAAGACCCTAGTCTTTTAAGTTTAAGACATGTGGCTTGACATGACCCTATTAAACATGCACTACATTCGCTAGCACAATAAACTGGAAATGGCTTTCAAAACAGCAACTATCAAAATGCTGTTTAAATTTTATATTTGTTTTATTAAATTTTATATTTATTTGACTATTGCTTTATGTACATTGCACTGATATAGACATACATACCCTATATATGTATCGAATATATGCGTGCGATAAAAAAAAATGTTTGACAAAAAATAAAGAAATCCAAAGAAAAAAATGTTATGTAATTTTTGGATGGCTGCAAAGTTAAAGGCTTTGTTCCAGTCATGAGCCTTCGCTAGGGATTTCTAGAGGGGTGTAAACACCCTCTAAATTAAGAAATTTGGGTGACCCTTCCCCCTTTTCACCACTACAATGCCTCACGCCCCCTTGTGTATCCCTATGTACGCCACTTGTTATTAACTAGCTAGCTATGAAGTTAAAGTTTACCTGAACAGAGTTAGATGATACAGCTGGAATTGGGGCAGGGTCTGGCCTAAAAAGATAATGGATTTATTATTACTTGAACCTTACAACAGATAATTATGTACCCTAATTTAGTGAAACTTGTAGCTGGCTAAAATAACGATCCCCCATCCAACCCTTTTACCGATTTCCCTCGTCTCCTACTAGATGAATGAACTAACCATGTCCATGTTAGCAACCTAATCTGATGACAATTTTTCCATTGTCATAAGAACCACGTATATTCTTTATCTATTCAAAAGTTGAACCAAATTGGATTAAAATAAATGTACTACACTAGAGGTGGATTCTTTAAAAAAATTACCCCACTAATCGCTTAGTGGGGCAAATTTGTTTTCGTGAAAAATCCATCAAAATCACATTAAAAATCTACAAAAATTAAACAAAATCATAGAAGGGTTATGAACATACATAAGATTTTATTTGATTTTTGTAGATTTTTTATGTGATTTGGAGGATTTTTCAAGAAAACAATTTTGCCCCACTAATCGCAATTTTTTTTAAAGAATCCACCTTAGATTGTTCAATCACACAAAAGCTTTTTGTTAAATAGGAATATCCTCTATAGAGAAATGACCTATGAAATGATCCCCTTCCCTTTTCACTCTTAGATATTAAATACCTACTGTCTTTAAAGAATGGGGCCAGGGTCTGCTATTCTGCCAATTAATTACATTTGAAATTGACGAAGATTTAATATTTTGTTGGAGAAGAGTCGGAGTAAAACTGTTTTTTTTTGGAGTATCTGAAAGGGAAGTGGGTAAAAAGGGGGGGGGGGAGGGAACAGGGTTGAGGGGAAATTTTTACTTAGAATTGTTTGTCTGAATCACATTCCCTTTTCCCTGAATGGGGCAATAATTACTATTTTGAGTGAGGCATTACTCAAAGAGGTCAGAGGGGGGGGGGGGGGTACCCCAACAGAAATTACTTTTTTTTAAATAACACAAGTATCTAAATAAGAGGCCTGGGGAGTAGCTGGAAAAAGTGTCTAAATAAATCAGCCCCTTGTGATAAAAATGATTGATTATCCATCTTCTTTTTTAGTTTTTTTCCCCCAATTCTCCTCTCATCTCCCTCAATTTTATGAGCCACATGGCTGATTTTTGAGACACTTTGTCCAGCTACTGTGTGGAGAGTTTTCACACACCAAATAGCCTATTTCAAACTTTCATAAAATTTGTACAACGATCGATCCAATTGTTTTTGAGATCTAAGTGGACATACTTTAAAATAGATAGATAGACACCCTGTTACTTTATTATGATAAAATGACTAAATCTAATATAAATGAATTTTAATATTTTGTTAGGTAAAATCTTAAAAACTCAGAAAACGTTATGAAAAAAATAACCTAACCTTTCTCATTAAAATTTAAATTCAACAACATTAGAAAAAAAATTTGGTTGAGACATTTGTTTTATATTTAATCCAAAATTCGTGTAATTTGACAATTAAATAAATTTTTAATTTACCTAATTATTTTACTTTTTATAATGTTTAAAATTTGTTTTTTTTTGTCAGAATGGCAGCTACTCTATAAATAGGGCAGTCAGAAGATCATTATGTTATCTATACGTCACTTTCTTATTAATTGATGGATATACCTATCAATCTATTCTTATCATATTATCATATAATCAGAAAAATACTTAGATCATGGAGCTAAAATGAAGTAGCAGGTTTCGTCGTATTTTGAAAGGTTATTTTAGGTTACAATAGGTAAATATCAATGATTGCCCCGAAGGATTAGAAAATTATCACCGCAAGAGCTTGTAATAGGAGAAAAGTTATTGTAAAAGTACGACAAAACCTGCTACTTCGTTTTCTTTTCATGATCCCAAAACTTTTGTATATTTGAGTCTGATATTTCATTTCCAAAAGCTGAAGTTTAAATGCTTTGTTAAAGTACTAATTTACTAAATATTTATTTTATCGTTACCTGGATGGTTGTATTAAACAAATTCAATGGACACTGTGTATAAGAACTAAATTCAAAATCAATTAAACCATGGCCTTCTACCTTTTGTGCAAAAGAATATTGGAAAATTAGGAACTAGAGTTAGTTTTACCGAAGCTCTGGAAAGTGTCATTTGTGATGTCATAAAATACGTCTAATAAGGAGGGATGAAAGGAGAAGTGGGAAAGAAAACCCCTGAAAAAGAGATGGATAATAGACGTATTTTATGACGTTACACCTGACACTTTCCAGTGCTTTAGTTTTACCTTGTAATTGAGGTTATAACCGGCCTTGAAAAGGTGGCTGGAGGTGGGGCTGGTGCAGGGGCTGAGGAGAAGGAAGGGGCAGGACGTGCTGGCCCAGAAGAGAAGGTAGGGGCAGGACGGGAAGGAGCAGAGGAGAAGGAAGGTGCAGGACGGGAAGGGGCAGGTCGGGAGGGAAACACATTGCGCAAAGGATTAAATCTATTCACCATGGACACGAAATTGTTGAATCCTAGATTGGAGGATTTTTTAGTTAGGATATTTAGGAAGCTTTTGATAGTGCCTATAAAAAATGACGCAATACTGGCCTACCATTGGTCAATTATAATATATACTGGCAGGCCATTGGTATTTTAGTTTGTGTATTGGCCTATCATTGGTCATTTGTATTGTAAATAGTCTTTTTTATAGGCACTACAAAGAATTTTTTAAAGGAATTAACAGTAATCATTTAAATAACATGTCTTTATTTTATATCTCATATGATGATTTTTTTGAATAAATCGATGAAACACTGTGTATTGGATTAGATATAACATGTTTAAATAAACTGTGTAAAATAGGATGGAATAAGAGGAGATAGAATATAAGAATGACCTAAGTTAATTATTTAAAAGTATTTAAAAATTACTATAGGGTTTTAACAGAAAGATATTATAAATGTTTAATTCATTATTTGAAGATTTTATAAATGAAAATTTTTGGTGTTTCTCTTATCCTACAGCCCTCTCCAAAGTAAGATAATGATTCTAAATTTCAAAGTTATTAAAACTAAATACTACTACAAAAGGCTTTAATAGTTATTTCTCGTATCGTATTATAAACAGCTTTCCGCGGATATAGAATGTACAATTATAAGATTAAAAATAGTTTTTTTAGCCCCGAGGTGCCGGAGGCACCGGCTAAAAAACTGGTTTTAATATTATGATTGTACATTTCTATATTCGTAGAAAACTGGATATAATACGATGCTAGACATAGTTTTTTCGTATGGATGAGAACCGGTTCCTATCCACCGGATTCGAATGAATACGAGAAAAATAAATTACAATCTAAAATATTTAATAAATGTATAACATTTTAATTTGTTTAATACATTCTTTTACAGATATTACAACTTTTTTAGATGCTGTTGAAAAAAAAAATTCAATATACGATTGGTTAATAATTGGCGATTTTAATGCTTTAGCTTGTGGTTGAGGCTGAAACTTCTTTGTGGAAATTTAAAAGTACTTTTAAATGTGGTAGATAAAGATTTTAACAATTTCTTTTAATTTAAAATTATAGTGCGCAATACATAAAACAAGAAAAGGATTTATAAAATACTAGATATTTAATATTTCATAACTCAAATACTATTATTGAATTTTTATTTAAGGGCAGTTTTGTAAAATTTGGAAAGATCAGCCAATTATCAAAGTAGGCTCAGAACAGTTTTTTTTTGTAATGCCTAAAAAATAATTCAATTCATAAATTAAAGTGACTATGACGTCTAAGAGTTAAGAGTTAATAGTTTAAAAAGTTAAGAGATGGAGGGAGAGAGAGAGAGAGCGAGAGAGAGAGAGAGAGAGAGAGAGAGAGAGAGAGAGAGAGAGAGAGAGAGAGAGAGAGAGAGAGAGAGAGAGAAAGAGAGAGAGAGAGAGGAAGATAAAAAGAGAGAGATATATATATACATTCACTTACAGAGGAGCTTTGTTATTAAAAAAATCAATTACAAAATTAAGTACATTGGACAAAATATAGTTTCTTATTTAAACAAAGGTCTTTTTATTGGACTACTTATGTCGTATTTTCTTTAATTAAAGTCTGTAAGTTTGTCCGTCTGTACATCAAGTTTAAATTTTGGAAGATGATTCCTGTTACAGTTAGGTACGATCTAGAAAGCTTGCAACTCAATAGTTACCAGAATAAAAAAATTTTAATTATTTCTTAAATACTTTGATATGACTCGAGGAAAAATGTGCGGCTATCTAAGTTTTTAGGTTTCGCTTTTATGGATGAAATTGTCATCTAGGTTTTTAATTTGATTTACAATTGTTCAAAGGTTGTTATAATCTAAAGTTTATGGCTGTAATAAATATTTTTATAGCTTTCACCCAACAAGGATGACAACATCCATAAAAGCGAAGCACTGAAACAGTATAGGACAAACGGACATTAACACTTGTATAGTGTTAGAACTGAATAATCATGATATAAATTTATAAGAGTCAAAGCAAAATTGTAAGTAAATTTGTTGAAAACTGCTTGATACAGGATAATTTTTATGGACATACTTACATTTTTAGGACTTGATTATAGAGTTGCTTCGCTTATTACATTATACTTTGTTGTCCTAGGAATAAATATACAAAAAATCAGATCAATCCGATGATTAGATTACATAAAAATTTGTTGTTAAGAAAGTAAAAAAATCAATATGTTTAAAATGGACGTACGGACATTTTGGTAATGATTATAGAGTTGCTACGCTTTCTAAATCGTACCTAACTACTAAAGGAATCACCATGCAAAATTTTAAATCGATAGGACAATTCTAACATGCCTAAATTAACGGAAAAAGCTATCCGTTACGGACGGACGGACGTACGGAAGGACCTACCCTAATTATAGAAAAGCTTCGATTTTAAAAATTGAAATACCAATAATACAACTATGATATTTCTAACTATAATATTAATTTATGCATATACTGTTATAACACAGGGATAAGGTAATGGCCGATAATTATATGTACATCCTCAATGATCATATACAAAAGTTCTCCTTCTGTAGATTACAATTAGTGGTTCAAATGTTTGGACACCCAACTTAATTATCCAACCAATCAAAATTCATTAAAAGTCCCCAAAGTTGTTAAGGCAACGAATAAGAAAACGTTATTATTATCTAAATTTGGGGACTTGTGTAATAAACAGCCCATTGTTCCCTTTCTCTCTGACTGTTAGCAAAGCTAAAGCATAACTGCCTCCGTCTGCTCGTACGTCTGAGATTAGAGTAAAACACTAAAGGGAGAGAGGGTTAAATAACTGTATCTCCCCATCGCAACCACCTTGTCCATCCTTTCTATTGGGTCATTGAAAATCAACCAATGGTGTCGCTTATATTAACACAGCTAAGTAGCAGAAAATAATTTAGAATCAGACGAAAGAGGTCTTTGAAAATGAAAGGGGGGTAGTTGTATGTATATACATCTAAACTATAGATCTGTTCGTCTGAGAACAAAAAGGGCTGGAATAGACCTTTGAACAAGTTTATCACCATACAATGGTTGTAGAGTAGCTACGCTAATATAAAACTTGTCTCAGACAGACAAACAGACATTCAAGTAATTAAAAGGTCTCTGTTACATCAATGGATATAGAATATACTTGGATGATATGACAGGGTAAAAATTTAGGTTGCATCACTTATTGGTCAGTTTGTTCATACATCAGGGGAGAGGGGATGTGGTAAAGGAAGGAGGGAAGATTACCCATCTTTATTTTGGCCAGCTATGAGTTTCACTTTAGTTTACATGATAATCTGGTGTAAGATCCAAGTAAAATTAAATCCATTGTTAAATTTTGGTTACACACAAAAAAAGAGATAAATAATATTGGAATCATGCTTTTCGCGAATATTAAAATAAATAATCATAAGATTAAAATCAGTTTTTTAGTCCTGAGTGGCCGAAGGCCCTGTTAACAAATCTGGTATAAATTTTTGTTTTATTTTGATATTAGTGGAAAATTCTCTCTAATACGTTGCTATACATGATTTTTCAGTTTTGACGAAAACCGGTTCTAATCCACTGGATATCATTCGGTTTTGAAGCGATACTTAAAATCATATTCCTTGTTATATTTTGGTTTCACACACAAAAAAAGAACAAATTTTGGAAGCCTAGAAAACAATACACGATTTAAACAGTAATTATGTTTAATCATTGGTTTCAAAGGACAACCAGAAACTTTAATTTAATAATAATTTAATTTGACTGAAATGAAATCTTTGAAGTTTCGAACAGATAGTTGTTTCTATTCTAGGGAAGCTTAGCATAGGTCCTATAATTGTTTTTAAGGTTTTGACATTAAAGTATTGGGAGGGGTTCAGGCTATTTTACTGCTCTTGGGCCTCTGTCGCAAGTTATTATCATTTTAGCAACATTTTAAGTAGATTAAAAAAATTTAAACAAAAGTAAATCGAGGAGTATCTTACTAACTATGCGTCACCTCTGCGCGCAGCTTATCAGGGATCTATAGGGATAATACAATGACCGATAAATTGATATACATCCCCAATGATGCTACACTAAATTACCCCTTCTGTAGATTACAATTAATGGTTGAAAAATTTGGACACTCAGCTTAAAATTTAATATAAGCAACCAAAGTTGAACCCAACGAATAAGAAAACGTTATTATAGAACTTTTGTTACTGGGGCTTATAACTTAAAGTTAGAAAGCGTTCATGCGAAACCTTAATTGTCTTATTAAATGATTTTGGAATGCGAAGCTTTTCGTTAATTCTGTCAGTGCTTAATTATGTCCGTTAGTCATTACATTACAATTCCATAACGTCAGGTATAATAAGGTTCATTGAATTTAAAGATTTCCTTTAAATAAAGTAGTAAGGTTTTTTTGGTTTTAAGCTAAAGATCTCGGAACCGTATGAATGTCTTAGTAAGGTCAAATAGTAAAATTTAAGGGTTTGCTTTGCATTTCATTTTCAACCTGTAACGATTTTGAATCAATAACTTTCAAGAAGATCATTATGAAATCCGCTTGTATGTTGTCATCCTTGTTATATCATTTTTTTCTATGCGTTTTAATTAGGTGTTTAGTTCTCACAAGCATACAGGGCTTAGATAAATATTCTTACTATAGACTAAACTAAATCGTTTTTAAAATAGATGATAACAAAATTTCGAATAACGACGAAATCCATTTCTTTAAAGGCCTTAAGACATTCCATTTTTAGTAGCAAAGGTATTCTATAATTCACTGTGTCCTTGTCCCTTGTCATAATATCCACGTATATTCTACATTTATTTTCATAAGAAGAATATAAAAATTCCTTAATAATTTTAGACTCAAATGTAAGAGGTTCACAAAATCTTGATACTTTATAAAAAAGTACCTAAAACAATAAAAATCTTTTTTAAAGGCCAAAATTAAATTAAAAACTTAATCCACTGAAATAATTCTTATGTTCATCTATTATTATTTATTTCATGTTTATTTCGAGACAAAAAAAGTCGACCAAAACTTGTGGGAGACTTTTACAGTTAAATTTTCTTTAAAACAAAAAATTACAAGTGGTAGCTTTGCAAATATAGTTTATAGAAGATTTTCTTTAATTTGGGTCCGTACGTCATAGTGTATGAGAAATAGTTAGATGTTAAATCTGAGTAGAATATTAAGGATTATCCTATGATATGAAGTAGTAAGGTTTTTTTTTGTCTGTAGCCTAAGATTTCGATAACTACTGAACCGATGGAGTTCTCCATTTTATGGAATCTTTTTATATGCTCCTAAACGGTTTTTAGTCTACTTTCCTACTTTCCTTACTCCTTTATATGCATAGCTCTTAGATGCTAGGAGCGCAACCGCTAGTATATTGCCGTTAAAAACAAATATTTGTAATTAAGTTATGAACTTTAATGAACTTTGTTTTGTTACTCTTAATTGCATATTAAAATATTTAACTATTTTTTTCTAGTCGTTAGCTTAACAACTTTGTGAACTTTAATTGAATTTTATTGGTTGGATCATTGAGTCCAATCGTTTCAACCACTTATTGTAATCTACAGAAGCTTTAATTTTGTGTATCATCATTGGAAATGTACATCAACTTATCGGCATTGTCCTTTCCCTTTCTATCCCTGAGGGAACTAAATTTTTTTTTCTCATTGTACCTTTTTACAGTACTAGCAGCTTCGCCCCTAGCCTCTAGGGGCTTTGCCCCAAGAGGTTTGATCAAAACAATTTTTCGTAATTTAGATTTTAAAAAATAAATCAAAATTTTTTTTTTTTTTTTTGGGGGGGGGGTTGGGGGGGTATTCCACCCCCCAAGAAAATAGTTATAAATTTTCCCGGGACCTATGAGAAGCTACCCTGTAAAGGAGAACCCGATCGGTTCAGCGGTTAGCGAGATCCTTCGCTACAAACAAACAAACATACACACAGACAAACAGACAAACAAACAGA
Organism: Acartia tonsa; assembly: GCF_053477335.1. Taxonomy (NCBI): domain Eukaryota; kingdom Metazoa; phylum Arthropoda; class Copepoda; order Calanoida; family Acartiidae; genus Acartia; species Acartia tonsa. Next base: position 8,935,033 of record NC_137265.1, on the reverse strand, counting down.
CAGACATCGTTATACTTTGTATTATAGATATACAGAAACGCCCCTAGAATCCTCCCCAGTAATTGTTAAAATTTTTCACTGGACCTATAATAAGCTTCACTTTAAAGGAGGATCATATCAGTTCAGCGATTAGCGAGATCCTTCGCTACAGACAAAAGCTTACTACTTTATGATATAGGATATTAGTGTAGAGTTAATTCGCTCTAAATAATGAATTGCACATTTAAATGCACTTAACTTTCAGAGAGATTGAGGGGACAATGGGCTATTAATTATATTAGTCCAAAAAGTTTTACAATCACGTTTTCTTATTCGTTGACTTAACATTAACAACTTTGGGTACTTTGTTTAATGAGTTTGGATGGTTGGTTTATTAAGTTGAGTGTCCAAATGTTTCAGCCACTTATTGTAATTTACAGCAAGGGTAATTTTATGTATCATTATTGTGGATGTACATCAATTTATCGGCTATTGCTTATCCCTGTGGATCCCTGCATTTAAAGACACTTAACTTGACTATAGAAAAACTGAAGGAGTTAGGATTCTTTTGTTTCAATGAATCAATATGGTTAATTAAACAATTTGTCTGCAATTTTTCTTGTTTTGAAGGTTGACCATGCAAAAATAACCCCTCAACTTAAATTTGCATTCTATTATGTAAAGTAGTAAGATTTTTTGTGTCTTTTGCGAAGGATCTCGCTAACCGCTGAATAAATATGGGTCTCCTTAACAGTGAAGCTACTTATAGATCTAGGGAATGTTTTGAACTACTTTTGGGGAAGGGTACCTCATCTAAACCCTCAAAAGAGAAATCGACCCTAGAAAAAAGTAAACCCCCGCAATTCTGTTTCATGTTTTTAAAATTGTAAATAGGTGACTCTATCTTCATCCTCCTTATGTGCCCCTAGAAACCTCTCAGGGGCGAAACCGTTAATTTTCTAGGAAGCGTAAAGAACTGTTAAAAGTTGTATTCATGTCAATATAAGAATCATATTGCCATTATATGTAGTACTAGCGGCTTCGCTAATATGTCTACGTTGCGTTTGACGTTTATGTTTCGTTGAACTCTCTTTGTTAAATCGAGAAATGTAAATTTTTTTATATTTTTTTGTGATTTCTCTTGGGAGGATGGTGGTACCCTCCCCCAAAATAGTTATAAACCTTCCCGGGACCTATGAGAATCTACCTTGTTAAGGAGAACCCGATCGGTTCAGTGGTTAGCGAGATCCTTCGGTACAAACACACAGACACACAAACACACAAACAGACAAACAGTTAGACATCCTGTTACTTTAGTATAAGGATTATTAGGTCGAGCAGCCTTAAATGAAGCTTTGTATAATGCTTATAAAAAATGACATTATACCATTGGTCTATACAATTTTTAAATTATAAAAAAATCCTTAAAGGATAACGCAAAAAAAAGAAATAAAATATAATTAATAATTCAATACAGGATTATTAAAAAAAATATATGTTGTCAATTTGTCAAGTAAAGTAAAAAGTTTCAACATTGTTAAAAATTTGTCCACAAAACTAAGAAAATTGTCAGGCATCTAAAGGGATAAGACAAAAGCCTATAAATTTATATACATCCCCAATGATGATGCACAAATTTATCCCTGTGCAGATTACAATTAGTGGATGAAAATTTCGACACTCAACTTAATTTACAAACCAATCAAAATTTAAAAATGGTCGCCAAAGTTATCAAACTAACGAATAAGAAAACTTTGGGGACTAGTGTAACAAAAAGTCTTATGTCCCTTCCCTGCCTGGAAAAAGTGCATTTTTTTTATTAAATCTATTTTATTATAAGATATGTACTTAGTAAAACAAAAAAGTTATTTATCATGTTGGGTTAATGTTGGTTTTTCCTTAAATGTTATTGAGATTTGGATAAAGATATAAAATTAATATCAAATCAATTCGGTAAAATCTATTTCCTACTTAGTGAACCACTTAAAATATCCCCTTGCTTACTACTAATAAATGTTACTAGCCATTATAGTAAATATTACCCTATAATGGCTTTCTTAACCCAATTCATTGACATGACCTAACCAAACATTGATTCTAAAGATTTTATTTTAAAAAATGTTTCGTGCTCAACAATTTATGTTAACGGAAGCTTTATGTAGTGCGTATAAAAAATGACGCCATACTGGCCGACCAATGGTCAATTAAAATGTATAATTGACCATTGCTAATTTAGTCTATGTACTGGCCCATAATTGGTCATTTGTATTGTATTACGTCATTTTATAGGAACTTGTTAAGAGCTTTGTGTTCATAGTACTTTAAAACTATGCAATACAAAAAAAACTTTATAGTTTTATTATACAGTGTAAACCAAATTACGTTTTACTTTGACGGACGGACATTGCCTAATTTTAGAACAGTCTCAATTCTAAAGTATTCTGCAATTTAACGCTTATTTAACCATCAAATGATTTTTATTGCAGATAATCGCCAATCAATAAAAGTGTTACTTTATCTAAGCTAATCCACCAATTTGTGCTTGATGCAAAAGTTAAGAAACCTTTTTGCATAAAATATTTATTAAATTTATAAACACAAATTTTTTTTTCATTTTTTTATGGATTACAATTGTTTCACTAATAAATTGATTATCAGTTCAAATTAAGATGTTGAAAAATAAGAGTTAAAAAATGTGCATTTTGAATCTTTTAACGATCGTTGGGCTAGGTAAATGTTAATAATTGCCCTGCAGGGTTAAACCCCCCGTAGGGGCTAGAAACGCTTTTGTGAAAATACGAAGAATCTAAATAATTTACCTGAAAAAAATCCTTGGCCCTGGGCTCCACAAAAGAGGAGGGGAAGTAGAATTATTAGGCCTCTTGACAAGCGCATTTTTTATTCTGAAATAATAGATTTGATTTCACGACCTTTGTCAGTAAGTTTATGCTAATACAAAATTAATGACAACTACTGTGTTTTATTGACTATAATTTTGTTAAACTGACAAGATGTATTTAATTGTTTGCATCATGGTTCAAAGACATTAATTTAAAACCTTACCCCCCCCCCCCAAAAAAAAAAAAAAAAAATTTAGGAGGGGTCATTATCTCTTCCCTTCCCAAACAACACAAACACACAAGCAAAAAATGATAGGCCAGTATAGATTTTACCATTGGTCAATTTCAATATTCAATTTATGGCCTATCATTGACCATTTGTATTGTATTACGTTATTTTTTATAAGGCACTATAAGCTGCTTCGTCTCAGCTGTGCCACTTGTAAACAAAATCGTACTTGTTGCAAAGTTATATAGGCCAGGGCATTACCCTTGCAGCTAAAAATATACCAGGAAAATAAATAAATATTCAAATTTTTTTCCATATAACCGTCAAGAAAATAGGATTATTATTCAGGTTGAGTTATCTTTTTTTTGTACAGAAGTGAAGTTTCTTTACTCCTATGTCTGTCCGTCCGATATGATCCTTAGAAATCATTAGTGAAGCTTTATATCATGCCTCTAAAAATGACGTCATATTGGCCTACTATTGGCCAATTAAAATATATACTGCTATTGGTAATTTAGTCTGTGTATTGACCTATTATTGGTCAATTGTATTTTATGACGTCATTTTTATTGGCACTATACAGAGCTTCACTAAATTATGAATGGTTGGTTTATTAAGTTCAGGATTTAAACTTTTCAACCGCTAACTTTAATCTATAGAAGAAGTAATTTTTGTGTTATCAATTAGTCGCTCATTGCCTTATCCCTGGGTATTCATATGTTGTCGATATAACAAGGTATTTACCAAATAAAACTCTTTTATTAACAAAACAGAACTAGACAATATTCTTTCAAGTGGGGCATATGATATACAACCCCCCCCCCCCTCCCCCCCTGTATTTTAATAATAAGGGGGATGGGTCTTTTAAAGTAAACAAAATATAATTAGACAAGGTTAGGTTAAGTTGGAACAGGGTAGACTCAAAGGGAAAGGGCCTCCGCAGGGGTCAGGTATGAAGAAACGAACAAAATATTTAGTTTACCTTTTTAGTAGCGAAGCTACTCTATAATTCACTTTGTCCGTCCGTCAGTCAGTCCGTCAGTCAGTCCGTAACGCTATGGGGGAAATAGGATTTACTCAGCTCCTATAAAAGATAGAATTCTGAATTTTTTTTTGACAACATTCCCATCATTAAGGAGCACAATTGACTATAAAACATCATTGGCGGTCGGACCGATTTTTAGCAGGTTTTAGGCTATTTTTATATTTTTCACATTTTTCTCCATATCTTCAGTGTTTATGGTCCGATTTTCAAAATTTTTTCAGTTACAGACATCAAAATTAAATTTCCCGTCGTTTAAAGAAACAACCATGAAGGCCAGACTGTTATTTTAGCAGGTTTTAGGCTATTTTTATATTTTTCACATTTTCCTCCATATCTTCAGTGTTTATGGTCCGATTTTCAAAATTTAATTCCCGTCTTTTAAAGAAAACAACCATGACGACCAGACTGCCTTTTAGCAGGTTTTATGCTGTTATTCTATATTCTTAACATTTTTCTCCATATCTTCAGTGTTTATAGTCCGATTTTCAAATTTTTTTCAGTTATAGATAACAAAATTAAATTTCCCGTCTTTTAAAGAAAATAACCATGATGGCCAGACTGCCTTTTTGGCAGGTTTTAGGCTATTTTTATATATTTAACACTTTTCTCCATATCTTCAGTGTATATGGTCTGATTTTCTAAATTTTTAAGTTAAGGATTTAAAAATAAATTTTTGGCGTTTTAAGAAACAACCATGGCGGCCAGACTGCCTTTTATCAGGTTTTTGGCTATTTTATATGTTTTACATATTTCCCCATATCTTTGTTTATTTTGATCCAATTTTCAAACTTTTTTGGGATATCAGTATCAAAATGATTTTTCTCATTGTTATGAACATCTTTAACATAATTTACTTTGACCATCGTCATCATACAAAATAAAACAAGGTTTCATGTTTATTTTATCCAATAAATCTATCCTTGATTTTAGTAAAAACCTTTTAAATCAACTTGTACGTATTCCCATCTACGATTTTTTGTGCTTCGCTACTTATGGATGTTGTCATCCTTGTTTTATAACTAAATCAGACTTTGTCGACTTTTTGAGTAATTTGAATTATTTTTTCCCCTTACTTCTTTTAATTACTTTGAAATTAAACCTTGAAGAGATAGGGGGGTTGTATGGTCCACTTGGTGCTTCGCGGTAAAACACCTCAAGACCTTTCCTCTAAATAAACTTTTGGCGAACTTTTTCTTTTATTTCGAGATGTTTTCAATATTTGTATTATTTATTGTGCTATTACATAATACATATTATAATTGTAATCAAGGCTATATAGAGATAGAATAATCTTAAATAATTCATTGATTTTGTTTTGATAAAGAAAACTTCTTTTATACAATCATAACAATACTTAAAATTCAATTTGTCTACAATAGACTTACTTGCAATTTGAGACTTAATAAAATGATCCAGTTTTACAATAATTTCTAATTGTCCTAAAATTCAAAATAATAGTACAATTATTTTTAAAAACATTTAGTAACAAAAAGTTTCCAATAATCATCGTACTGACTCTCTGGCAACAATTACTGAGTTGCTACGCTTTACAGATTATACATTTTTTGTGCTTGCTTTTCACACCAGGCTACAATTGAATCAAGAGAAAAGTAAGTGCCGAGCTCTATGACCTATGTATGGTGAAATTGGACATAAAACCATGATGATTCCAGGTAAAACCAAAATATTTCAGCGGGATCTTTTTGAGAAAATTAGATTTGGAAATTTCAAATTCAATTTTTACCCCCTAGGAGTTGCCGCATAATTTCACCATACATAGGTCCCAGAGCTCGGCACTTACTTTTGTCTTGATTCAATTGCAGCTTGGCGTGTTTTAAATCAATCCAATAAATAATCAGACAGAGCTATGCATTACGAACGAACCTACCCAAAATCTGCAAAAGCTTTGCTTTTAACAATTTTGAAGCTTTTTTATAGTGCCTATAAGAATGACGTCATACTGGCCTACCATTGGTCAATTAAAATGTATACTGGCCTGCCATAGGTAATTTAGTCGGTGTATTGGCCCATAATTTTAATTTGTATTGTATGACGTCACTTTTTACAGGCACTATAAAGAGCTTGACAATTATCTAAACTAAACTCAAGATAATTAATTATAACAGTTATATAATTATTTAGTTGTTAACACAAGCATAGTAGTTTATTTAACTGACGTATAAAAAGCAACCTAGAAAGCTCTAAAATTGCTTCTGTGGTATAATATGTAGAACAAAAAGTGGAATATGAAGGGTGGGGGGGGGGGGGAGGGTGTGTTGTAAATTTCTATAAAAGCGCCTGGTATAATAAAATTTTTCTAAAACTTGTTTCCTATATTTGTGCAGAAATTTACATTTTTTTTCTGCGGGATGGGTTATAATGTCTAGGGACGATTTCTCTTGGGAAGGTAGTTGTACCCTCCCCCAAAAATTTTTAAACAATCCCCGAACAGACAGACAGACATTCTGTTACTTTTAATTATGGAAAAAACATTTGTAAAACTCTAGAAAATTGAATATACTGTACAAAATAGATTAGTCTTCATTCAATACACATAGTTTTAAAATGCTGTTTTAATAAAATTATATAAATCCGAATAACTCATTTATTCATATTTTGTAACATTGCATTACTTGCAACTAAACATTACATTTTATAAAAACCAATAGTACATATCTTACAATTAAGTACTTGGTGACCATAAGTGACGCACTCCAGCGTCAATGGTAACCTTTTCAAGTGTGTTCTTTAATCCTCCCATTTCCACCCCGCCTCCCCCCCCTCATTTTGACCATTTTTTCCTCGAAGTAATTTCAACAGCAGACGTACTCGACGGCGCGACTTTTACGGCAAGCAAGTAGTGGGAGGAGTTAGGGTGGTGGATATTGACGCGGTGACGCGCTCCGAGCTACGCATGGTCGATAACTCTACACGTTTTAAATGGACACTCAATTTCTTTCATTACCTATATTTGAAACATCTTTTATTTAATGAAATCTTCCAATTTTTAACATGTATAAAACGGCCTACTTAATTGCATCAAGATCCATGACAGATCTATATAGGAAATAAACGTCTATAATCAAGCTCGAGTCTTCCAAGCATATAGTGTTAAAAACTTATAGTGCTTCAATAATCCCTATTAAACTCTCACTGACCAGAACGTTAATACCCATTATTCTACTTTTTGCATCATAAATTCAGTTTTTTTAATTCATGTTGCTATTCAAATAACATTAAAGGATTTGATTTCTATTCTTAAAGCAGAAAACTTAAATTTTAAAAATAGTATATCTTAGAAAACTTAGTTTTAAAATGAATTGATTCATGCGACACTCCCGTAAATGTGTTCAGATATTGAACTAAATGTTTTAACCCTTTCAGGACAAAAATTTGAAATGAAAAATATTAGGATTTTAATCTTTAATAAATGATTTTAAAAAAGGAAGCAAAACGTTAAATCGTGTATTTTTAAATTGGGTGAAAATATAAACTAATTACTGAATACTCAGTTAAACAAATATTCTAACGTAAGACATTAAAAAGTCGTAGTAACGAGGCAGAGAGAGGGGAGAGAGAAAGAGAACGGGGGGGGAGAGAGAGATAAGGAGAGAGAGGGGGTAGAGAGAGAAATATAACGAGGGGGGGGGGAAGAGAGAGAGAGAGAGAGAAAGATTAACAAGGGTGACAAAATCCGTAAAGAACTACTAAATACTAAAGAACATTAAGAAATATAGAGTAACTGCACTTAAAAGAGAAAATATTTATATTGCAGCAAAAATTTGAGTAAATATGTCATTTAATACCTTAAATACAAGTTATTTTATTTGGACATACTAACGTCATGGTGATTGGGAAACTATGTAAAGCAATGGTAAAAATTTACTTTGACTTCATTGCAGGACAGTTTCATGAATTTTATTGTCAAGTTTGAATTCAATAGAACAATTCTAATATGCCTAAATTAACAATCAGAACTTTCTTTTAGGGACCTACGGATGGACAGAACAACTGTAGAAATAGATCATCAATATTATACAACCCTTCTACCCCATTTCCTTCCCTCTTACTGGATGAACGAACTGACCAATAAATGAGGTCCACACTGACAAGCTATGTAGGGAATATTTACACAATTTTTCAGGCATTGAATTGAAAAATTGAAGAGAGAAAATCACATTTCCCCCTAATCCTAGCCATCAGACGAACGGACGGACATTTTAAATTATAAATAAGCTTCGCTACTAAATAACAGTGGAATTTGCAAATGTTCCATTATAATCTTGATTAAAAATTTAAGCCATTTAATTTTGATAGCAGCTGAGAAAACAAATATTTTAGCTATTAAAATATGATGTCTCCAAAAGACTAATAGACCATATGAATTTTGAGGAAGAAGGATAGTTTTAATACCAAAATTTCTTTTCCTCAGGGAAGGAGGGAACATTTGACTGTAAATTACACTGTTAACCAAAGTTTAGTAACCACGTTGACTAAAAAAACTTAATCAGTGTTTCATCAGTTATATTATACATACTAGAAGTGTCCAAACTTAAATCAACAGAAGGCTTACCTTTGTTTATCATCATTTGGGATGTAAAATAAATATAGAACATTATCTCCTAGGATCCCTAAGTTTAAAAATCATCAACAATGATGATAATATCCATAAGTAGCAAAGTTCCTAATAGTAAAAGTAAAAACACAAAAGTTAAAAGTTAAAAGAAGAAAACGCGGTATAAGCGACAGACAGACGAACGATGATCAGTGCAGTGGTCATACAAATCTTTACACAAATTAGTCTTTGATATCAGAAAATAAAATTATGTTTATGTGCAGTACTGATTGATCGAAGGATAGGCGGACAGAAGTACATTGGTCTAAAAAAAATTCAACCTTCTATATTAAATAGCAGAAGGGAAAATAAACATTTCCCTTTCAGTAATTTTATTTATTTCGAAGCACTATAGACAGAATAACAGACTAAGTGAGGAATAAAATTATTTAACTTAATATTAATTGACTTTGCTACTAAAATTACAGGTAGATAAGGATGACAACATCCATAACCATAGAAGCTCTTGAATTTAAAAAAATAAAAGGCAAAGCAAATGAAAGCAAAAAGGGTGCACAACAGACAGACATAGTAAGTACACAAAAAAATATCTTCGATAAAAGCTGGGAAATTATTTAAGAGCATTACCAATAGACCGACAGACAATATTATTCTTAGAGTAGACGTGCATTGGTCAGTAAACATAAAATAAGTCTTCTGTCTTAACCCTGAAAGATCGGGCCCTCTACAAATTCTTAACTGATCGGATTTTATACCTTAATAACTGCATCAGACTTCTACCTTTCCAGTAAGGATATTTAATATTCTTAAGAGCATTACAGACCAGCGAACAACGTGAGCTGTAGGCTAGTTTGTATAAATTTAATTGTTTAAATTTACAAATGACTATAAACAAAGGTGTAGTTCTAAAATTTCTATCTCAAATTATCTATCTATCTATCTATCTATCTATCTATCTATCTATCTATCTATCTATCTATCTATCTATCTATCTATCTATCTATCTATCTATCTATCTATCTATCTATCTATCTATCTATCTATCTATCTATCTATCTATCTATCTATCTATCTATCTATCTATCTATCTATCTATCTATCTATCTATCTATCTATCTATCTATCTATCTATCTATCTATCTATCTATCTATCTATCTATCTATCTATCTATCTATCTATCTATCTATCTATCTATCTATCTATCTATCTATCTATCTATCTATCTATCTATCTATCCATGGGACCGCAGGGCAAGGCGGATTTTTCTGTGCATTAATTGACAACCTCTCGACGACGCTTGGTTTTATGTATGTGTATTTATTAACTATGTCCACGGAGTTTGCCCTTTTAGAGCAAAGAAACCAGACTTCACAATTCCAAAGATATAAAATAAAAAAGTTAACCAAAGGAAGTACCTTTATGAACCTTAAAACATTGTAGTTTAAGAAATTTAAAAAATTTAAAAAAATAAAACTAAGTTACCTATGGAAATTAAGTTGAAATTAAGATTTTTATGATTTCTAAAAAAACTTTAGAATAAAAACTCTAGAACTATTTTCATTCTAACTTATTAAGTGGTTTGGATTCAGTATTCTAGTAAATAGGTCAAATTCCGTGGGTTCTTAAATGTGATTGGGAGGGGAACTAGAGAATCATAACGTATTGCTTTCCCTCAGGCGAACAAGAATTTTACCAAAATTTAAAGCCTAGATTTTTAACAGCGTAGCTATTCTATTGATTTATTTTCTCGTATGTTCTGAAGACCAACGTCCGATGATTGGTTGTTTTGCATTGCAGCTGTTCTATAGGTGGGGAAAGTCCGTCTGTATGTATGTCTTTTGCCTGAAGATAAGTATAATTATTATAATTGGGTTGTTAATATCTTATTATGTTAAAAACCAAGTCAACAAAGTTCAATCTAGGATGAATTGAATGATAGATCCAGTTTGTACAATATCCGTTGTAATTGCAAAATTAGAAGATTTTTTGTTGTTCTGCCCTATTCAGTGTTTATTTCATGTCATCTTTGTTAATCATAATTGGGTGAATGGATAGAGGATATACGTGGATATAATGAGAGGGGAAAATTGCTAATATGGACCTTATTTTTTGGTAAATTTGTTCATTCAGTAGAAGAAGATGGGTTAGTGTAAAGGGGGCATATCGTTATTTTATCCAACTGCAAGCATCACTTTATCAGAGTAAATGAAATTCTGGTAAAACATACTAGTAATAATATATCGATTATAGGCTGAAATCATAAATATTTTTAAAAAATGAAATAAAAATAGTTATCTTACCGTATTATAGACAGGTTTCCGCCATTATTGAAATAAAAAAATATAAGATTTGAATCTAGTTTTGTGATTTTTTATTTTGATATTCGTGGAAAACTGTCTGTGATAAGATGCTATACATGGTTTTTAGTATGCATATATTAACGAAAAAAGCTATCTGTTCAGGACGGACGGACTGACGGATAGGCGGACGGACCGACCCTAATTATAGAAAAGCTTCGCTATTAGAAAGATGTATGATGTTTACTTTTTTTAAATCACCTTAATTGAGAATATAAAAAAGAAAAAGAAAACAAAATATCTATTTTAAAATCAATTTATATCATTAATATAAAATTCAATTTAAGTATGTGGTTAACTAATTAATATATTTATTGAAAAGAAAACTAGTATTGACAAATATCTTTGACAGTTAGGATTTTACAATTTAATGAATACATCTGGTTTTTATATGCGCAGGATCACTATAAGCAGGGGCGTCCAAGCTTTTTTTTTGGGGGGGGGGTGAAAATTTTTTAAGGGGGGTAAAAGGGCGCGCGAAGCGCGCCGCAAATTTTTTTTACCCCCCCACAAAATTTTTACCCCGGGGGTAAAATTTGCTTGGGGGGGTAATTAGTAATTACCCCCCCTGAAATCTGTTGGCAGGGGTAAATTTAGTTTACCCCCCCCCCAAAATTTACCCCCGGGGTAAAATTTTTGGGGGGGGTAATTTAAATTTCATTAAATATATAGTAATACAAATGCGCGCAAAATCGTTAGGGGGGGGGGGTTAATCGCCCCATTACCCCCCCCCCCCCCTTGGACGTCTATGACTATAAGTATCATCTTTTCTCACTGACTGACTGACTCATTCCAACAGAAAAATTGTAAATCATATTAGAGTTTACTACAAGGGTAACCTTATAGTCAACGCTATGAGATTAACTAATTTAAATTTAACTCGTTTTTGTATTCTTCGAATTTTTTTCTCTCTCTCTCTCTCTCTGCATCTCTCTCTCTCTCTGTCTTTCTTCCTATCTATCTAATTCTCTGCCTTTCTAAATATAAAAGCATTATGTTACTCATTCTATAATAAGTCATATATACATCTATGACCGTTTTCATCCTTGTTAATTAATAGAAATGTGGTTTTTTATTTGAATACACAAATATTTGAATATCAAACAAAATCCAAATAGGTTTAAATGTGTCCACAATGTGGTAGTAAATAGAAATAGTCCTTACTGACATAGAATAACAGCATTGTATCACTTAGGAAAATATTGTTAGTAGCAAACCTACTCTACAATTCGAAATGTCCGTTTGTCTGAAATTTAAATTTCTAGATAGAAACTTCTTGTCAAAATTCCCATCATCATGGAGCATATCCTATGGTATAAAGTAGTAAGGCTTTTGTTGTCTGTAGCTTAAAATTGCGATAGCTACTGAATCGAATGAGTTCACCAAATCAGGGAAGCTTTTAATTGGTGATGGGTTGGTTTTAGGCTATTTTTTATTTGTATTGTGAATGTTTTTTTTCTATTTTTCTACCCAATTCTTACCCCTTTAAATACAGAGTCCCCAGGTGCTACGGAACAGCTGCTAGTCATAAGATATTATAATTTATAAAAAAAAACTATGACGGCTCTAGGCTGTTTTATGTTAATGGAAGGGTGTATTAGTGACATTAATTAATCCTTAAAATACTTCAATTATTGTTGTAATCATCCTTGTTTTTTTTATTTTCTTTTATTTTTACTTCCAATTCATTTTAATTTTTAATTAATTTAACCGTGTAAAAAAGTGTATTTCTTCAATAAAACATGTTTACTATTCAATAAAAAAAAACATGCGTAAAAAGTAGTATGATCACAATAGTTATTTATCGCATTGTATTATAAACAGTTTTCCACAGATATTAAATCAAAAACTATAAGATTAAAACCAGTTTTGTATTTTAATATTCGTGAAAATTTGTGTTTCGTACGATGCTATACATAATTTTTTAGTACGGCTGAGAATAGGTTCTAATCCAGCGGATATTAATCGGTTTCAAAGCCATGCTGTAAAAGGTTTTATGTAGTTTTTATTGTTTAACTTAAACAAAGTACCATGATATCATTAATAGGATCTCAGATGAATTTAAAATATAGAAAGCGTTTTCTAGTTTCTTTGTTAAAATAAGGACACCAAAATTGATAAAGGCATTTGACCAAACATTTGGAAACATTAACTCAAAACCATATAATTTAATTATAAAAATATTTATTACCATAAGCATCTAAATAAACTCAGTTATAGTTAGTTAAACAGAGCAGCTGTCAATAGGACATTGGGCTATCTATTACACTAGTCTTATTATAAAGTTTTCTTGTTCGTTAGCTTAACAACTTTGGAGAGTTTTATTTAATTTTGATTGGTTTATTCATTAAGTTAACTGCCTGAACGTTTCAACCACAAATTTTCAACTACAAAAGGGGCTATTTTGTGTAACATCATTGAGGATGTAAATGAATTTATTGGCCATTGTGTTATCTTTTAACATCGAACAGAATTATGGAGAAAGCTTAATAAATGTCACCGCAATGCAAATTTAACAGAAACTTGATGGGTAGCATCTAAATAATTTGTCTAATATTTTGCAGTTGCATCTATTTTAAATTGCATTGGCTTTCTTTGTGCATTTTTAAGTGCGAAGCCTGTTTAATAATAGGGTTTGTGTGTCACTTTAAATAGCAACGTCAATAAATGATATTCAAAATTTATTTTAAACTTGTTTTTATTTAAATAATTATTGTTTTTACATTGATTTACCTAAATCTAAAACAGCCTGGGTAAGGTGACCCCCAACAGACAACCAACCTTTGGTTGCACGACCTTTTACGGGACAAGGGTTTTCCCCTATTCTTCATATTAGTGTTACGTGCCTAATATAGCGGCAGTAGGTAGTTTTTTTTACATCTTTAGTCTGATTTGGAGGGGAATAGACTCGAACCTACCATCTTCTCCTAGCCAACACGTAAAAACTTTATAGTTAATTTGTAGGTTCTACTTTGGCGATAATTGTAATAGGACTCGAGGATGAATTGCCTTGTAGGCAAAGATTGTGAAATAATCTGCAGGATTTTCTGTTGTAAATATGTACTTCAAGTCTTAGTCTAAAACTATTTTAGTTTACTATTAAGTTTAGTGTCCAATTTTCAACCATGAATTGTAATCTACAGAAGGGGCAAATTTGTGTTATCATCATTGGGGATATACATCGATTTATCGACCATTGTCTTATCCCTTTAGATCCCTGATTTTAATGGTGGATTAATATAGTTTCGCACAATACACACTTTACTGTTCTTGTTTCCATTCATTCCACAGCATAAATCTCTGTATCTTACCACAGGGAAGGAGAGGACAATGGCTTATTAATTGATGTCCTCAATGATGATACACAAAATTACCCTTTATGTACATTCAAATTTGTTTGAATACTCAACTTAATGAATCAACCAATCAAAATGCGAAAATCCCCAAAATTGCTAAGCCAACGAATTAGAAGTGTTCTTAAAAAAAATTTGGGACTAGTGTAATGAACATTGTCCCCCCCCCCCCCTCTCTCTATTTTATCATACCTCATGGAAGGATAGGACAATGGGCAATACATTAAACTTTCCTCTAAAACTTCCCCCCAAACATGTTCCAAAGACAAGAAGGTTTAGAGGAGATTGAATTTACAAATTTATGGCTGTTTCCCCCAATGCAGATATGGACCACATAAGGAATCATAATAAAAAGTACATTTTTATTGACTATTCTAGGTTAGGTCAAGAAGAGTTCCTCAAGGGTTAAAAGATATTTTTCTAAAAATTTTAAATAAGTAGGGTGAGTTCAGTGGTTAAAAATGGATTTTTTAAATGAAATCACCAATTATACTCCTTTTTGTACACCTACCAGGTACAATACACCAAATGAAAAAAGAATTATTCTATCCTCCATTTTCCATTTCCTGTATCCCTGAATATGTCCCAGAGCCAATTAAAACGTGACTCAAATTTGAAGATGGATTGTTTTTACTCGTGGTTCTTCCAGGGAGTAAGGGGACATTGGGTCTATTTATTTAACTAGTCTCCAAAATTTGTAATAACATTTTCTTGTTCAATGGCTTAACAACTTTGGGGACTTTTATGGAATTTTGATTGGTTGGATCATTAAGTTGAGTGTATCAACCACTAATTTTTCGCTACAGTAGGGGTAATTTTGTGTATTATCATTGGGGATGTACATCAATATATTGTTCATTGTCTTATCACTTTAGATCCCTGGTTTTTACTCGTGGATCCTCTGTTCGAAACTTGATCTTAAATATTCACACAATAGAGTAGTTTGTCTACTAAAATTTCAAATTTTAAAACTTTTTGTTATTACGGTTGAGGTCAATTTTAAAAGTAAAGCTTTTCCATATCAATTCTTCCGTTCGAAATAAACAGCTCTTATTGTTTATTTAGGCATGCTAGAATTGTCCTATCGATTCTAAACTTGGCATGGTGATTCCTCTATTAGTTAGGTACTATTAAGAAAGCGTAGCAACTCAAAATTATTATCAGAATGTCCGTACGTGAATTTTTAATTTTTCTGACATGTTATTATGTTAAAATTGTCCTGTCGTTTTCAAACTTGGAATGTTGATTCCTGTAACAAATAGGTATAATCTTTAAAGCAAAGCAACTCTATAATCAATACAAGAAAGTCACTAAATTCACGTTATAAGCAATATCAACCAATTACGCGCTAACACCAATCAAGTTTTGTCAAATTAGAATTTTATGACTGTTGTAAAACAAGATTTTGTAACGTAGTTGCATGAAATACATTTGAACATGAATTTAGTGAACTGCATATTTTTTCCTGATCAATGATTTAAACTACACATTTAGAGCATATTTTTGAAAGAATTTTAATTTTCTACTACATAGTTCGAAAATATCAAGACATGAAAATCGTATTTTTGTGATATATGCAATTTTTATAGCTGGCCTTTTTTCACAAAAACAGCATGAATACTAATTTAGTGATGTCTAATTTCTTGTTATCTATTGTAATACAACATGATACATATTTGATGATATATTTTTAACTTATGCTTGATAAAATTTTTCTGAAATGCACTTCATGCAACTATCCCATTGGGCCAATTTAGGGTCAGATTTATTTAGTACATATTTTAAACATACGATCAAGTTTTATTTTTAGAGTTTTACAAATATTTTTATGGTTGGTTTATTTACTAAATTGTAAAAACAAAACCCTTTTGGAACCAAAACATTGATTCATTTTTCTTTTAACAATTTACAATGAATTAACAAAAATGCTATTTCTTCAAGATCATTGAGAATTATAGTTTTGTGTTCTCTATCTTCAGGGATATAAAGGGATAAGACAATGGCGAATAAATTATTGCACGTTCCCAATGATTATACACAAAATTATCCCAAATTATTAGTTGAAACGTTTAGACACTCAACTCAATGAACCAACCAATTAAAATTCAATAAAAGTATCTAAAGTTGTTTAAATAAGAAAACATTATTGTACAACTTTGGAGACTAGTGTAATAAATAGCCCAATGTCCTATTCCTGCCTATCTTGCAGTCATTGATCAGCAGAAGAAAATTAGACCCTAAGACCCAGGGAGAGAGGGATAATTTGCTATCAATAAACTAACAACCGTTCATTCCTCCAAAATTTACCATCTACCAAAGCCAAAAAAACAGATCTATAGTATAGATGTATATACAGACAACTAGCTTCCATCCTTTTTCAAAGACCTCTTTCGTCTGCTTCTAAATTATTTTCTGCTACTTGGCTGTGTTAATATGAGCGACGCCATTGGTTGATTTTCAATGACCCAATAGAAAGGTTGCATAAGGCGGTTGCGATGGGGAGATACAGTTATATAACCCTTTCTTCCTCTAGTGTTTTACTCTAATGCCAAAAGTTATTCATAAGACTTAAGATCAGGGCGGGAGTAGACATTGGAATGTTTATTAAACTAGTCCCCAAAGTGTTATAATAACATTTTCTTATTCGTTGGTCTAACAACTTTTGTTACGTATAATTGATTTGATTGGTTGGTACAAGCGTTTTAACCACCAATTTTAATATGTAAGAAGTGGTAAATTTGTGTATCATCATTGAGGATCATCCCTAAATTCGTGATTAAACCAAAATAAAGATTTATATTGCTTAAAACAAGGGCAATTACCGTTACAATTCTCTGCTCCTCAAAAACCACAAAAAAAAATAATTAAGTTTGTCAACACAAAAAATAAAAATTTATCACATTATTAAAGTCTTTTAGAACTCAAAAGATTCGATTTTAAATGTTTCATAATATACATAGACTAGCGGATGCACCCCTACATTTAGGGGTCTCTATATTCATTATTCAAAGAGTAAAAGAAGGTGGCAAAATAGCCTAAAACCAGATCAATGCTTTAGTCTACCAAATAAAACTTTTATTTCATTAGTTTTTGAAATCTTAGGATTTTATTACCTTAAATAACAGGATACAGACAAAATATCTTATCATTTGTAAGCTCAGTATTTTTTTATTTCTACTTTTCTTTCTATACTAATATTTTTTGTGTGTTAACTATTCCATATCTGCTTTCTAACTAATTTTTAACGTTCATTTGCTAAAGTGATACATGAAAATTTGCGTATTTTTGGGAACACCTCCTTAAAATTTTGAAAGCTGGACACAAGTGAGTGTTGCTGTAATACGGTGGGAATAATCAGGGACAAGGGTATAGGTATTATAAACAAAAATAATCAACTGTAAATACAAATAGAATTTTTCATTTTAATTGAATTTTTGCAATCATTTTAGAAATAAAGAGGGAAAAAGACAAAGAGATAGATAGATAGATAGATAGATATATATATATATATACTAGCGGCTTCGCCCCTAGCCTCTAGGGGCTTCGCCCTATATAGTTATGGGAAGTCAACCCTTCTTAATAGAAATATTCAAAAAAATTATTCTTTGTTTAATTACTCTGTGGTAAAATTAAACCCATGTTGTGCGCTTTATGCACAAAAATTTTGATTTGTACAAATTTAACCCAATTTGTTGTTCGCATACACAAAAATTTAAATTTAAAAAAAAATATTTTTATTTTTTTTCGGGGGGGGGGGGATTCATGGGGGCTTCGCCCCATGTTGCAGTGGGGTTCCCCCACCCTAATTACTGGAGCCCAATTTGATCAGCAGTTACTGAGATTTTACAAAAAATGTAAAAAAAAAAATTTTGGGGGGTTGGGTTTTTTATTTTTGGGGGGGGTTGGTGGTGTCCCACCCCCCAAGAAAATAGCCTAAAACCACCACAGGACCAGTAGGTATATTCCCTGAAGAGTAGAATCCGATCGGTTCAGTGGTTACCGAGATCTTAAGGGACAGACAGACAGACGGACAGACAGACGGACAGACGGACAGACGGACAGACATCAAGCTACTTTGTATTATAGATATATATATATATATATATACTTAAAAGTAAAACAACATTTTATCTTAAATTTTTATTTTCTTTTACTCAGAGTTTCATGCTTCTGCAATCATCAGAAAGAGACTATTTTTTTCATTAAAAATAAATACGTGGATTTTTTACAAATGTTTTAGAGGATTTAAAAAAAAAAATTGTATTACAATATATAAAAAAGAACTATATTAAACAGCTACAGTCTGGCCAAAAGATGATTTCTTCTATGAATACATTTAGAGAAAATTTCATGCCGCTTGTTGATAGATGAGTTTTTGTCAGAATTGAGAATTGAAACTTTCTCCATTAAGCAAAGCTGACACTTGTTAGATCCAGGATCAAAAGTAGGTTAGTATAGAGAGAGAGAGAGAGAGAGAGAGAGAGAGAGAGAGAGAGAGAGAGAGAGATAGAACGAGTGAGAGAGAGAGAGAGAGAGAGAGATAGAACGAGTGAGAGAGAGAGAGAGAGAGAGATAGAACGAGTGAGAGAGAGAAAGAGATAAAAAGAGAGAGAGAGAGAGAGAGATAAAAAGAGAAAGAGAGAGAGAAGGATAAAGAGAGAGAGAGAGAGAGAGAGAGAGAGAGAAGGATAAAGAGAGAGAGAGAGAGAGATAGAAACACAGAGAGAGAGAGAGTGAGAGAGAGATAAAAAGAGAGAGAGAGAGAGAGAAGGAGAGAAAGAGAAGGATAAAGAGAAAGAGAGAGAGAGAGAGAGGGAGAGGGAGAAGGATAGAGAGAGAGACAGAGATATATCTTCTTAAAATATTTCTCAAATTTAACTGCAAAGTGCCCTCAATGAAAGGAAATCAAGTTTAGGTCTATTGTCCTATCCCTGATATCCCAGGTTCTAGTCCTAAAAGTTTTATAGTAACGTTTTCTTATTCGTTGCCTTAGCTACTTTAGGGACTTTAGTAAATTTCGATTT
The DNA here is from genome assembly GCF_053477335.1 of Acartia tonsa. Classification (NCBI taxonomy): domain Eukaryota; kingdom Metazoa; phylum Arthropoda; class Copepoda; order Calanoida; family Acartiidae; genus Acartia; species Acartia tonsa. The sequence continues at coordinate 8,915,629 of NC_137265.1, read as the reverse complement.
GTCGGTTTATCAAGTTGAGTGTTTAAACGTTTCAACCACTAATTTAAATCTAATGAAGGGGTAATTTTATGTATAATAATAGGGGATGTGTATAATTTTATCGGCCACTGTCCTATCCCTTGTAATATTTGACTAGTAAGTGTGTAGATAGATCTAAATGACCTAAACTATATCTTGATAAGCAAGAAGATCTTACGGATCCAAGGATGGGACATTGGAAAATAATTCCCCCCCCCCCCCCCCCCCAACACCTAAAACAAAGTATATACTGCTACTCATTTTTAGTAAGGCTTTTATTCGGGGGGGGGGGGGGGGGTAAAGAGGAATTTTTTGTAAAATGAAATGGCGTTTTCCCCACCTTCCCTGGACAAAATTAACAAAGATTTTAAGATAAACATAGAACCATTATCTTAATTTAGCCAAATACTGCTTTGTGGAAGTTTCATTGCCAAAATTTTATTTTTAAAAATATTTCGACAAAGCCCAAATTGTGTCAAAAATATTGATCTATGTGACGTCATAAAAATGACGCATTATCTATCTCTTTTTTAGGGGTTTTCTTTCCCACTTCTCCTCTCCCTCATTTTTATGACGTTTTATGAGGGGTATAGGAGGGTGTCAAAACCTCCCTTAGGATTTAAATTAAGATGGTCGGCCCTTACTTTTTTTTATTCCCCCAAGGTTGACACGCCCCTGCGAAACTCCTTTGCCCGCCACTGATTAAATTACAATTGAAATTGTTGCTAAAAATAGAAAATAGAATGAAAATAATTTATTCTTTAGTTTTCAAGGAATGATGATGTTAAGTCCTAGCGTGAATATATGATAGGAGCAAAACCGTTGCCAGTATCTTATATTATCACTAGCGGTTACTCCCCTAGAGGCCTCTAGTGGCACTTTGAATGTTTTTTGTTTGTTCAAGTCTCTACAATACCTATCTATATTGCGCTCAAGTCTCTACGATACCTATCTATGTTGCATATAAGTAAATTAATATTTACTTTTTTGTGATTTCTCTTGGGAGGGTGGTGGTACCCTCCCCCAAAGTTGTTTTAAACCTTTCCGAAGCTACCCTGTTAAGGAGAACCAGATTGGTTCAGCGGTTAGCGAGATCTTTCGGTACAGACAGACACACATCCTGTTACTTTATTATAAGGACAAATCCTCAAATAAATACCAGATTATTGTTTTAGGGTATAATTTAAATTCTAGGCAATCTCCACAACTTAAAAATTTTTAAACACAAAAGAAAAGTCAACTTTTTAAATGATGTAAAAATCTCCTTTGGCAGTTACAATTTGAAAAGCGTAGCAATTCTATAATCATTGCCAGAAAGTTCCTTGTTAGCATTTTGATATTTAAAGACTTTTTGACATATTACATATTAAAGCACCGTTAATTTATGTGAATAATGTTTTTGCTGTGTATTTTATGGATGTTACATTCTTGTTTCAGTAAAATCAATTAAAAGAATAGCAAATAATATACAAACATGGATGACAACATCAATAAAAGTGAACAGAGTAGTTGTAGAGTGTCAGAACCAAAGCAGAATATATATTTAAGAGTCTAAGCAAATTTATTAATAGATTAAAATACTGGATTCTGGGCATACTTACATTTTTATAACTTCCTTGTAGAGATTCTTTCCTTATATATTATTATTGTGCCTTGTTGTCATAGGAATTACTATTTTAAAAATATGAAGAAAATAAGTATATTTTAAATAAAAGTAAGGCTTAATAAATTAAAGAATTGCTAAATCGTTCCTGCTAATTACAGGGAACATTGTGCAAAGTTTGTAATCAATAGAACAATTCCAACATGCCTAAATTAATCATGAGAGCTATCCAATACGGACGGAAAGAGTCTAATTATGGAAAAGCGTCGCTTTTAACCAGAGAAATAGAGTAGCAATGGGTTTTTTATTACACTAGTCCCCAAAGTTTTATAATAGAGTTTTCTTATTCGTTGGCTTAACAACTTTGGGAACTTCAGTAAAATTTTGATTGGTTGGTTATTTAAGTTGAGTGTCGAACGTTTCAACTACCAATTTTAATCTACAGAATGGGTAATTTTGTGTATCATCATTGGGGATGTACATCAATTTATCGGCCATTGTCTTATTCCTTTATATCCCTGGCTTTTAACAATGATAAGTGTGAAAAAAAAGAGAAATAAATCTTGTGATGACACACAAAAATTACCTAAGTGATAAAATTATGATTTATTATGTAATTCTAATTTTTGTAATCGTTAAGCGTAGTTACTCTATATTTAGTTTTTTTTCTGCTAATTTTAAATCAGTGGTGTGAACCAGGTATAAGGTATAACCAACAAGCGAAATAAACCAAAATAATATTTGGGGGGCAAATGGGGAGGTCGTAAATTTTACGATGTGTTGCCCCCCAACGACAGCTGAAAAACTTGTATAGGTTTCGTGAGATTTTCCCGAATTAATTTCGTTATTGCTACAAGCTGGGTGTGAACAGTGATTCATCAGAGGATGAAAAATGGGGAAGGCCGTTTATTTTTACCTCTAACTTTAACACAATTAAAACTTTAAGGTTGATTTACTCCTACCCTCCTTGGGATGAAGCTGTAAAATAGATGTAAATAGTCACTTTTAAGCAAAATATCTTCGAAACCGATGGTCTAATTAGGAAATGGTTTAAGGTAAGCTTTATTAATTTCATGGGCAGATTTTTAGGATATTTGCCATCTTGTCCTTCTTAAGTAAAGACCCTTGAGGCTAGGGGCAAAGCCAGGGATGAAAAGGGATAAGAAATTGATGTAAATCCCCAATGCTAATTTACAAAATATTCCTTTCTGCATATTACAATTAGTGGTTGAAACATATAGACACTCAACTCAATGAACCAACCAATAAAAATTCAATAAACACCACAAAGTTATTAAGAGTAAGACAACGAATAAGAAAGCGTTATCATAAAACTTTGGGGACTAGTGTACTTAACATACTATTACTAATATCCCCCCCTTCTCTGGGAAAAGCACCATAAAGATATTGCCTAATCTTTCCTACAAACATTTTCTCTTTAAAACATTATTTAGTTTATAAATTAAGGGTGATTTATTATTCTGATTTTTTTTGATTTTTTCTTTGATTCAGTTATTTTTGTGCGTGTCCACTTTGACCGCTAGAGCTATCTTTCAAATTCTTCACAAACCCTCCCAATTTTTTACCGCCTAAGCTCCCACATATCCATCACGTACCTGACCGACTGAGTGAGTCAGCGCGCTAGACGCATTTGACCGCCCGAGCAAGCGCACTGAGCACTAATTGACCGCCCTAGCACGAATCTGTATATGACCACCCATTTAAATCAATTTGGGTATATAAGGCAAAAAACATCGGTAATAAATCAGTTAGCTCGCATTGTTCTTTATAATCTTGTTCAGAATATATATGTTGGAAGAAATTCCATTAAGGTTATTTGGAAGTGATATATTTTGATTATTTTATATCACAGTCGAATGACCCTTATGGATAGATTTATACATCCGTTGAATTGTTGTTCCTGTACTATTTATGGATGATAGTCTACTTGAATGCTTTTTATCAAAGGACATAATTCAGTAATTGGTTTTAATTTTAATCACTGGTTAATGTTCTTTGATAAACGGCAAATTGTGTCAACGTTTAGCACCTAACAATTATCTTGAAACCTGCCAAGATCTTTCTACAACAAACTTCAATTTTTCTATAAATAGGGTAGTGTCTCTATAGTCATGGTTATGTAATATACATGACTAGAGTAGACACTGCTTTATTATCAACCATCTACACTATATAATCTATATAACTATAGATTAGGTAGTGTCTCTATAGTCATGGTTATATAATATACATGACTAGAGTAGACACTGCTTTATTATCAACCATCTTCACTATTTAATCTATAGATTAGCACCTAACAATTATCTTGAAACCTGCCAAGATCTTTCTACAACAAACTTCAATTTTTCTATAAATAGGGTAGTGTCTCTATAGTCATGGTTATGTAATATACATGACTAGAGTAGACACTGCTTTATTATCAACCATCTACACTATATAATCTATATAACTATAGATAAGTGTCTCTATAGTCATGGTTATATATTATACATGACTAGTGTAGACACTGCTTTATTATCAACCATCTACACTAAATATTCTTTATAACTATAGATAAGGTAGTGTCTCTTTAGTCATGGTTATATAATATACATGACTAGAGTAGGCCTTGTTTTATTATCAACCATTACACACTATATATTCTATATAACTATAGATAAGGTAGTTTCTCTACAGTCTTGGTTATATAATATACATGACTAGAGTAGACACTGCTTTATTATCAACTATCTACACTATATATTCTATATAACTAGGTAAGGTAGTGTCTCTATAGTCATGGTTATATAATATACATGACTAGAGTAGACACTGCTTTATTATCAACCATCTACACACTATATATTCTCCATAGTCATGGTTATATAATAATCTAAACAAAAAATAGTAAATTTGTAAAATACAGGATACTGTGTAAGGACATGCTTACATTTTTAGGACTTGATCTTTGAGATGTTTCGCTTGTACCTTGTGGCAATAGGAATTAACTTATTTTAAAACAGATGAATATGATAATTATAACATTTGTTAACAAAAAGCTAAAAATCAGCATGTATGTACATACGGACTTTCTGATAGTAGTAGATTTATTTTCCAATATAAAACAGACAATAAAATAATATACGATAAAGATAAGCATGAGTATATTTAAGGTGGTGGAAAATATATGTGGACCTATATGTAGCACCCTTTAAATTAAAATGACAAAAAATATTACATACATTTCCATTTAATTGAAATATGTGGATTTATTTTTGTGTTGCTTCTGCAGTTACATTGGCAGCTAATTAGATGTCGCGTGAGCGGTGTTGTCTCTAGCTGTTGAAAAAAAGCAACTTCTATGGTTTCTGATAGTTGTTACGCTTTATATGACGTCATATAGGAATCGTCTTCCTCACAGTGGGACAGATTGGGCTTCGTCTTCCTAAATCATACCTTCTTATTAAAGGAATAATTATGTATGCAAGGTATGACTTTTTAGAATTGCCGAAAAAAGTTGAGAGTTCCTCTCGAACGGATGAGCCGACCCAAATTATAGAAAAGCTTTGCTTTTAATAACACAATTTATTTAAAATAACATTTATTTAACACTATAATTAATATCACAAGTTTACATTCACATTTATAGAAAAGATACACAATTATAACCAGGGATAGAGGGATAAGACAATTGACATAAAATCAACCATTTTTAAATTCTAATGGTGTGGTTATAAAATTCCTTCTTGTGAATTTATTGCCAGAATATTTTTACTGTTCTTAAAACGTTCAACCCCCCCTCCCAAGGCAAAATTTGTGGAACTCCTTTTTGGTCCATTGTCCCATATCTCTCTGGCTATAACATTGAACATTTCTTACTGAAGGGACATTTTTTGTATGATTAATTTTGTATCGCTGCTACTCTATAACAAGGTTACAAAAAGTTTAATTGTGATAAACTGTTTCATCCTATTTTATAAATAATAAGTTTTTTTTTGTATGTGGATATGTTTCTGATATGGTACTTTTTTAGTCTCTTATGGGTCCAGGGAAGGTTTACAACTCCATCCTACTAATATAAATGATCTCTAGAAAAAATCCCCCTAGAACTTTTCAAAAACTTAAAATTTTTGGTGGGGTGGATCTTCTAGAGGCGTGCATTTAGTTAATCTTTAAAAATGAGTGATAAGTTATGAAATTTGTTTATAAGATATGTTGAAATTTTTTTTCAATGCTGTTCTTGTGGATATAAATGTTTTTTTTTGGTTCTTAAAATCTCGATTTATATTTTTTTTCTCAGAAATTAAAAATATATGCATAAAGAAGTAATTTAAATTATGTTAAAAATATAGAAACATAATTGATATGTGTTAACAGTTGAATATATATCATAATTTTGATTCTGAAATACTTAATATAAAAAATAAAAATATGTAATACTGATATAAAACACTCCATAGATTTCAATTATCAATTTTACACTTTAAACACATTTTACAACAATTATTTACTAAATTTATTTGACATAAATTTTTAACAATTTTTTTACTTTATATAAATTTATTGATTGTCTCCTAATATAATTTTCTTTAAATTTTTTTATACTAAACGGGAAAGACTTTATTGTAATATAAAATATACAATAATACATTGAAATTGGTTGATATTTATTTACTTCATTGTATTTAAGACTGCTTTCTGATGAGATTAAAATGGAAAACTGGTATTAATTTTGTGATAACTTTAGTAATCGTGGAAAAAAATTGTCTTTAATACTATGCTATACATGATTTTTAAGTTTGGCCCTGAACCGGTTCTAATCTAGCGGATATTATCGGTTTCTAGGCAATTCTGGAAAGAGCTTTACGATTTATAAAGTTGGAAAGAAAAGGCATATTAAATACTGAATTATGCTTTTATAGGGCACCTATATTTTCCGCTAGTCAAAATTAATCACAGATTAGCCTAAAAATATTTTTATTTTCTATTTATTATACAGTATTACGAATTGAAAAAAAATTGAAGGACTTAATAGGCAAATAATTTTAGTTTCGGTCTAAACAATGGATTTATTATTACTTGGATCTTACACTAGATTATCATTTACTCTAATAAAGTGAAACTTGAAGCGAGCAAAATTAACGATCCACCCCATTTACCCCATTCCCTCCCCTCATACTAGATGAATAAACTGACAGGGGAAATAGCAGCATTTCATCCACCCCCCCCCCCCCCCCCCCTGTTATAATATCCCATCCATTGGCTAAACTGTCTGATAGTTGTAAAGAAGCTTTTTATAGTCTCTATAAAAAAAATAACTTCATACTGGCCTACCATTGGTTAATTCAAACATTCTCTGGCTTGTTATTGGTAATTTAGCTTGTGTATTGCCTATCATTGGTCATTTGTATTGTATTTTTTATTGACACTAAAGAGCTTCAGTTGTAAATGTTGTACATTTTACAGCGTATATTCTGCTGTATATGTGATGGAAAGGGTTGATATATTTTACAGCGTATATTCTGCTGTATATGTGATGGAAAGGGTTGATATATTTTACAGCGTATATTCTGCTGTATATGTGATGGAAAGGGTTGATATATTTTACAGCGTATATTCTGCTGTATATGTGATGGAAATGTTTATTTTACAGCGTATATTCTGCTGTATATGTGATGGAAAGTGTTGAAATATTTTCAGGTACTTGTCTCAGATTATTGTTCTTACAGGGACTGAGGGAGTGGCGGATAGAGGCATAGCTAGTACGCCGGGATCTTCCTCCTTTTATCCTGAATAAAATGCTTATTAATAAAACTTAAGAGTTGTTTTCTATACCAAAAAATACAAAAGAAATCTTTTAAAAGGTAAATTGGAAAATAATGGGGTTGTTTTTCCTATGCCTATTTCCCAAGAAAGTCCCTGGCCCTGAAGGGCCCTATATCTGTGGTGTCCTATCCCTGCCGGGGTTCCCAGTATTCAATGTAACCTTTCCTATTCTAACCTAACTAGCTAAATAAACAAAATTACCCTATTTGTTTTAATTTATTTTTTAAAAATGAGTGATTTAGGTATTAGTGTTCAGCATGGTACTTAATGTGCAAGCGCCAATAAAATCTAAGTTTAGTATTTAACAGATGTTAAAAGATTTTGGATTATGGATGATCAATCAAAAAATATATTGGATTTCAAAAGAGTTTTAAAAATTTGTATGTGCTAGAGCGTAGTATACCTTGAATTTACCTTGAAGAAGACCGGGAAGATCTGGGCGCGTAGGACACGATGGCGCTGTACGAGTTGCCATAATTCAGGGCATTGTTGTTGATACGCAGAGTACTCTGCAGCTCAAACTCTAAAACAAGAATTTTTTTCATGAAAACCTTTGCCTTTTGACAAGTGTAACAGACAGATGAAGCTCTTTACAGTGACTTTTAAAAATGACGCCACCAAATACAAATAACCAATAATAAGCCAATATACAGACTAGATTACCAATGTGAGGCCAACTTACATTTTATTTGACCTATATGTTAGACCAGTATGACGTCATTTTTTATAGGAACTATAAAAAGCTTCGTCGGATTGTCTCAACCTACAATTTTTTAAAAGTGTAGCAGGAAAACGTTTTGGAGACCATTGTTTTAAATGTAATTGGGGCATTAAGGAAAGAAACTGAATTGGGAGGAAATTGTAAATACTAAATGTCTTTTTTTTAAAAGATATAAACATGATAAGATCTTCTGAAGTTTTATTAATTTTCATAAAGTTGGAGGGACATTGGAAAGTTAATATAAATTGAAAAAGGTATATTTAATAATAAAGCAAATAAGGCACGTATTTCACATTATATTACACAATATTATGAACAAAATTATATTAACAAAGATAAATATATTACTAAGTTGGGCAGCTATAACAAGCTAAATTCATTTTAACAAAAATTATACTCTTGTATCAAATTTGAATCCTCAATCTTAAGGGAAAGGGATTGAATCTACATCCCAAATGATAATAAACAAAATTACCCCATATGTAGATTCAAATTATCGACATTACTAGTTTTGAATCAACCAATACAAAATTCAAGAAAAATATCGTTTCTGAGTCCAATCCTTATAATAAAGTAACAGGATGTCTATCAGTTTGGCTGTATCTCACTAACCGCTGAACCGATATGGTTCTCCTTTACGGGGTAGCTTCTCATAGGTCTTGGGAAGGGTTATAACTATTTTGAGGGAGGGTACCACAACTCTCCTAAGAAAAATCGCCCCTAGAAAAAATTAAACCCCACCCCCCAAAAAAAAAAAAAATTTGAGGCTGCTAGTAATGATATAAGGTGTTTATAGAACTTTGGTTACCAGTGCAATTTACAGTCTAATGTCCTCCCCCTCCTTGCAGAAAATTTTGGGTACAGACCCATAAAAACAACCTAACTCACCATCATCTCGTTGTCTGTTTCTACAGCAACACTTTGGAAAGAATGAGGAAAGTATATCATCGAAATAGTTACGAAACCTGAAATATATTAAGTTTTCCTTATATGAGGCAGAGAAAAAAGAAAAATATAAATAATAAACTAGAAGAAGATACGTTTTTTTATAATAGAGGTAATCTAGATACATACTATTTAAATCAGCCAATAAGAGAACGGTGAAGGCACATTCATTCAATGCATGTAATTGGTTAAATTTGTTTACAAAATTGGTAGAAAATGGCATTTTTTCACTTTGTTAGGAGAATGAATCAGCTATAAATGAATCTTTTTGTACAAAATAGGTTTTAATGTTTTTTTTAGCAAGGCTTAATTTTACCCCCACTTTACCATATTTTTTTCAGTATGACTAAAAACCGGTTTTAATACTGCTGAAATAAATCTGCAAAATTGTTTTACCTTTTGTTCCAGAAGTAGTAAATGAGCGGATTGATACAGCAATTTGTCATGGCTAGCCAGTAGAAACTCAAGAATGTCGTCCTGAAAATATATGAGGTTAGGTATGTTTATACAACATTAAATTCTTTAATTTATGGTTAAATAGGTACTCTATAATTTATGCATGTCCGTTAAGAGATATAAGTTTCCGGAATTGTAATGTAGGGAGTAGATTTGAAATCTGCATCAAATTTTAAGGATTTTTTATAAAATTCGTTTTTTGTATAATTTTTTATCTAAAAGCGGAAATACAAATTAAGTTAATTAATTTTGGCATCCGTGATTGGTGGATTTAAAAAATCTGCGCTCTGATTGGATGTCGTACATCATTCAACCAATTAGAGCGCAGGTAGTTTAAAATCCACCTATCCTATTGGTCAAAATTAATTAACTTAAAATGTATTTCCGCTTTTAGATAAAGAATTTTACAAAAAACGAATTTTATAAAAAATCCTTAAAATTTGATGCAGATTTCAAATCTACTCCCTACATTACAATTCCGGAAAACTTATATCTCTTAATGTCCGTATGCCTGTAAGTCCTAGAAATATTATAAGGATTACAGTCTCTCCGTATCTTCTCTTTACGCAATTTATCTTTGTATGACACTATATGACTATAAGCCAAGAATACAAACACTCTTACAGCAAATTTGATTATGGTACTATGGAGAAAATGAAAATTTCTTAGCTATAATTCAAGATAGATTGCTGTTTTTTTTTGTTAAGATTTCCTTTATCAGTGAACATCCAGTATGTAATTTACTTGTTCAAATGAAAGCTCATTTGTAAAAAGAAACAAATCTAATATATTTAGAAGTTTTTTTTCCAAATCATACGTCAAACATATAATATAGTTTCTCGTATTCATTCGAATCCGGTAGATAGGAACCGGTTCTCATCCATACGAAAAAACTATGTCTAGCATCGTATTATATCCAGCTTTCTACGAATATAGAAATGTACCATAATAAGATTAAAACCAGTTTTAATTTTATAATTGTACATTCTATAACCGCGGAAAGCCGTTTATAATACGATGAAAGAAATAACTATTAAAACTTTTAAAATCATTGATTCTTTACTTTTGCACTAAACCCACTGTATAAGAACCGTCAAAATTTCACGAAATTATTTTTGAAGTAATAAAAATTACTCGCTTTCATACCTTATTCAATATACTTTTATAATTTTTAAAACTTGTATTGTTGGTATTTTGGTGGTATTTATGGCACACCCTTGAAATTATATCAATCGGAAAATAGTTTTATTAGAAAGTTTTAAGAACTTATGATTTTAACAGAGAACCTTAATGTTCTTTTCGTGTTTTTAGAATTAGTTGATACTTTATAAGGTACTTGCGAAAACGCCCCTAGAGGGGTCTAGGGACACTTGAGGTGTCCCATCCCCATATTTTATTTTAGTTTCAAGAAGAAAAAGTTATTTCTCGATGACACTCATTTTTAGTTTTTATTTTCTTTTCTTCTAAAAATTATGAGGAGAAACTTCTGCCCAATTATTATGAACCGATAGAATAACTAAATTTAAAACTTCAGAGAGAGAGAGAGAGGGTACATTTATTACACTAGTTCCCAAAGTTTTATAATAACGTTTTCTTATTCGATGGTGTAACAACTCTGTGGACTTTAGTGAATGGTTGGCTCATTAAGTTGGGTGTTACTGTTCAACCACTAATTTTAATCTACAGAAGTGATATTTTCTGTATCATCATTTCAAATTATCAGTCATTGTCTTATCCCTGAATATTAAATCTTACTTAGTATACTTGTGCTTAGTAAGAACAGAGCTGGATCTTTAAATCATTTCAATGGTGATCTAAACCACCCCGCGCGAAATTTCAGCCAATCACAGCGGCGCATTTTAAAAATGCGCCTATGTGATTGGCTGAAATTTCGCGCGGGGCGGTTTAGATCACCATTGAAATGATTTAAAGATCAAGCTCAGGTAGATAGTGTTAAAGGAGGAAGTATAAGCCACCAGCGGCTACACCCCCCCCCCCAGAGGCCTCTAGGGGCACTTCCAAATTATTATGCACTGATGGTTTAACTAATATTAAAACTTACTTAGTATACTTGTGCCTGGTAAGAACCGGTAGATAGTGGGAGAGCAGGAAGTATAACTGGTAGGGTAGCCAACATACAGCAAAGATGATCACCAACAACGCGAACATTTTAACCACCTAAAAAGAAATTTTTGTTAAAAAAAGGAATCGTCCAAAGTCTCATAACAATCAGATGATTATTTCATGTTTCCTAAGGGAGTAACATAGCCTAAAACCTTCCATAGATCAATGTTAAATTTCCAAGGAAATTGTGGAATGATCTATCCAGAAGTGGATTCTTAAAAAAATTGCCCCACTAATCGCTTATTGGGGCAAAATTGTTTTCGTGAAAAATGCTCCAAAATCACATAAAAAATCTACAAAAAATTAAATAAAATCTTATTTTGATAACCCTTCTATGATTTTGTTTAATTTTTGTAGATTTTTAATGTGATTTTGGTGGATTTTTCACGAAAACAATTTTGCCCCACTAAGCGATTAGTGGGGCAATTTTTTTTAAAGAATCCACCTCAGAGCTGTTTACGAGATATTAGCGGACAATAAGACAGAGATACATCTTATTACTTTGGTGTATATGATAGAAATGGGGTTATATTTTGTACTTAGGTACAAGAGAAACATTTATATAAATATTAATTTTATATTTAAAGTGTTGGTATGTTATAAGGTTTTGTTCTACATTCTTAATCATTTGAAGTTCATTTCAAAGAAATTTTCACTTTAAGGGATTTAAGTATAATGAGCCAAATGAAGAAAAATATGTCTTTCTCTAGGTTGTATTTTCTGTCTTTGGTTGCTTAGGTATAATAGTGTGATATTGATTTAATAAGGAAGAATTCGTCCAATATAATGCCAACAATAGTCAAAATATTTGGTCGACTATCAAGAGTGTTAAAGAAAAAAAGGTTAAAAAACGAAAAAAAGTGAAAAAAAAAGAATGGAAGAGGTTATACTATTAGAACACATATCATAAGATAAAATTAGTTTAGCTCCTTAGAAACTTACAGACCGAACCAACAACTAACCGTCCGAAAGAGAGACAAACATGAACATTTCTATAGTAGCTTCGCTACCAAAAATATGTACCTTCTTTTTTCTGTGTCTTGAAATTCTTGTTGAATCATTTTCTTCTCCTATTTGATCTGCATTTAGCACTATTCCCATTCTAAACATAAAATAAAGAATTCAAGTTAGGCTTGTTTGAGTGGTCCTATTTATTTTAAACCTTGCATGAAAGTAGGTTTTTGTAACAGTCTAGTTAAATATCATAACCATTGCTAAACTTTTTTTATATAATTGTTATCTATGCAATTTTACGACAAATATTATAAAACAAAATGTTTTTTTTTGTGAATATAAGAAACCTATATTTCATATAAGCAGCAGTATGTACAGTACAATTTTTAACATCTAGATTATAACATTGTGCGTGACTGTCTTGTATCCCACTAATCCTAAAGCTGTGGTTTTTATTGATATCAAAGTTAAAGTACAAACTAAGCCATTTCTAAGATATCTACCAGGTTATTGAATGTGTAAACTTATTATTTGGACCTATTTCTAAGCCAAGACATTCTCTTACCATTAACTTAAGCCACTACCTTGCTAAAAAGTAGTTTATTAGACAAAGAGTCCTCTAAATATTTGATTTAGTCCCAACTGTGCATATTAAAATTATTAATTCTTTAGTTCTGTTTTTAAACCAAGACATTTCCTAAACACCAGAATGGAAAAAGAAATTATTCCACTTTAAATTACAAGAGTACTCACGTTTTCTTATCTTTTGGCTTAGAAATTCTTATTATTTAGTTCCACACTAGGTGTGGCCAAACTTTTATATCAACAAATTGAGTCTATCATTATCATGTCTATCATAATTGGGGATCAATTTGTTATTCATTGTCTTATCCCTTAATAATCCTGCCAAACATTGATCTAATTAGACTACCTTAATGTATTTATTATTACTTGGATCTTACACCAGATCATCATTTACTCTAATAAAGTGAAACTTATAGCTGGCTAAAATGAAGATTTCCCCATCTACCCCCTTTACCCCATCCCCTCCTAACAAACGACCAAAAACTGATTTCCATGTCAGCAACCTAAATTGACGAAAATATTTCAACTGTCATAATATCCTTGTATATATTATATCCATTATTACCTGGCATAGAAGCAGGTCATGAGACACAGAGGCATCAGATAGTTGATATAATTATTATACCTGGCATAGAAGCAGGTCATAAGACACAGTGGCATCAGATAGTTGATATAATTATTATATCTGGCATAGAAGCAGGTCATAAGACACAGTGGCATCAGATAGTTGATATAATTATTATACCTGGCATAGAAGCAGGTCATGAGACACAGAGGCATCAGATAGTTGATATAATTATTATACCTGGCATAGAAGCAGGTCATGAGACACAGAGGCATCAGATAGTTGATGAGGAACAGGAACATGTTGTACCTAAAATAATCCAGCAGTTAGGGAAACGAAGTTTATTAGAATTCTAATTGAGGTTGATACTATTGAAATACAATGCTATAAGTTTTCGTGTTTTTTTTCTCTGTATGTCTGTATTGGTGTTCTCTGTTTCTCTCCCATATCTATATATCTTCCATTTAATGCCCCTTTGTTAATCTATCATTTTAATTAGCTTTGCTTGTATTAGATGTAATCTTCCTTGTCTTGTTTTACAATACAAATCATCATATTATACAAACTCGCATACTTATATTGACATATTTTTATCGAAAAATGTTGCACTTTAATTAATTTAAATATCATGAAAAATTTATTTATAAATTGCATGATAAAAAATTCATATTGTAAGAAAATTATGTAAATTTACCAATAAACTGTTTATTTTTCTTGCATTTAAACTAAAATTCGGTCTTATGATAATTGAAATATTCGCTAAGAGATACAGAAATAGAAAACTGTATGGTATACTTATCTTACACTTATTATGATTAACAAAATGACTTCCTTTTCTCTTAAGGAATAAGTTAATACTATTTTGGAAAAAGAATTATCAAACGTCCCTGTAATTAAAGAAATTACAAAGTGACAAATAGTTAGGTTGACCGCTGTGGACTAAAGAAACCCGCCAGAGACTAAATTTTTTTACCTGTGGTCGTATTTCGACTGTCCTTGGACACCGTCTGGCCAGTTTATCAAACATAATACCGTGTCCTCCCTAAATTATTAATTCTTTATTATTATTTTCATTGAATAATAGAGTTTTTATATTTGAAAGATTCCTGTAAAGATAAGTTATAATCGGAAATTCAGATAAATTGTCCTTTAAATTTAAAACTGATATCCCAACGCCCTAGAGGTAGTAACATATATATTTCTAGTATAGTTTTGTATATAGAATGATGGAATGAAAACTAGCCCCTTAGGGCTAACAGAAAAGGAATTATTCCCTTGCTTTTTAACAAATTTATGGGGATAAAATCCCATGGTACATGTATTTTGAACAAGATTCGCTGAAATTAATCAGTAAAAAATTAATTTTCATCATGGCTTTCAAACCGATTGATATCTGCTGGATTAGAATCTAATAAATCTTAATATTGATATCCGCGGAAAGTTATCCATAATACTATAAATAAACAGGGAGTAAGGGAGGGGACAATGGGCAATTAATTCAATATAAGAGTTATCAAAAAAAGGGCATGAAATCCAGTTTAATCCAATAAATTTCTAGGAAATTATAAAGGGATTGTTAATTGAATAATAGATTTCCATAGCGTCATGTAAAGTGAAATCACAACTTGTTTTTGATGAAATATATTGAGGTTTTTTGGTGTGATTTTTATATTAAAAGATTATTGGACCCGGCCAGCTGATAGCAAGAATATGACTGCCCCTTTTTATTCTGTTTATTTCCCTTGCCCCTTGCCCCCACCTCCCTTCTCCCTTCTCCCCGTCTGCTACATTCCAAACTAACACAACGAGTGTTTATTTCCCTTCCCCCCACTCCCCTTATCCCTTCTCCCCGTCTGCAATATTCAAAACATACATAACGAGTAGCGGCATTTCATGCGCAAGTCCCCAAACTCAGTCAGAAACTGCTAAATTCTTGCACATTCCCTTTAAGCCAGTCCCCAAAGTCTAAGACTCCTAAAAATTGAATATTCGATCCATTGTCCCCTCCCTTACTCCCTGATAAATAACTACTTTAGCTGACCTGTGAACAATGAGCTCTGAATAGATGGCCGTGGGTAGGGCTATGAGGGCACTGATCAACCATATCATCAGAATTCCAATGAACAAGGAGATGCTGGAGGTCTTCGGGGCCAGTGGTGTTACAATTGCCTTCTGCCTAAAAATTGATTACACAAATAAGATCTTTAAATAAGCACAATCTTAATAAAGTTTATATTTATCCTAAGAATAATGTGCACTTGTAAAATTTTTTGTGACGAATGAAATTTGTAAAATATATTTCAGTAACCAGAATAATTTCATGAATTCTGAATAAGAAAAAAAATATTCTCACCAAAAAAAATAAAAATAATATAAATAAAGTTCAAGTTTTATAAGCGTCACACACGCTTATTTTTTATTGTTTTCCCATATTGATTTACTAAATTTTAAGTTCATCTATAAATAATAGATAAGCTATATACAGTATACAAATTTTAACTGAGGAACATTTAATGATAATTATCTTTTTTCCTGTACAAATAATATACGGTAAAAAACATTTGAAAATCAAGGATATAGGTTTAGGACAATACATCTACGAAAAAGACTTTCTTTATGCGCATTTTCTTCAGTAACACTTTTCGGGGACAATAGGCTGTTTAATATTTAGTCCCCAAAGTTGTTAAAAACGTTTTCTTATTCGTTGGCTCAATAACTTTAGAGACTTTTAATAATTAAATTGAGTGTCAAAACCTTTCAACCAATAATTGTAATCGACAAAAGAGGGAATTTTGTGTATCATCATTGGGGATATACATCAATTCATTGGCCATTGTCTTATCCTTATAGATCTCTGAATTTTTGAAGATAATCGACCCAAGGGACATTTTACTTTGAACTGCACCAGAATTTACTTTTAATAAAGTACCTGTTAATAGTGAGACCAAGCAGGGTGAAAATGTTGGCATTGACTGTGAGGATGGAGGAAAAGGTGTTGAACCTGCAGTATTCTAAACCAAGATCCCATTCACTGAAAGAAATTCAGCATATTAACCATACGTATGTCCTACTTACAGAATTGCTACGCCGATGGTATTTAAAATTTGTAAATAGTGCCAAATGAAGCCGCTTATGGACAAATGTTCCAACGTTTGGCCGCAGTATGTCAATTGGCACCATAGTCCCTTCTAATAAAACGTTAATCGGCATAGATCTGCCAAACGTTGGAACATTTGTTGTCTTTTTTCAGACACTTTATACTGCCTATAAAAAATGACATCATACCTGCCTACCATTGGTTAATTAAAGTGTACACTGGCGTGCCATTAGTAATTAAGTCTGTGTTTTGGCCTATCATTGGTCATTTGTATTGTATGAGCTGATAAATGACAGACTAACTATACATATGAAAATCTCTGCATCTAAAACTGCTACCGTCCGTTGTAGTACACAATGAATGGAAATATCTAAGAACTAATTGTCGTCTATTGTTACAATTATAATGTTTTATTCATCTTTTTAAAAGCGATCTTTTATATAATTATGGTTGGTCCGTCCGTGCGTACGTTTGTCCGAGATGGATAGCTTTTTTAGTTAATTTAGGCAAGTTAGAATTGTTCTATCGATTTTAAACTTTGCATGGTGATTCCCGTAGTAGTTAGGTACGATTTAGAAAGCGTAGCAACTCTATAATCATTACCAGAATGTCCGTACATCCATTTTAAACATGTTGACTTTTTAAATTTTTTTAACAAAAAAATTTTATGTGATTTAATTATCTGAATGATCTGATTTTTAGTAAACTGATTTCTGGGACAACAAAGTACAATATTATTATTTTAAGCAAAGCAACTCTAAAATCAAGTCCTAAAGTATGTCCATAAACATTATCCTGTATCAAGAAGTTTTTCAACAAATTTACTCACAATTTTGCTTTGTCTCTTATTCATTTATATTCTGATTTTTCAGTTCTGACACTATACAAGTGTTAATGTCCGTTTGTCCAACCGTTTCAGATCTTCGCTTTTATGGATGTTGTCATCCTTGTTGTATATTAGCTCTGAGAGGGAGGGGACGCTATGCATTTGTTGTTACTTGTATTATGAAGGTAACATCAGGGATCTAAAGGGATAAGATAATGGACGATAAATTTATGTACATACTCAATAATGATTTACAAAATAACCCCTTCTGTCGATTACAATTAGTGGTTATACGTTTGGACACTTATCGTAATAAACAAACCAATTAAAATTAAATAAAGTCCCCAAAGTTTTATAATAACGTTTTCTTATTTGCTTTGGGGACTTTTATTGAATTTTGATTGTCTGTTCATCAAGTTAGATATCCAAACGTTTTAACCACTAATTGTAATCTACAGAAGGGTAATTTTGTAATGTCATCATTGGGGATGTACATCAATTTATATTCATTGTCTTATTCCTTTAGGTTCCTGATATTAGCTTTTTAATACAAGTAACATATATACATTTAGATTTTTAATGGAAAATTTATGTTACTTATTGATTGATCGAAAAAATCTTTGATTGAATGAATTAAGTTGGTATATCCGTTTCAGATATCATATAGTACAGACAAACAAAAAATATTAGCAAATAAATTTGGAGAAAATAACATTTCCAGTATGGCTTCGAAACCGATTAATATCCGCTGGGTTAGAACCTGTTCTCAGCAATACTAAAATATAATGTGTAATATCGTATTACTGACAATTTTCCACGAATATTGAAAAAATCATAAAATTAATATCACTTTTGTTAGTCCGGGCCTTCGGCCACTCGGGGCTAACAAAACTATTTTAAACCTTATAAATTTTAATTTTAATATTCGCAGAAAGGTGTCTATAATGCGATGTGAAAAAAAAAATATTTTGAATGAAAGAAATTATGTCTTGTATAGGTAGATTATATAAATTTTGAACTTTACTTGAATAATAGATAACAGAGCGTAAGATCCAGGAAGGTAGTGGACATTGGCTCATTATTGCACTTGTCCTCAAAGTTTTATAACAACGTTTTCTTATTCGTTGGCTTTACAACCTTGGGGAATTATATTGAATTTTAATTAGTTGGTCATTTAGTTGAGTTTCAACCACTACTTGTAATCTACATTAGGAATAACTTCATTATAGATGTACATCAATTTATCGTCCATTGTCTTATCCCTTTAATTCCCTGGTTAGATCTGTGTTACTGAATAACAAATAACAGTGTGTTGTTCAAATACCATTGATGTAATATCCAGGGAGGGAGGGGACATAGGACTATAAATTATACTGGTACCCAAAGATTTTAAAGCCCTGTTATCTCATTTGTTGACCCACAAACTTTTGTTACTTATAATTATATTAAATTTTGATTGGTTGATTTTTAAAAGTAATATTGTCTAAAAAATAATTTTAATAACTGTGATATAGAAAAAGAGAAATTTAGTTTATGATCATTGGGGATGTACATAAATTTTTTTGTTATTTTAATATTTGTGGCAAGTTGTCTAAAATACGATGCCGTACATGATTTTTCATTATGACCGGTTCTAAACCAGCGGATATGAATCGGTTTTAAAAACATGCTGAAAAAATGAATTAATTTTGTAATTTGAAAATAAATTGTACATTTCAAATAATATTTTCTACATATTTACTCGCATTCAAGAAAATTATTTTAAAATTCAGATGAAAGAAAGTATAAATATCAAACAATTTCCTTATTTACAAATTACAAACTATTCATAGTTAGTAAAGTATAAAATTTAGTTTTACACATGAAAGTACAATTGGCCAGGGACCCAAAGTGATAAGACAAATGGCCAATAAATTGATGTTCATCCCAAACGATGGCACACAAAATTCACTCTTCTGTAGCTGTTACCTTAATTGGTTGAAACGTTTGGACACTCAACTTGATGAATCAAATATTACACATTCAGCTCTTTATCTTGAATAGCAACCGAGAAAATCACATTAGCGTTATGGACGGATTGACTGACAGACAAAGGAAATTATAGAAAAGTTTTGATTTAAAAAATAACTTACCCATCTCTCATGAATCTGAAGGAAGGCATTGTGTTCAAAACGGCCATGCCTAAAAATAGAAATAGTAGAAGAAAAATTATTATTAATTATCTAATAAACAGTTCTTAATTCCAATATATGTATCTTAGATTAAAAATTAAAAATCTGTGTTATTTTATATTTGCAATTTAAAAACAACTTATTAAATATCTTATTTTTATAATTATTATCATAATGAGCTCTTGGTCAAGCCTGTTTCGTTTTATAACTTATTATTACTTACTTTAAATTTATAGTCCACATAGAATGAATAAGAAAAGATTATTTGTGAAACATCATGTTATAACAATCTTCAGTTGCAATTAAGTTTTAATACTGACAATAACAATAGCATTTGTAGATTTTTTCAATAAAATTTAGAGGATTTTAAAAAATTAAATTAAAAACAAACATAATTTTAATTTAGAATGTTTAAGTATTCAATATATGTTAATAGAATGAAAAACTTTTTCAGTAAATTAATTATGATTAAGTTTTTTTTTATAAGAATTTACAGTTGAGTGAAGTTGAAACATTTTGATATACCAAGTTTAAAAACAAATTTACCTAAATCTGCAACAGCCAGATTTGCCAAGAAATAATTCTGTACATTCCACATACGACGATTTTCTAAAATAAGACAATTAAATAACTTTTTAGAGTTAATTTAGAAGGGTGGGAAATTTCCTAAAAGAGGTGTTTTACATTAAACTATTTTGATTCTCAAAAGTAATAATTCCTCGAGTCTTTATTTGCAGTAAGTTAGAAGGCAAAAAAGTTTTAAGCTAAATTTATTCTCCAATAGAGTTATATTTCAAAACCAGAAACTCATAACAATTTGCTAGAGATCTAGAGGAATAAAACAATTGCTAATGCATAGTTGTACAGTCTCAATGATGATACACAAAATTACCCCTTCTGTAAATTACAATTAGTGGTTGAAACTTTTGCACACTCAGCTAAATAAACCAACCAATCAAAATTCAATAAAAGTCCCTGAGTTTGTTAAGCAAACGAATAAGAAAACGTTATTATTAGACCTTGGGGACTAGTGTGATAAACAGCTTAATGTCACCTCCCTCCATGATAATATGCACTTTTTAAAAGCGAAGCTTTTCTATAATCAGGGTCGTTAAAAGCGAAGCTTTTCTATAATTAGGGTCGGTCCGTCCGTCCGTAAGTCCGTCCGTACGTCCGTCCGTCCGAGATAGCTTTTATTCGTTTATTTATGCATGTTATAATTGTCCTATCGATTTCAAACTTTGCATGGTGATTCCTTTAGTTGTTAGGTACGATTTAGAAAGCGTAGCAACTCTATAATGGTTACCAGAATGTCCGTACGTCCATTTTAAACATGTTGATTTTTTTTCTTTTTTAACAACAAATTTTTATGTGATCTAATCATCCAATTGATCTGATTTTTGGTATATTGATTCCTGGGACAACAAAGTATAATGTTATAAGCGAAGCAACTCTATAATCAAGTCCTAAAAATGTAAGTATGTCCATAAACATTATCCTGTATCAAGCAGTATTTCATCAAATTTGTCTACAATTTTGCTTCGATTCTTATATATTTTTATTCTGATTATTCAGTTCTGACACTATATAATTGTTAATGTTCATTTGTCCTACCGTTTCAGTGCTTCGCTTTTATGGATGTTGTCATCCTTGTTTCTCTAATATTATTATTTAGACAACTATCAAATGCTATGTTTAAATCAAGCTGATCAAAATTACATATGCTCTACTAAATAAGAGGATTAACAAGAAACTTTAAACCATAATAAGCTCTTGAAAAGTATTAATATTTTATTTAAATTATAATTCTTTTTTGTCTCTTAAATTTTGATAGCTTTTCGTAGCGAAGCTACTCTATAACTCAAAAGGTCCGTCTTTTCGTCCGTCCGTCAGCTAAAATTCAGGATACACATAAAGAATCCTTGTACAAATGAGCACCCAGATTTTGATACATTTTTGCCGTTGGTCTGTCACTCATGCTACAAAAGTTACAAATATTTTTTTTTATTTTCAACCACTGAACATAAAATAACTTTGTCTATTTGTCCAAATTTAAATATTTGGAGCTTCACTACTTGTTAATGATGTTGTCATCCTTGATTTGCTCTCTTGAATACTTACTTATAATAATATACAAGACAATAGTATTTCCAACGACCGACAGAAAGACTATAGCACCAAACATCAAGGTCCAAATTTTGTCTTCTAAAGTCATCTAGAAGGAACCTAAAAAAAATATAATTTTTAACATGGACATTAAGAAATAAAGGCTTTAAACCCAAAATGATACTTTTTCGTGGGTCATTTTTTTCTATGATACCTTTTGGTGTTTATTGGGGGTTTCTCGGGTTTTAAAAACTTTTTTATAATGTACAGAAAAGAGAATTTAAAAACCTAATATTAATTCTGAGTTTAAAAGCAGTGATTTTTTACTGTTTAAAAACATTTGTAATTTCCAGGCCAACTTTCTGAAATGTTTTAGTTTGCCGAATCTAGACTGTGTATATACTTTAGAGTCTGGACCATGCAAGCTAGACTATTTTATTGTGACGTACTGATAAACCATGTTAAAAGTGTAGCTGCGCTACTTTGAATATTCTTGTTCAATAATCATTCACATTCGAACATTGCTATATTTGTTGTTTTTACGTACTTTAAACAAAAGATGTAAAAACGAAGAATGGAAAATTTTGGTGTTTAGCGCCAGAAAAATAATGGTGTTAGTTCTCTCCCGCATATGCTTCACGTTAAATTATATTTATAATCGCATATTATTACAGCAGCACAAAATGGCTCCACTCTGACGGTAAGTCCTTCTCATTTATTTGCAACTAGCGGCTGTGCCCCTGACATCTGTATGTGAAGTGTGGGGACGTACACAAAAAGCCTCCATTGTTCAATTGTTATCAAAATTTTAGGCTACAGATAGAAACCTCACTGCTTTGTATAATACTAGCAGTTATGCCCCAAACATACTACTTTATATAATAGGATATGAAATTATGAAACAATTGGCGATTGTAATTTAATGCGGAATTTGATGCACACTTCCCAACAAACTCGACAGGAAATGAGAAAAATATGAAACCTCTCAGTTTCATAATACAATTCCAAATAACCAATTTTAGAATAAACTAGTGTTAATATCCATACAATTTGTGGGTGTCAAAAGACACAAAAGAAGGGTGGAATCAGACGTTTTAACTTTTAAAGAAAATTTTTGTCTTGGATCAGATTTATAATATTATATAGGTTAGATTGGGGGACTGCCATTTACACATCCAGCAAATTTACAGTGGATGTGTTTTCGCCAGTGCAATGGATGTATCTATGACAAACTGAATTTTTACTGTATAAATGACAGTAAAATCGATTCTCATGCCATAAATACATTCAACACTGGCAACAATATATCCAATATTTATATACATATTAACATAAGTCAAAAATACATCTTACACTGGCATTTACACATCCACACTTTTTCAATAATATGCCATAAATACATCCAACACTGGCATTTATACATCCATAGAAAGGGATAGTTGCATGAAGTGCATTTAACAAGTTTGATTGCAAGCAATAAGTTACAAAAATACCATGTAAAGTCAAAATTTGCGGTTACAGGAGCCGTTTACAGTATTCGTTGAAGCTAGGAGTATTATACCTGGAACCTAAAATTTACTTCAACACTGCACCACTGCACTGGTGGAATTATTGACTTTAATAGTCAGTTAATTACAGCCTTCTACACAAAGAAAATTAAATAGAAAAAAACGAAGAAGGGGGGGGGGGGGTATTAAGGTAAAAAAAGCTCCCTTTGATTTTATAAGTAATGGCAAAAAGACTATTTAACAGTATTCTCAATAATAGCCAATAACATTTTTTTCCATCACAAAAAAAGAGAAAAATTGTAAAAATTCCAGCAATTTACAAATGCGATAAATATAAAAGAAATAAATAGATATATCTGTTTTTTTTAAGGGAAACTTTACTATAAGTAGGGTTTTATGTTTATGTTTATTTATTTTTGATTGATATATTTAATTTTATTAAGACTCAATGAGTCTAAACGCTTTAAACAAAGAATCTCTTTAACTAAGTCTCAACATGTCAGCTTTACTAAAGATCATATAAAGCTTCGCTTTTTATATATGTTATTATCCTTGTATATTTTATTTTCTTCTTTTTTTCATTGCAAAATAATTCCCTATTTACTTAAGTTATCTGTACAAAAGTGCATCTTTATTTTTTTTTACAAATTGAAGCCGCGTAAAAAAGATGTATTAAAAAAGGATGGCAACATCCATAAAAGCGACGATCCATAGATTTGACAAGCGGAAAAGAAAAAAGTTACTTTTCCTTTTTTTTTTAAATTGAAGAAATAGACTTCTTGTTTCTATATATTCTGGTCTAAGAACTAAAAATTATAATGATGCTAATCTGACGTAAATTCCACCAAAAATCATTATATTGTGTCTAATTATTTCAGGAATCATGAGTTTAATAAACAAATATAATGAATATTACTTTCATGAAGATTTCTTTGGTGAGCAAAATTATAAAAATCATTATAAAATGAGCTATAGCTGAAAGACTTTATTTCTTATTGATATAGTCATCTTCTTTCACGGATTTAAATTAATAGGATGATTCTATTTCAATTTCAAAAAAATTTATTTGTTGGTATATCTAAGAAACATAATACTAAGTTAAATATTTTTGTGTGGAAATTTTCAATTTTGAACACTTATAAGAATTAAGTAAACATGATTAAAACTATCCCATAACAATTTGGAAATTTTAGAGATGTTTTAGAGGTATTAAGTTTATATAATGAAGGATTTAATCAAAGTATTATAAAATAAAACATTTGGAAAAGGAAGTTTATGATATAACCAAAATATAAAATATTATAAATGATAATGAAGTTGCAACGTTTTCTATATTAGGTCTAACTAACATTTGCATCATCCTGCAAAGTTTGAAATAGGAGGAATTATTAATTTTAACATAACATTGAGATATTTTTCATAGATGATGATGATGATCAGGATCCAGGAAGACGTTGTAGATCTGATGAAGAGATTAGAGGCCAATGGAGAGACAATGGACAGGGATCTACAACCTAAAGCAAGACTACTGGACCTCAGGAAGGCTTACCCTCGGGTAAATAAGCCTGCACTGTGGAAGATCTTGAAGAGGAAGGGGATTGGAGATAAATGTTTGAGAGCTTTACAGGACCTCCATGAGACAACACAATACAAAGTGAAGTCCAGAGAAGGAGACAGTGAGAGCTGGGTCCCAGAAAGAGGTTTAAGGGAAGGATGTCCTTCTTCCCCTCCCCTCTTCAACATTTATCATCAACCAGTCATGAGGATTGCCAAAGAAAGAGAAAGAGGAATGCTGAGGAAATGAACCTGGAGATGGGTATTCCATTCAATTGGGTACCTGGCAGCTCTTTTCCAAGCTCATGCCTCTGGGAAAAACAGAACTCAGAAAGTAAGAGAATCAGAGTTGATGATTCACTCTTTGCTGACGACACAACCATTGTTGGAAGGGCCAAGGAGTTAGAAGTTGGTCTTAGGATAACAAAGGAAGTGATGAATGCATTTGAGGAGAAGAATAATGATGATAAAGAAGAGGAACTTGCTTTTGGAACAGAGGATGGAGAAAAGATCAGGATGTTAGGGTCATACATTGGAAGGAAAGAGGATGTCAAACAAAGGATAAAGAGAGCAGGAGCGGCATGGTTTAAAGTAAAGAAACAACTGAAGGGGTCAAGAATGTCGAAGAAGATGCAAGCAAAGGTAGTGGAGGCTTGTGTAGAAAGCACACTCTTGTTCGATGTTCAGGTAAGAACATGGAGAATTGGCGACCTAAAAATCATGCAAAGAACTGTTGACAGGATGTATAGATACATCTGGAGCAGGAAAACAAAACCTCCATTGATCCAGATGCAGGAAGAACACAAGAATATGCAGGATATCCGAAATGACCTTAACATCAAAACAGTCAGATGGAAAGCAGAAAAAAGAGTCTTGGAGAGGATTGGACACATTATGAGAATGGATAGGACGGTAAAGGCAGTGACTTTAGGTTGGCTTGTAGACCTAGAGGACCATAGAAAGTGACCTGGAAAGAAGGATAAGACTGTTATTTACTGGAAGAAAATAGTGAAAGAAGCTGGATTAGACTGGACAGATATCAACAGATTGACAGCCGACAGGAAGTGCTGGAAAGCAACAGTACGGGAGAGGATGGACCACCTAGAAAGTTGGGAGAGGAGATATGCCAATGGAAACACTGAACCTAGAATGGAACGAAACCAAAGAACAACCCAAGATGATAACTTTATCTGTGATATAGATGGTTGTGACAAAATTTGCAGATCTAAGGCCGGACTAGTCAACCACAGGAGGAGAATTCACCAAATCTCATCTGAGAAAGTGATCTTCAAGTGCAACCTGTGCAATTTAGAATTCAGAGCTGAAGCTAATCTAGTCAACCACAGGGGGGGTTGTGGGGGTGCTGTGGCCTCCAGAGATGACCTAAGAAGATGTGATATTTGCCAGAGGGAGATCTCAAAATCCAACTTTGCCCGACACAGGAAAAAATGTACTGGAGGCGACAACCAAGGTCAAGACAGACAAGGGGAATTAAAATGTGACCGGAAAGTCTGCGAATACTGTGGCCTCCAAGTATCTAAACCCAACTATTCTCGACACCTGAAGAAATGCCTAAGGGGAGCGGCTGTTCCTTAACGAGGAAGATGGCCGAGTCAAGTCAAGTCAAGTCTATGACGTCAGAAAAAAATAACAATTAACCAATGAGAAGCCAGTATTCACTGTAATTGACCAATGGTAAAACATATAGCGGTCTCTCATTGGTTAATTGTTAATTTTTTCTTACGTCATAGTCAGACACTTTTACTGGGTTCATGATGATATTATTTCCAGTAAGTCTTCGGTACCGATTAACATCCGTTGGATTATAACCTGTTTCCAGACATACTGAAAAATCATGAATAGCATTGTATATTACAGAGAATTTTCACTAATACTAAAAAAATAATAAATTAATACCAGTTTTGTTAATCCTGAGGGCTGACAAAACCAGCTTTGATTTTTTAATTTATCATTTTAATATCTGCGGAAAGCTGTCTGTAACACAATGCGATAAATAATTATTAATTATATAATAAAAAATAATGATAAATAATAAATTGTTTCTAATAATGTTTTCTCAACAATACAAACAGAAATTAATTGGTATCAATTACAGAAAAAAAAACACGTAGATGTTGTCTAGATGGAATGACAATAATTTCTTTGGTTTATAAAAGATTCATTTTTTTTTGTTAATTCAACTTTTATTTTTTACTTTTTAGAAATACTAGCAACTACTTCCCAAGAGTCATCTAGTGGAC
The DNA here is from genome assembly GCF_053477335.1 of Acartia tonsa. Classification (NCBI taxonomy): domain Eukaryota; kingdom Metazoa; phylum Arthropoda; class Copepoda; order Calanoida; family Acartiidae; genus Acartia; species Acartia tonsa. The sequence goes on along the minus strand of NC_137265.1, from coordinate 8,888,309 downwards.
CTTAAAATAGGTATTTTTTAAAATAAATATAACCAGCGCCGCCTAGTGGAAACTTTTAAATATATTTTAGCAATTTCTCTTGATAGGGTGGTGGTACCCTCCCCCAAAATAGTTATAATTCTTCCCAGGAACTATGAGAAGGAACCTTTAAAGGAGAATCATATCGGTTCAGTGGTTAGCGAGATCCTATGTTACACAAATAAAACTCTCACAGATGCAATAACTTTAATATAAGGATATTTGTATTACCAGTGCAGTGGCCGTATGGCAAAGTATGAAACATCTAGGGATATATCTCTAAAAGAATTGATTAGTACACCTTCCCCAACCACCTTTCTCAGATAAACATCTTAAAACCTAAAAGGCCATCTAACAGATCTAATAGTTTAGGTTTTATTAGTGGCTACGCCCCTACACTATAAAGGAATATAAAATAAGGGGAAAATGTCGATCCCTCACTTTCAACTTTAGTATATTTTTTTTCTCGTATTCATTCGAATCCGGTGGATAGGAACCGGTTCTCATCCATGCGAAAAAACAATGTCTAGCATCGTATTATATCCAGCTTTCTACGAATAAAAAAATGTACAATCATAAGATTAAAACCTTTTTTTTAGCCAGCACCTTCGGCAACTCGGGGCTGAAAAAACTGGTTTTAATCTTATAATTGTACATTTTATATCCGCGGAAAGCCGTTTATAATACGATGCGAGAAATAACTCTTAATGACATACAACAAGCTTCAGTGTAAAGATTGATCAAGTGACATACAGACAAACAAACAACCTGTCTCTTTTAATAAGGATAAATATTATTAATTTGTCTATAATTTTTAGGATTTTTTTTCTTTTTCTTTTCATTAAAAACTTTTATTCAAATGAATTAATATTATAAAAGAAACATCATTCTATTGATAACTTTCAATATATAGGTATAGTACATATATGTTTCACATAGTAATAAATATTTAATTTTCAAAAAAAAACGAAGCTTTTCTACAATTAACACTTTCATGATAATTCCTTTGACAATTAGGTACAATTGCAATAATATAAAAAAAATATTTTCCAAACATGTTGGTTTTACAAAATTTAACCATCATCTTAAATTTAAGTTGGAGGTTTTTTTTTATCAGCGTAGCAACTCTAAAATGATAGTTTGTCTATACTAACAATAAAAGTATAGATGTACAGAAAACTATCTGGCTCCGGTCTTGGAGACCCTTTTTTGTCTGCTAGCAATCTGCTTTATTCCCTTTTGTATCGATTTGGCTGTGTTAATATTCACGATGCTATTAAGAGACACAATAGAAAGTCGACACAGGGTCCACGGGGTGGGGACATACAGTTATTTAACCACTCCCCCCCCCTCTATTGTTTTACTCTAAAATACGAACCTTCTTAAATTTACAAAATGCAGTCACTTTATATTTGTTAAAGTTTGCTTTTATGGATGTTGTCATCCTTGGTATATTAAATATTTATATTCTCTCAATATGTATGGCGGAGAAACGTCTTAAAGTAAAGGTTATACAGATTTTAAGAGGAATTCTACAATAATATGATAATGGCATTTAATAATTAATCTTAAGTGTATTTATGTAAGTAGTATTGGAATCCTTTTTTAGTCGTAATTAGTTATTTTTACAAAAATTAGACGATGATGAACATAGTTACCCTATCTGTATATTTTATTTCAATGGTTGAAAAGTTTGGACAGGATTAAATAAAAGTCCTCCCCTTCCCCAACGAAATTGCTACGGAAAAAGATTAAGACTAAATTTACAAGAAAAAAAGGTGGACTATACAAACTAGGGGTGTGCAAACAATTCCGCATTTTGTGTTTAAATATTGAGAATAATAACAGAAAGACAGTGGACAATGGGCTGTTTATTACAGTAGTCCCCGAAGTTTTATAATAAAGTTTTCTTATTCGTTGGCTTAACAACTTTGGGGACTGTCAAGTGTTTAAACATTTTAACCACTAATTCTAACCTACAGAAGGGGTAATTTTGTGTATCATCATTGGAGGTGCAGTTGTTATCAGAAATCTAAAGGGATAAGACAATGGCCGATTAATTGATGTAAATCCCAACTGATACACAAAACTACCCCTGCTGTAGATTTCAATAAATAGTTTCAATGTTTGGACACTCAACTTAATGAACCATCCATTCAAAATTTAAGAAAAGTCTCCAAAGTTGTTGAGTCGACGAATAAGAAAGCGTTAATATTATACTTGGGGACTAGTGTAATATACAGCCTAATGACACCTACCTCCCTGAGTTGACATAATATTTGGTTCTGATGATCATAATTTATCTGCGGCAGGGAACGCACACCCCAAACTTTATATTTTGAAACCACTTAAGAAGTCAAACAAAAACTTTAAAAAGTTTGAAGGCTAAATCTTAAATAGACAATATGTATAGCAGCCATGTATACACGATATCAATAGCAATAATATATGTTGGTCCTTTATTAAGACAACATTAAGGTGAAGGAGGGAAGGGGCAGTAAAACAGCCAAAAACCATCCCAAGATTTATGTTTAAAAATAAAATAGTCAAAGACAATGCTGGTACCTAAGTGAAGATTCTCTAAAACGAAGAACTCAATTGGTTCAAAGACCTAAAGAGACAAACAAAACAAAAAAACTACTACTTTGTATAACAGGAAACATTAGGTAATAATGTATTTTTAATATCATTAATTTGACAAGGTCCTTGTTTAAAATTAACCTGTCACACTTTTTTTCGCAGGTATCCAAAAACTGTTTTGCCTAAAGCTTCTGGTCAAAAATAATGAATTTCACATCCATTGAAAACAATCGTACAAACAACAAGCATATAGATCTGTTGGTTCTGATTTTTGTTTTTTATTGCTTTATTTTGAGTTGCGCTCTTGTTTTAGCCATGAAAAGGGGAAAAAACATTAATTTACTTTTTAAAGTACAATAAACTATACCTTAGACGTCCTTAGGTGTTTGAAAATGAAGTCACCTTTTTTTCTTCACTTAATAATTTACACAATATTTATTTGTTATTTAAGAAAAAGTTTACTAGACTCTGTCCAGACTTGGATAGGACACAGATACAACTATACATCTTCAAATCTTTCATATTCAACGGAGAGAAACCATATTTTTCTCTGAGAGGTATTATTGGAGACCGATTATCAGTGGGGACCTTAGGGAGATATATCATAATGTCCGGGGGGGAATCGGGGGTTGGTGAGATAATTTTCAAGGGGCGTGCAAAGAATTAGCTGCTATCATTTCTTCCCAAATACCAATTGTCAAATTTGGGATAAGGCTAAAATTGGAAATTAATTTGCTGTAAAATTTTAGCCCCTCCGCAAAAAACTTTTAAAAAAATATCTAACCAATAATATCTCAAGCATATATTCTACTTTTTAGGTTGAAGGATTGTTTTAGTCAGTAACCAGGAGACTTAAAGATATTAAAAGTATTTAAAACATTATCTTGTAACTGGACAAAATATCTGGAAAATCAGCCATTTGACGTCTTAAAAATGAGGGAGCTGAGAGGAAAAGTGGAATAGAAAACCCCTAAAAAAGTGATGGATAACCCATCATTTTTATGACGTCACATGGCTGAATTTTGAGACACTTTGTCTAGTTACCGTTATCTTAATGTAAAAGTATCGGAGCCTACATATCCTAAATTTTGTAGTATTATTTCTAGTAGCCATTCCAAAAAATGAGCTATGATGAACTGACTAAAAACTATTTTTTAACTTGATTGTCTTTTACTTTAAACCTTTTGGGCTAATCTAATGTCAATCCTCTTACTTGAGGTGGATTATTAAAAAAAATCCACCTCAGCTCTGGATAATCTTATTCTTGTAGTTGCATAATATTTTAATAATTGGTGTTTTTATATAGACTATATTAGTCTTTAACGGTTCCATGTTTTAGTGAAATGGATGGGACACCAGGAGAAGAAAATGTGTTTGGATACTCATGAGCTCCCGTGAGATGTATATAGTTTAGTCACAGATATATTCTTACGAGAAATTAAGAAAAGAGTGAGGGAGAGAGAGAGAGAGAGAGAGAGAGAGAGAGAGAGAGAGAGAGAGAGAGAGAGAGAGAGAGAGATAGAGATAGAGAGAGAGAGAGAGTAAGTGAGAGAGAAAGAGGGAGAGAGAGAGAGAGAGAGAGAGAGAGAGAGATTAAGAGGGATAACAAAGAGAAAAAAAAGAAATACTAGAAAGATCGAACATGAAAAAGAAATTTAACTGTTGATTCACATGGAGACAGAAATAGTTAGAGAGAGGAAGAGAGATAGATAGAGATAAGAAATAGTAATGCATAATAAATAGAATGAGAGTTAGACTAAATAGTTAGATAAAAGAAAGATGGAAACATACAAATGAGAAAGCTGTAAATGATAGAAAAACCTGTTGAATTTCTACTTGTTGATAATTCATAGTAGAGCATTATTATATATTGTATCTATAGTTTATTATAATAAATAAATCACGCAACCTTCCTAAACTAAAACTTTTTTTCCGAGCCTACTTTTAAAATTTATGGTGGTATTAGTATCATCATTGGTATTAAACAATGACATATCAATTAAGAGGAAATATATTTTTAGATACCTAAGGTTTTATAACAAAGTTTCTTATTTATTGGCGCAAAACTTTGAGTACATGCTCTTACCTGAAATAAATGATTGATTGATTGATTGATACTTATTTCATTTTGTCTCAATTTAAAGAACGGTTATGATTCAATAAAAGTATCCAATGTTTTTGAGCCAAAATATTAGATTATGTAGTTATAAAACTTTGGGTACTAGGGTATCCTACACCATTAAAGTCGTAATTCTTTTTTTCTATAAAGCAACAAGTAGGTAAATAAAAAAGAAAATAATTTTTACTCCACTTGCAAGATTTTCAAAATGGACTTTTCTTACTACAAATTTAGGATTTGTTTAAAGGGGAATGTACATTATTTTGCTACATCTTTTTAAAAAAACGTCTCCACATGACTACGTTTGAACTTTTAAAAATTATGATGAATTTGCGAAAAGTGACCTCCTGTAAAAAGTCACTAACCTTTTTTTACATAACAAAATGGAGAAGAAAAAAAATTAAATTGAATTAACTATTGCAGAATTAATTATACATTTTTTACATCATTTGTTTAAAAAATGATTTCTATCTTATAAAGTTACTTAAAAAGTATAAGTATTTTTTGTCTTTATGTTGTTGTAGTATGTGTTTAGATAAGTGAATGTGCATTGGGGCAGGCATTTTAAGGGATAAGACAATGGCCGATAAATTGATGAACATTCCAAATGTTGATACACAAAATTACCCCATCTGTAGATTATAATTCTTGGTTGAAACGTTTAGAAACTCAACTTAATAAACCAACAAATCAAAAATCAATAAAAGTCCCCAAAGTTTCTAAGTAACGATTAAAGAAACGTTATTTTATTACTTTGGGGACTAAAGTAAAAAACATCCCAATGTTCCTTTCCTCTCTGGCATTGTGGTATGTCCTTAATTTCCGCGCATATTTTAAATTATCAAAATTGCTTTTTTACCTCCCAATTTGCCATTCCCTCGTTATTAAAAAGCATCGCATCATATTATTAAAAACTAGCGGCTTTCTTTGCTCCTAGCATCTTGGAGCTCTGTATTCGGAAAATAGCCTAAAACCAAACTTAGATATTAAAATGAATAGTACTACCTATAAGAAGCTTCCATCAAATGGAGAACTCAATCGGTTCGGCATTTATCGAAATTTTAAGTTACTGGCAAAAAAACATTACTACTTTATATATAGGTTAAGTAACATTGAATTTTTAATAATAATGCGATAATACAGATGTGATAATATGGGGAATTGATGGCACCCCGTGTATTCTAGGCCTATATATTTTAACAAATCTAGGTAGACGGAAAAGTATATATTTCTCAATTATTTAAATTGTATTATTGCCAGTCAAACCTAAAGCATAGTAATAGCAAGAATGACAACTTACCTAAAGCTTGGCTAGCTCAACAAAAAATATGGATTTTTTATAATAGAAGCTTTTTTTAACAATGATTAAGGTATTTAGGAATTAATTATTAGTCAAAAATTAGTAATCAAAATTGACTTTTTACTTGTTGCAAAATAGCTTTTTTTTATAAATTTTCCAAAAACAAACTAATTTTAGAGAACTTCCAACGTAATATCATGCAGGGAGTAAGGGAGGGGACAATGGATCGAATATTCAATTTTTAGGAGTCTCAGACTTTGGGTACTGGCTTAAAGGGAATGTGCAAGAATTTAGCCGTTTCTGACTTACTTTGGGTACTTGCGCATGAAATGCCGCTACTCGTTGTGTATGTTTTGAATATTGCAGACGGGGAGAAGGGATAAGGGAAGTGGGGGAAAGGGAAATAACTACTCGTTGTGTTAGTTTGGAATGTAGCAGACGGGGAGAAAGGAGGTGGGGGCAAGGGGCAAGGAAAATAAACAGAATAAAAAGGGGCAGTCATATTCTTGCTAGCAGCTGGCCGGGTCCAATTTTGTAATATAAAAATCACAACATCAAACCTCAATATATTTCATCAAAAACAATCTTGATTTCACTTTACATGACGCTATGGAAATCTATTATTCAATTAACAATCCCTTTATAATTTCCTACAATTTTATTGGATTAAACTGGATTTCATGCCCTTTCTTTGATATCTCTTATATTGAATTAATTGCCCATTGTCCCCTCCCTTACTCCCTGAATATCATGTCTAATCATCACATTGCAAGAGCATTTTAAAATGACGATCTTAAGGCAAATTATCAGGTAAAGATTAAGAGCCATATATCTGCTTGGCTGCCTCGATTATTCCTTACTAGCATCTATGGCAGAAAATAACCTATAATCAAGAAGAAACATATCCTTAAACTATGTGAAGCTTCTCTAAAATGGAGAATTCGGTACAGTAGTTCTTTTTAAAATCTTTGACTACAAACAAAATTAACTTACTACTCTCTATAATAGGATTAAAGAATTAATATGTTTCCATGTAGCATCAGATAAAAAAATATTTAAGAATTTTTCCATAGATTCTTTGCTAGTGTGTATATGCTCGCTGCTATATTGTCTGACCCCCATGAAAAAAAGACAAACACGGACATACACCACCAAACAATACAATCCCAGCCTCTCTTTACATCTACCTTCCATTCTCTATCTTACTTACTATCTGTCCCTCTCTTCTTGAGCAGGGATCTACAGGGATAAGACAATGGCCGATAAACTGATATACATCCCCAATGATAAAAAAACAAGATTATCAGTTCTGTAGACTAAACTTAGTGGTTGAAACGTTTGAACATCTGAATTAGCTAATCAATAAAAATACACTTAAGTCCCCAAAATTGTTAAGCCAACGAATGAGAAAATGTCATTATAAAACTTTGGGGATTAGTGTAATAAAAAGTCTATTTTCCCCTCTTTCAAGGAAGGAAGGGGAAAATTAGCTGTTTATTACACTAGTTCTCAAAGTTTAATAATGTTTTCTTATTGGGAGGCTAAACAACTTTGGGGACATTTATTGAATTATGATTGGTAGATTCATCAAGTTAAGTGTCTAAAAGTTTTAACCACTAATTGTAATTTACAGAAGGGTTAATTTTGTGTATCATCATTGTTGATGTACATCAATTTATTGGCCATTGTCTTATCCCTCTAGATCCCTGGTCTCTTTCTGTGTGTTATGTGCGCGCCCTGTGCTGGTCAACTCTTAGTGCACACACATTCACACACACACACACACATAAACACACACACACTCACACATACTATATTATAATATATATATTGTATGTAGTTTACAGAATATATACCTGTAATACATACATTAGTGGACCCATGGAATTTGATATGTTGAGGTATAAGAACTAGATAACTTTAAGATGAAAGATAACATATAATAATAATCCTAAAATTCATCATTATATCTACTTTAAAACTCTTTTACCTGACAAATTGATCCTTTAAAAAGGGAATTATCTGTCATAATATGTGATCAATTATCTTCCCTCCAACGGGGCAAAATCTGTGAGACCTCTAATGTACATATATATATATATGTAGTAGAATCTTTTGTGACTTCCCCTTGAAAAATAAAAACCTTCCACTTATAAATCTACTGTTAACAAAATTATACAAAGTAAAACAGTTTAAGCGCCATATTGCTCGCATACCTTCTTTAGTTTTACATAACAGTTGAAGGTTTTAAATTACTGGAAAAATTGATAATCATATTTCTGTACCTAGTGAAAAAAAGTGTTTAAATCTAGTGACTCGGCAAAAAAAAGTTGATAAATTAAAAATACACATTATATTATATTTTCTCATATTGTTCCAAGTGTCAAAAATTTCCTTTCCTATGCTTTCAATTAAATGTTTTTGTATGAAGCTACTCAGTATGATTATTAATACGCTAATTCATATGATATGGATTAAATCTTTTGGCGGATTTTACAAATAAATTATATACATTTAAAGATCTTTTTAACAAAAAATACATTGTTATTAACTGCGCTTTTTATGTTATTAAGATAATCTTAAACCTTGAACTATTATTGTCAGGGATCTAAGGGGATAAGATAATAGTCGATAAATTGATGTACATCCCCAATGATGGTACATATAATTATCCCTTTTGTAGATTACAGTTAAGGGTTGAAACGTTTGGACACTAAACTTAATTAACGAACTAATAAAAATTCAACAAAAGTACCCAAAGTTGTTATATAAACTTTGGGGACTAGTTAAACATCCCAATGTTTCCTTCCTCTCTGATTATTGTAAGTAGAACAAAACAAAAACTTATTTTCAAAATAAGTAAAATGCAGTTTTTATTTTGATGCATTTCCTATTGTTTTTTAACCTTAATGTATGTCAATGTGAAATTGATCTTTTCTCCCCGCATTTTTCATACTTAAAAGGTACTTAATTAATTTTTAGTGTTGCTAACGATGTTTGCTAATATAGAAATACTCAGGGAGGGAGGGGACACTGGGCTGTTTATTACACTAGTCCCCAAAGTCTTTTAATAATCTTTTCTTGGCTTATCAACCTTGGGAACTTTTATTGAATTTTTAATAGTATTCAATAAGTAAAGTATCCAAAGGGGTAATTTTGTGTATCTTCATGGGATAATGATGCACATCAATTTATCGGTCATAGACTTATCCCTTTAGATCCCTGGTTACTAACGATTTTTGCTAATATAGAAATAGTAGATAACAAGGATAAAACATCCTGAAAAACAAAGCTTAACAAATAATTTAACCTTGATTATTTAAAAATAAAAATTTTATGCCAAAGTATTTGAACTTGCTTTAAATAGACATACAACTTAATTATACTACAAAATAAAAACACTTGAGGTTTTTGGCTTAACAATATCTAAGCTTTTAAGCTTGTACCTCATTGTTTCAGTAATCATCATTTAGCTACTTAAGTAAAATCTGTGTAAAATACGAAAAAACACAAAATAAAGATTTTCTTTGAAATACAAACACAATTTTAGCAACTATAAAGGTTTCAAAATTACATTAAGTTGGGTCTAAATTAATGTATCTTAAATTATTGTTGTTAAAAGCTTTGTTAAAGTCTAAAATACATAAATTATCAAATTCTATTTTATTTTTTAAAGTAATTAAGCACCATTATTAAAACCATTATTATTACTTAATTTTTAAAAAATATTTTATTCTTTTTAATATAAAATATTTTTTTTAGTAATGAAGCTAATCTAAACTTACATAGTATGTTTGTCCGTCTGTCCTAAATGTGAAATACGTTTCTCACGGCTGTTATCAGATATAAGCAGCTGACTAAATATGAATGGATTTTCATGGCCTCTTTTAGAGATAGATTTCTTGTTTACCTATACCCAATAAGCTTAACTCTTTAATTCCAGAGAGAGGGGGGGCAATGGGCTGTTCTTGCTCTAGTCCCCAAAGTTTTATAATAACGTTTTCTCATTCGTTGGCTCAACAATTGTGGGAACTTTAGTGAATTTTGATTTGTTAATTCATTAGGTTTAGTGTTTAAACATTTCAACCACTAATTTTAATCTACGGAAGGTATATTTTTGTGTATCATCAATGTTCATCAATTTACCGGTCATTGTCTTATCCCTTTAGATCCCTGTTTTAACTCACTTTTTTAAAAATCATTTTCACAAGCTATTGATGTTAACATTCTTATTAAGATTTGATAATTCGTGTAGGATGTAGGATGTGGATTTTATTTGATCTTCAATAAAAGAATTGAATAGATATTTTAATTTATGGTTCTTCTTACTTAGTTTATCTTTTTATTTGAAAATTTTAGGAAGCAAAGCAACTTTTGTATTTTCTGTGTCTGTCTATTTAAGAATAGTTATTTCTCGTATCGTATTATAAACGGCTTTCCATATAGAATGTACAATTATAAGATTAAAACTAGTTTTTTTAGCCCCGAGGTGCCGAAGGCAACGGCTAAAAAAACTGGCTTCAATCTTATGATTGTACATTTCTATATTCGTAGAAAACTGGATATAATACGATGCTAGACATAGTTTTTTCGTATTGATGAGAACCGGTTCCTATCCACCGGATTCGAATAAATACGAGAAAAATGATTTTAGTTTACATTGGGCTTGAACTTATTATTAGTTTCAAACAGCAAGGTCCTTAGAAGGGTGTTAAGAATTAATGGGCCATGTTAAGGAAACGAAGTTGCGGGTTTCGTCATATTTTCACAGTAGCTTTCCTTCCATTTCTAGCCCGTGCGAGGGGCTTTACCCCTTCGGGGCCAAAAGCCTAACCCTGCTGAGCAATCACATAACTTAACCTGAAGTAACCTTTCAAAAGCTACTGTAAAAATACGACGAAAGCCGCAACTTCGTTTCCTTTACATGACACGAATTAACAACTAATCCAAATATATTCCTACTTTCAAGCTGTGCGTTCTTTTGTGGATAGTCTCTTTTCAAATACAAGGGCCGTGTATTGTTCTATTTATTACTAGCGGCTACTTGGGCACTTGAGGAGGGGAGAGTCGAATGATAACCCAATTTATTATTTTAGATTTTAAAAAAAGGATAACTAAATGGGTTCAGTGGTTAGCGATATCCTTCGGTACAAACATACACACAGACAAACATCCTGTTACTTTAGTATAAGGATTAGTAAAAGCCTGCAAGTAAACTGATTTTTGGCTTTTGGTTGTAGCAATCAACCTAATATGTAAAATTAATAAGCAGCAAATAAAAAAGCTTTAACTTTATGACAGTTTTATAACCAATTCTTTAAAAATAAATAAGGGCGGCTGTGTTTTTTGAAGCTTCTAATAATATGTTACTTGTTTCTTTGAAACTTTTCAAAGAAAATGTCAATATTCTTTAAACAAGGATGTCAGCACAATACCCATTATAGCAGACTATGAGAGAATCGAACATTAACACATAGAACCATAGACGTCCAAGCTTTTTTTTTGGGGGGGGGGGATTTTTTTTACCCCCCAAAAAAAAATTTTTACCCCGGGGGTAAAATTTGCTTGGTAATTAAATATTGAAAAAATTAGAAAAAGTTTGGGGGGGGGGGGTGGTAATCGCCCCATTACCCCCCCCCTTGGACGTCTATGCATAGAACCTACTATAATTAGACAAAAAATAACTTCCCATGTATTTTAAAATTAAGTAAGTAAATAAGTCAATTAGTTTTGAATATTGAATTAAAATCTAAATGGAGAAAGTTACTAAAAAATCAGACATGTGACGTCATAAAAATGAGTGATTATTGATCTCTTTTTTAGGGGTTTTCTTTCCCACTTCTCCTCTCATTTACATTAAAATTGTTAAAACTGTAATATTTAATAAAATCGATTACCGGACGGATGGACGGGCACACATAGATGTAGATTAACTTCGCTTTGAAGAATTGCAAAATAAAAGTTCTAAATAATCATATCATCATTATTGTTCATTGTACACTAACTTCTAACGAAAATGGATGATATTAAGTTTTAAAGAAATTGGATATTTGATTATTTAAGATTTTATAGAATATAGGATTTAAAGCGAAAAAAAGATAACTCAGAAACTATTATTTTTCAAAAATCGGAAAATTTGTCAAAAGTTTAAATACATCCGCTAGTTGTCGATTAATCATATGATTAGATTCTAAACTTAAGCTTTATCCTAGCATTGGTCTATCAATGTTGCTAAGTTAGGCGTATCACAAAAATAAGGAGATTAAGTTTTTTTATGATAACGTCAGGTTGAACAACCAAGGATAACTAAGGGCTAATATATCGTTTTTTGTCCAGAAATCCCGGGAATTATTTTTCTCGTATTCATTCGAATCCGGTGGATAGGAACCGGTTCTCATCCATACGAAAAAAAACTATGTCTAGCATCGTATTATATCCAGCTTTCTACGAATATAGAAATGTACAATTATAAGATTATAAGCCGTTTATAAAACGATGCGAGAAATAACTATTCTTAACCTCCTTCAACAGACAACAACTATTGAATTCACAAACTTTGTCTTTCTTTTTGAGTTTCGCCTGTTTTTGAGCCAAGGCATTTTCGCTACTCTAACTTGTGATATCTCACAGCTGAAGACGTAACTATTTTTAATGTCTTCAGTTATGACGTGGTATTGAGTCCTGATTTAAATTTACCGCCTGACCGACGACTAGCGGATGTGCTAAGTGTCAAGCATAATTATATCCATGATCTTTCAGTATGACTGAGAACCAGTTCTAATCCAGCGGATATTAATCGGTTTCGAAGCCATACTAGAAATATTGTTACTGGACCAAGATATCATTAATAGATTCACGTGACTAACATAGCAATAGGCATTATTAAAGTGTCTTATTTATCTATTCTTTGAAACTCGCTTTTTAAAATTTAACTATTATTATTTCTTTTACATTATTTTTTTAAAGACATTATAAAATAAGGAAAAAATGAATAAATACACGTAAGCAAATTCAGTACTATCTTATACAAATAAATTGATAAAAATAGATGTCTTATTTTAAGGATTTTATCCTTTATTTTTATTTCAAAGGATTATTGTTTTATTTATGGATAAGTAGTTCTATTTTAATCTGTGTTATCAATAAAAAAAGCACATAAAAGGTTTTAATTAGGTTATGTACAGTGTACACCTTTGTTATGGTTTTGAAATGTAGTCGGCAGACGTGTCTTCAGCCATGCAACTACGACGAAATTAAAATTTTGCATCTGCGATTCGGGTTTATGTGAATATAAATTGTTAAATTTAGATTTATTACTGCGATTTAATTGTTGGCTTATTTCAACTGTTTGGCAGTGAGTCTTATTGGTTTGTTGCTTAGCTATTTTTAGGTTATTTTTATAAATTAAAAACATTAAGGACAACATTTCAAAATGGAATTGGTAATTTTTTAATTATTCCTTGATATTAAACGCCGATCTCAAGGATAATTAGTCACAATTTAATAGGCGAAGAAATTAACGATTTCTCTTTCTGTTGATATATATTCTTTGTATTTCCTAATTGATTTTGTTCGAATGTTGAGCTTTTCTTTAATGTATGTTGTCATCCTTGATCTGGATAAAATGTAAACATTTTGTTTCTGTGAGGTAAAAATATTTGTATCATTCGTGCATTACCTAAAAATATAGTGTGGGTTCATTTCCTCACAATTTTATTAAAATAGCAAATCAACAATTTTATTAGAATAGCAAATCAACAATTTTATTAAAATAGCAAATCAACAATTTTATTAAAATATCAAATCAACAATTTTATTAGAATAGCAAATCAACAATTTTATTAAAATAGCAAATCAACAATTTTATTAGAATAGCAAATCAACAATTTTATTAAAATAGCAAATCAACAATTTTATTAAAATAGCAAATTAACAATTTTATTAAAATAGCAAATCAACAAGTTTATTAAAATAGCAAATCTGCCAATTCTTATTAACTTCACTCTGAATCATTATTAATTTTTTTGCATATATGAAAAATAAACAATCGCTCACAATCTGAACCGCCTTAAGTACTTGAAATATGGAAATAGAAAACATAATGTTTGGAGTTTTTGATGGTGCATGTAAATATCTTTCTAAAGACACCTTGACCAGATTTCTAATTCAATTCTAGTTGATTTGGCACAAAAAGCAGACCTCTCAAAAAAACGGAACCGCCTGCCCGATTTAATAACTTGCAGAAGTGAACGCATATTAAAAAAACATAACAATCCTCACTTTCAAATGCCATTGTTTAAACAAAACAACTAAATAACCTTTTTTAAAACTCTAAGCATTAAAGTAAAAGAATAAAGGGGGAATGAACTTATGTAAATCATCCCAAATGGCGGGAACCCTGTCCTGATTTTGCATTGGGTCTTAGAAAGCAGCTAATAGCGTTTGGAAATGTAATCACAGTCCAGTCCCTACAACAGAACTTAATCAATTTGCTACCAGACACGAAAAAAGTCTCCACCAATTGGGTCAGGTAGTTGTCTGGATTATATATAGACATCTATTTTCTACAAACAGATTAGAAATGAATCAAATTGTCAGAACTTATCAGAATAAGTTTTCAAAATCATTATTTACCTGGTTTTAACCCAAGGAGGAAGGTTGATCAAACCTTCAATATCCAAACTTTTCTTCCAATAATTTTAACCTACAGATGGGTTAATTTTGTGTATCTTATTTTTGGGTGTATATTAATTTATAATCCATTTTTTATAAAAACTAAATTATTACTGAACCTCACATCACCCCATAGAACACAGTAATAGTGTATGACTAATTATGACGTAACAAAAAAAAATAACCAATGAGAGGCCGTTATTGACCAATGGTAAAATTTATAGTGGCCTCTCATTGGCTAATTTTTTTTGTTACGTCATAATCAGTCAGACACTATTACTGTGTTCCACCCCATAGCCTTTTTTTCAAAGAGAAAACAAGAGAGTATTGAGTAATTAAAAGTGTCCCCCTCGTTTCTCAATACAGCTTTAATAAGAGATTATGTTATTAGCGCATTTATTTATTAGCTAAAAACAATTTGTATGTGATTTTGATTAAACACCAAAATGCTTTGATACTTCACACTAGTCAGGGATCATAAAAATGAGGGATTATCCATCTCTCTTTTAGGTTTTTTTCCCACAATTCTCCTCTCATCTCCCTCATTTTTATGACGTCACGTGGATTATTTTTGACACAATTTGGACTTTGTCGCAAATACAGCTATTAAAATTTAAAATATATAAATTGAAGCAGTTTGGATCAAAATTATTGACACATGACAAAAAATCTCGGGAATAGTCCCTTTCGTAACATCGCCCCATATGGGGCGATTCGTCGTATTTTTAAAATGGCTTTTTATAGGTTATTTTAGGTTAGGTTAGGTTATATTGGGTTAGGTGATTGCCCCACAGGGTTAAGTAATTGTTCCCGCAGGGTTAGAGCCCCTCGCAGGGGCTAGAAATAGGAGAAAAGCTACTGTGAAAAATACGAAGAATCGCCCCATAAGGTGCGATGTTATGAAAGGGACTATTACCCAAAATCTCAAAGTACGCGAATTTTCAACTTGTATGTTGCATGCATGCAGATGTAAAAAACTAAATAC
This sequence comes from Acartia tonsa, assembly GCF_053477335.1. Lineage (NCBI taxonomy): Eukaryota > Metazoa > Arthropoda > Copepoda > Calanoida > Acartiidae > Acartia > Acartia tonsa. The sequence continues at coordinate 8,872,634 of NC_137265.1, read as the reverse complement.
CTGAGAAAAAAGAACGGAAAAAAGTAGATTATCTAACTTTATTTTAAAAGCCTAATCTCTTCTTAAATAAATTACATTAATCCTAAGTCAATAAGTACATAGCAACGACTTGTTACTTATAAAAATGACGCCATACAATTCAAATGACCAATAATAGGCAAATACACAGACTAAATTGCCAATTGCAGGCCAGTATATATTTTAATTGACCAATGGTAGGCCATTATGACGTCATTTTTCATAGGTACAATAAAAAGTTTCATTTATTTCATTTTAAAAAGGCTCCTTATAGAAACATACTCAACTATTCCATTAGTGGTACTGCCATAATTGCCATCAGAATTACCGAATAAACAAGGATGACAACATCCATAAAAGCGAAACGGTATAACAGACGAACATTAAATGTTGCAGAGTAAGAGAACTGAATATACAAAACATGAATATATAAGTTTTGACAAAATTATACATAAATTTGTTGCAAAACGTCTTAAATACAGAATTCGTTTAAGGACATACTGACATTTTTAGGACTTGATTATAGAGATGCTTCCTTATTGTAATAGGAATTAGTACTTCAAAAATCAGATCAATCGGATGATTACATCACATAAAAAAATGTTGTTAAAAAGTGAAAAAATCAACATGTTTAAAATGAACGTACGGACATTCTGGTAACGATTACAGAGTTGCTACACTTTTTAAGTCGTACCTAACTACTACAGGAAACATCATACAAAATTTGAAATCGATAGGACAATTCTAACATGCCTAAATTAACAAAAAAAAAGTTATCCGTTACGGACGGACGTACTGACCGAACCTACTTATAGAAAAGATTCGCTTTTAAAAAAATTAAACAAATTTAGGGAATATAATCCTATTATATAAAGTAGTAAGCGTTTTTTGTTTGGGAATGTTTTGAACTATTTTTGGGAGGTTGTCTTCACACCCCTACCCCCCCCCCCAAAAAAAAAAATCTTTTTACTCTTGTGAAACTCAAATTTAAAATAGGATAAGGTCAACTATTTCCTCTTCTATCTTACGTGCCCCTAGAGGCTTCTAGTGGCGTAGCCGTTAGTATGACTAAATACAATCAGAAAAGGTTAATTGTAGAAACTTAAACAAAAAAATACTCTATTCTTGGCAGGTGTTGTGAATAAATCCCAGGGCTCGGCAGCCGCAAGTAAGGCTCAGTGTTATTGTCATATTATAACTGTAAAATACAGCTGGATGTCTAACCATGTTCCTAAACAGACAATCAATTTTTATAAAAAGCAGGTTTAAGTTTGAGTCTTATGTGCGGCTACCGAGCCCTTTTTTGTTGAATAGCTCGTTAAAATCTTAATGGATTCATATTCTGAAATGTAAAACTCTTTAAACAGACAATAGCTTAAAGAAGATGTATATAAACAAAAGATTTCAAAAATAAATAGTTTTAGGCCATTTCTTCTATATTTTACAGAACGGTTCCGGAATCTAAGTTCAAACCTAAGTTGTCATGGAGGATGTTGAAAAAAAAACATTATAGTCACCAGGGCCAGATCAAGCTTCATGTTCAAGCATCTTATCCCTTTAACCTGAGTGTTCTACTTCTGAGTTATGACGCCACTTTGAGGAAGAGACCTTTAGTTTATATATACCTATTTAAATTATTGCAATTCTGCGCATTTTATGGATATGTTTGCACTTGTTATAAATAATGTTTCAAAGTTAAAACACAATTAATAAGCTGTGTAGTTAATCAGGGATACAGGGATAATGCAATGGACAACAAATAAACCTTTCCCTAAATACAAATATGTTAGATGATTACAAAGATGGTCTTTTTTCGCATATTTTTTCGTAAAGCTGTGTGTTAGTGTTCTGTAAAATGCGCTTTTTAAGTCTAATTGTTCTTAATTTTGACCTTTACATGAATATACATTTTTTCAAAACTTTGACTTTATAAGCGCATTTGACTAAACGCTAACACACAACTTTATGGAAAATACACATAAAAATGACCCTCTATTTCGCAAAAAAAGGTCTGCAGATCTAAATAACAATAATTGGTCTCTTAATCCTTGATTGTTTATAAAAGGTCTTTTGTTTATTTTCTTGATGCATTTGCTTTTGTCTTAGCAGCATGTTAAGCAAAAATTTTACCCAGGAATTTGCAGCCGCAGGGATCAAAAGGGATAACACAATGGCCGAAAAACTGAGGTACATCCATAATGATCATACACAAAATTACCCATTCTGTAGATTACAATTAGTGGTTAACACGTATTGACACTCCAACCAATCAAATTTCAATAAAAGTCTCCAAATTGTAAAGCCAACGAATTAGAAAACTTTATTATAAAACTTTGAGGTCTAGTGCAATAAACTGCCCATAGTGCCCTCTCTCTCTCACGGCCGATATCCATAAATGCGAAGTCCAGCAAATCAGACGGTCAAATATACAGACAATCAGGATGTTTGTCTGTGTGTTTGTCTGTATGTTTGTACTGAAGGATCTCGCTAACCGCTGAACCGATCGGGTTCTCTTTAACAGGGTAGCTTCTCATAGGTTCCAGGAAGGTTTATAACTATTTTGGGGGTACCACCACCCTCCCAAGAGAAATCGCCTCTAGAAAAAAAATTACCTCCCCCCCACAAAAAATTTCTAAATTTTTTAAATAAAATTAAAAATGGAGGATGGCACCCCCACCCCCTCCCAAAAAAATCAAATTATCAAATTTGACTCTCCCCTCCTTAAGTACCCCTAGAGGCCTCTAGCGTAGTATAGAGTTGAAAGGAAATTAATATTCACATCATTTGAAAGTCTAAAAAAATCCATATAAATACTGGGAGGGAGGGGACATTGGACTGTTTATTACACTTGTCCCCAAATATTTATAACAACATTTTGTTATTCGTTGGCTTAACAACTTTGGGTGCCTTAAAGAATTTTATTTGGTTAGTGTTTTAAATTGAGTGTTTAGTCGTTTCAACCAAAATTTGTAATCTACAGAAGAGGAAATTTTGTGCATTTACATTGGAAATGTACATCAATTTGTCGACCATTCTCTTATCTCTGAAACAAATTAGACGGTCATTTATACAAAGATACAGGGTATCCTTCATTATTTAAAGTCTGAAAGATTCTATATAAATATTAAGAGTAACCAAATTTGGGTAGTTGCGGTTGCGGCGTACTGTAAAGTAAAACTTACAGCGACTGCCGAGCCCTTATTTATTTTCGTACAAATTTATCATTAATTGCAAACTGAAGTTTAACTTAGCAACAAAAATGAGATGCTTTTTTTCTTAAAATACAAAATAAGAAGGCAAATATAAAAATTTTGAAACCATCTCCAAAGACTTAAATCTGAAACATAAAAAATAATCAATTATTACTTACCTTGAATCTGAATTTTATTTAAAATAATGAGTTACTAAAATAATATTTTTTGTTTAATGTGTACATATTGTATTTCTTTAATAAATCTTACTTTAACAAGGATGACAGTATCCATAAAAACAAACCTCCACAAAAAAGATTGAAACAATTAATTTAAAAACAGAGCATTATAATGTTATTTAGAAGTTGTCATATAGACCTAATAAAATTAGGGCTCTTTATAGTGCCTATAAAAAAGGGATACATTTAGATTTTTTGAGCCGAATTACCCGGAAAGGCGTCATATTATAATGACGTCATTTGGGTTACTTCTGCCAAAAGTTTTTAAATCTATCCCCTTTTTTATAGGCACTATAAAAAGCTTCCTTATATAAATTTCCATAATTGCAATATAATTAACTAGCGGCTACGCCCCTAGAGGCCTCTAGGGGCAATTAAATGTTTTTTTTTTATTTAAGATATCTGATCTGAGAAATAATTTGTCTATGTTTGATCAGCTGTTTAAATTCAAATTCATGTGTCTACGCAGCGCCAAGCACTACGCGGCGAGAATATTTCATTTTTTTGTGATTTCTCTTGGGAGGGTGGAGGTACCCTCCCCCAAAATAGTTAAAAACCTTCCCTGGACCTATGAGAATCTACCCTGTTAAGGAGAACCCGATCGGTTCAGCGGTTAGCGAGATCCTTCGGTACACACAGACAGACACACAGACACACAGACATCCTGTTACTTTAGTATAAGGATTATAGAGATGTTACACTTTTAAGCTTAATCGTTATAAGAATCAATATCGCCAAATCGTTTAAAAAAAAACTTTATACTTAGTGTTTTTAATAGCAAAATAATGCATTGTAATATCTTTTTAGAACTAAGAAAAATGACCGACAAAGACCAAATTGTGTCAAAAATAATCCATGTGACGTAATAAAAATGAAGGAGATGAGAGGTGAAGTGGGAAAGAAAACCCCTAAAAAAGAGATGGATATTCTCACATTTTATTACGTCGCATGGATCATTTTTGACACAATTTGGTCTTTGTCATAATGACCTAATGTAAGTTTCCATTGCAAGACGCTATAACTAATTATAGAAATGTTACACTTTTAAGCTTAATCATTTTAAGAATCAATATCGCCAAATCGTTTAAGAAAGCTTTATGCTGGGTTTTCAATCGATGTAAGAACGTCCAAAGGATGGGGACGAGAGGTTTTTACCCCCTAAAGAAATATTAGTGTACCGAAAACAGCCCCAAAATTTGGGCTAATATATTTTGGAACATCATTTAGACCCTCTCATTGCAATTTTGCTGAATATGGCGTGTCTTAAACACCATAGTCAACCCCCCCATCCACCAAAAAATGAAAGTCTTGGACGTCCTTGTATCAATTGTATGATTTTTACGTGTAAAAATAACGAAAACATCGGTTTTATTCAATAATTGTAGAAATCCTTCAATTTAGATAAGCTTTTAGTGATATGGATAATCTGTAAATAATTAGTGACTTAATCTTTCATCTAGAGAATAACATAATTTAGACATTTTAAAAGTAAAAAGGTCAATTTATTTGAAAAATAGAACAAATAATAATAATTCCTATAGTTTCAAAGAGTTTTGTCATCGTTAAAACAATTTTTCATGATTTTATCTATTTTTGTAGACATTTTTGTTGTAGAGAAACAAACTATGTTGTGCCATGGAAGGGAGGGGACATTGGGATTTTTATTATAATAGTCCCCAAAGTTTAATAATAAGGTTTAAGAAACAATTGTGGTTGCTTTTATTAGATTTTGATTGGTTAGGTGTCGAAACGTTTCAACCTCTAACTGTGATCAAAGAAGGGGAAATTGTGTATATCATTATAGACGATGTACATCAATTGTCTTATCCCTTTAGATCCCTGTCACTTCAACATTGTGCTTCATGATTGCATAAAAAGACACAATTTTTATTTTAAACTAACAGGATGTCTATCTGTGTCTGTAGCAAATTATTTTTAACCACTGAACCGATATGGTTCTCCTTTACAGTGAAGCTTCTTAGAGAAGGTTTATTTTAAGGAAGGGTACACTTTGCAATTGTGATATTATGCAGATTTGATGTTATGATGATATGATACAAGGAACGTGGGGTGGGGCAAAGGGGTAATAAGCCCGCAACAAAAAAATAAGTAGTTGAAATAAGGTAAATAATTGACCAATCACACTAAAAATATGGTTTAACATGGCAAGATTACCCCCTCCCCCCTAAAAGACGTAACAAATTCTAATGCAGTTTCTAAAATCTCAGTACAAAACTTATATGCTAATTAAATTGTTAATCTAACAAGGATGACAACATCCATAAAAGCAAAGCGCTGAAACGGTAGGACAAACGGACATTAACACTTGTATAGTGTTAGAAGTGAATAATCATAATATAAATGTATATGAGTCGAAGCAAACTTGTAAGTAAATTTGTTGAAAAACTGACACTATACCGTTTCAGTGATTCGCTTTTATGGATGTTGTCATCCTTGCTTTAGCATAGGTTCTATAGTATTTGCACTTTTAAAAAGTTAATAAAATATCTTTGTCTTTTTCTGATTCTATTAATTCATATATTTTCGATATTTTATTTTTATTTTATGCTGACAAATAAAAGAACATAAGTTGATAGCATTATCCTTTGGATTGCACATGGCCGTTCATTGATCATGAGCCGTTTCTAATCAGAGAGAGTGAGAGAGAGAGAGAGAGAGAGAGAGAGAGAGAGAGAGAGAGAGAGAGAGAGAGAGAGAGAGAGAGAGAGAGAGAGGGGGGGGGAGGAGAGAGGGGACAAAAGACTGTTTATAACACTAGTCCCAAAAGCTTTATAGAAAAGTTTCCTTAATCGTAGGCTTAACAACTTTGGGGACTTTAGTTAATTTTGATTGGTTTGTTCGTTTAGAAACGAATGATCAGTTAATTAAAAGGAAAAGTTACTTCTTTAAAAAAATACTTTTTACACTACAGCATGAACAAATAAATTTTAGGATTCTTAGATTATTTACACTACAATCTGCTAACTTTCAACTCAAAAGTAAAAAAAGCTTAGAGTAGCTATACTACCTAGTCTAAAAAGGGTGCCATTTAGAGTTTGGAAAAAGTGTGAAGGAATTTGAAAAGTCATCAAAATTCAATAGGTGGGCAGATAACAATAAAAGAAACATAAAAATAATAAATTTCACCAGAAATATGTTTTCATTTTTACAAGTTTCAGTGTTGTCAGTTAAAAAATCATGGCGGGAACTTTGAAATTAGAGAAAAATACACAAAAAATATAAAAAAAAATATTTTTTCTTGATCAAATATTTTATCTATTTGTTCATTTATGTTTAGAAATTAATAATTGATATGCTAGCGAAATAATATATTTTCCAGTATTGCTTCGAAACCGATTAATATCCGCTGGATTAGAACCTTTTAAACATCTTAGTAAAACCTATGAAAAAATATGACGAAAATAAGATTATGTTTATTTTATTTTTTTTTTTTTTTTGACTGACTGTTATAATCCTGCGACCCTGTACATGAAAAATATTTTAATATTTTGCAATTTGCCAAAAATGCAATTTTAGGATACCAAATTAATTTGATTAAATACTTAACAATTTGATAATATAATTAGTATCCAGTTTGCTTTTAACCTTTTTAACGTGTTTTTCTTAATTAGGGTCGGTCCGTCCGTCCGTAACGGTTAGCTCTTTTAATTAATTTATACATGTTAGTACTGTCCTATCAATTTCAAACTTTGCATGATGATTCCTATAATTTTTAACCTTTTTGACAACAATTTTAGATGTGAAATAATAATCCTATTCATCTGATCTTTTGAATACTGGTGATTCATATTACAACATAGTACAATTTTATAATCGAAGCATTTTTATAATTAAGTTCAACAAATGTAAGTTTGTCCTTAAACAGTATCCCCCTTTTAAGCAGTTTTTATACAAATTTACTTACAATTTTCTTTAGATTTTATACATTTATATTCTGCTTATTCAATTTTGTAACTCCCAAAAGTAGTTAAACAACGAATAAGGAAACGTTATTATAAAAATTTTGGGAACTAGTGTAATAAACAGTATACTGGATGTTATCGCCTGTACATAAAAAAGCTTATTGATTAATAAGAGATACAAAAAAGCTCAAAGTGTCATGTGTGACGTCATAAAAATTCATCTCTTTTTTAGGGGTGTCCTTTTCCACTTCTCCTCTCATCCCTCCTTTATTTTTATGAAGTCACACATGACACTTTTAGCTTTCTAAGATATACTCTCAAAGAAATTATTTCATTTTTAAAATAATTATATATGGCTCTTCCCATATTTAAAAACATCATTAAAATTAACAGGATGCATGTCTTTAGCTTAAGAGACCATTGTGAAAATATTTTAGTTATTTTAAGATATAACAAATGCATTTCTCTAGTACGTAGTTTAATCTCATAATTTTAAATTTATTAAGGATGACAACATCCAAAAAACCCATGCTCTAAAATCAGAAGGAAGTAAAACGAAAAATAAGAGTGTTAGAACTTAATAAGCAGAAGAAATTATATTATACTTTGTTAACATAGGAATATTACAATTATATCATACAAAGAAGTTGCTGTCAAAAAAGTTAAAAATCAGTTAGTTTTAAAAAAACTTTTTTGTAACGATTATAGAATTAGTACACTTTTTAAAATGTATCTAACTTTTGCAGGAATCTCCAAGCAAAGTTTGAATTCGATAGGACAATTCTAACGTGTCAAAAACAAAAATAGTTAACTGTTACAGACTGACTTATGGACTGATGGACCGACCTTAATTATAGAAAAGGCTTCGCTTTTAACAACAATTATAAAATAGTTTAAAATTATGAATCGTATAAACTTATATATCCCTAACATAATAATAATTATGATATTTAATCTTGTTTTAGATTATAAAAATGTAAAATGTTATCAAAGATTAAACAGAATACAAATATATGAAGAACTTTGTCGTTGTAACAGCCAAGTGGATTGTTAGCACAGTTATGGAATCTCGACGACAAAGATTTTTTTATCCAATCTTGACAAGTGAGGTATTTTTGGAAAGAGGAATATATATAGAAAACGCCTATGAAAATTAGAAAATCCGCAGAAATCATATTTGCAAGTTATTTGCAAAAATCTGCAATGTTAATTTGCAAAATTAATTTCATGCCTTAAATGACTTATTTAAAAAGAAATCTTTTTATGAAATGTGTTTATCTATAAGTTTAGAACATACTTAAGGCAAAAAAAAATTCTTTAGTGTTACTTTTTTCACCTTATATATGAAAAAAGCAGTTTCTCACATTTTATGATAAAAAAAGGTTTAGGAACAAAAAATATGTTTTTTCTTGATGTAAACACAATGATTGGCATAAAATCTATCATCCTAAATGTAAAAATCAGATATAGAATCCTTTTTAGAGCAAAAATAGTGCAAAAAGTAACCAAGACATTTTTGCAAAGTATGAAAATCTGAAGAAAATAGTTCTTTTTGATTTTGATATACATATCAGATAAATGTATATAAAATTAGTGATCAAAAACTATAAAACAAGTTATAACTTTTTCAACCCTATCATTGATTAAAATGCACTTTTAGGTTTACTTATTACCAAAGTAGCACATAAAAACTCTTTTTATTAAGTTATGAAACAAAATAAATTCAAATCAACAATTAGGCGTTTTTTATAATGCAGTAGACCATTTTGTAGTTGGTTTTTTGGCATTTATTTTGTTTAATTACATCATAAAAAGAGTTTTTATGCACTAGTTCGGTAATTCTTAAACCTAAAAGTGCAATTTAATCAATGACAATGTTGAAAAAACTTATAACATGTTTTATAGTTTTTAATCACTATTCTTATATACATTTATTTGATATGTATATCAAAAGCAAAAAGAACTATTTTCTTCAGATTTTCATACTTTGCAAAAATGTCTTGGTTACTTTTTGCACTATATTAGCTCTAAAAAGGATTCTATATCTGATTTTTACATTTAGGATGATAGATTTTATGCCAATTATTGTGTTTACATCAAGAAAAATCATATTTTTTTGTTCCTATACCTTTTTTTATCATAAAATGTGAGAAACTGCTTTTTTTCATATATAAGGTGAAAAAAGTAACACTAAAGAAATTTTTTTGCCCTAAGTATGTTCTAAACTTATAAATAAACACATTTCATAAAAAGATTTTTTCTAAATAAGTCATTTAAGGCATGAAATTAATTTTGCAAATTAGCATTGCAGATTTTTGCAAATAACTTGCAAATATGATTTCTGCGGATTTTCTAATTTTCATAGGCGTTTTCTATATATATTCCTCTTTCCAAAAATACCTTACTTGTCAAGATTGGATAAAAAAATCTTTGTCGTTGAGATTCCATAACTGTGTTAGGTAAGCTTAAAGATAGACAGGATGTCCGTGTGTAAATTCTAACTGTCTCTCTGTCTTTTCTGTTTGACTGTTCTTACTGTATGTCTAGCATAAATGTCTGTGTGTCCTGTCTTTTTATCTTGTCTGTGTGTCCTGTCTTTTTATCTTGTCTGTGTGTCCTGTCTTTTTATCTTGTCTGTGTGTCCTGTCTTTTTATCTTGTCTGTGTCTGTTTGTCAGTCCTTTCTGTTTGTATGTACTGTACATGTTTGTACTGTAACTTTGTACGTCCTGTCTGTCTGTTTGTCTGTCTATTTGTCTGTCTGTTTGTCTGTCTGTTTGTCTGTCTGTTTGTCTGTCTGTTTGTCAGTCTTATCTGTCTGTTTGTCAGTCTTGTCTGTCTGTTTGTCAGTCTTATCTGTCTGTTTGTCAGTCTTGTCTGTCTGTTTGTCAGTCTTGTCTGTCTGTTTGTCAGTCTTGTCTGTCTGTTTGTCAGTCTTATCTGTCTGTTTGTCAGTCTTGTCTGTCTGTTTGTCAGTCTTATCTGTCTGTTTGTCAGTCTTGTCTGTCTGTTTGTCAGTCTTGTCTGTCTGTTTGTCAGTCTTGTCTGTCTGTTTGTCAGTCTTGTCTGTCTGTTTGTCAGTCTTATCTGTCTGTTTGTCAGTCTTGTCTGTCTGTTTGTCAGTCTTGTCTGTCTGTTTGTCAGTCTTGTCTGTCTGTTTGTCAGTCTTGTCTGTCTGTTTTTCAGTCTTGACTGTCTGTTTGTCAGTCTTGTCTGTCTGTTTGTCAGTCTTGTCTGTCTGTTTGTCAGTCTTATCTGTCTGTTTGTCAGTCTTGTCTGTCTGTCTGTTTGTCAGTCTTGTCTGTCTGTTTGTCAGTCTTATCTGTCTGTTTGTTAGTCTTGTCTGTCTGTTTGTCAGTCTTGTCTGTCTGTTTGTCAGTCTTGTTTGTCTGTTTGTCTTCCTTTTCTGTTTATCAGTCCTGTCTGTTTGTCTGACCGGTTTGTTTAGAAGTCTTTCTGTCCATTATTATTGTCTGTCCTAAAAGCCTATCTGTCCTATCTGTCTGTCCTATTTTCCTGTCTGTCCTATCTGACGTGTAGTCCTTTCAGTTTGTCTATCCTATCTATTTGTCTGTCCTGAATGTTTGACTGGCCTGTTTTTTTTCTATGTTTGTCTTGCCTTTATGTCTGTTTGTCCTATCTCTCTGGCTGTCCTTTCTGATGTCTGTCTGTTGCGTCCGTTCTGTCTTTTCTTCTGACTTTTTGTCTGTATTTTTTAACTGCCCCCTCTGTCTGATTGTTAGTCATTCTTATGAAATCATTATTTTTCGCTTCTAAGACTTCTTTTTAATAAACTAGCGGATACTCTAGGGGCACTTGAAGACGTGGGAATTGAATAAGATAACCCAAATTTTTATTTTAGATTAAAGAAAAAAGGGCTTTTCTTATGAGGGTGGTGGTACCCTACCCAAAAATAGTTATAAACCTTCCCAGGACCTATGAGAAGCTACCCTGTAAAGGGGAACCATAATGGTTTAGCGGTTAGCGAGATCCTTCGTTACAGACAAAAAAGCTTTCTACTTTATATAATAGGATATTATGCTTTTCAGATAAAAGTCAATTACGAATCAAGATTTGATAAGAATCATGAAGATCTCCAAAAGATAGAAAAAGAAATTAGCTCCGCTGCTAGATGCCGACTAGAAGAAAAAGAAAAAGGCACACTATTGTGTTTCTTATTACTTAGAGTAGTTATAGAGTAGCTTTGCTACTAAAAAGTTATATTGTGAAAAATATCAACGCTTAAAGTAATTGTGATAAAAAATTCTACTAAGAAAACTTTATAAAAGTAAAGATCGTACACTCAAAAATGAAGCGTTTAGAATTTTCTAAAATTAAAATGGATACCAATATTATACAGGAACATGATTTTATATTCCAACAAGAATAATTTAATCCGTAATTAACTCAGCAATAGCCATACTAAAATAAAATTTGTCAAAAAATGTTCATAAAGGAAATCAAAGTAAACAACAATCCCTTTCTGTAATACAAAGTAGAACGATGTCTCTCTCCCTATCTGTCTGTTTGTTTGTACTGAGGGATCTCGCTAACCGCTTAACTGATTTGTTTTCTTTAACAGGGTAGCTTCTCATAGGTCCCGGGAAGGTTTAAAACTATTTCGTCGCTCGTATTTTTTAAATCCTTATGATAAAGTAACAGGATGTTTGTGTGTATGTCTGTGTGTTTGTGTGTTTGTATTGTTTGTACCGAAGGATCTCGCTAACCGCTGAACCGATCGGGTTCTCCTTAACAGGGTAGATTCTCATATGTCCCGGGAAGGTTTATAACTATTTTGGGGGAGGGTACCACCACCCTCCCTAAAGAGTAAGGTAAGTATGTAAGGTATAATCGTCTAACAAACGTACCTTCGTTAAATAGTATACTTAAAAAGCAATGTCAATGAAGTGGGGACAAAACACCTAATTTAAAAATGACTTATTTTATAAATGTCTAAAGTGACAAAACACCCACTCCATGTCAATGCTTTATGTCGACTTTTTGGCATAAGGTAGAATGGATCATTGCTGACTTCCTTTTTTAATTGCCATCATCGACTATAAATGATTGTTAAAAAGTATCAGCTGCCCCCCCCCACCCCCCTTTTTTTCATTTATTTCAAAATAATTGGGATAAGGAATTCTGTGCTCGACTAGGCGCTTCGAGGGAAACAACTAAAAATGTTTTGGGTTCAAATAACAATGATTTTTAGTCTGCTGATTGAATTTGTGCATTTTTCTTTCAGTTTCAATTTAATTTTAAAATAGATGTATTATTAATTGGATGTTGTGCCAGATTTTCATGTATACTTCAATATAAAGTGATATTCCCAGCTGGCTAAAATAACAATAATTTACCCCATCACCTCTCTACTACTAGATAACCGACCTGACTAATAAATATGGTCCACATTAGCAACCTATATAGATTATATATTTTCTTTGTCAACATATCCATGTATCCTACATTTATTAATTCTAACAATCTTAACCATAGCAACTATTTTCAAAAGAAATAACATTTACAAATAGTTTTCCCAGCCAGGATAGTTCTTTCCATTTATAGCCTGGTATCTAGAGGGATAATGACTAATAAGTTGATGTACATCCCTAACGATGATACACAAAATACCCCTTCTGTAGATTACAATTGGTGGCAAAAACGTTTGTACACTCGACATAATGAATCAACCAATCAAAATTCAATGAAATTTCCCAAAGTTGTTAAACCAACGTTATTATTAAACTTTGGGGACTAGTGTAATTTCCCCTCCCTCCATGAATAACATTATCCATAAAAGCAAAGCTTAAAAGGGTAGACTGCCATAGAAAAGGAATAACTACAATTAATGTATTGTCTAATTGCTTTTGATATTAAAACAAGGATAACAATATCCAAAGAAGCAAAACTCTTTATAAAAAAAATTGTCAAAAAAGTAAAAAATCTGCATTATTAGAATGAAAATACGGACTTTCTCGTATCGCGTTGCCATGGTTTCGTACGAAGTTTGAAATCTATAGAACAATTTTAACATGTATAAATTAACGACAAGAGTTTTCCCTGAAGGACGTACGGACTGACTATATTCAAAGAAAAGCTTTGCCTATAAAAAGAATATTATTATCATCATAAAAATGTAATATAATGAAATTTAATCTATCACGCTTCAGATTATATTCTAAGATTATGAAAGTATAACTTTTAGTTTTAATTAAGAAAATTCGTCTAAAAATAGTAAATCTATTAATAATTGTGTTAAATACAATTTATAATCTTTATGGAAGTTTTTAAATATAATTTAATCCTTACCTAAATTTCTAAATAAACAAGGATAACAACATCCATACAGGCAAAGCTCTGAAACGGTAGGACAAACAAACATTAACAGAATATAAATGTATAAACTTAATTATAGAGATGCTTCGCTTATAACATTGTACTTTGTTGTCCTAGAAATCAGTAGTCCAAAAATCAGATTAATAGAATAACTATATCACATAAAAATTTGTTTTGTTATAGAAAATCTTCGCTTTTAAAAATAATACGAAACATTGAAAACATATTTTAAGCAAAGCATTGAAGACAATGAATGTGGTCAGGGGGAAAATTACGTCAATTTAGCTTGCCAACATGGAAGTCTTTTATTGCTCATCCAGTAGGAGGGGAGGGGAATTAGTAAAGGGGATAATCGTTATCTTAGTCCCCTGCATGTTTCACTTTATTAGAAAATCCGGTGTAAGATCCAAATGATAATATATCCATTTTAAGGATAGACAGTCAGCCAAAGTGAGTTACAATGTAGATGTTTATTGTTTATGGTAATATACACAAAAATTTACAACTTCATAGTTGGACAGAAGGACATTTAAAAAAATATAGTTGATGATATCCAGGGAAGGAGGGAGGAGACTCAAAATTAGGATCTACTGCAGTTCACGGTAAAACATTGCTGGTAACAAATATTGCCAAAAATCTATGAATTTTAAAAGCTGCTAGCTGCCAAACGGCTGAACGTACAGATCATGCCCGCACACTGTTTTAAGCGGCATAAGAAGGCCTTCAAATAATCTGGAATATCGATAAATCAATAATGTATAATTATCTCGCAGTGCAGAGAAATGCGCGAAAAAGGCCTATTTTACGTGTTTTTCTTCAGTAAAGCTTTCCCTGTGCATCATTGGATCTTGGCTATTCCAGATTATTTGTAGGCCTTCATATACCGCTTAAAATGGTGTGCGAGTGTGATCTGTACGTTCAGCCGTTTGGCAGCTAGCAGCCTTAAAAATTCATAGATTTTTGGCAATATTTGTTACCAGCAATATTTTACCGTGAACTGCAGTAGATTCCAAAATTGTACTGGTACTCAAAGTTTTGTCATATTTTTAAAAAATATTGGCTCAAAAACTTTGGACTTTTATTGGATTGTGATTGGTTGCTTTTAAACAAATTGGTTAGTTCAACCAATAATTTATCGTCCATTGTCTTATCCCTTATTATACCTGCAGATATCAGTTCTTATTCATTATTATTGTATATCAAAACTAGCGGCTTTTTTTTTTGGGGGGGGGGTAATTTTGTTTAGGGGCGATTTTTCTTGGGAGGATGGTGTTACCCTCTCCCAAAATGCTTATAAACGTTTATAGGACCTATGAGAAGTTACCCCGTAAAGGAGAACCATATTCTTTCAACGGTTAGCGAGATTCTTTGGTACATACAGACAGACAGACAGAGTTCTTGGTACTTTTATTTAAGGAAAAAATCATGTAATAATGTTAGATGTTGAAATATCTTGGTTTGCTACAATTACTGCTTGCTTCCACGCTAAATAGCGTTCAGGCATGTTCATGAAATGAAAATGAAAATTTAAAAGTGTAGCTATTCTATAGCTATGGTTTGTTAGTTTTATAGTTACCACCGTAATCTTGATAATTTGCTTTTCCTTTGTTCAGCCTTCAGGTTTTATGTAATGGGAACTATATCCCCAACTGAGGCTCATGCATTTTAATCGAGATTTGTTTCAGGTTAAAACATAAGATCCCTCAACTAATATTAATTTAAGGGACGTAATTTCTCAATAAATCTAGATTTTTAAAATGTCATTTATTTTTTTTTCTGCATCCTAATATCATTACATAAAGGGTTTATTAAGGGTTAAAGTGATTGTAATTTTCCTTACCAACGGGAAAAAAACCTGCCACAAATTTACGTAATATTTAACTGTTTTTCGAACAGGTTGCGTGATTTTGTCTTATTTTTCTTGTCCTATTGATTTTACCGGCGTTAGTCTTGAAAACACTAGTATTTATATTTGGCTGCAATCTTTAGAGAAGCTTTATTTCAGTCTCAATCAAGATTTTTTATTTTGGATAGGCAAGATAAACGCCTGAATATTTATAACTCTACAAAATTATAACTCTCAAAAATAGATATTCTTTCCCTTTAAAATTGTTGGAAGGATACCCATGCCCAAGAATGTAAAGGATGGGAAGTAAAATAAGTTCCTCCATCATTTTTGTCCCACAAAAAAAAATTGTACGTCCTTGCTTTGATTCTTCTAATACTGATGAAACAACGAAATACAAAATACATTGTAAAACTTAAATAATGACATATTTTTAATTCTTTTTGAATATTTATCAAAATAATTTGTTTGAACTTTCTATGAATGTTAACATGCTTGTTTTAGCCTTATCTGATTCCTTTCACACAAGGATGACAACATAAAAATATAAAATCATTTTTTGACAAATAAACATACACACAGACGGCCAAAGTAAGTTATAATATTTATTTATCGCATCGTATCATAGACAGCTTTCAAAGGAAAGCAAAACGATAATTTATAGGATTAATTCCGGTCTAAAGTGCACATTTGGGCCTAAGGCCTGGGCTAACAAAACTGGTATTAATCTTAAGGTTTTTTTTATTTTACTATTCGTAGAAAAATTGTCTGAGTATGGCTGAGAAACGGTTCTAATAAACAGGATATTAATCGGTTTCGAGGCCATACTCTAAAATCGTTGCTAACAATGTCTGGAAATTATATTTTTTGGCATTACAGACAGAAAACAAAAAATTTAAGTTGGGTACCTTGCTTGGAAGAAAAGAAAAAATCTTCTGGAAAAAAATACGTTTTTCCCACAAATTAAATAAGAGATGGACAGCCAAACATTTGGAATAGTTTAGTACTTTCGCTACTAAAAAACATTTACTCATTGAAAATGTACACAAAGTTCTTTATCTTCTGCTAATCAAAAAAAAGTTTTTTTTTCTCTTTTGCATTTTTTGATTTAATTTTTTTTCTGTCATTAGGAGTTTAGCTTTTCTCTAATAAGTTGCTATAGATTACGCCTGAGATAATGCATTTTTTATACTTTTTGTTAGGATTAAAACTATTTGCTTTTTTTTGGGGGGGGGGGGGTAACATTTTTTTATAGGCTATTTTTCTACCTACACCTCCAAAAAACAGCTTAGAATTTGCCAAGGGCCAATTCTAAGCTTTCCTAAAACTTTGAGCGACCATTGCAGCCGTCTACAAGATCTCATTGGAAATTTGCACATGTGACTTTTGAAATAAAAGTAGATATTGGGCGAATGCAGTTTGTTTTAATTTTTCATAAGTTTTTTGGCAATCCCATATTTGGGGAGCTCTGCAGTGCCCTAAAATGTGGGGCTGCCCTGTTTCCAACCTGATCAAAAGTAAAAAATAATAATATTTGACACTTTGGTGGAAATTGCCAGAACAACATATTTGACTCATTAGCGTCATTGGTTGATAAATAACATGTAGCTGTGTTTACTGTTTAGTGCCCTAGGAAAATGGGGATAGATGTCCCCGCTTTTATCCTACCAATTCTATTGACGTAAAAAAAGAGGGAAAAAGAAAGGGAAGGGGGAAAAGAAACCCCTTAGATAAGTGATGTGGTATAGTTTACTTCCTGACGCCAATATAATAGGTAGGCTAAAAGCAGTGACATCTATCCCCATTTTGCAAGGGCACTATAGACAGGAACAAATAACAGTATAACAAATAACTAACATTTTATGAACACGGCGGTGAATTAGGCACAAGATGATTTTGGCGGCGGTGACGAGGCTGGTGGCGGCGAGGATGTTATGGACATGGACTCCATGGGACTTAATTCTGGTGGCAACGCAAATAAGGACAAACTACCAGGACAGGTGGAATATCAAATAAAGCCAGAGATATTTGGGGATAAGACATTGGATGATAAATTGATGCACATCTGTAATGATGACTAACAAAATTAACCTTTTTGTAGATTAAGCTAGTGGTTCAACATTTTGTAGACTGCTTAATTGGACTCAATTAATCCAAATTCAAGTGCTTAACGTTTCTGAGCCAGCAGATAAGATAATGAAGTCATTAATTAATTTTTTTCTTCAAATGATTATGCTTATTTAAAACGCCAAGGAATCACTTTTATTAAAAACCAAAGTGAATAGGACAAACAGACAAACGAACGGACAAAATTACAATACTTATAATGTACACTTTTGCTTTAAATTACTATTATTTAGGAAGTAAAGAATATGCCTGAACTAACCTACATAGAACAGTCTACCAGAGCATTACAACAGTTAGCTTTAGTCATAGGTAATTCCTTATTTTAGAGTAGATGCGATTTCTTTGATATTGCTTATATAAAAGCAATAGGATGCCTGTCTCTTTATGTGTGTGTCTGTCTGTATGTGTGTGCAGCAGGATCTTGGTAACCACTGATTTTATATGATGCTCCTTCATAATGTAGTTTCTTATTAGTCCAGGAAAGGTTTTCATCTATTTTGGAAATTGGTACCAACAGTAAAATCCTCCCTAGAGAAATTATCCTTAAAATAATGTATCCACCTTAAGTGCCCCTAGAGGCCTCCAGGGGGGGTCAGCCGTTAGAATAAAAACTAGTTGCATTTTTTATCATTACAAAGATTAATTTTTTGAAATGAGTATTTACTCTATAACACACTTTGTCCGTCTACAATGCTAAGGAATATATTAAATTTCTGTAGTTGAAATATAATTTACTCATTTTATTTGGATTTTTTTCTATTATTTTTTGAGGTTGTTTATATTTATGGAGTCTTTCATCCTTTTTTTTAAACAGCCTAAATAATTATAATATATAACTATACTTTAAATTAACAAGGATGACAACATTCTTAAAAGCGAAGCTCAACAACAATTAGGGTTGGGATAGGGATACTTAGAATAATCGGCTGTTTATTACACTACTCTCCAAAGTTTTATAATAATTTTTTCTTATTCGTTGGTTTAACAACTTTGGGGAGTTCAGTAAATTTTGATGTTTGTTTCATTAAGTTGGGTGTTCAAACATTTTAATCACTAGAAGGGGTAATTTTTTTTTATCATCATTGTATTATCTCTTTAGATCCCTGCTTAAATTAACAGTTAGAGACATTTGACAAACGGACTGATTGACGGACAGACGGAATGACCCTAAATGTAAAAAATCTTTGCAAATAAAAGTAGAAAATAAGCTTTAACATTCCAAGCACATTTTTTATCCTAAGCAGAAAAAATTTGCAAAATGCACCGGGGGAACAAAAATCCCTTTTTTCATCTTAAATCTCAGTAAATTTGCATGCAATTTTTAAAAGCGAAGCTTTTCAACATTTAGGGTCGACATGTCTTTATGCCTTTCTATCAAAGGATAGCTCATTGATAAGGGTGTGTTAGAATTGTCCCATCGATTGCAAACTTGGCATGATGATTTCTTAAAATTTAGTAAAATTTAGAAAGCGTAGCAACTCTATAATTATTACAAGTCAGTATGTTCATTTTTAACAAAATAATTTTTAGTTTTAAGAAAATGAAATACGATATAATAGTCCTTACATGTTTCCTAGAACGAAGATCGTAAAAGAAGCGTCTCTATAATCAAGTCTTGAAATATAACTATGTCCATATTAAGCTTCGTGTACTTGTGTAATTTCGGAACTTATTAAGCTTAACTTTTATGAATGTTGTCAACCTTGTTTTTCTTATTTTTTTTGTTAAATATTGTTAGATTTGTTGTAAATAGTGTCTGTTCTAATCAGATTGTTTTTACCAAAAAACACACCAAAGCGGTTTGTGTAAAGGTAAACATCTACTTGGGTTTGTGTAAAGGTAAACATCTACCTGGGTTTGTGTAAAGGTAAACATCTACCTGGGTTTGTGTAAAGGTAAACATCTACCTGGGTTTGTGTAAAGGTAAACATCTACCTGGGTTTGTGTAAAGGTAAACATCTACCTGGGTTTGTGTAAAGGTAAACATCTACCTGGGTTTGTGTAAAGGTAAACATCTACCTGGGTTTGTGTAAAGGTAAATATCTACCTGGGTTTGTGTAAAGGTAAACATCTACCTGGGTTTGTGTAAAGGTAAACATCTACCTAGGTTTGTGTAAAGGTAAACATCTACCTGGGTTTGTGTAAAGGTAAACATCTACCTGGGTTTCGAAAAAATCCACAAGAAATTCACAGCCGCTATTAGTGATAGCTTTTGGGTCACCAAATATCGAGATATTTTCTCCTCTAAATCAGCCCTAGCAGCTAAATAAATTAGACCTTAAGCCGTTTGTCCTATAATCAAAATGAATCAGCTATAAAAACGAGATCTGCAATTGCCTTGCAAAGCTTATCTGAGCTTGAAGACATACGATGTGTATCTTAAGGCTGTTTTTGATTGATTTTTCTGTAACCCCTTCTCAGAATTTAATTTTGAAATCAAAGGAAATCATAGTTTTCCTTTAAATCATAGAATTATTAAAAGTTAAAATTAAGAAGTCAATTAATTTATTATTATAATTTATATTTGTAGTAAGCCTAATTAGGCAAAAAAGCTGTAGAAAGCTTTATTTGTAAATTTGAATGTTCTTATGATAATGAAGAACAGTTTTAGCAAAACAAATTTAAGATAAAAACTTTATAAAAAGTAGTATAACACTTATATAAATTAAGTATAACTATCAATTAAGTTTATAGAGGATTATAATGGATATATTAGCAGGGGAAAGTGTATCAATTTAGCTTTCTAATATGGACTACATTTATTGGTCAGTTTGTTGATCCAGTAGCCGGGGAGGGGTTGAGGTAGAGGAGTGGTTCCCCTGTTATTTTAGTCAGCTGAGAGCATCACTTTATTATAGTACATGAAAATCTGGTGCAACATCCCAGTAATGAAATATTTGATTGTTACATTTGGCTAATGTTTAAAATTATTTTATTGGTGGAACAAAATTATTTGTGTTGTAATTAATGAAGCATATACAAAATTTGACTCTTAAATGTAAACTAATACTTTTTATCTTTCATCGGTATTTTAAACACAAAAATAAGATATTAATCTATTGATATTTTTATTTTATGATATAAGGTTTTTTTTATGAAACTGCTTTTATAGGAAAACATTTTGCAGTGTGGCTTCGAAACTGATTAATATCCGCTGAATTTGAACTGGTTATAAGCAATACTGGAAATCATGTATAGCATCTTAATGCTGACAATTTTCCACGAATAATAAAATAAAAATTATAAAATGAATACTAGCTTTGATAGCCCGGGCCTTTTGCCACTTGGTGCTAACAAAACTGATTTTACTCTTATTTTTTTCATTTTAATATTCATGGAAAGCTGTCTATAATACGATGCGATAAATAACCATTCGTTTTTTTTAGGTGTTGCGTTTATGGTGGCCGTTTTATTTCTTGTAATGGTTGGTAAGTTGGTTAGTTTTTTTTTCAGTGACAAATATGGAATAAAAAGTAACATGATGTCTGTTTGTTTGTACCGAAGGATCTCGCTAACCACTGAACCGATCGGGTTCTCCTTAACAGGGTAGCTTCTCAGAGGTCCCGGGAAGGTTTATGCCTATTTTGTGGAGAGGGTACCACCACCCTACCAAGAGAAATCGCCCCTAGAAAAAATTACCCTCATTCCCCCATCAAAAAAAAAAAATAATTTGATTTAAAAAAAACTAAAATAAAAAATGGGGTTGCTTTTTTTACTTTTTAAAATCTAAATTTAAAAGGATGGTTTTTGGGATTCAACTCTCCCCTCCTCAAGTGCCTCTAGAGGCCTTTAGGGGTATAGCTGCTGGTATGAAATAAAACGTAACAGGTTGTCTATTGGCACTGAGTGTGACTTAGGCTTAGTGAATATAAGAGTGACTTAGGCATAGAGTTGCTGATTCTTAGTGAAAACTGCTATGATTCTTTAAAATTGTTAAGCGGCGAAGGGTAGCTGCAACTGAATGTAGTGTATGTAGTTTAAGCTGAGTGAGGTTTATTTTGCCTGCGACTGTGGTTGGCTGTGGCAGATTCTACAACGACTGGCTGTAGTTGATAGTGGCTAAATTGAAATTTAATAGCTTCGAGATATTGTAGCTGTGTCTGCGGCTTTTTAGTCAACTTATGCAAGACACACGACAGTAGAAAGACTTGAAATAACCACAAAAAGAACTTATTCCTTTTGAATTAATTCAATACAATTTTGTGTTTAAAGGATGTGAAAAAGCATGGGACAAAATGGAAGAAAAGTACAAGCAAACCAAAGGACAAAATACACAACAGGTAATCCTATAGACTAAAGTAATAGTGTGTATATCTGTCTGTATACATGTCTGCTAAGATATCCTAGACGGCTGGACCAATCATTCTACAATACATAGGGAACTTTTACATTGGTCCAGAGGTTGATTGGAGTGGTAAACGACACATACCTTGGGATATATGGAGCCGGGAAGCACAAACCGTCCCCCTCCTTTTAATTAATGAAGATAAATATATCGATTACTTACTTAAAGCTTCATCCCAGTTCAAAGCTAATAGAAACTTATATGTATATGAATACGATAAAATTATAATATTATGACCATACTCAAGCATAGCATAAAATGCAAAAAGTATAAAAGAACTAGGGCTCAATAACCTAATTAAATTAAATCATAATAGAATTCAAATTCTAAAAAATAAAAAGCTTTTGTCATTAAACATGAAAGAAAAGACCTTTAAAAATATGTATGCATTCACTTACGCTTGTTAGCATACTTTTTAAACACAAAAAAGACAAGGCCCTTTTGCACAAAGTACTGATCAGGGATGATTTTAAATATTTCTAAAATTTCGGGTAGGGGAGGCTATCAGTGTTCAACAGGTACTTTACTGTAAACAACATAGACACAATTGCAAAAAATCTATGTTGGGATGTGAAAAAAATGTGAAAACATGTAAAAGGGATAGCTTTAGGAATAGTGTTGGAGACCTTTTTCGACTTCCAGAAAATTTCTTTCTGCTCTTATATAGCGACTTGGCTGTATTAATATTTCCGACGCTATTGGCTGATATTCAAAGACCCAATCAAATCCACGTGGTGGGGCCAACCAGTTATTTAACACCACCCCCTTTATTGTTGTACTTTAATGATCTATGATTTGATAATCTGATACATGTGTGGATGTGAATGCACACCATAGATAGAAAAAAAAACAATAAACAGGATTAAATTTATTTTTGAAAATATTAAAATGTACATAATGAATATTTTTACGTAGGTAATGATTTTATAAAAAGGATTTAAAATAATGGATTTATTATTAATTGGATTTACACCATATATCATGTACTTTAATAATGTGAAAATTGCAGCTAGCCAAAAAACTTTCCTCCCTTTACCCCTTCTACCCAATCCCCTCCCCTCCTACTGATGAGCGAACAGACCAATAATTGATAAAATTGCTACCCAAATCCTAAATTAATATAAATTTGTATAATCTAGAAATTAGTTAAGTATCTTATAGTGTTTATTTATAACTTTTAATTGATGCATCTTCCATAATTAAAACTTTATTAAGTGCCTCCAGAATGGATATACAATACGTGGATAGTGTGACAGGGGAATTTTGTTGTCAAGTTAAGCAAAGACTTCCAAGGGGAGGGGGGGGGGAAGTGGTGATTACCCCCCCCCCCCCAAACGAAATTGGGGGTGCCGTAGACACCCCCAATTTGTTTTCAATTTCAGATTCCAGATTTCGCGATTTGAATAAAAATTATATTTGTATTATAGCAAGCATCGCTTTTATCTTATGAAGAAAAATCAGCGAAAAACGAGATCTGAAATTTGCGTCACCCTGCCAATATGACGCAAGACGCATGACCGCTAATATTTTAAACCCAATCACCCTGGGGTTGGCAACCCCAACTATTAAGAAGGGGGTATCTACCCCCCCCCCCCCCCCCCCCGAACAATTTGGGGGGGGGGACCCCCACCCAAATAAATAATCCCTATAAAAAAAATTTTGGCGCACTTCGCGCTCATTTTTAATACTAAATATTTTATAATTAGGCAGGTACCCCCCCAAAAATTTTACCCTGGGGGTAAATTTTTTTTGGGGGGGGGGTAAAAAAAATTTACCTCTGCCAACAGATTTCAGGGGGGGTAATTACCCCCCCCCCCCTAA
The DNA here is from genome assembly GCF_053477335.1 of Acartia tonsa. Taxonomy (NCBI): domain Eukaryota; kingdom Metazoa; phylum Arthropoda; class Copepoda; order Calanoida; family Acartiidae; genus Acartia; species Acartia tonsa. The sequence goes on along the minus strand of NC_137265.1, from coordinate 8,848,789 downwards.
GCAAATTTTACCCCGGAGGTAAAAATTTTTGGGGGGGGTAAAAAAAGTCATAAGGGGAGGGGGAATGGGTGGTATCTTTTCAGGGTATGCGAGAATCTCTCACAATATCCACATATTCTATATCCATTGCCCCAAGCTGCATTCATTAATAATAAGAACAAGCAAATGCACATCTGTACAATAAATATATTTTATTTGTGGCATACCTTCATATTTTTAAAAGCCAAGCTTTTCTATAATTAGGGTCTATACGTCGGTGTGCCAGTCCTTACATCAAGGTTATCTTATTTATGCATGTTAGAATTGTCCTATAAATTTCAAACTTTCTAGGTATGATTTAAAAATCGAAGCAGCTCTAAAATCTTTACCAGAAAGTCCTTATATCTATGCAATACATGTTGAACTTTTTTGTATGATAAAACTATCCTATTTATCCAATTGTTGGAACATTAATTCCTAGGACAACAAGGTACAATATTTTAAGTGAATCAATTCATCCAAATGTAAGTACAACCTTAAAGAGAATCCTGTATTTACGCAGTTTTTTTTAGATGTACATCAATTTTACCCCTTAAGGTCCCTCCCAAGATTAAACATAAAGCCATAGTGATCGTTTAGTAACACACCGTCTGAAGTACAGACGAACGTACTCTTATTTTACTGTCAGAAAATTACAAAATATGACAATAAGACAGTGTTTTTATAATTCTTTTTTATTTAGATTTTTCCTGTACATATAATATTAGACGTACGTCATTGATACAACTGGATCTTATCTAAAAATCTCAAAATATTGAAATTTTAAAATGTTTAAATTTAAATTGTTACGCTCTTTCTTAAATAAGCCAGGAGCTTTAAGGATATTGCTTTAAAAAATATAGGATTATAATTTTCATTGACAATTTCAAGAGAGAGGAATGAAATATAATAAAGAAATAAGATAGACAGAAAAACAAACATTAATTTTTTCCAGTGTGGCTTCGAAACCGATTACTATCCGCTGCATTGGATTAAAAACCGTTCTCAACCATACTGAAATGTCATGTATAGCATCGTATTACAGATAATTTTCCACGAATATTAAAATCAAAAACATAAAATTATCGTGGCTAATAAGACTTGTCCTATTGTTATAATTTTTCATATTAATTTTTTTCAATTGTATAACTATATTGGTTATACAAAATATCCCTAAAGTTTTTTTTACATTATATTTTGAAAATTCCAAATTCTTAGCTTCGCTGGCATATTAGGAATATACGAGTTCAAGTTGACTGAAATCTAACATGTAAAATACATCAGAGGTGGATTCTTTAAAAAAATATTTGCCCCACTAATCGCTTAGTGGGGCAAAATTGTTTTTGTGAAAAATCCTCCAAAATCACATAAAAATTTACAAAAATTAAATAAAATCTTATGTTAATAACCCTTCTATGGTTTTGTTTAATTTTGTAGATTTTTAATGTGATTTTGATGGATTTTTCACGAAAACATTTTTTAAAGAATTTTTAAGCCTGGACAAAACTCTAACACATATCGGATTTAAAGTCGAAAAAAGTCAGTACTGACAGTATGACCGATTAGTATCCGCTTGATTAGAATCGTTTCTTAGCCATACTGAAAAATCATGTATGACATTATATTACAGAGAGTTTTCCACAAATATCAAATGAAAAATCATAACATTAGTACCAAATCAATAACTGGTTTTAATCTTATAACTGTACATTTTATAACCGCGGAAGCCTGTCTATACTACGACGCGATGCGATAAATAACTATCCTGATTTTCGAGTAATCTTCTTGTTTATTTTAGGAGTTGGATCCTGCGGCACTGGTGGGTACATTCAAGAGATACAAGTGAACCTAAACTAAATTAGTTATCCATGAAATTAATCTATTGGATAAAACAAAGCAAAATGTAACGTGATATTCCAAAAAGACAGAATAAAATACTATAATGGAGAAAAATGTATAACAATAAATTTAAATTATATTTTTATGAAGTTAATTTCTATGTTTTAAAAAACTGTACATATAAGATATAAAATTACCAAATCATGACAAAAAACTAAATATCATGAAGCTTAAAATTATATTAGATTAATTATAAAAAATATTTGTTTTAAAATAGCTGTTTTTATTAATAATATGAAAGTAAGGTGCTATTATTAATAATAATTTTTCGTTATATAGCTCAACTTTTTTCAAGCAAGTTAGGTTTTTATTTGACGAAGACCAAACTGCATAACTTTTGTGTCACTTTTGATTCCTGTGACGTCATAAAATGTAGAAGATGAGAGGAAAAGTGGAAAAGAAAACCCCTAAAAAAGAGATGGCGAATATGACGTCAAAAGTTATGCAGTTTAGTCTTCGTCTTTTATTTTATCTTTAAGATTAGCCACTAAACTAGTAAATTAAACTTACTGATACAGAAGTACGGAATTCTCTAAACATTGAGTGGATGCGCTTCTAGTCATCAATATAATTTTTAAAAATTGGAAAGGATTTTTGTAAAGACATAGTAATCTAAGTATCAATTACTGTACAGTAAACAACCTAAAACGCTAGAAATAAGTCTTAAATATTAATTTTAACTAAGCACCTCAAATTTAAAGCAGTTCTGATGCTTTGAAAAATATTTCGAAAAGAGACATTGCCATATTTGGGTCAGGAATAGACTTCCAGCTAACTTTCCCAATATTTAAAAAAATTTCTAAAAAATGATTAAATAAATTTGCTTCCTACAACATATTTACAACATTGATTTATTTTCTGTGCTGATCTACATATTTGGGACATTTGTATTACGATATCTCTATAATAATCTCTTCCTATTGATTATATTATTAAATTATGATTCGATATAGAATCAAATGCTTTGCTTAAGTCAATGTGATGCTAATTACTTCCCAGTGCAAAATTGTAAAATTTTAAATTCTCAAATTGCTTTTGTGTATATAGCAAATATTTTGAAGCTCAAAATTTTGTAGAAGAATAAAATGATGTACCAATTAAATACAAATATATAATGTAAATTAAAAAAAAAAATTTTGTAAATGATTTTATTTGATAAAAAGTTTTGTTAATTAATCACTGAATATCACTTTATTTTCAAATGGCTGTAGTTTAAGATAAATTTTGAACAAACAAGAAAAAGGGCCATTTTCACAGATGGGTTTATATATTATTTAGTAGATTAGTAAGAACGTCTAAACTAACTTTAATAATAATTAACTCTTAGGACCTAGGTGACACTTTGGGTACACGTCCTCTCCACGCAACCTTCAACATACACTGTGTGTGTTAATTGCAGTGTAACGCGATCCAGGATAATAACACCCAACATACAACCAACTCTTTTATTGCACGATCTTTGTCTGGAAGTCCTAACTCTAGTTTTAATGTGAGGTTGAGTTGAGACTCGATCCCATCACCTCCCCGATGACGAGAGGATGTGTTAAGCCAAGGTCGCTGATTTAAACACACTATCATGGTAGGAGGGATTGAAATCCCCACTCCCATCCATTTAGAAATCTTTGTAGATTTGTTTTATAAGAGAAAGTAAATGAGATTTTTGTAACATATGTTTTTTAAGTTAAATAATTAAATCTTATTAAATGTAAAATTTCAATATTTAATGAATAAAATTAGTGTATTACAAAATGACATCTTCAAGAAATGCGTCAATAGGTAAAATTTGTTAGAATTAATATCATATTGAAATTAGAATTAGTTAGAAATTAGGCGTCAATAATTATTTAATTTATCAATAAAAACGAATGGCAGTTATAAAACTATAAATGTTTCTTCATAAATTTCATGAGTAGTTCTGAAATATTAAACTGCTATATTCTTTTTTACAAAAGTATGAAATAATTTCATCGATACCAGTCAGGCCTCATTACCTTGATAAGGATGGATAATAAGGATCAGACAAAGGTAGTGCAATTAAAGTGTTGACCACTTGACTGTCTGTATGGTAAATTATTGCACGAGAATCTACAAGAAGGAAAGACCATATGTTTCTTATCTATAACACCACACAATCTTTCTTGTTAAAAAACGATTATATTCACAATTTCACATCCTTGTATGAAATTAACAGGATGTTTGTCTGTCTGTCTATGTATACTCGCTCAACGCCAAACCAATATGATTTTTATTTTGCAGTGTATCTTCTTTTAGGTCATCGAAAGGTTTATAAATATAGGAAAATCCTCCCAAGAAAAATTGTCCATAAAAAAAATTTCCCCTATCCCATAAAAATTTTAGGTTGGCCCTCGCCTGACACCCCCCCCCCCCCCCCGCCCCCCTCCCCACACGGGCCTCTAGGGTCATTGACGCTAGGTATAAAGCATTTAAAATTAATGAAAACTAAATACTTTTGTTAACAGTTTAAGCAAATGGCGCAATCTTTTGTATCTAGATCAAGTAAATCAAACCTAAAAGAGATTTTAAAAGTGTCTAATTTACATGAAATAAAATATAGCAGATAAATTCCTGATAAGATTAACAGCTTCGATCTTGATACTTGCAGATACATACTCTGTGTAACCTAATTTTTTAAAAAGATTTTATAATACTTATTTCTCGCATCGTATTATAAACATCTTTCCGCGGATATAGAATGTACAATTATAAGATTAAAACCATTTTTTTTAGCCCCAAAGTGCCGAAGGCACGGGCTAAAAAACTGGTTTTAATCTTATGATTGTACATTTTTATATTCGTAGAAATCTGGATATAAAACGATGATAGACATAGTTTTTTTTCGTATGGATGAGAACCGGTTCTTATCCACCGGATTCGAATGAATACGAGAAAATTATTATCTCGAAAGAATTTAAAAATGCATTAGAAGTATAAGAATATTTGGAATTAAAAAATCAATAAAAGAAGATTTTTTCATGTACCTTAAAACTATACCCCTTAAAAGACAAATCTATTTTGTCAAATGAAGTCCTAACTGTGTATTTTAATGTTTAATAATTTGCCAGAGACAAGGCATTCTTCCTAAATAAATCTAAATCGTCGGTAGGGGGAGGGTGGGGACATATAATTTTTGGTTAATACTTAATATATGGGCAAAGAAATCAAAACCCAAAATTTCTTATTGGCAAACAGTTAAATTTAAAAGAGAAACTAGTCATCAATGTTCAAATCTCTTGCTCTAATAGGAGCATAGTTAAAAGGTTTTGCAAATTATGGAAATTTAAGACGAACCCCAATCTGTCCTACTTTGAGAAAGACGATTCCAGTGACGTCATATACGTTTCGGAAAAGAAAACTTGAAGGGGGAAGAAAATCTCTTCAAAAGAGATGGGGAAAAGGGAAGAGATTTTCTTCCCCCCTTCCCTAAACTGGAATCGTCTTACTCAAAGTAGGACAGATTGGGGTTCGTCAAATTTAAATCAACCATGGATGTCGTTTTTAATGTCTCTATTATGACAACATGTGGTCACTGCATGATAGACTCGAAATAAAGTATTACCAAACTTTACCAATAAACTGTAAACAAATATGATAAATATACAAGCAAAATAACAAGTTAATGTTGAATTTCAAATCCTTCTCGTCCCTTCTTAAGCATAAAATGAATTTGAAAATTTTGAAAATAGATTTTAATTTCCTTATAAGGATGTTGTTTTTATATGTCGTCTTTATGACAGGTAAATATTTTATAAATATATTTCTTAAATTATATATAAAAGAAAATATTATACAATAATATCAAATTAAATTAAAAGTATTTCAACTTGTTTTATTTTTTTTGGTACTAAACTCATCCCTGACTTGAATGAGAGAAAATTTTTGTTTTGAATCAGATTGCAGAAAGAACATAATAATAAAATACACAATAGTCTCTTTGTGAGTTTAAATTTATAACATTATTTTTTGTTAATGCATTAATGAAAATTATTTTGTTTAAAATTTGACTAAATGACATCTCGTATAATATACTTTACATTCCATCTTAAAAATAAATCTGTAAGGTGTATATATATGTTTAGATATCTGTAAACCACCAATTTATGACTATTGATTTTTGATCAGCTGTAGGTTTCAATACTAGATGTTTTTTTAAGTAGCGCAGCTACTCTAAATCTAGAGAATAAATCTAATTTTGCTTAGAATTTACTTTTAGGTGTTTTAAACATTGTAAATTAAAGATTTTATTTTAATAATTAATATTTTACAACAATATCTTCTAAAAACTGTGAGGAAGTTTGATAAAATTACGTTTATTTTGCAAGCTTGTTTGAAAATATTTCATTATTTTTATAATTCTGACAAAATAGATTTTCTGTTTAAATAAATAACATAGCCACAAAAAGGTTTAAGTAGTTATTGAAATATTCTATTACTATTCTTGCTAATTAAATATTCGTTAACTATGTATAATTTGCATTTTTAAAATAGACAAGAAAAATATCCTACTTAAATGCTAATTTTATGAAGTTATCTTAAACTTTTTCCAAAAGTTTGTTTTATAAAACTTTTTTATTTTTCATTGATTTTATTGATTATATAGGTTAAAAATATCAAAAGTATTTTTCAAAGGCTATAGATAAATTTTGATTAATTTCGATTTTTGATTTTTTAAATTTTTTTTAAAATCTGCAAGAATATGCATGTCTATTCAAAGAATAGATTATATAAAAAACAAAATTAAACATATTCAGGCTATCAAAAAGAAAAAAATATTCTTTTTTACCATTAAATCGCAAATATTTAAAATCATTAGATTTTAAGCTTATTTTGCATGGAAACACATTTTTTCAGTTATTTTTTCTCAACAATGGATCTTAAATGATTATTACTGAAAACTTTTATGAAAATGTTATTATCCAAAACTTCAAATAAAGGAAATAATTGCCGTTTGCAAAAATGTGTGCAAAAAGTTGCCAATATCTCGTTAGAAGGGACTTAATGGATTTGAATTCTTACTGCTTATGAGTTAGTGGACTATAAACTATTAGAAAAGTATCACTTTAAGGTGAAATTTTGAGGGTCAACTTTTTTTCTTTTAAAATTCGCAGTGTGGTGAAGACTCTAATAAGCCAAAGTATGAAACTTGTATAAGATTTTAATGCTTTGGAGCATAATCATTAAATTAAAAGACCATGGAAAGAAAACGAAGCAGCGGGTTCATCGTATTTTCACAGTAGCTTTTGATAGTTTAATTTAGGTTAGGTAAATGTTATGACTACTCTGCAGGGTTAGAGACCCCGCAGGGGATAGAAAAGGGAAAAAGCTACTGTGAAAATACGACGAAACCCACTACTTCGTTCTCTTTCCAATGTCCATGATCCTAATTTTATATTTAAAAGCCTTATAAAAAGCCACATTTCCTAGTAAATGAACCCTGTTTTTTTGCGTTGACTACATCAAATAGTTTTCTTTAAAGAAGTGAAAACCAAAAGAATTGAAAATTCAAATTATAAACCAATTAGCATACAAAAATATATCTATAAATCAGCAGAAGGAATCAAAAGGTGTCTTTTTTTATCAATTGAGATATTTTTTATTCATAATGCGTAAATTGAATCTACGAATGTAGGTTCTATGTAGTTTAGTCTTCCCAACTTTTGAATTGGTTAATGTCATAATTGATCACCTTTAAACCTTTTATTTTATTCCTTTACCTTTGTTATGGATATTATCCTCAACCATTTAAAACCCCCCTTTTTTTTACTATTATAAGTTATTTTGGATTAGTTCTCTTTCACAGCCTAAGATAATATTCGTTTTTTGTTGAATGATTAATTTCACTAGAGGCTATGTATTGATATATAAAAATAGCCCAAACCCATCCCTAAGCTTTAATTTAAAATAAAAAAAAATCTTACTACTTAAAAATGTAATAAAATAAAAATACTTTTCGAGTTATGGACACTGATGTTTTTGTTAATTGATAATGCGAAAATCAAATTAACTTTAAATTAATAAGAAAATCTTTCCTACTATAATTGCGAATAATCTTGGGCGATCACTTCCAACTCTAACTTCATAACTAAAATAAATACTGAATAGATAGATTGAAAGAATTTTACCAAAAAAGTTCAGTGTTATATCTCTCACAACAGCCAAGTAAATCACATTTATTGTGTGTCAAACAAAGTCAATTTTATACTGAATGCTTTTTATTATCACGCAAAAATTCAACCATCTCATTTTTCTCATAGACTGACGAATTTATGTACAGACGGACAGACAAAATGATTTATAGAGTAGGTTCGCTACTAGCAATTAATGTGTGAATGTATATAAATAAAATAGGATTAGATTATAAAATATTATACTTAGGATATGTTCTACTTTATAAAATTGCTATAAGGAAAAAGAATGTATATATTACTTGGATGTTGCACCAGATTTTCATGTACTCGCAACTGGCTAAAAAAACGATGACCCACATCGTCCCCTTTACCCCTCCTACTGCATGAACGAACTGACCATTAAAAGAGGTTCATATTAGCAAGCTAAATTGACGACAACTTTTCTCCTGTCATAATATCCACGTATATCCTATATCCAAAAGTAAAAGACGTTTCCACTGAACTGAATTAATCATGTCTAACAAGAATATTATTAAAATTTTTACCTGGAAGTTTTGTCATCAGTAAATCTTTTAGTCCATGCCAGGTTGTCGCTGGTAGGTATACATGCCTAAATATTACAGGAAAATTATGTATGGGGTAAGTTGTGTTTGCGTGTGAATATATTGAAAGATCTCATAAACAGCTATACTTATCATATCAAATTTACAGGGAAGTTTAGTAATTTCTAGGCTAATAATAAGAATGAGAAAAACTTACAATTATACCACAAAATTATAATATCAAAATGACAGGAAAATTGGGGGAAGGGGGGGTAAAAATACCTGTTCTCCACATAATTGGGTAACACTAGGTCCTGGTACCGACCAAAGCAGCATCAGATCACACTAAACATATAATAATAAACATTTTGAAATGACCACTGCGTCAATAAGTACTTTCATTATGGGGTAGGCTGCTTTTTTATCTTTTCGCTTAACCCCTGAGGTAAGGGACAGGGGTTGATCCAGCGGGGCAAAGACATAACCAATACCCAACATAACATAACCTAACAAAAGATAAAACAATATTATATGAAAACTATACTCCTCCCGCATTCATTTTTTACTTATTTCAAAATATGCTTGGTCGTGCTTATGAGCTCGGTGCATAATAATTCATATTTTTTCTGTGGACTGTAACGAAATATCAAAAACAGTATGTTAAATTAATTAAATCATGTATAAAGTTGGTATCAAAAAAATCAATAAACGCAATCCCCTACGGACGTACAGACGTACAGACCAACACTAAATATAGAACTACTTCGTGTTTAAATTAGTGAGCCAAAGTGTCTCTAAAATCAGCCATTTTTCGCCATAAAGTGAGGGATTATCCATCCCTTTTTAGGGGTTTTCTTTCCCACTTCTCCTCTCATCTCCCTCATTTTTATGACGTCACATCGCTTATGTTTGAGAAACTTTGTCCCACTACAGTTTAAAACATTAAACAAGTTGGACATCCGGAAAAATAAAGAAATGTTGTGCAATCATTTTCACAAATTGTCACATCCTGTTTTGTATTCGCACAAAAAGACAGAAAGTAACAAGGATGACAACATCCATAAAATGGAAGCTCTAAAACTAGGACAAACTACCATTAACACTTGTATAGTGTGTGAACGGAATTATCATAATATACATGTATAAGAGTCAAAGCAAAATTGTAAGTAAATTTGTTGAAAAACTGCTTGATACAGGATAATGTTTATGGACATACTTACATTTTAGGACTTGATTATAGAGTTGCTTTGCCTATAGTATTGTACTTTGTTGTCCTATGAATCAGTATTCCAAAAATCAGATCAATCGGATAATTAGATTACATAAAAAAATTGTTGTTAAAAAAGTAAATAATCAACTTGTTTAAAATGGACGTACGGACATTCTGGTAGTGATTATAGAGTTACTACGCTTTCTAAATCGTACCTAACTACTACAGAAATCAACCTGCAAAGTTTGAAATCGATAGGACAATTCTAGCTTGCCTAAATTAACGAAAAAAGCTTTCCGTTCCGTATGGACGGACGTACGGGCCGACCCTAATTATAGAAAAGCCTTGCTTTGAAAAACAACGAACGCGATAAATTGCATTATTTGGTCCACTATCGAAATTGTGATCTGGAATTTGCGTCAACCCTTTCATGTTAGGTATGCCCGCGAGATCCTGCATTTTCTCTGCGTCCAACATATCTTAGAGGTGCGTTTTTTATCATTTGAAAATGTGATTCATGTGCGACAGTGAATGCACTCCCACAAATAAAAATAAATATTTAACAACAAAACTTAAATTAAAAAAGTTTTTTTGTTGTTGTTGAAAAACAAAGCTTTTCCACAATTAGGATACTCTGTTGGTTAATTTAGCCCTGTTGAAATCGTCAAATATATGTTAAACCTTTCATGGTGATTCCTGTAATATATATTGTAACATACAATACCAGAAACATATGAGAACATAATATATAAAAATAGGAATAACGCATTAACTAAAGAAATGTTTTTGCATAAGATTATTTTGTCATTTTACTAAGGATAGGACAATAAATGATTATTGAATAATGAACATAATGTGCAATTAGGTACACTAAAAATATTTAGGGACAAGGGACCAGGATTTTAAGTGTAAATATCCCCACAACCAACTCCCCCCCCCTCAACACCCCTTTCACGCAGTTCCCTTGAGTTACATCACAAAACAAGTGCTATGCCAATATAACGCTACAAGAATATCCAAATTTTCATCAGTTTAAAATGGAATTGATTTACTGATTTACAGCCCCTGCAAATGAACCCAGTAAAAGTGTCGAAGTATTACGTCAGAAAAAATTAACAATTAACCAATGAATGACCGCTATATATTTTACCATTGATCAATTACAGCGAACACTGGCTTCTCATTGGTTAATTGTTATTTTTTTCTGACGTCATAGTTCGACACTTTTACGTGGTTCCCTGCAAATAAGTTTCAACGGAACAAATCCTTTGAAAGGAATTTACCACAAAATATGTACCTGTCCTTGTAGAACAGAGGTTGTTACATTTATCTTATAACAAATACCTCCACAAACCTTTTTTTCTGTATAGGAAGTGTGGGGTGGTGTATGTTCCAATTGAAAAACAAAGGAATCCACCATTGAAAGGATGTGTCCTAACAGACTGTTGAAATTATTGAAAAAAAGGGAATCTACACAAAAAATGTGTACTGACCATGCAGAACAGAAACTGATACATTTATCTTATCACAAATACCCCTTCAAACCTTTCTTTCTGTAAAGGAAAGTTGGGGTGCTGTATATTCCAAATGAAAACAAGGGAATCTACACAAAAAAACTGTTCCTGACCATGCAGAAACTGATACATTTATCTTATCACAAATACCTCCACAAACCTTGTGTTCTGTATAGGAAGGGTGGGATGCTAAATGTTCCAAAAGAAAAAAAAAGGAATCCACCATTGAAAGAATATGTCCTAACGGACTGTTGAAATTATTGAAAAAAAGGAAATCACCACAAAAAAATGTGTACCTGGCCCTGCAGAACAGAGACTGTTACATTAATCTTGTCACAAATACCCTCAAAAAACCTTTATTTCTGTATAGGAAGGGTGGGGTGCTAAATGATCCAAAAGAAAAATCAAAGAATCTACACAAAAAAGCTGTACCTGACCCTGTAGAACAGAAACTGTTACATTTATCTTATCACAAATACCCCCACAAAACCTTTCTTTATGTATAGGAAGGGTGGGGTGCTGTATGTTCCAATTGAAAAAAAAAGAATCCACCATTGAAAGAATATGTCCTAATAGACTGTTGGATGTTGACAAAAAAATATGTACCTGACCCTGTAGAACAGAAACTGTTACATTTATCTTATCACAAATACCTCCACAAAACCTTTCTTTATGTATAGGAAGGGTGGAGTGCTGTATGTTCCGATTGAAAAAAAACAAAGGAATCCACCATTGAAAGAACTAACAGACTGTTAAAATTATTGAAAAAAGGGAATCTACACAAAAAAATGTGTACCTGACCCTGCAGAACAGAAACTTTTACATTTATCTTATCACAAATACCCCCACAAACCGTTCTTTCTGTATAGGAAGGGTGGGGTGCTGTATGTTCCAAAAGAAAATAAAGGGAAGGAAGGAAGGGTGGGGTGCTGTATGTTCCAATTGAAAAACAAAGGAATCCACCATTGCAAAGAATATGTCCTAACAGACTGTTGAAATTATTGAAAAAAGTGAATCTACACAAAAAAATGTGTACCTGACATTGCAGAACAAGGGAATCTACACAAAAATGTGTAACTGACCTTGAAGAACAAGGGAATCTACATAAAAAATGTGTACCTGACATTGAAGTACAGAAACTGTTTCTTTAATTACAAATAATCCCCACAGAATTTATTTTATTACAAATACCACCACAAACCTTTCTTTCTGCATAGAAAGAGTGGGGTGCTGTATGTTCCAATTGAAAGAATATTCCTAACAGATTGTTGAAATTATTGAAAAAAAGGGAATCTACACAAAACAAATGTGTACCTGACCCTGCAGAACAGAAACTGTCACATTTATCTTATCACAAATACCCCCACAAACAACCTATGCAATAAAATAAAAAACAATTAGATCAAAATAATACTCAAATCTTCGGTTTGTATGTTTATGTTAGGGTTGGGCTGAATATCCGGCTGATTTCTAATGCCGAATATCCGGTTATCCGGTAATTTGCCAGATATCGAACGTTGGCCAAATAAATGGCCGGAACTCAGATATTATTAATCAGCCGGATATCCGGTATCCGCCCAACCTTAGTTTGTGTGAAAAAAGATAAAATTTAATTACTACTAATTTTACTATTAATATATAAGGATTTCCTCATTTCATCTACTTATTAACAAAAGTTTGAACATGTTTCTGTCCATCTCAATTTGCCAGATAATTTGCCAGATATCGAACGTTGGCCAAATAAATGGCCGGAACTCAGATATTATTAATCAGCGGGATATCCGGTATCCGCCCAACCTTAGTTTGTGTGAAAAAAAGAAAAAAATTAATTACTACTAATTCATTTACTATTAATATATAAGGATTTACTCATTGCATCTACTTATTAACCCCTTACAGTCGGGCCCCTTGCCGCACCTTAATCAGTCGGGGGGGGGGGCGTTCAACGCCCCCCCATGCTATCTCAGTTCCCATTAGAGCTAGAGGGCTAACATTTTTTGTGTAAGTCCCCTGTGTTATGATAAATTTCCGACCTTAAGTAAGTCAAGGTCAATTTTCGCTTCCTTCACCCTTTTATTTAACAACCTTTGTTTTTAGGTCCTTTTTTACTTAAAAATTCAAACGGCTGTAATTTTTTTATTTTTGAAGCTAGAAAATTTTTTTTTTTGCAGAAAATGTTAATCTTTATGTAAATTTTATATTTCAAATATCAAAATATAAATTTCAGCGGCTGCAGCTGTACTTGGCAGCTACCAGCCGCCGCAGTCGGCGGTCGGCGGGAAAACGGCGGCGGATCTTCATGAAATTTTAATACGTTATGTAGACATGTAAGAAAAGCTTAAGTTTAAAATTTGAAGTCTCTAAGTCAAAAATTGCGGCCTCTTAAAGATTTCTGGAGACCTGGAAGATCAGGATCTGCAGGATCATACCTGGAACCTGAAATTGACTTGAACACCTGTATTTAATATGAGGATGTACTACTAGAGGATATTTTAGTATTTTGGTAAGATAAAATGCTTTTTTTAAGTCAAAAAAATATTTTTGCTTTTTACCTGGATGACCCTGCCAGGTTTGCTGGCATCCTGTGCCCGCCAGGATGGAGATATTCAAAAAATTCCAACTCTCGGTTATGTGTCATACCCAAACTTAAAAAGTCACGCAGTTTGGGCTCTTTATTTTTCACACACAGAAAATGAGATAGAAAAAACCGGATAGGGGGGCGTTCAACAAACCCCCCCCCCCCCCCCCCGACCGTTAAGGGTTAACAAAAGTTTGAACATGTTTCTGTCCATCTCATTATGGTTATCAAAAAGTGCAACTCATAACAATACATAATTAGGTTATTCCAGGGTTATTCAGACTAAGGGCGTGCAATAAAGATTAGGTTTTCTGGAACATCTCAGATGAAAAAATATAAGATTAAAAGCAAAACCAGTTTTGTAAGCCCTAATGGGAAGAAGACCTGGCCTAGAAAAATTGGTATAATTTGTATTTCAATATTCTTGGAAAATTGTCCGTAATACGATGCTATACATGATTTTCAGTATGGCTGAGAACCGTTTCTAATCCATCGGATATTAATCGGTTTGGAAGCCATACTAAAATAATAGTTCTCTCTTTTCTCTTTTTCTCCTTTTACCCCATCACCTCCCCCTCCTGCTGGATGAACAAACTGACCAATAATCGAGTTTCATGTTAGCAAGCTAAATTGATGAAAATTATTTTTCTCCTGTAACAGTATCAATGTACATCCTCTTACCCAGACAAATCACGTGCAATAAAAGGGTAGGTTGTCTGTAATATCTGAGATAATTGGGCATTGAGGTACGATAAGGTATACAAATTTACGTGAACAGTCCAGGCATCGATATTCATTCTATCTCTGAGCTGGGTGCCACATGTATCCAACAGAATAGGACGGATCTAAAATTAAACAAGGATGATTATGTTTATATATAGCTCAGTGATACAGGGATCTAAAGGGATAAGACAATGACCGATAAATCTATGTACATCCCCAATGTTGCTATCCAAAAATACCCCTTCTGTAGATTACAACTAGTGGTTGAAACGTTTGGAAATTCAATTTAATGAACCAACCATCAAAATTCAATAAAAAGTCCCCAAAGTTTTTAAGCCAACAAATAAGAAAACGTTGTTATAAAACTTTGGGAACTTATGTGTTAAACAAACCAATGTCCCCTCCCTCCCTGGCAGTGACAGCAAGATTTCTCTATTGAAAATTCAAAGGGAACCTCAAATTACTTAACAATTGAGAATGCACTAAAGGGTTTGCTGTAAAACTTTCTTAATCCTATTATATAAAGTAGTAAGAGTTTTTTGTCTGAAGCTTTAAATCTCAATAACTACTGAACTGATTTGATTCTCGATTGTAGGCAAGCTTCACATAGGGCTTGTGATGTTTTTTTTTGCTATTTTATTTTAGGTCGTTGGAAGTTTTAAGCTATTTTTCTCTCTCTTTTTTTATGCAGTGCCACTAGATAATACACTAATAACAAAAATTAGGGGGGGAAAGCTTTTTACTGTAGAAAAATATTTTTATAAGGTCGACATTGGATTCATCTTTCCTTTGTCTTATCTATGAATGGAGTGGATATTGGACTTTATTTTGTAATGTTCCTCAAATTTGTATAGACTCGTTCTCTCATTTCAACCAATGATTTTAATATATAGTAGTTTTCCTTTTGCTTATTCTAAACTCTTATATAAATTAATAAGTTTTGCTTTCAAGGACATTGTCAATCTTGTTAATTTATTTTATGACTTCGAAGACGAAGAAAGTCCCTCAAAAAATCAGCTTTTTACGTCATAAAAACGCGGGATTATCCATCTCTTTTTTCGGGGTTTTCTTTCCCACTCCTCCTCTCCTCATCCCTCATTTTTATGACGTCATTGAGGGACTTTCTTCGTCTTCTATGACTTCATACTAATCTATATATTTTGAGTAGAATCATGGCTCTGGAAGAATCTCTTATTTGTGTGCTGTCCACATAAACAGTTCTTGGTACACATCTCACACGCAGGCTCAAATCATCTGCAAGCAATAAGCATGGCTATTTTATTACTTGGATCTTACACTAGATTTGCATGTTCTCGTATTAAGTAAAACACGCAGCGGACTAAAATAACGATGCCCCTATCCACTCCCTTTAAAACATCCTCTACCCTCCTAATGGATGAACGAAATGACCAATAAACAAGTTCCATGTTAGAAACCTAAATTGATGATAATTTTTCCCTGTCATAATGACCCCGTATATAAAATTATAAATTCATTTCTTAACATAAAAATAAAAGTATTTTTGATAAAACTAAAATAATTAATTGCATTATAGGTGCATTTGAGGAAGAGGGATTTTAATTAGATAACCCATTTTTTTTTATTTTAGAATGAAAAAGAAAAAGTAAAAATTAATATTTTTTAGGGGGGGGGGGGGTATTTTTTCTTTTTGGTGGATGGTAACCTCTCCAAAATAGTTATAAACCTTCTCCACGGTTTAGCGAATGTGCCTCATTTTTATAAATTTACTGCCATTTATATCGTTTGAATTTTATGATTGCTAATTTAAGCTTTCAAGTTGACTAAAATCCTTATATATGTCAAAGTAATTGAATGTTTGTCTTTGTGTCTGTCTATTTGTATCAAACAAACTCTCCAACCCTTTAAACGACATAGTTCTTTAGTGTTTAGCCTTTCATGGTCCCTTGGAGTCCCATATCTTTAATTTTTCTTTGCTTTTTCTTTTTGAGACTTAAATTTAGATTAAGTGTGAGGTCTATTACCCCCCTTACCCCCTCCCGTCTCCAATGTCCGTAGAGCCCTCTAGGGGCGTATTACAAATCAAGTAAATATTACCTTCAGCCCAGTATGGGAAAGCTTCCCTTGGGTTTTCAGTATTTCTAGTTCCGCCGTAATAACTCCAGTTATGCTGAAATAATCATTTTCAATCAAAAAGATAAATTGAAATTTTACTACTAAAATAAACTATTGGCTCCCCCCTCTAGCATCTAGAGGCTCTATATTATTATTCATAGATTTAAAAAAAGACAAAAAGTCTCGAAGCTGAATATAAAATAGCCTAAAACCATCCCAGGACCTATTTGAATCTTCCCCTAATTCAGTTATGTAGTCACTGAGCTTTAGACAGAAAAACCTTACTATCTTATATGATAGGGTTATCCGTAAGCTTTTTTGTTTTTCTCGCTAACCGCTGAGCTGATATGGTTCTCCTTTACAAGGAAGCTTTTTATAGGTCCAGGGAAGGTTTATAACTATATCACCATTTCAAGAAAAATAACAACCTAACAGTTTTTTTCTTTTTAAAACTAGAAGTTGGGTGGTGGACTTCCCCCATCACCCTCAGGTGTCCCTAGAGGCTTCAAAAGGGGCGAAGCCGCAAGTGTAAAATTAAGTGCTGAAGAATGATTATTTTGTGTATAATCATTGGGATGTACATCAATTTATCATCCATTGTCTCATTCCTGTGTATACCTGTTCAAGGCCAATAGGATCATGGACACACATCTCATCATGGTTGTTCTACTCAAGCAAATCCTTTTTTTATTTTGATGGTACAAATACTTTAGGTAAGGTCTTTAAGTCTGTCTTTAGGACTTGATTATACGGATGCTTTGCTTTTAACATTATACCTTGTGGTAATAGGTATCAGTATTCCAAAAATTAGATGAATATGATAATTATAACATACAAAAAGTTTTGTCAAAAAAAGTAAAAAAATCAACATTTTTAAAATAGATTTACGGACATTCTGGTAACTTTTGCTATAGAGTTGCTAAATAATACCTAAATCTCATATGAATTATCACACAAAGTTTGAAATCGTTAAAAAAATTCTAAACTGTTTAAATTAATTTAAATTTTAGGATTTTTTCCTTAATTCCTCCGAAATTGACTCCTGAAAAAAATATGTTAAACTTTTATGGGTGTATCAGAAATAAGGATTCTTGATCCGTTAAAGGTGTGTATAATAATTGTATTAGTATGGATGCATAACCAGTCGTGGAGACCTTTTACGTCTGCTAGCAAAATGCTTTCTGCTCTTTTGTAACGACTTGGCTGTGTTGATATTTCACGCTCTATAAGCTTATAATTTACATTTAAAGACTCAATTGAAATTCTGCAGAGGATTCCAACCACGTGAACATACAGTTAATCAACCCCTGCTCCCCTGCCCCCTCTATTCGTTTACTTTAATTGTATTTTTCGGACTGTAAAGTAAAAATAAAATCTTGTAATAAGAATCATGTAACAATGAGGTATAATCTTCCATACAAAACAATGCAATAATTATTTGGTTCTCAGTCATACTGAACAATCATATATAGCATCGTATTACTGAAAATTTTCTATGAATAAGAAAAATAACATTTCTCGTTTAAATAACGAATTCTCAAAATTCGAAAAAAATAGTCTAATATGTAAATTACTACTGGTGCTGCTCATAGTCTAATGTGTTCTCAAGAAATTTTTTTTTTTTTTTTTGGGGGGGGTAAATTTTCATTTTTGGGGGGGTTGGGGTGTCCCACCCCCCAAGAAAATAGCTTAAAACCACCACAGGACCGATATGTATATACCCTGAAGAGTAGAATCCAATCGGTTCAGTGGTTACCAAGATCCTAAGCTTCAGACAGACGGACAGACATCAAGCTACTTTGTATTATAGATATATATCATAGGTTTCAATATTCTTTTGAGGGTTATTAAAATATTTCCCGCTGTTTTTTTATCTTTGATTGAAAAGAAATAAATGAGTTCCTTATTGCTAAGAAGGTAAACAGAAATTATGAAAGCAGGAACCATAGTGTCAGGTTTATACCTGAGTATTATCCGTGTATGTACATTGTGACCCGCGACCGTGGCTCATGTCGTAGCGTATCCGCTCGTAGTCGGGAAGGTGAAAGGTTCGAACCTCGGTCTGACACCGCGTCATAACTAATGACTTTAAAAATGGTTCCTACTGCTGCTATGTCAGACTATTTTAGACTAAGGAAAATGCCTTGGCCCAAAAACAATTGCAATCACTACCATGCACAGTTAGGACTTCAAAGGTCGTGCAATCAAAGGGTTGGTTGGCCGATGGGAAAATGGACGCTTTACACCGTAATCATACGACTTAGGGCAGACAACCCTTTCCCATATCCATAAAAAAAGACATTGTTAGAGAAACACTGACAAATTGTCAGCGGCCTATGCTCCCCCTGTGGAGTGAAAACGGCTTGTTACTGTATGTACATTGTAATTAACTAGGGTTTTCTTATTTGTACATCTGACCGTCCAACTATCACTATAATATAGGCATAAAGTATGTAATATGAATTAAGAAACACTTATAATATAAGCATGTAAAACGCAGTAATATGTTGAAAATTTAATTCATTACTGATATATCCAAACCCTTCATTAACCTAACCCAATCTTTTTTTAAAAATTCTCAATTATTAAGTCTTAAATTATCCTGCAGTGTTAAAACTTTTTGAATAAATGTACATTTTTACATTTTGATTTTTGTACGTCATTAACAATTGTCTTCTATTTTGTTTTGTTCATAAAATAACAATGAAACAATATAAAATGATAAGCAAGTTTTAATAGCGCTTTTACTTTATACATAACTGGAGGCTTCGCCCCTTGAGGCCTCTAGGGGCCGAAGAAAAAGATTTTAAAAAAATATTTTGTTGATTTATTTTATAGGTGCAATTTCTCTTGGGATGGTGGTGGTACTGGTACCTTCCCCAAAATAGTTATAAACCTTTCAGAGCCTATGAGAAGCTACATTGTAAAGGAGAACCATATCGTTTCGGAAGTCAGTGATATTCTTTGGTACAGACAAACAGACAGACAGAGATTCTGTTGCTTTTATATAAGGATAACTGTCTTCATGGATTATTTAAAGTTGTACCTGGTTTTGGACCTAACATCCAGCCATTGAAACCCTGAAATATTGTACTGTTATTAACATTAAATAATATTAATAACTTAATGATATTTCCAGTATAGCATCGAGCCCGATTAATATCCGCAGGATTAGAACTGATTCTCAGCCATGCAAAATATCATGTATAGCATCTTATTACAGACGATTTTCTAGGAATGAAAAAATAAAAATCATAAAATTAGTACCAGTCTAATCCTTTAAAAAGAGATTTTAAGAGTTTTTAATCTTGTAATTTATCATCTTAATATCCATAGAAAGCTGTCCATAATACATTGCGATTTATGACTAATATGACAACATCCATAGAAGCAAAGCTCTAAAGAACATAATAATTAGAATATAAATATGAGTCGAAACAAAATTTATGTTTTAATTAGATCTAGACTTTCGCAACGATACAGTAATTTGATGACAAGATTGCTACAAATAGGACAATTCTAACATGACTAAAATTAACAATAAAAGCTATCCGTTACCTACCTACAGACAGACGGACGGGAGTTTCGCTTTTAAAAATACCTGATTCAGATAGAATATATACTGAGTTCCATTCTCATTAACATAAACATGTCTTCCATTAACCAGTTCACCTGACAACAAATTTTTTCATGGAATATCATCCTGTAATTATTATCAACAAAGAAAATGAAATAACAATGAAAAGGATTTTTTTCTTAACTGACAGAAACAATGGGCAATGGGCAATTTATAGGGAATAGCTAAAAACCGTCATCTTCCATCCAAACAAGAACTTCAAAATGAAAGGGTGCGTGTAGTTTTTAAAAAAAATATAAAAAAACATTCATATCTCCTTTCCTGATTTCTTTTCAGGTGATAAAACCTATGGTTCTGTCATGTTTCAAAGATCTTAGTTTTGAATAATATAGGTGAATCTACACAGAGATTATTTTACTACAACCCACCCCTTCCACCTATAGAATTTCAGTTCCCGGGGGAAATATTTTACCCCCTAAAAAGCACACAGGCCTTTACCAATATATGTTTAAGACTAAGTTCATAAGATAACAGCAACACAATTTACCTGTTAAAGAATAAACCCCCATTCTATCCCATTGGATTTCACCAGCCGGTCCTGTGGATTCAACTAGTATTTTCTGACAACATTCTGAAAATGTGGTGACTGGTTAGTTTAAATACATAATGGTTATAATAACCCTTTATTATAAGGTAGTAGTTAGGTATCCTATTTGATATCACCAGCCGAACCTGTAAATTCAACTATTATTTTCTTACAGCCTTCCGTATATTTATATAGGTTAGTAGATGGATATATATATCCTATTGAATATGTATATCCATACGACCATTAATTTTTTTGTCTGAAGCTGAAGATCTTGGAAAATGCTGGCTCGAATTAGTTGTGCTTATCTGAGAAGCCTTTAAAATATCTTTAGGTAATTTTAGGCTAATTTCTTAACTCAACCTCTCTCCCTTTCCCTTTAAAATCATTTCTCGTATTCATTCGAATCCGGTGGATAGGAACCGGTTCTCATCCATACGAAAAAACTATGTCTAGCATCGTATTATATAAAGCTTTCTACGAATATAAAAATGTACAATCATAAGATTAAAAACAGTTTTTTTGCCGGTGCCTTCAGCACCTCTGGGCTAAAAAAATGGTTTTAATATTATAATTGTACATTCTATGATACGATGCGAGAAATAACTATTCTTGTTTTCAGTGCCCTACTTTCGATTACTATGCATTCAAAACTTTGAAAGGTGCTTATTGCAACACTTTTGGACTCAAACCTCCTTGTTCTTTTGTGTTTTGATTCAATCTTAATCATTTAAGGAGGAGATATTGGGCTGTTTATTACACTAGTCCCCAAAGTTTTACAATAGCGTTTTCTTATTCGTTAGCTTAACAACTTTGTGGGACTTATGGGACTTTTGATTGGTTGGTTTAATTAGTTTGGTATCCAAACGTTACAACCACCAATTGAAATTTATAGAAGTAATTTTGTATAACATTATTGGAATTTTACATCAATTTATCAGCCATTGTCTTGTCCCTTTAGATCTCTGAGATAAAATGGTATTGTGTTTCTTGTAACAACAAAGAATTATTAATGAGAAAGTATTAATTTCTTTTAAACATTAAAGGTAATTTTCATTCGTATGTAATTAATATGATTGGTTTATGACAGGGATCTAAGGGAATAACCGATAAATAGATGTACATCCAACTGATGATTCACAAAATTATCCCTTCTATAGTTTACAATTAGTGGTTAAATCGTTTGGACAACTAATAAAAATTCAATAAAAAAATGTTGACCTAACAAAATAATAAGAAAACGTTATAATAAAACGTTGGGGACTAGTGTAATAAACAGCTCAATGTCCCTTCCCTCCCTCCCTGCATTTAAAGTTAATTTCCATTTGTGTGTAATCAATATGATTGGTACATGGAGAATCTTTTCTTGTCTAATTAAAAAAAGTGTACTATACTTTGGGTGAATTCAAGGAGTGAGGAGACATTAGGCTATTTATTACACAAGTCCCCAAAGATTTATAATAACGTTTTCTTATTCGTTGGATTAAAAACTTTGGGGATTTTTATTGAATTTTTATTAGTTGGGTCATTTAATTGAGTGTCCAAATGTTTCAACTCAATTAGTTGAGTGCCAAAACGTTTCACTAATCACTAATTGTAATCTACAGAAGTGATAATTTTGTGAATCATCATTGAGGATGTAAATCAATTTAGCGGCCATCGTCTTATCCCTTTAGATCCCTGGGATAAATGAGTAGAGTGCGGAGGGGGGGTGTCAAACAAGATATTATAACAGGTCAGCTGAATCTTAATTTCCGATTTTGTACGTCTCACCCTCATCCTATCTCAATATTTACTACTAGCTAAAAAAGCTCCTAACTTCAAAAAAATCAATATTTGAAAGTTTAAATTTTGAATGTATAATGTATAAATCGCTTTGTAATTGTAAAAATCCTTTTTCCTTTGACCGCAGTAGCTGAAAATAACTTTTGCAATAGTTGATTTATCTGTCGTACAACTAATGAAAATAGGGAACAAATAGGTAATCAATTTTCAGTACCTTTATCTTACTTCAGTCCTTAAGGTTTTACACCCCCTCGTGAATCGCTGTTTACGCCACTGAATGAAGATTAGCAGTCACTTTTTTATTCAGCATCATCTATGCGGCTAAAGATTTGGCCATTGTTAAAGCGAAGGTCTATAAATAATATATTTAGCCGCGGAAACGAATATAAAAAGTAACCTGTGCCCAGTGCTTGTCTTTTTCGTCTGGAAACTCCTAGGATTAAATACATATCATTAAAAAGAAGTAACAGGATCTGTGTCGGTCTATGTGTACTAAAGAATCTTGCTATCCAGTAAACCGATACGGTTCTCCTTTACAGAGTAGCTTCTCATAAATCCTGGGTGATTTATACCTATTATGGGGGAGGGAAACCACACTCCCAACAAAGATCGCCCCTAGAAAAATGTTCACCCAAAAACCATTTTTTATACTTTTTTTAAAAAAACTAAAAATTATTTTAATGTCTCTATATTTGTGAGAATAAAAATAAATTCAATAATACATAAACCTAAAACAGACGATCTGAAGAATCACTCAAATCAAAATATAGAGAAATTTCTCTTTAAACAAGATTTGGTTTAAGCATTATTGAGATATCTAATGACACATTAACCAAACCCCTATGATCAACTGTTGTTCAAGAATGAAAGAAAATAATCATAAAAACTAAATCTGTTTTACTGTTCAATGAATCTTAATGATAAAACAAACATGCATACATCTATCAATTTTATAATACTAGATGGATTTCTATACCATTTGTACTTTGGCTGTTGAATGAATCGTACAGCGGTAGTGTATCAACTGGTTCATTGGAGGCTGCTCCGTTTGGTCCAGGTGATCTAAAATATACAAAAAAAAATTAAATTATCGAATCAGAATACAAAATGGTAAAGGTATTGTTTTATAAGCTGGAACGCTATGATTCTCTTTTGCTTCTTATAGGTCAGAGAAACTATTTTGGTGGTAGGTACCTGAATCCTTCCAAAAGAAATCGCCCCTGGAAAACACCGATAATTCCAAATAAAAACTACAATTGTAAAGACTCTCGGCAACATTCCCCCCACCCCTTTTTTTCCTGAAGTGCCCCTAGAGGCCTCAAAGTATCTAGTAAAGAACCCCTTTGATGCAGGGGGCGAATCAAGAGAAAGAACAGCAATGTTTGGACAGAAGGACAGACGAAAACAACAGCATTATAGAGTAGCTTCACTACTAAAAGACTTCCGAACAATGGCGTGCACAGCGATTCACGAGGTGAGAAAGGGGGGGGGGGTATGAAACAATAAGAGGTTGAAAAGCCTTCCTTTTTTAAATTTAAAGTGAGGTGTAGACACACCCCACCACACGCCACTGCTTCCCATATAATAAGAATGTTAAGATTATCCTAGATTTTCCAATCCCTGTTTCGCACGCAAAATTTTACCTGACATCAACTGCTGGAGCAGAAACACCTTCAACTGAATAAAAATAATCATAATTAAGTATAAAATACCAAAATTTAAAGTTATTCTAAAAGAAGGCGTCTTAACTTTTTTTTTATAGCTAGCCGGTTCTTTTAGTAAGTAGTAAATGTAAAATTTTTCATAGAATTCAGATATGCAATCGGTTTTTTTGTAGACCTCTTATTTTTTAAGTAATTTAAGTTTAAAAAAAAAATTAAGTCGATTTTAAGGTACTAAAACGCAACAAAAAAAAGGAAGAAAATGGCCATAATGAACAAAAATAGTAAGATCTTTAATTTGACACCTTACTTTTTATATTTTGTCAGGTAATTATTGAAAAAATTTTGAATAAAAACTTTGAACTTAATTTTATCATTACACAGATGAAAAAAATATGGGTTCATATATACCTTTAGAATCAGAAAAATATTACAAATCCATTGTGAGCAAAATTGAATAAAGTAAAGAATAAAAAATAAAAAAATGGCCTATTATATTTTTTTGTACAGGCAACACTTTCCTCATCCCCTAATTACCCCCTCTTTATCCCCTTCCCATTTTTATTCTCAATTCAAGAAATAAGATGGTTGCCTGTATAATTTAATATAATATTTTCATATAATTCCTTTTATTGTAGTTTATATACTATATTGTAAACTTTATTTCAATTTTGCTTAGAATGGATTTGTAATATTTTTCTCATTCTAACAGTATATATAACGCCTATTTCTTATGCCTGGGTAATGATAAAATTAAGTTCTAAGTTTTTATTCTCGTGGGTTTAAAAAAATCAATTTTTTTCAATAATTACCTGACAGAATTGAAAAAGTAAGGTGTCAAATTAAAGATCTTACTAATTTTGTTCATAATGGCCATTTTCTTTCTTTTTTTGTTGCAATTTAGTACCTTAAAATCGACTTAATTTTTTTTTTTTAAACTTAAATTACTTTAAAAATAAGAGGTCTACAAAAAAACCGATTGCATATCTTTTTCACTGTTTTATATATTTGTAATCCGTCTTTACATCAATATATTATTACTGGGATGTTGCATCTGATTTTTTATATCCTTATACTAAAGTAACAGGATGTGTGTCTGTGTGTTTGTGTGTATGTGTGTTTGTGTGTTTGTTTGTACCGTAGGATCTCGCTAACTGCTGAACCGATCGGGTTCTCCTTAACAGGGTAGCTTCTCATAGGTCCCCGGAAATTTTATAACTATTTTCTTGGGGGGTGGGACACCCCCAACCCCCCAAAAAAATTAAAAATACCCCCTCCCCAAAAAAAAAAATTTCACCCCCGCATCCTATACCCCCCTACTGGATTAACCAAATGATCAATAAATGATGTACATATTAGCAAGCTAAAGGTGACTACAAATTTTCCCGTCAATATATCCACATATTTCTTATATCATGTCCTTTTTAACGTTTGTTTGATTGCAATATTATTGATATTGATTATCAGTAATGTTAATGTCACTGCAAATTTAGGACCTTCAGACAAAGATATTGCAATTTAATTTCTAATGTTATGCAAATGAAAATTGCATTTTTAGATTGAAAAGACATGTACAAAAATTTCATATGCATATGATATAAACTCAAAAAATAAAGATAGAAATCAATAAAATTCTTCCTTTGTGAACTTTTCCAGTAGACAAAATGTTAGTCGCAGCCGTTAAAATAGTGCATAAAAAACAGCTAAAAGATTTTGCAGAGGCCGCCCTTTTTTAAGTATTAGCTGTCATAGCCAAAGCGACATTTTTTTAGCCTAAGTGAAAAATAAAAAAATATTAAAAATCATTATCCTTACCAATTAATAAATTTTGCGACAGTATGGCAATGTAGACACAAATGCCTAATCTTGCCAAATGCACTTGCATCTTCTTGCACATTGAAACTGCAGGGTGCAAATATGACATTTCTGTGTGTGTATGTGTATGTGTGCTTGTGTTTGTGTGTGTGTGTTTGTGATTGTATGTGTGTGTGTGTGTGTGTGTTTGTAGGTTTGTTTATCAGGGGGAATGTAATTTTACAACCGTCCAAAATAAGAAAAATGTTCTAATTATCTTTTGAAAGATGTATAGAAATGTTAGCGGCGAAGCTACTATATGGAAACGCTCTGTCAGTGTTTCCATTTATTTATTTAACAAAGCATTACGCCTCTAGCTAAAGAAAGGGGTTGCGACCATTCACTTTTGATTTTAAATTTGAAAAAAAAATTGGGGGAATCATTTTTTAGGGGTGATTTCTCTTAAGAAGGTGTTGGTATCCTCCCCAAAAATGGTTGTAAACATGAGAAGCTACATTGTAATAGAAAACCATATCCGTTCTGCTGTTAGAGAGAACTTTCGTTACAGAAATGCGGACAGATTCACGGAAATGCTGTTACTTATATAAAGATTACAACTATGAAAAGAAAATCAGTTGTCTTTTTGTCGGTTGCATATCAGCCACTCTCGTGTTTTGTGGCTCCTTAATATTGATGTGTAAGTTATTAATGCACTTAAAAGGGACACTTCTTAAGTAAAAAAATCATAGAATAGATCTAACTAGCGGCTAAGCCCCTATCGCCCCCACTCCTGGAAATTTTCATTTTTCGGTGGGTCATTTCTCTTGAAGGGTGGTTTTATCCACCTCAAAAATAATTATAACAATGCCCCAAGACCCATGAGAAGCTATATTGCAAAGAAAAATCATTTCAGTTTAGCAGTAAACGAGATCCTTCGGTACAGACACTACATGCAGATATTTAGACATACTCACATATATAAAATTACTTTTATATAGGGAAAAATAATTATTTTTTGAAAATCACGATAAAAAAGTTGCACGTAAAAATGCAATACAATGCAAATATGTAATCTAACCAATAAATTTCTTTAAAAAGTCAATAGCCTTCTATCTTTCACACACAGTAAATGAGATGAAAAACCTCACAATCAAAGGATCCTTTTTCATCTGTGTGTTTAATTTTAAAATTACGCGAAAAATGCAAGATCACAAAATTTGGCTTTTTCTTAAAAGTTGTGATTGAGAGTTTGTCTTTGCTAGTGACCTTGGCAATGAGAAAAAAAATCAATAATGATCAAATCTTCTTGATTTTTTGGCGATGCAGCTCTACGTTTTATGCCAAACGATAAACACTAAAGATTTTGTGAAGTTTTGAGAAGATCGAGCTGATCTTCCATAACGTAGATAAATAACAAATATAAAGATTCCCTAAAAAAGAGAGCCTAATCTGTCAAGAAGTAATATTTTTAAAAGCGAAGATTTTCTATAATTAGGGTCGGTCCGTCCGTACGTCCGTCCGTACGTCCGTCCGTAGCTTTTTTCGCTAATTTAGGCATGTTAGAATTGTCCTATTGATTTCAAACTTTGCATGGTGATTCCTGTAGTAGTTAGGTACGATTTAGAAAGCGTAGCAACTCTATAATCATTACCAAAATGTCCGTACGTTCATTTTAAACATGTTGATTTTTTAAATTTTTTAACAACAAATTTTTATGTGATCAAATAATCCGATTGATCTGAATTTTGGTATACTGATTCCTGGGACAACAATATTATTAGCGAAGCAACTCTATAATCAAATCCTAAAAATGTAAGTATGTCCATAAACATTATTCTGTATCAAGCAGTTTTTTTAACAATTTTACTTCGACATTTATACATTTATATTCTGATTATTCAGTTCTGACACTATACAAGTGTTAGTGTCCGTTTGTCCTACAGTTCAGTGCTTCGCTTTTATGGATGTTATCATCCTTGTTATATACACACTTTTCATTTAAGTATTTTCTTTAGATCTTTATACTTGGCTCATAAACCTTAGTTTTCTCTGACCGCAAAATGCATATTTTAATTCCTTTAACAATTAGGTATAATAAGTAATAATTTTCTTATGTTCATTTGTAATTATTTTGATTGTTAATTCTTAAGCTTCGGCCAAGTATTTATGTTTTTGTATACACACTTTTCTGTGAAGTGTTTTACTGCGCTATTCTACTTTTGGTTTGTGGCTGTCCGCATAATTTAGGCATATTTAAATTCCTCTAACAATTAGGTATAATCTGGAAAACGCTATAACTTCCATACAGTAACTTTTAAACTTATTCATCGTTAAAATTCAAGCTTTGCTTTCATGAATATTAATCAAATGAAATTTAAGAAAATTTTCACTTTTCCATTCTTGTTTGAAGAAAAACAATATATTGCAGATTTTTTTTTATAAATCTGCATTAAAAAATGTTTAAAACATGCTTACATAATCAAATTACTACTTATTATGTAGTAAAACTGTAATTGAATGGGTATAGTTATTTCTCACATCGTATTTTAAACAGCTTTCCGCGGATATAAAATGTACAATTATAAGATTACACGGGCTTAAAAACTGGTTTTAATCCTATGATAGTACATTTTATATTCGTAGAAAACTGGATATAATACGATGCTAGCCATAGTTTTTTTTCGTATTTATGAGAACCGGTTCTAATCCACCGGTTTCGAATGAATACGAAAAATTTTTTTATTAACTAAAATTTATTAACTTAAAAGGTAGGGGAAGAAAGTCAGTCTCGCGACATAATAAAAATGAGGGAGATGAGAGGAGAAGTGGGAAAGAAAACCCCCAAAAAAGGGATGGATAATACCTCACTTTTGTGACGTCACATGGCTGAAGGGGTAGTTTTTTCCCTGTTCCTACCCACTGCATAGGGCCATAATCCTGCGGGCATATGCATTAGGTGCCCTAACTCTGGGGGGCTACTATGTGCACAATATAACCTACCCTAATAAAAACTACACTCGTACCTTATTTTCATTTTTTTAGAAATGGGTGGGGGTGGGGGGGGGGGGGGGGTTAGGGAAAATGCCTCAAAATCATTTTTGAAAATTTAAGACTTTCAAAAGTTTTCATCTGAAAGTTATTGCGTTAGATTATCTGAAATTTGATTATTATGAAAATTTAAGACTTCTCGTAAGTTTTCAACTGATGGTTACTGCGTTTGATTTACTGAAATTTAATTTAGATACGTGTCTTAATTTATTTTTCAATAAATGTATTTAATAAACACTCAATAGACCGATGAATAGACGAAATTAAAATGAATAAAAAGTATAAAAATAGATTTATAGAAATTGAATATGAAAGGTTTATTACATTTTTTTGTGTTATACAAAACACGCAAATATTGTTTTACTAGAGACGGCGTTTTAAAATTATCTTACAGATATTTTAGTAAAGAACACTGTACTGATTAGACCCATGGAGGGAGGGTGGGCTGTTTATTTAACTAGTCCCTAAAGTTTTATAATCGTTTTTCTCGTATTCATTCGAATCCGGTGGATAGGAACCGGTTCTCATCCAGACTTTTTATTGAATTTTGATTGGTTGGTTTAATAAGTTGAGTGTTCAAACGTTTCAACCACTAATTGCAATCTAAAGAATGTGTACATTTCATAATTGGGGATGTACATCAATTTATCGGGCATTGTCTTTTTTATTTACTTTATATTTTTGGATTAGAACTTTAACAGATTATACAAATTTGTATCTTGTAATGTTGGGTAGGGTAGAGTGCGAGTGTGCATGTGTGTATGTGTGCGTAATATGATAATAACTTTCACCCGCCCCCCCCCCCTTCCCTCCACCTTGCGTATCCTTCTTATTTCTCTTGACCTGACCTTCCAAGACGCAAAAATACCACTGACGCATTCCATAGACTAAAATCTACAGATCTAAAATTAGAAAAATAATATTTTAGTGTAAAAACGGCGGAATCTTTTTCCACAAAAATACTTTAAAAATCAACACCAGTATTACTTCTGTAAAAAGCCTAGTTTCAACAAAGGACATACATACAACTTTAAGACTTGATTATAGAGATTCTTCGCATAAAATAGTTTACCTTGTTGTCTTGGCAATCATTGTTTAAAAACTAAGATCAATTCTAACGTGCCTAGATTAACTAATATAGCTAGCTAAACGTAACAATTAGAAGGACGTGCGATCAGTCTCAAATTATAGAAAGCTTTGTTTAAAAAAATATACCATAAAAACAAGTAAATAACAAGAATGACAACATCCATAAAAGCAAAGCTGAAACTGAATATACAAAATAAAAATACATAACTTTTGTCAAAATTATGCGTAAATTTGTCGCAAAACTTCTCAAATATTGAATACTGTTCAAGGACATACTGATATTTTTAGGACTTTATTATAGAAATGCTTCGCTTATAACATTGTACCTTATTGTAATAGGAATCAGATCAGTACACCAAAAATCAAATCAATCCGATGATTATATCACATAAAAAAGTGTTGTTTAAACAGTTAATAAACTAACATGTTAAAATGGATCGATTATAGAGTTGCTAGAGTTATAGAGTTGCTACGCTTTTTAAATCGTACCTAACTACTACAAAGAATCATCATGCAAAGTTTTAAAACGATAAGACAATTCTAACATGCCTAAATTAACGAAAAAAGCTAACCGTTACGTAAGCATCGCTTTTTAAAACATTGTGAAGAAGATCCCCGATCTATGTTTTAATTAGTTAACTGGGTGGGTAAACTGTAAAATATAAACTGGTCAGAACTTCCATTTTCCAGGGAGGTAGGAGATTGGGCAGTTTATTACAATAGTCCCCAAAGTTTATATTAACGTTTTCTTATTCGTTGGCTTAACAATTTTGTTGAGTTTGATGAATTTTTATTGGTTAAATTAAGGTCCAAACGTTTCAACCACTAATTGTAATCTACAAAAGGGAAAATTTGTGTTTTATTATTGGGGATATATAATAAATTTATCAGCAAGTGTCTTATCCCTTTAAATCCCTGGCTAGTTTCCCTCAAGGATGGTATTTTTTAAGCATTTATCATGCATGTTAATTTAATGGATATAGAATATATGTGGATATTATGACAGGGGATAAATTGTCATCAATTAAGGTTGCTAACTTGCTAATATGGAACTCATTAATTAGTCTGTTTATCCAGTAGGAGGGTAGGGGAGTGGATATAGGCCGCGAATGGGGGAATTGTTATTCTAGCCCGCTGCGAGTTCACTTTATCAGAGACATGAATATCTGTTGTATCCTAATATAGGTTTTTCAATTTTCTAATTTTAGTGTCGTTTATCTATGAATGCAATTTGTAGGTTAATTTTTTAGTATTGTAACTCTTTTAAAACATCTATCAAGTAATATGATTCAAAATTTATAATTTGGCTTTAAAAATGCGGTTATAGCATTTTCTTCGCCCTTGCATAATGGCGGAAAATGTAGCCAATTTATCTAACCATTTTTAACTACGCATGGGGCATTGTTTAGCTCAAATTATCTCAGCCAAAATTTTAGTATAAGAGTAATTGTGGTATCCGCCGAGGATAAATGGCAGACACCGGAGTTCAATTAGATTACGGCAGTGTGACAGACGTGGACACCTTACTATAGAGAAGCTACGCTTCTCTAGCTTTCACTAGATAATGATCAACATCTATTTTCAGTTGTCACTTTATTGAAGGGTTAAGATATACTAAAGCTATATACAACAAACAATAATTACATGGATAGGAATAAATAATCATAACATGAAAGCATCAATAATACATATACAATGGTCAGTTTGGGCAATAATGATTCCCCCATCCCTGGAAAGGGTGGGGGAGAATTAAGAATACAGTTAACCATAATAAACATGACAGATTCAAATCATTAATTCTAAGCGTAGGGAGGGGGTCACTAGACCCCTTCCCCAGGACTCGGGGGAGGGCCATTGACCCTCCACCGAACCCCAGATCAGGGGTGCCATAGACATGGCTCACGGTTGCCGAATACCACAACTCTCCCCTCGGAAGGCTGGGAGGTGGTTTCCCTATCAGACTTCCGACAGTGGTTGAGGCCTTCGGCCCGCTCCTTAGGGCTAAAATATATACAAACGATAATGATTCAATGGAATCCTAGTGGTGAGTATCTTCTTAGGGTTGATGGGCTCCCAATGTGGGATAGAAGGCAGAGGCTGACTTGGGTTGGATACGTTGGTCAGCGCCGGCAGGTATCAGGTTTGCTGGTGGCACAGTTGTTGCTGGAACGGTCAGCAGTGGGGCCTGCGGGTTGTTGTTGGCAGCGGCTGGGGCACTGGCTGCCAGGTTGATTGTCTGAGCAGCGGCCTGTCCTCCTGAGGGGCCGCGGGGTCTGCCGGAGGGCGGTCCTGGCCTACCTGGGCGGTCATGCCCGCTGTCAGTTGATTTCATAGACACCATTTCCTCGGCTGCTTCCCTGCCGATGGGAATGGCATCCCAGTCCACTGAAAAGTCCCGGGACTTGGCATGGTTGAGCCTGGCTCTAGCCAACGCCTTCCTATACAAAGCTGGATGGTACAGGAACACTTGTGATATCGCATTCAGGGCTGCCCGGACTCCTCCTTGTGCTGCTGCCAGAGAAATGATGGTTAGGTCCCCCAGCAGTTTGAGGATCAGCAACAGCAAGCACAGTATGGCGGCGCCATCTCCCCACTCGTGGATGGCTTGTCTAAATCCTGCCCAGACATCCAGGGCTGCCTCTCCTTCCTCCGCCAGTCGGTCAATGTTGTAGGACACTATCCCATGGTCTCCTGTGGCCGAACAGCTGCCTTGCTGAACGCAGGAGCCATAGGATAGGCCGGTCAGCATGGCACTCTTGTATGCTGGGAACGCCAGCAGTTGTTGCCAGTCGTTCAACTCAGCCTGCGAATACAAACCACCTGAACTGAAGTCATCTAAGGGTTCTGTCAACAACTGCTTAGGCGTATCCAGCGGGGGTGGCCTCTTCTTGGGAGCAGGGGTTAACTCTATCCAGCCTTCCTCCGCGTGCACAGTCAGGGGGTAGGTGGAGGAACAGGGAATCTTGGTGGCGTGCTCACTGTATACCCGTGTCACAGCGTCTACAAAACCTCTGGGCTCCACTGGCACTTTGTCCCAACACTCCTTGTGTTCGCGGACAACATACTTGTGCCTTTGGCAGGTCAGCTGCAGCAGGATGTCTCCCCTCAGTACCGAGAACGTGCTCCCCTGGACACGCACCGGGTGGGCCGGATCTAGTTGCTGGAGCTTCCAGCAGTTGGCCGCTACTTCTTCTGCTGCAGTGCTTCTCATGCGCGTTTCCAGGGTAAACCCAATATAACCTGCATGGATCTGTGCTTGAAGGGGAACGTCAACATCCCTGGCCGACACTCTGGGCAGCGCAGCCGCGGCTGGGTCAGCTGCCACGAACAACGCTGGATGGTTGGTGGCATGGGCCTCGAAGTCGCAGTTCACAATTGAGGTGGGGTTGGTCATGTTGATGAAAAACTGGGCCTGATGGTCAACCAGGTATGCATCCCTCACCAGGCTGGGCTGGAGGCTGCGGATCAGCCTCAAGGGGCAATCTCTTCCCAGGTGGTCCCACACGTAGGTTGCTTCCCCAGTGATACAGGACAGCTCAGAATGGGGACACTCGAGGGTCAGGTGGTCAGACTGGGACTCCACCCGTCCATCCTCCACCACATAGGTCTCCTCCTTGACCAGCAGTCGCCGCTCCTGGAGCACTAATTCATTGCGGTAGAGCTGGCCCTCAAAGTGGACGTCCTCCCCCTCGCAACCCACCCCCTCGGGGCTGTTGACGAGGGCGCCCACCATGTCGATGGTGAAGAACAGGGGGTGGTTCAGCTGGAACGTCAGTGGCTGGGTCTTGCCTGGCAACGTGTATACTCGGTTCCTGGCCAGGTCTCGGCACGCTTCTGGGTCTATCTTGGTTGGCCTCATGAGGGTGGGGACCGAGGTCACCTTGAGGTGACCCCATACCCCACACCTGAATGTCCACTGGGACACGGTGAGCTGACAGCTGAACCCAGTGGTTTCCCTCACCTTGACTTGCTGCAGGACGTGTATGTCATGGCCCAGGGGCACCTCCTGGTGTAGGGGCTCCGTGTCACACATCTTCTCTTTATTGTAAGACGTGACATGGGTGGGGTTGGCACAGTCCCACCCCACCAGGACGTAGCTGGTTGTAGGCCACACGGCTGCCAGCAGGAGGCCCCACAGGACCATCCACCAATGGGAGAGGCTTCCAGGTAACCATCTTCCTCGTACACGCGGCTGGGGATCTCCGGCTCTGGTCACGGCTGCTTCTTGGGACTGGACACGGCTGGGCTGCTCCTGGCTAGATACAAATTTCCATTGAGCGTTATCTGTATGCGGCCGAGGCACCCCGATACCCTCCCCAATGACAGACTGGCAAGCGACTGGCACTTGCCTGGGTGTCGGCTCCCCTAGCCCTAAGTGCTCCCTTCCCTGGTCCAAGGCATGCCCAGTGGCATGGGGCTGAAGTGCATGTGGCACAGGCTCGCCCTTACTCAATGCCCTCCCCTGCCCTAGGAACTCAGGTGCATGTGGCACAGGCAAGTCCTTATTTTCCCAAATTTCAATCTCCCCAGCCTCAGGTGCGGGGGGCACAGACAAGGCTGGGTGTTTACAATGTTTTGGATACAACACATTTAACAAATTCAACTTATCCTGATGGTGAGCAGCTGGGTTCCCTTGGCTGGTGGAGGGCTCTGGATGGCATGTAGCTGGACTCTCCCTGCAGGCTGGTGGCGCTGGCTGGCATGTAGCTGGGCTCTCCCTGCAGGCTGGTGGCGCTGGCTGGCTGGGGGTGACGGGTGTCACCCCTTCCTCTGGGACCGCTGGCTCGTTCCAGGACTCAGGTCTCTCGGTGGCGGCGACGGTTGTCGCCCCAGACATCAGGTTGGAGGCTGGCTCGTTCCAGGATCCAGGTATCTCGGTGGCGGCGACGGTTGTCGCCCCAGGCACCAGGTGGGAGGCGCTGGATAGCACCCCCCCATCATCCCAGGTGGCGACGCCGGGTGGCGTCCCATACATCGATGCAGAGGTGCTGGCTAGCACCTCCTGCCTCTCTCGTTCAGCGGCTGCCAGGGCCTCCCCATACACCGTCTCAGGGACGCTGGGCAGCGCCCCTCCACTCTTGCTGGGTAGGCTCAGTCGGGCAGGTTCCATCATGTTGAGGCTGAAAGGCTGGGGCCTCAGCACCTCTGGCTCGGCTATGTTGTTGGGCTGTACCAGCTCTGGCCCCAGATGGTTAAGACTGAAGCCTAGGCCAACCCGGTTGGGTTCAGCCGCGCCGCCCAGTACGTTGATCCTAGCTGGGACAGTCCCGAACTGCGGCATCCCATCGGCTCGGTCCGCAGCTCTGGGGGCGGCTGCTTGCGGTGGTGGTGCTGGGGGCGCGCTCCCTTCCATATGGGCCACTCTGCTGGACTTCCCTGGAGGGGCACCCTTGTCGGCGGTGCGCCTGCGGCTGGCTACCTGGGCCCAGTCAGCTCTACAATCGGCCGCCGTGTGACCGTCATAGTGGCAACGCTCACACTTGGCAGAACGGTCACGGCGTGGCTGGGTGCGCCTCTCCTCTAGGCTAACTTCCACAGGCGTTGGACAGTCTCGAGCTCGGTGGCCTCTCCCCTGGCAGCGGTAGCAGCGGCCTGGAACCTTGTCATCTGGAGCGACCTTCCCCATCTGGTGGAGACCCGGAGCCAAGGAGCCAATCTCCATTGGCTCCGACTCGTCATATTGGGGCAACTGGATGCAGGCAGATCCAATTCACACTCGGTCTTGACCTGTTCGTAGGTCAAGGCTTGGCCTGCCTCGCCAAACAGATGGGACGCCATTTCCGCCGCTTGCCCTACCAATGACAGTAGTAGGGCGTTGCGGCGGTTGAGGGAATCATGAGGTGGCACGCGATAAGCCGCCCATGACATCTCCAGTCGGCGGATATGTGCCGACCAGGATTGCTTGGGCGGCCCTCTAAACTCCGGCAGATTGCTCAGCATCAGCTTGCGGTACTCGGCTGGGGCCGGCTGAGGGTCATCCTGGAGCCATCCTGGGGCTTGGTCACCTCCTGGGACTTGATGCTGGTCCATTGGGTCAACGGTGAAACGGCGGGCACAAAGTTATACAGTACTACAATGAAGGGGTTGTCACTTGAGGCTTCCTAGCCTAACAGCCAACACTGTTTGTATCACTAGGTTGGGAGTGTTAGTTGCAAAGATATAACTTGGCTGTACTTATCAATAGTTAGGTGTTGAGGTAGATAGATGTTGAGGGTCTGAACTGCTGTCAGGAACTGATTGGGTTTTCCCTTATCACACTAGAGCTAGGAGGAAAGAAACTTGCAATTCTTTATTTGCTAAAAATACCCCTGTTAAATGCTATGGAGTAGCTCCGCTCTGGTGTGAGAGTGGGTGTGTGTGTGTGTGTGTGTGCGTGGAATCTTCTGTCCTTGTAACGCGCGTTCGCGCCGTCAAATCCGCGCACACGGGGAAAACGCGCTCTCACCCCTCAGCTCGCTCTCTCATTGGTCCGTTTCGTCCGTTGGATTTATGATATTTTTCCGCACTCTGTTGCGCTACCCGTGAATGGCGCTCTGTGTATCCGATCGCTAGCTCCACACCACAGACGGACTCAGTCTAGTGTGGGTAGGAAGGGGGAAGCGCGTGAGGGGACGGGGGTAACTCCGTCCGTTCCCCCTGTGAGGGAGGGGGGTAACTGTGTGCTGGTGTAATAGGCCTTTTCTTCTTAATCTTAGGCTTATCTGTTATATCACCCTGATTGTATTTGCCTTCAATGGAGAAGGGGCCCCTCCCCTTCCCTTGGAATAAGGGGTGTATTGTTGTTGTGCTGTGGGCTTGAGATTGTTTTGATTATATTACATCTAGCTTTTATTTTTGTCCTTATCACAATTGCATAACAGATTTGTTGACCAACTCTGTTCTATTTTTAGCTGTTATCACAATACACAGTAATCCAAGCCTGTTCTATTCTTAGATTTATCACAACACAACAATTTGTTTGCCAAGCTTTGCTCATAAATCTATTGTTTGGCCATCACACTAGGGTGGTAATCCCTGCAAATGTGATATAATATCTGTTTTCTAGATGGGTGGCTGCGTTGTAGCTTCTCCGGATACTCGGGGTTGACGTAGTTTTTCTCTGTTCTGGTGCACTACACCCGTATGTTAGCTCGCAGCTTGCAGCTATGTGGCATGTTTCAGCCTATCGGCGGCAGGGAATGTCCCGTCCTGCTAGCGCCGCTGATCCAAATCCGGCTGATGGCGGCAGGGAATGTCCCGTCCTGCTAGCGCCGCTGGTTCGGATCCTGCTATTTCTTGCAGTAAAATTGGCCTATTTTCAGCCGTCTACACGTATTTGGCTTGTTTCAGCCGGTCCGCAGGCCTGTTTCAGCCCTTTTGGCGCTCAATTCTCCGTTAGATATCAGCGCTGCTCGCGGTTATTCGTCAGATTTCGCTGTTTCGCTTCCACAACTGCCGGATGCAGAGTTAAACTTTGCTGTCCAGGGTGGGTAATTCAGGTTGCTTGCGTCAGTTTTGCCAGATTCACTGCTGGGAGTACCTTAGCCTCAGATGCGCGTCTGCTCTACACTTGTGGTTCGCCGTAATCTCACACAGCTGTCACCAAAGTTGTGGTATCCGCCGAGGATAAATGGCAGACACCGGAGTTCAATTAGATTACGGCAGTGTGACAGACGTGGACACCTTACTATAGAGAAGCTACGCTTCTCTAGCTTTCACTAGATAATGATCAACATCTATTTTCAGTTGTCACTTTATTGAAGGGTTAAGATATACTAAAGCTATATACAACAAACAATAATTACATGGATAGGAATAAATAATCATAACATGAAAGCATCAATAATACATATACAATGGTCAGTTTGGGCAATAATGATTCCCCCATCCCTGGAAAGGGTGGGGGAGAATTAAGAATACAGTTAACCATAATAAACATGACAGATTCAAATCATTAATTCTAAGCGTAGGGAGGGGGTCACTAGACCCCTTCCCCAGGACTCGGGGGAGGGCCATTGACCCTCCACCGAACCCCAGATCAGGGGTGCCATAGACATGGCTCACGGTTGCCGAATACCACATAATCTTTTGTAATTGTAACAATTTATATCATATTTAAAAGCGAAGCTTTTCTATAATTAGGGTCGGTCCGTCCGTCCGTCCGTCCGTCCGTACGTCCGTCCGTCCGTCCGTAACGGATAGCTTTTTTCGTTAATTTAGGCATGTTAAAATTGTCCTATCGATTTCAAATTTTGCATGGTGATTCCTTTAGTAATTAGGTACGATTTAGAAAGCGTAGCAACTCTATAATCATTACCATAATGTCCGTACGTCCATTTTAAACATGTTGATTTTTTTACTTTTTTATCAACAAATTTTTATGTGATCTAATCATCCGATTGATCTGATTTTTGGTAAATTGATTTCTAGGACAACAAAGACTAATGTTAATTCCTGGAATAACAAAGTACAATATTATAAGCAAAGCAACTCTATAATCAAGTCCTAAAAATGTAATTATGTCCATAAACATAATCCTGTATAAAGCAGTTTTTCAACAAATTTACTAACAACTTTGCTTCGACTCTTATACATTTATATTCTGATTATTCAGTTTTGACACTAAATAAGTGTTAATGTCTGTTTGTCCTACTGTTTCAGTGCTTCGCTTTTATGGATGTTGTCATCCTTGTTTGTTAATCTTTTCATAAAGAATTTTTTAAAAACGATCAAATGTGATCATAGCAAAAAAAATCAGGGATCTAAATGGACAATGACCGAAAAATGGATGTACCAATGATGAAACACAAAATAACCCCTTCAATAGATGAAAATTAGGGATTAAAACGTGTGGACTTTAACCTACCTAGTGTCAAACCATTCAAAAATGTGCAAACGAATAAGAAAATGTTATTGTAAAACTTGTGGCCCATTGTCCCCTCTCAAAATGCAAAATATGCTGTATTAATTATTATCATCAAAGTAAATTTTACGATATTTTATTCTACTCCATTCAACTGCAACCGCAGTTACAACCCGTACAGCTGAGCAGCCAATTTAAAAGATTTTTTTGCAAAAAATATTTTTCGTTGTGTGCCCACATTTTTGTTTTTAAAAAGTAAGTGTTCTACATTTTATTTGCCAGCACTAAAACTGATTCTTTTTAGGCAAATTTAAAGCTTCAGGGATCTTCAACTGCTTCAATACCAACCGCAAGTAGTTGTTTAACCGCGTATATTATTGGACGGCTAATTTTTGCAATTATATTATTATTAAGAAGATTACAAATTCACCAAAGAAATCTGATAACCAAGACCAATATGAAGCTTTCCCTAAAGAAAACAACATTATTACATTTGGTATTATAGATAAATTTTCTTTAAATAAAAATAAACGGTTGTCGAATACTTACAAATGGTTTTTATAATATATTTGTTAAAACTTTACAAGCGTAAGAAAGTAATTAAAAATAAATGGTACTACGTCAAACCCTAGATACGTCAAACAGTAGATGCGACAAACGCTAGACAGACAAACAGTAGACAGACAAACCCTAGACACGACATACGCTAGATACGACAAACACTAGAATGCGACAAACGCTAGAATATGACAAACACTAGATTTTTTCTAAAGGCGACAAACAATAGATACGACAAACGCTAGAATTCATTCTATTATATAAAGTAAT
Organism: Acartia tonsa; assembly: GCF_053477335.1. Taxonomy (NCBI): domain Eukaryota; kingdom Metazoa; phylum Arthropoda; class Copepoda; order Calanoida; family Acartiidae; genus Acartia; species Acartia tonsa. The sequence goes on along the minus strand of NC_137265.1, from coordinate 8,808,855 downwards.
ACCCTTTTTTTGTCTGTAGGAAAGGATCTCACTAACCGCTAAACGGATATGGTTCTTCTTTAAAGTGAAGTTTCATATGTATCCAGGGACAGTTTTTAACTAATTTTGAGGAGGGTATCTCCCCCCACCAAAAAAAAAAATTCTTGTTTTTCTTTTTTTGTCTGTAGCAAAGGATCTCACTAACCGCTAAACTGATATGGTTCTTCTTTAAAGTGAAGCTTTATGTAGGCCCAAAAGGTTTTTAACTAATTTTGTGGAATTATAAGGTGATAATTATTTAAAGTAGTTGAGGGGTGACAACACCTCCATTTAAATTTAAATTATCAAGGCCTGCTTTCCCCTTTTTTCACCCCAAAATGACCCCAGATGAATCGCTGCACTGATTCAAAGACAAGGACAATAATATATGTAAGTAGTGCAGCATTAATAAAGCAAGATTTTTTTCTCTTGTAATAAAAAAGTATTGAGGATGAATCTAAAAAGAAAAATTTCAATATCATTGAAATTATATTATATTATATTTATTTGATTTAACCCACAGCCTAGGTGAAATAGATTTCTGTAAAACATTTCAGTAAAGCAACGGATTGTCAGAATTATAGATATACATACATACACTTACTACTAAATAGCAGCGCTGTTGAAAAAGTGTTGTAAGGCGAAGTCATAAATGGTCAAACAATTAATGCTCATAAAATATTGCTCCTCCTAAGTCTATATTACTCCACCCATTTATATCTCCCTTTGATGTTTAAACAAAGCAACTTTGAAAAAAACTTTATACAAACATGTTATTTAAAAATAATTATATTTAAATTACTAAAATTCTTTGTCTCTTTAATCATATTAGACTTAATTTAACAATCCTTCTTGGATTTATCTTAAAAATTGTTAATGACTATAAATACAAAAATAACACATGCTGGTTTAGTTTTAACTGTATTGCAAAATCACCTTTTTATTGCTATATCACATTTTCTGCAGGGAAGGGACAATGATAGCAAAGGGAGAGGGGACAATGAGCTGTTTAGTACACTAGTCCCCAAAGTTTTACATTTTATAAGAATGTTTTCTTAATCGTTGGCTTGACAACTTTTGTTACTTTACTGAATTATGATTGGTTAGTTTAAACGTTTCAACCACTAATTTTTTGTTATAGGGACTGTATATAGATTTTTACGGCCATTATCTTATACCTTTAGATCTCTGCATTAATAGAAATATAAATTTAGTATTTATGAACGAAAAAATTTATGAATATTTTTTAAGTTTAGATTCTATCGTATGTCGCTTCTAGTGTTTGTCGCACTTTAAAAATTCTACTGTTTGTCGCGAAATTGTAAATTCTACTGTTTGTCGTGGTCTAGTGTTTGACGTATCTATTGTTTGTCTGTCTAGCGTTTGACGCATCTACTGTTTGTATGCTAGCGTTTGTCGCATCTACTGTTTGACGTATCTAGTGTTTGACGTAGTACCAAAATAAATATTTACTAACAATTAATGATAACGTTATATCCTATTATATAAAGTAATTAGGTTTAGTTTTGTCTGAAGGGTACTACGTCAAACCCTAGATACGTCAAACAGTAGATGCGACAAACGCTAGACAGACAAACAGTAGACAGACAAACCCTAGACATGACATACGCTAGATACGACAAACGCTAGAATGCGACAAACGCTAGAATATGACAAACACTAGATTTTTTCTAAAGGCGACAAACAATAGATACGACAAAGGCTAGAATTAATCCTATTATATCTATAATACAAAGTAGAATGATCTCTGTCTGAAGCTTAAGATCTCGGTAACCGCTGAAACTCTTCAGGGAATATACCTAATGGTCCTGTGATGGTTTTAAGCTATTTTATTGGGGGATGAGACCTTCCCCCCCCCCAATAAAAAATTTATCAATCTCTTGGGGCAAATCTGCATGGAAAGGACAATGATAGCAGAGTGAGAGGGGACAATGGGCTGTTTATTACACTAGTCCCCAAAGTTTTATAAGAACGTTTTTTATTATTTGTTGACTAAACAACTTTTGTTACGTAAATGAATTTTGATTGGTTGGTTCAATAAGTGTTCAAACGTTCCAACCACTAATTTTACGCTATGTACATAGATTTTTCGGCAATTATCTTATCCCTTTAGATCCCTGCATTGATAGATTTTTGAATTTAGTATTTATGAACGAAAATAGCAATGAATATTTTATAAGTTTAAATTCTATCGTATGTCGCTTCTAGTGTTTGGCGCACTTTAAAAATTCTATGGTTTGTCGCGAAATTAAAAATTCTACTGTTTGTCGCAGTCTAGTGTTTGACGCATCTATTGTTTGTCTGTCTAGCGTTTGACGCATCTACTGTTTGTCTGTCTAGTGTTTGTCGCATCTACTGTTTGACGTATCTAGTGTTTGACGTAAGCCGTCTGAAGATCTCAATTACTACTTAACTGATTGGGTTCTCTATTTTAGGTAAGTTTCACATGTGTCCTTGGTAGTTTTAAGCAATTTTATTTTCAGATTCAAGTCTTTGGATAGTGTAAAGCTATTTTTCTAGCCTTCTCGGTCCCCTCAATAAAGAGCCCCTAGATGCTAGGGGCGTTGCCACTTGTTTGTTAATAAGATCTCTCAAAATGTCTAAAAACTGTATAGATTATTATCCTATTATTATGAAGTAGTAAGAGTTTTGTCTGTCCCGAAGGATCTTGCTAACCGCTGAACCGATATTGTTCTCCTTTACAGTGAAGCTTCTTATAGGTCCTGAAAAGGTTTTAAACTATTTTTTGAGAGGGTGTCTTTACCCATAAAGCCCCAAAAAATATTTTTTCTCGTATTCATTCGAATCCGGTGGATAGGAACCAGTTCTCATCCATACGAAAAAACTATGTCTAGCATCTTCTTATATCAAGTTTTCTACGAATATAGAAATGTACAATCATAAGATTAAAACCAGTTTTTTTAGCCGGTGCCTTCGGCACCACGGGGTTAAAAAAACTAGTTTTAATCTTATAATTGTACATTCTATATCCGCGGAAAGCCGTTTACAATACGATACGAGAAATAACTATTACTGTTTTGAAACTCAAATTTAAAATGGGATGAGGTTAACTTTACCCCTCCTACCTCAAGTGCCCCTAGAGGCTTCTAGGGGGCGTAGCCGCAAGTTATAGATATACCAGGAAGTTTCTAACCATCCCAAAAGGCCAATACCTACAATTGATATATGATATACGTGGATATATTGGTAGGGGAAAGTTTGTCGTCAATTTAGATTGCTAATATGGATCTCATTTATTGGTCAGTTCGTTCAACCAGTAAGATGGGATGGGATTGGTTAAAGGGGGTGGATGGGGTGTAATGTCATTTCATTCAGCTAGAAGTATAACCTTATCAATACATGAAAATCTGGTGAAACATCCAAGTAATATAATATCGATTAGACCTAACCTAAGTAAAATAAATAGATATAAAACGTCTAGATGATTAATTCTATAAATAAACCAATAGTAACATGTAAGAATAATCCAACCACATTGTTGATTACAAAATGTAGAAATATTGCGAGAAAGGGCATTTTTTACATTTCAACATTTCTCAAGGTAATGCCGTTTTTGGGAACTAAAATTGCGTCATTTGTGACAATATAAAAAAAATTGTCTGCTAGAAATTCTTTTTTAAATTTGACGGATTATTGTGCATGGATAGGACAATGGCCAATTGATTGATGTACTGTACACCCCCAACGATGAAACACAAAATTACCCCTTCAGTAGAATACAATTTATGGTTGATGAACCAAGCAATAAAAAAGTACCCAAAGTTGTTAAGCCAACGAATAAGAAAACGTTATCATAAAACTTTTTGGACTAGTGTAATAAACAGCCAAAGGTCCCCTCCCTTCTGATTATTGTGTCAATTTGATCATCTAATGTAATACATCTATTGTAAAATATAAAAAAGTTTTCATTAAACCACAATTAAATAGTTGGCATGTAATCAACTGTGGACAGATTCAGGGATTAAAGGGATAAGACAATGGCGGATAAATTAATGTACATCCCCAATGATAATATACAAAATTACCCCTTCTGTAGATTAAAAATGGTGTTTGAAACGTTTGAACACTCAAATTAATAAACCAACAAATAAAAATGCAATAAAGTCCCTAAAGTTGTTAACCCAACGAATAAAAAATGTTATTTACTAAGTATATTTGCGATAACTTTTATTTAATGAAATCTTCCAATTTTTAACATGTACAAAACGGCCTGCTTAATTGCTTCAAGATCCATGTCAGATCTATATAGGAAATAAATGTCTATAAACGAGCTCAAGTTTTCCAAGGAATATTTGTTTAAAACTCATAGTGCTCCAATAATCCATAATAAACTCTCATTGCCCAGAACGATAAGACCCATTATTTTACTTTGTTAAAAATAAATTCCTTTTTTTAATTTCATGTTGCTATTTACCTTATATCAATGTATTTAATTTCTAATCATAAAAAAGAAAATTTAAATTTATAATATAATAAATTTAAGAAAACTCTGTTTTAAAAGAATTCGATTGTGGCGACACTTTGTGTGTTCAAATATTAAACTAAAATTGTAATCATCATCATTAACCCTTTGGTGATGGTAATGTAAAAAAAAATATAATTTAAAAAATCTTTTTAAAATCATTTAGATTATTAAATATTTACTTTCTTTTAGATAGTAATGCCGGGTGAGGAAAATAGATTTATTGAGAAATAGATATGCATATAGAAAACTAGCCAATAGGGAGATAATTATATCGAGCCAACTCTAGTTATAAAATATTGGGGACTTATGCATTAAACAGCCCAATGTACCCTCCCCCCTGGGACAGATTTTAACCTTTCAAAGTGATACATTATATCTTAATTATCCCTCTAACCACATATTTATTTTCTCATCAGTAGCGAAGCTGCTCTGTTAATATAAGTATATTCGGATGTCAACATTATTTGGGGGAAAATCATTTCTTACACTGAAGCAATTTATAGTGCCTATAAAAAATGACGTCATACAATACTAATGTCCAATAATAGACCTATACACAGACTAAATTACCAATGGAAGGCCAGTATACATACATTTTAGAACAATATGACGTTATTTTTATAGGCACTATAAAAAGCTTCAAGATTTTTTGACGATCTTACATCTACTGAATTCGTCTACATTTCCAATATTCTTTGTTATTTTTATGAAGACGAAGAAAGTCGCTCAATGTGACGTCATAAAAATGAGGGATTATCCATCACTTTTTTAGGGGTTTTCTTTCCAACTATTTCTCTCCTCATCCCTCATTTTTATGACGTCAGAATTTTTTTATTGACTTTCTTCGTCGTCATTTATATTTGTTGGATTATATACTTACGAATACTTTCATCCTTGTTTTTTTTTTTTATAAAAAGTCATTTTTTCCAAATCTTTTGATTCAAAAACTAATAATTGAATTTTCTGTAATGAAAGACAAGGGAATAACTAAGGACGTAGAAAATTTTCAACTATATTCTTCACCCATAAGCGAATCACTAAAATCAAACGGTATAACAAACGAATAGGAATCCTAGGAATCAAGTACAAAAATCAAATTAATAGGATAAATACTGATCATTTAGCAATGCTTATAGTTGCTTCATTGTAAAGCAATTATTATCCAAAGTTTGAAATAGATAGGACAATTCTAGCATATCTAATTATACGAAAAGATCTAATTGTTACTTACGGACAGACCGTTATTATAGAAAAAAGCTTTGCTTTTAAGAAGGCTGACAACATCGATCAAAGCTAAGCTTACTTTGGTTAGACAAACGAAAATCAAAAACTTTTTAAAACTCTTGCTCCTAAAGATTATGCTTAAACTTCCTAGGAATCAAGTACAAAAATAAAATTAGTAGTATATATACTGATTTTTAGCAATGCCTATAGTTTCTTCAATTCCAAAATTGTAAAGTAATCATCATGACAAGTTTTAACCTGATAGGATAATTCAATCACACCTAAATAAACGGACATCGAACTACAGATGTAGAAATTCTCCCCTTTTATCAATAATTTAAGTTTAACTTTCCAGAGAGAATGAGAGGGGTCAATATGCTGTCAATTACACTAGTCCCCAAAGTTTTATAATAACGTTTTCTTGTTCGTTGGCCTCAAAACTGTTGGGACTTCGAATGAATTTTGATTGGTTTATTTATCAGGTTGAGTGTCCAAATGTTGCAACCACTAATTGTAATCTACAGATGGAATAATTTTGTGTATCGTCATTTGGGCTGTCTATCAATTTATCGGCCATTGTCTTTTCCCTTTAGATCCCTGTTAACTGTTAAAAGTGCATAATTATTTAATTCATTGTGGTGTCAGGTTTTACCATTTCAATCAATCGATATATTATTACCTGGATGTTGCACTAGATATTCATGTATTCTAATAAAGTAAAACTCACAGCTGGCTAAAATAATGCTATGCCTCATTCACCCCCTTTACCCCATCCCCTCCAAATGGATGAACAAACTGACCAATAAATGAGGTATATTTTAGTAAAATAAATTGACAACAAATTTTCCACTTTCAATATATCCATGTATATCTTATATCCAGTTTTCAATCAGACTAGTAGTTATGTAATTTTAATAGACTGTAATAAAACAAGGATAACCAAATTCATAAGTAAAAAGCATAAAAGAACTATAATTACACAAGCGGACAAAGTTAGTTTTAGAGCAGCTGTCTGGTTGTCCGATAGCCTTCCGCAGATAAAAACATTAAAAATCAATTCCAGTTTTTAATCCAGCAATCAGTTTCGTAGCCCTAAGGAGAACGCTTTTAACCCATGCAGTTATTAATGAACATCTGAGAAAAGTATTTTTATGGCTTCCTGACCGATTTTATGACCGATTTTTTTTCGGCTTTTACTATAGATATATATCATAAATATCGTGGCTTCTATTACAGCTAGAGACCTAATTTTTTTTTTTTTTTTTGGGGGGGGGATGATCCTTGAGCAATAAGAAACTTCTGTGATTATGAAGGTCATGGCCGTTTGACCGCTCCTTGACTGATTTTCTATTTCATACCTGAAATTATATATATCATAAATATCGTGGACTCTATTGGCCGATAAAAAGCAGCTAGGAAACAGCCTGACAGCCATCACTAGAAAAAGTAATTTTCTCTAAAAATGCACATGAACCACCAGAAAAAAAACATTCTATGTCTGTATCTGTAACAGGAGCTGATATAGAGGGGGGGGGGGCATAATTCCCCCCCCCCCCACTTCCCCAATCTATTAAGGTGCTAATTGGGGCCCGACCTGTAAGGGTTAATTTTAGTTTATTGTAAAGAATACACATGCAAAAAAAGATAAACATCTTGAATTTCTGGCTAAGATTAGTTTTAAATAATTGGAACCATTTGTAACTTTCTACTTTAACTAGAATTATATGCATTGCACTGTACAGGGTTTCAGGGAAAGGACAGTGGCCAATTTTTTTTCATCATCTCAGATATTACATCTTGGCAGATTAATTTATTAGTTCATTGTACTCCCCCCCCCCTCTTCCCCCAAGTTTCTGTGATTTTATACTTCCATACCAGGAAATGGTTTCTTAAAAAAATAATAGTATAAAAATAAAAATATAAAGAATATAAAACTGGCTTTATATAGTGAAACATTAAATTAAAAGAATGGAGGTGGCACGAACTGTATGTAACTCTACCCACGAGATTAGGACCCTGTGCCGACTTTGAATTTGGTCTTTGAAATCAGCTAAAAGAGTGGGAGATGTAAACACAGCTGAGTCGTTACAAAATAATAGAAAGCCATTTTCTAGCAGACCTAAAAGGTCCTCGCAGCTTGGGGCTTAAAAAAATATAGTGCTTAAAAAAAATATAGTGCATACTCTAGTTTTCATTGTCAGGAAGACAAAGCGTTTAAATCTCAACGTCATAACTAAGATGCTAAAAGAATGTTTTTTGCTGCTTTTGCTGGTCAGTGACATAAACAGTTAGGGGAATGTCTTAAACTAAAAAAGGCATTATCATTAATATACAAGTTAGGACTTCTAAATAAAGATCTTGCAGACAAAGGTTTTGTCATTTGTAGGATGTTTCACTTAATTACCAATATATGGTTCGAACTTCAAAGTGTATCCTGTCCTTTTGAGGTTATCCAGTTTACTAATGCTTACAGATTCTAATATTATATTTTTAAGAATCCATCTGGGGTCTGAAAAAGTTTTTATTTATAGAACAAGGAAACACCAAAAGTACACAAGATTAATACCTTAAAGTACAACAAAACACAATATTTTAGAAAATTACATGTTTTAGCTAAAATCTGGTACAGACTACTTTTAAGCTTTTATATTACATGGGTTATATTTAGTCTAGCAATAGGCAAAAATGGATAGATGTGATTGCAAAAAAGCATGTTAAAATAATCCTATCATTTTCAAACTTGAAATCAGATACTATTAGAAAGCGTAGCAACTCTATGATCATTACCAGAAAGTCTTTAATATCTAGATTTCTTGACAATTTTGGCCGTTGCTCGGCAGCCGCGCAAAATTTATACCCGCTTGTTTACCAATAAATTCGAAAAGAAGAAACAGGTTTAGCCATCCAGATGATCTTCAAAGTTATCACATATCGATTTCACTGAAGCTTACACTCGGCTGACGTGACGAGCCCTGATTTTTCCACTTACTTGTTTTCATGCAATATTTTAACAGAAATAAATCATTTTTTTATACTTCTTAATAATAATAAGTTTCTACAAATGCTGTCATTCTATTATAGACGTTTATATTTATAATTTTGTCAGTTCTACCAGGGAAGGAGGGGACATTGGGCTGTTTATTACACTATTACCCAAAGTTTTTAAATAATGGTTTTATTTTTTTGCCTAATACTTTGTTGACTTTTATTGAATTTTGATTAGTTGTTTCAATAAGTTTAGTGTTCAAACGTTTGAACCACTAATTATGATAATGGAAGGGATAATTTCATTTATCATTAATGGGGATGTACATCAATTTTTCGGTTTTGTCTTATCCCTTTAGATTCCTAAGTACCATCATAGTTTTAAAAGTTTTTCCATTATTCATAAATTTGATTAAAAATGCTTATTTGCATAAAAAAATTATTATGAAAATAATTATTGAAAAAAAAGTCAAATATCGCATAAATATCGGATTTAATGATATCCAGAATTACCAGGGATCTTAAGGGATAAGACAATGGCCGATAAATTGATGTGAATCTTCAATGATGATACACAAAATTACCCTTTCTGGAGATTACAATTAGTGGTTGAAACGTTTGGACAATCAACAGACCAATCAAAATTCAAGAAAAGTCCTCAAAGTTTATAATCTAACAAATAAGAAAACGATAATATGAAACTTAGGGGACTAGTGTAATAAACAGCCCAATGTCCCCTCTCTGAGAATTACACAATACCCAATATCCAAAAAAGAAACCTAACCACTATTGAAAGATGAAAAGATATTTAATAATTGAAAAATTATATCCATTAGTAGCGCAGCAATAATAACATCAAATAATTTCAAATGTTAAGATTTGCCAATTTTTTATTGAGATATATTGTTAGGCCAAATAATCTGGCTCCGCCGCGCATAAGCCTCTAAATTAAAACCGCTATTGTGACAAAACATTATTTTCAAGAAGATGGATTGCCTGTTTAGGAAATATAGATACAGACATCTAGCTTAATTCTAAAATCGCACCTGAAGTTAACCGCCTATCAAAAGGAGGGAGAAAATAGTGAAAGAGAAAACAAGGATGACAACATCCATAAATGCGAAGCACTGAAACGGTAGGACAAACGGACACTAACACTTGTATAGTGTCAGAACTGAATAATCAGAATATAAATGTATAAATGTCGAAGCAAAATTTTAAGTAAAATTGTTAAAAAACTGCTTGATACAGAATAATGTTTATGGACTTACTTACATTTTTAGGACTTGATTATAGAGTTGCTTCGCTTATAATGTTGTACTTTGTTGTCCCAGGAATCAGTATACCAAAAATCAGATCAATCGGATTATTAGATCACATAAAAATTTGTTATTAAAAAAGTAAAAAAATCAACATGTTTAAAATGAACGTACGGACATTCTGGTAATGATTATAGAGTTGCTACGCTTTCTAAATCGTACCTAACTACTGCAGGAATCACCATGCAAAGTTTGAAATCAATAGGACAATTCAAACATGCCTAAATTAGCGAAAAAAGCTATCCGTTACGGACGGATAAAAAAGCCAAGTAAGAAAAAACGATAGAGTGGCATAGACACTATATTGTACAGTTGTTCGTAGTCACTAAAATGTAAAATAGTTATGATTTTGTTAAAATTGATTTAAATTTTAATAAATATTTCATGTTCAATGGATTAAATCAGAGCAAAACAAAAATGATTACATCCATAAAAGCTGAGCTCTGAAACGGTAGGAGAAAATTATATAATTATACACCTGAATAGGCAAAACATAAATATATAAGTATGAACAAAATTGTTTGTAAATTTGTTGTAAAACCGCTTTAAGGACATTATTACAGAGAGTTGTTACTTTTTCTAAGTCGTACCTCACTGTTACAGGAATCATTATGCAAAGTTTGAAATCGATAGGGTAATTATAACATGTCTAAAGTAACAAAAAGATCTAACCGTCACGTACGGACGGATCCTAATTATAGAGCAGCTTTGCTGTAAAAACTATGCAAAATTATTTGTAGGAAAAAATGCATAAAATATAATTTGTATTTTTATTATATGTAATTGTATGTGATTCTTATAATATTTATTTAATAGCGGCTACGCCCCTAGAGGCCTCTAGGGGCACTTGAGGAGATAGTCGATTTTAATAATTAAATTACTTATTTTAGATTTTAAAAGAAAAAGTAAAAAAAAAAAAATATTTAGGGGGGGATTTTTCATTTTTTTTTTTTTTGGGGGGGGGGGGGTTGGGGTGTCCCACCCCCCAAGAAAATAGGTATAAACCTTCCCGGGACTTATTAGAAGCTATCCTGTTAAGGAGAACCTGATCGGTTCAGCGGTTAGCGAGATCCTTCGGTACAAACATACACACAGACAAACACACAAACATCCTGTTACTTTATTATAAGGATTTAAAACAGAGATAGCATCCAAAGAATAGTATTTCTCGCATTGTATTATAAACAACTTTCCGCGGATATGAAATGTTCAATTATAAAATTAATATAAGCCCGGAGATGCCGAAAGCACGGGCAAAAAAACTGGTTTTAATCTTACGATTGTACAAATTTATATTCGTAGAAAACTAGATATAATACGATCATACGATGCAAAACATGATTTTTTTTCGTATGCATGAGAACCGGTTAAAATCCACCGGATATTAATTATTTTCGAATGAATACGAGAAAAGAATATTCTGTCCAGGAAGGGAGGGGAAATAGCGCTGATTATCACACTAGTTCCCCAAGTTTTGTAATAAGATTTTCTTGTTCTTTTGCTTGACAACTTTGGGGACTTTTATTGAATTTTGATTGCTTGGTTATTTAAGTTTAGTTTCAACCCATAATTGTAATAAACAGAAGGGGTAATTTTGTGCATCGTCATTGTGGAGGTACATTGATTAATTAATTTGGCATTGTCTACCTTAGATCCATGTTAATTATTAGAAAAGGGTAAGGATTAATAATTCCACAACATAAATACAGGATTATAACAATAAATATTTGCTCTTATTTAATTTTTTATGAAATCCTATGCATGCTTTGCAGGGTTCTTTAGGGATAGGACAATGCAGAGAGATTGATAAAAATCCAATGATGATAAATAAAATTACCCTCCAGCTAGATTAAAATTATCGAATAAAAACTTGAGCTTAGATTAAATAAGTATTCAAATAAGATTACGTTGGTATATAACTTTGGATACCATTGTAATTTACAGTCCAATATCCCCTCCAATTTTTTATGTGATATAACCATCCTATTCATCTGATTTTTGGAACACTGATTCCTATGACAATGAAGTACAATGTTAAATGAGAAGCTTCTCTATAATAAAGTCCTAAAATGTAAGTATGGCCTTAAACATTATCCTGTATTTATGCAGTTTTTCAACAAATTTACTTAATATTGATTTGACATTACTCTTGGTAACGCGCCTGGCTTAGCAGCAGTAAAAGCTTCCATTATTTAAACAAAGAATAATTTTCAATCAGAACATATTTAATAAATTGATTAACATTTTACAACATCATCACAATGATTCGGCATAAGAATTACCCATTAATTATTTTCTTGATTTAAAAGAGTCAAAATAAATTATACTGTATGTCATTATTGAATACAAGGTATTTTTATCTTAGTAGTAAAGCATTTAAACAAGCTAGAATATTTGCATTTGGTTGGTTGATTAGATTAGATTTTTGAATTGTATTGTATAACGTCATTTTTTATTAAGCAGTAGAAGCTGCTTCAGTTATTCATTTAAAATAAAATGATCTTCTATTTTGAATAATTTAATATAAATTACCCCAATATCCAAATTTTAAAGTTTAAACTAGAGGTTCAATAATTTGTGGTAAATTGATAATTTGATCACGAATTTGTTATAAAATTAGAAAATTATTAAAGTATCCTGGTTTTTAAAAGCGAAGCGCTTCTATAATTAAGTTCAGTCCGTACGCCTGTCCGTCCGTAACGTTAAATTTGACCTGTTCAAATTGTTTTATCGATTTCAAACTTTGTATGTTCATTAAGCTATAAAAATTGGAAAGAATTTTAATGAATATAATAGATTTGAAATCTGCATAAAATTTTAAGGATTTTTTTTATAAAATTCGTTTTTATAATTCATTATTTAAAAGCGCAAATCCAATTTAAGTTAATAAATTTTGACCAATAGGATAGGTGGATTGGAAACTACCTGCGCTCTAATTGGATAAATGATGTACGTCACTTAAGCTTCTCCAATCAGGGTGCAGCAGATAGTTTTCAATCCACCAATCACAGATGTCAAAATTATTTAACTTAATTTCCGCTTATATATAAAGAATTATACAAAAAAAGAATTTTATAAAAATTCCTTAAAATTTTATGCAGATTTCAAATCTATTATATTCAATAAAAATCTTTCCAATTTTTATAGCTTAATGTTCATTCCTATAGTAGTTAGGTGAGATTTAGAAATCATGGAAGTTCTATAATTGTTACCAGAAAGTCTGTAATAGTTATTTCTCACATCGTATTATAAACGGCTTTCCGCGGATATAGAATGTACAATAATAAGATTAAAACCAGTTTTTAGCCCCGAGGTGCCGAAGGCACAGGCTAAAATGTATTATATAACAAACAAGGATGACAACATCAATAAAAGCGAAGCACTGAAACGGTAGTACAAACGGACAAAAATACTTGTATAGTGTAAGAACTGAATAATCAGAATATACATAATTGTATAAGAGACGAAGCAAAATTGTAAGTAAATTTGTTGAAAAACTGCATGATACAGGATAATGTTTATGGACATACTTACATTTTTAGGACTTGATTATAGAGTTGCTTTGCTTATAACATTATACTTTGATGTCCCAGGAAACAATATACCAAAAATCAGGTGAATCGGATGATTAGATCACATAAAAATTTGTGACGGACGGACGGACGGACGTACGGACCGACCTTATTATAGAAAAGCTTCGCTTTAAAAATAATGACACAATGTAATTTTTCATCTTAACCATACCATGCAACAAAATATTTTGACATTTAGAAGTAAGAGCTGACATTATATTTATGCAACTCTTGTCTAAAAATATATTTGTAATTTCCAGAGATCAAAAGGTATAAGACAATGGCCGATAAATTGATGTACATCCCCAATTATGATATACAAAATCACCCCGTCTAATAGCTAATATAATATCTATAATTTAAAGTTATGTTATGTATCATTATTATATCTATGATTTATTATAAACCCCTTATTATTTTATACAAAGGTACATACGGACAAAGATATATTTGTATAGAGTAGCTATGCTACAAAAGAAAACAATTTTTGAAGTTGGTAATAGAAATTTTACACTTTAATTCTCACTGAAAGGAGTTGATATATTGTCAGATGCATCAGGGATCTAAAGGGATAAGACAAATGCCTTTAATTGATGTATATCTCAAATGAAGATACACACAAGTACCTCTTCTAAAGATTACAATTAGTAAAACGTTTGAACACTGAACTTAATGAATCTGCCAATCAAAATTTAATAAAAGTGACCCAGAGGTGAATTCTTAAAAAGATTTGCCCCACTAAAATCAGTGGGGCAAACTGATTTTTTAGAGGGGATAATTTTGCCCCACTAAAATTTTAGTGGGGCAAACTGATTTTAGTGGGGCAAAAGTTTTTTTCAGAATTCACCTCTTAGTTGTTAAGCCAACGAAAAACATAACGTTATAATGAAACTTTGGGGACTAGTGTAATAACAACCCACTGTCCTCTCCCTCTGGATCAACATTTCCCCCTCTTAGTCATTTTACAACAATACAGAAAATTGTAGAGTAGCCTCACGAGGGAGAAAAGTAAATCCGTATTTAACTTCTATATTATTCTTCAAAATATTTAAAGAAACATCTAGAAATATATAATCCAGATAAATCCAGTTATGTTTAAAATTATCAATAATCATAGGCTTATAACTTTTCTACAAGTAACACATGCCTAATATTTTACCTTCCCCTATATATTGAAATTGTATCTGATCAAAATGTTACCCCTTTCTTATGCAAATATCCAGAAAAATCTGGTTAAGTTTAAATTCAATAGGCTGAAGGCCCCAATAAGAAGTTTTCCACGAGTCAACATATGAAAAGTTATGCCCTCCCCTGTGTCTTGGGGAGTTGATCAACAATAATTTTACCCATTTATATGAACAAATTAACATAATACCCTTCCCTTTTTGTCTTTATGCATTTAGTCTTTGAATTAAAACTTAACTCTTTTTATGGTAATTATCACAAAACAACAAAAATTATCAATATAATAGTCAAATATTTAAAATGGTTTCTAGTTCATAGAATAACAATAATATAATTGTAGGATTCCTGGTTTCAAAAAATCTCAGTTTTAAGATCTTATAAAGTTAATGGTTCTTAAAAAACAGATAATGAGAACAAATATTGACTATATTTCTTAAGTAAAGGAATATTTGAAATCACTAATTCTATGTCTTCTCTTTACTGTGTAATTATAATATGTGATCACTTTATTATTTTTAATTTGTTGTTTAGTTACATTGGGATAACACCCGATCACTTTAGTTCAAATATCTCAAAGGAAGGGGAAGTAAAATCTTTTGGTAGCCTTCTGCCTAGATAGCAGAATCTGCCTGGCTAGCAGGATCTGCCTGGCTAGTAGGAAGTCAGGCCTATAAAAGGCAGCCCAATTGGGCTCAGCAGTCAGTAGTGATAATACACGAAACTATCACCGTCAAAAGTCTTAAGGGTTAGGTCGGGTTACAAATTTTTGACAGAATTTAACTTGGCTAAACTTTTCTTTGAGATCTTTGACCAAAACATACCTAAAACAAAATAGATTTTGTTAAATAATTAGAATTTTTCCATTTCCTTAAAAATAAAAATCTGAAATATTAAAAAAAAACTTTGTTTATGTATTAGGTATAGGGGGGAAATAATAGGGTCCGAGCCCTTATGGGCCAATATTTTTAAACAGTCATTAAATTAGTTCACAGGGAATAAAATTCGCTCAAACCAAAGATAACACAACAAGACTCATTCTAAGGGGTCGCATGATGGTCAGCGGGTGCCCACTCTAGTGGAGTATTCTTCGGAATATAGTCACAGCTTACTCTGAGGTTATGACGATTTTATCTATCTAGTAGTATAATTCCTAACCAGAAGATAACACAACAAGACTCATTCTAAGGGGTCGCATGATGGTTAGCGGGTGCCCACTCTAGTGGATTATTCTCCGGAATATAGTCACAGCTTATTCTGAGGTTACAAGGAATTTATTTCTCTATTATTTTATGCTAGACTTTAAGATAACACAACAAGACTCATTCTAAGGGGTCGCATGATGGTTAGCGGGTGCCCACTCTAGTGGAGTATTCTTCGGAATATAGTCACGGCTTACTCTGAGGTTATGACGATTTTATCTAACTAGTAGTATAATTCCTAACCAGAAGATAACACAACAAGACTCATTCTAAGGGGTCGCATGATGGTTAGCGGGTGCCCACTCTAGTGGATTATTCTTAGGAATATAGTCACAGCTTATTCTGAGGTTACAAGGAATTTATTTCTCTATTATTTTATGCTAGACTTTAAGATAACACAACAAGACTCATTCTAAGGGGTCGCATGATGGTTAGCGGGTGCCCACTATAGTGGATTATTCTTCGGAATATAGTCACAGCTTATTCTATAGATCTTAGCATAAAATATTAGGGAATTTCATTTATTTTACGCCAAGACTTTAAGATAACACAACAAGACTCATTCTAAGGGGTCGCATGATGGTTAGCGGGTGCCCACTCTAGTGGATTATTCTTAGGAATATAGTCACAGCTTACTCTATAGATCTTGGCATAAAATATTGATTGAGTTTTTATGTTTAATATTAACTTAATAATTTGGTTACTAATAAACGTATGATCGTTGATGTACAAGCCTAAAATTACCTATAGCACATTATTTTCGGAATAGGGTTTTAGGTAAGTTATATATCTACTGCTTAGTGATCTATTGTCTTGTGATTTGGTTTAAATATAGTTAGTCATTTCATTGGATAGTACGTCTAATCAGCTAGGTATTAGTGTTTCACTGAATCAGACTTGGACGGGAACAGTGGGTGAGAGCACCGTGCCTTAGTCATAGTTGTGTGATTAAAGAGTACGGCTGTTTCGAGAACCAGGTTGTGAAGCACCTCCCTGATTGTCAGTTGTATTTTGCCATACTCAGGGATAAGACAATAGATTTATGTAAAACCCATCTGAAACTTAATTATCCAATCTGTTTAAGTCCCCAAAGTTTTTAACCCTTTACAGTCGTGCCCCTTGCCGCACCTTAATCGGTCGGGTGGGGGGCGTTCAACGCCCCCCCCCCCCTATTATCTCATTCCCATTAGAGCTAGAGGGCTAAATTTTTGTGCAAGTCCCCTGTTTGATAATGAATTTCCGACCTTTTATAAGTCTAAGTCAATTTTCGATTCCTTCGCCCTTTTATTTAACAACCTTTGTTTTTAGGTCTTTTTTTACTTCAAAATTTCAAACGGCTGTAATTTTCATATTTTGAAGCTAGAAGAACAATTTTTTTTCAGAAAATGTTTATCTTTATGTAAATTTTACTTTAGAAATAAAAAAATATAAATTTCAGCGACCGCAGCTGTACTTGGCAGCTGCCAGCCGCCGCAGTCGGCGGTCGGCGGGAAAACAGCAGCGGATCTTTATAAAATTTTAAAACGTTATGTAGACATGTAAGAAAAGTATAAGTTTAAAATTTGAAGTCTGCCAGGTTTGCTGTCATCCAGTGCCCGCCAGGATGGAGATATTTAAAGAATTCCAACTCTCAGTTATGTGTCATACCCATACTTAAAAAATCACGCAGTTTAGGCTCTTTCACACACAGAAAATGAGATAGAAAAAATCAGAGGGGGGGGGGGGTGTTCGACGCCCCCCCCCCCCCCGACCGTTAAGGGTTAATATATTATATGAGATGTCCCCTTTATCCCTGGTCATACTAGATAATTTAATAGATAGACATATTAAAAGATAGATAGTGTATACAGAAATAGATAAATTCAATAGAATTATGAGTACCTTTATTATAAATTCTAATATAAAAGTAACTGGATGTCTGCCTTTTTGTACCGAAGATTCACACTAACCTATGAAACGATATGATTCCTCTTTACAATGTAGCTTCGCATAGGTCCATAGCAAGATTTACAACTGTTTTGGGTTAGGGTACCACCACCCTTCCAGATGAAATTGTTAAAATAAATGAATAATCAAAATATAGTTGTACCCTATATTTGCTAAAAATGAAATATTTTTTCAACTATCATTGCTAATTCTAATTGCCAAAGATCGCTTTTCAAAAATTAGTAAAGATGAATGTTGATCAAGATGGTCCATTTTAAACTGTTTCAATCATTGTTTGTTGTAAAATCTGCTTTAACAATTTTAAATAATATTGGTCTAAATTCCGATTTTCTAAATGACTTTCTTGAGTTTCTATTAAAACAAAAAAATAATATCTCATACTTCAAATGTACATGATTTGTATTCTTTAATGAAAACAGTAAAAGTGTCGAACTATGACGTTAGAAAAAATTAACAATTAACCAATGAGAGGCCGCTATATATTTTACCACAGCGAATACTGGCTTCTTATTGGTTAATTGTAATTTTTTTCTGACGTCATAGTTAGACACTTTTACTGTTTTCCCTTTAATTCGTAATTAATCTATTGTAAACATTTAAAAATACATAAATTCATAGTTTGTTTCATGTTTAACTCGAAATAAATTATATAAAAACAAAACAAAATAACTTAAATTGAAAATTACAAATGTATGGATGAGAGTTTTATTTCACTATCCAAGACTAACCCCCCCCCCCCCCCCCCCAACTCATTCACCTTCCTCCCCATGATAAATCTATGTGCACGCGTCTAGATGACAGAAATAAATAGATAGATAGATATGTGATAATAGATAGATTGACGAAAAACAGATAATAAACACAAAATTAAAGTCAATTAAAACCAAATGGAGACACAACTTGGGGGCCTATAGTTGGTGGGTATTCATTTCCACTAATTTTCATATCTGCATAGTGTTTATATATATTCGCTAAAAGAGAACATGGCAAAAAATGTAAAAATGTGATGTAAATTTAAAAGAAAATGTAGCGGCTACGCCTTTTAGATGCCTTTAATGGCACTTAAAGGAAGGGATGGGGGGGGGGGGATAGGAAGAATCTCAACTTTTAATTTTAAAAAGAAATGAAAAATTACGGGAGTTATTTATCTAGGGGCGATTTCTCTTGGATGGGTGGTGGTACCCTCCCACAAAATTGTTATAAACCTTCTTTGGATCTATGAGAAGCTTCAATGTTAAGGAGTACCATTTCAGTCAGTGGTTAAAGAAGGATCTTAAGAGATAAGACAATGGCCGATTAATTGATGTACATTCCAATGATGATACTCAAAATTAAACCTTTTTTAGATTACAAACAGTGGTTGAATAAATGAACCAACCAATCAAAATTCAATAAAAGTCTCCTAAGTTGTTAACTTAACAAATAAGAAAACGTTTTTATAAGACTTTGTGGACTGTTGTAATAAACAATCCAATGTTCCCTCCCTCCCTGGATACATGTGCGGAGGTGGATACACACCCCTAAAGTTATTATGGCTCAGGGTTATATTAGTATTTCAAAATTTTCTATCCGATTGAAGGTTATTTTTTTAGAGTGAAGTCACTCCTAAATTAGTTTGTTTTTTAAGATAACAAACACTTTTTGGTCATTATTAGAGGATCAAATAGCCTACTAGTTCATGTATGTTTTATTCCAAAAGATGAATAAATCATTTAAACACAAAAAAGTAGAAAGTAGATTTTAATGTAAAAAAAATAACATGTAAGCATGCCATTTTCATAGAGTATCTGCTCTACTATACATCAAAATTCTTTTTATTTTCAAACTCAATTTCCATGGAATTTGTTATCCTTGTTAAACAATTTTCTGATGCCCCTAGTAAAATTTATTTATCTGATAATTTCTTAAATTCAATTTTAGTTTTCCTTATGTAACGAGTAGAATAGTTTTAATAGTTTAATGAATATATTATGCTTTACAAGGAAGCAGGAATTGTGTTTGTTTAAATGAGGATATTTCAATTTAAAATTGTGAACAAAATAGTTCAAGAACTAATAGCATACTTAATTCAGTCAATAATTGTTTATCTAAAATGTAAGATTATACTATTTAAAAGGTTTCTTATTTGTTGAAAAAGTTCAAGAAATAGTTAAAAGCGTTGCTTTTCAATATTAGGTTGCATCCAGAAACTGGTCTGTATGCAAATTTTGCAACGTTTGAATCGTTCTATCGAGCCATTTCACAATTAGATTAAATTTTTATATACTCATAAGACGTACTATAATCATAACTAGAAAGTCTATGCATTAAATTTAAAATGTCCCAATCTTCTCGACCTAAAGAAAGCTCTACGTAGGTGCTGGGATGATTTTAGGCTGTTTTTCTGCTTCACCTCTCCTAATTCGAATAAAGAGGCCCTATAAGATAGTGGCGAAATAGCTTATATTTGTAAAAGCAACCTGAATTTAAATCAATTTAAACATCACATTTCTGTTATGTTGTTTTATTCCAGCAACTACCCCCCATTGTTAACCCCTTTATTTATCTATTGTTAGTTACAAAATGTAAAAAGTAAAAAAAATGGTAGGGTTTTTTTTCTTACAGGGCCAATTTCATTAGTGAAAGTGGTACTAGCTTTTAAGGGTAATGTTATCCTTGTTTTGCTAACATTGTATAAGGTAACTTAATGTGTGTTAATAAAATATTAATATGATATGTCTACAAATTGTTTTTTCTTTCTATAAGGAAACAATTTTTCAAAATATTTTTCATTTTAAATTTTGAAAACAAATATTAACTATTTATGTTATTTTTTAATAAGAATTCAAGGATGAACACATGTATTAAATAGAAGCTCAATCAGATGGTCAGATGGTCAGACATACGAACATTTAATACTCAAAATTATTAAGATGCTTCGTTAAATACATTATACTTAATCCTCCTATGAATCAATATGAATTCAGTGAATTGGAAAATAATAATATCATATTAAAAAAATTCTCAAGAAGCTAAAAAATCTCAATTATCAAAATTGCCACTTTCTGGGTAAGATTATAAAGTTGCTACGTTTTTCAAATTGTTCTTGACTTACAGGCATCAAAATTTAAAGTTTAAAGTCGATAAGCCAATTCAATATACCTAAAAAATCTATAAAATCCACCAGTTATGGATGGGCAGACCGACTAAAGATGAAGAAAAGCTTCGGTTTTAAAAAAAGTTTCTCCCAAAAATGTTTTAAATTTTAAACAAAAACTGAGCACGACATTTGTTCATTTTTAAAAGCGAAGCTTTTCAATAATTAAGGTCGGTCCGTCCGTACGTACGTCCGTACGTCCGTCTGAGATAGTTAGCTTTTATTCGTTAATTTAAGCATGTTAGAATTGTCCTATCGATTTCAAACTTTGCATGGTGATTTCTGTAGTAGTTAGGTACGATTTAGAAAGCGTAGGAACTCTATAATCATTACCTAAATGTCCGTACGTCCATTTTAAACATGTTGATTTTTCTACTTTTTTAACAACAAATTTTTATATGATCTAATTATCTGTTTGATCTGATATTTGGTATATTGATTCCTGGGACAACAAAGAACAATATTTTAAGCGAAGCAACTCTATAATCAAGCCCTAAAGATGTAAGTATGTCCATAAACATTATCCTGTATCAAGCAGTTTTTCAACAAATTTACTTACAATTTTGCTTCGAATCTTATACTTTTATATTTTGATTATTCAGTTCTGACACTTTATAAGTGTTCATGTCCGTTTGTCCTACCGTTTCAGTGCTTCGCTTTATGGATGTTGTCATCCTTGTTAGTTTTAGTAATAGAGGTCAGTTGTGTCTAAACAATAAAACGATTGCTTTTACTTGTTGCGAAGCAATATATATAAGTTTTGAAATTGCCATTGCTATAAGGTACACTACACATGATACAAATATAAAAAATCAAAAACCTTTAAAATTAACTTGTTGTGTAATTTTAATTGACTTTCTAGTAACGCTTATATAGTTACTGCGTTTACTAAAGCCTACCTTATTGCTATATTTTGCAAATTTTAAAATCGATAGGGGAATTCTAACATGATTATATGTCTATGAACTATAAAAAGCTAACCGTTCCTGACGGAATTTAAGGTTTTTCCATTACATGTCAGATGTACAAGAAAGACAATCAAAGTATATAGAATAGTATAAAAAGCTACGCTTTTAAGATCAGTTGTTGATGAAAGACACTGACGCTAAAATAGTATTTGATGAAACCAATCTTCTAGTTAATTTTAGATAAATCAAAGGACCGAAGCATTTGCGTCCAAGTCTCCTTTATACATTAAAGATTTATATCAATCGCAAAATTATTATAGCCAATTTTCCGCAGAAAGTAAAACAGGGGCGTCCAATCTTTTTTATTTTTTTTTTTTTGGGGGGGGGGGTAAAATTTTGAAAATAAAAATTTTGGGGACCCCCAAGCTCCTTTTGGGGGGGGGGGGGTAATCTTTATTTCATAGAGGCATTTTTTTTTATAAAGGAAATATAGGATTAAATCATGTTATGTCGGCCCAAATACATCTAATTCCAGTACTTACGATCCAGCTTAAATTAATCGGATTCTATGCCTTACAGAAATACTTAATTATCGCATCGTAATATAGACAGTTTTCCGAGGGAAGTAAATGAAAAATTGTAAAGTTGTAAAATTAATTCTAATTTAGTTAGCCATGATATATTTGAAAATATAGAATGACTATGTAGCGAGTGGTTAACTTATTGGAATTCAGGAAAAGCCGCATATATATTGCAATCAGAACTGAATAATCAGAATATAAAAGTGTAAGAGTCGAAGCAAAATTGTAAGTAAATTTGTTGAAAAACTGTTTGATACAGGATAATGTTTATGGACGTACTTACATTTTTATGACTTGATTATAGAGTTGCCTCGCTTATAATATTGTACTTTGTTGTTCCAGGAATCAATATACCATAAATCAAACCAATCGGATATTTGTTGTTAAAAAAAATAAAAAATTCAACATGTTTAAATTTTAAAATGGATGTACGGACATTCTGGTAATGATTACAGAGTTGCTACGCTTTCTAAATTGTACCTAATTATTACAGAAATCAATATGGAAAGTTTGAAATCGATAGGTCAATTCTAACATGCTTTAATTAACAAAAAGGTATCCGTTCCGGATTCTAGAAAAGCTTCGCTTTTAAAAAGACTACTAGACTAATATAATTTATAGCTTAAAACAGTATTTCAAACAGTTTCACCATTTTAAGACAACATTTATTTTAAATACATAACTAAATCTTATTTTTACTTAAAAGGCATGTAATTGTATAAGGATATAAATGTTAGTTGGAGCGGAGGAATAGTGTATGTGGAGTGGGAGGGGGGGGGGGGGGGTAGTATGGTAGCGCGACGACGCCGCAACACAACGAAGTTGGGGAAAACGGACGGTGTTAAGATCACGTATTTATATTGCTTTCGGTGTGCAATACCTGTCGCAAAAAGACTTATTGTTTTCGTATTCTGAAACAAGCATTTGAAGAATACGCACACGATTTCATCCCAATGTAAAAAGTCACCCTCAAATCTTTTTTTTAGCAATATATAATAAACAAAATGGTCTCTTTTTTTCTATAAAGAAATAACTTTGAACCTTTTAGTTACTTTGACCAAACGTCCTTCAGATAACTAGACTATTTTATTTCACAACCTTTGCCTAAAAGTAATATTAATCATTAAGTTTATTCGCCTAACATAGCAGCAGTATATACAATTTTAACACATTTATTTTAGTCGTAAATAGGGTCATAATTTGATTCCATCGCCCATTTATTACAACTAACATCCAAATTTAAACTTTGAACAGGTAATACTGTGACACTTGCAAAATCATCAAAGTGCAATTGTGAACTTTACGCGGAAGCCATTGCTTTAAATACATTTACGCGGCAAAAGAAAATACATTTACGCGCGGGAAGACATAAAAGGGTAGGGGGAGCACCAATTCCGATGGTGCATTTTTCAACATCATAAAATATCTTTAAAAAGGGTGAAAGGTTGGACGGGGGGAAAGGGGGGTTTGAGGAATGTATGCAGTGGCGTGCACAGTGATTATGGCTCTTATAACACTCAGTTACATACAGGATGTGGGGAGGCAAAGTCCTCATTACCCTTTATTTGGTGAGAATGATAATAATGTTAATGTTTGCCCCTAGAGGCCGATCTGGAGAATTGAAATTAATTGACCAGAAACGTATAAAATGTGTTTGTTCAGTGCTTCTATTTATTATTATTTGTTTGTTTTATTATAAATTATAGTGACAAAAGGTCAAAAATCGTTCGATTAAAACGATTTTAATTACATATTTTTATAACTATATTTTTACAATTGAATGTTGTTGAAAAAAATATTTCTTTATAAGATCATGTTAAAAAAGGTACTTATATTGGTTTTATTGAAATTTTGTATTTAAAAGTGGGAAATGGGGAGTATATTTCCTTCTGCAAAAAACCCTAAAACATGTCCGATATAAAGATATTTGAAAAGATAGGTCTGGACGAGGTGTTTTAAATGACCTAAAATGTATTCTAATAATCAAAAGATTGAAAGTGTTATCGAAACTCTTAGTGTAGATTACTTGTAATAAAAGTTATTGGTGGATTCGAACTTTGTTGGCCGGATACCGGTTATACGGCTGATTTATAATACCCGAATATCCGGCAGTATATTGAATTAGCAAAATAAATTCTTCATAAAAATCGGTTGCTTTTTAGCCAACGACTGCTGGCTGTAGCGGTTAGCAGCTACCAAGTACAGCGGCCAAAAATAATGTTTTGAGATTTATAATATAAAATTTTCAACAAAAAAATCATTTGCTGAAAAAAAATTTCTTCTACCTTCAAAAAAAAATTACAGCCATTTAAAATTTTTAAAGTAGGGATTTTTGTAGTATAATATAAAAGATTATATTGCCGGATATCCGGCCAAACCCCAAACCAAATACAATATTCTCCTTTATTGTAGATTTTTATTTTTGTCCGTCTTTCCATTCGTCTCTAACGCTATGGGGAAATTGCAATTTTCTCTGCTGCTATTTGAGATGGAATTGTGGCTAATGATTCATTGTACCAATGTGAAACCATTATATAATTTACTTGACCCTTCATTTATGAAAGTCTTGTAATTTAGTTTAATAAATTATTTAAATAAAAAATTGTTCCAATTGACAGGGATCTAAAAGGATAAGACTATGGTGATTAATTGATGTACATCTCCATTAATGATACACAAAATTATACCTTCTGTAGATTACAATTAATGGTTGAAACGTTTGTACAGTCAACTAATAATGAACCTACTGATCAAAATTCAATAAATGTCCCAAAAAATGTTAAGCTAATGAATAAGACTCTGGGGACTAGTGTAATAAAAAGCCCAATGTACCCTCCCTCCCTGAAAAAAAATACATATTATTCAATCAGATGTCAAACCATTTCTTTTTTGATTGCGTGTGACAGATTCAATTTTTTAAATTTCATTAACATGAGAAAATTGATTTGAATAATAAGGTTGCTTGTCTTCTGGGATAAAGGGAGTCAGATTTTAAATATTATTAATGATTTTATTGAAAATGTTAATTTAAAAAATATTTTACCTTTTATCTTATATTATCTTTAGATTATAACCAAAACTATTCTTTTTTTGCAATTGAATAATATTCATTATATTAAGACTGAAACTAATATATTATTATTATTATTAATTATAATTTCCTTATAGGTTTCAGGCTATTTTGCCGACTCCCCTAGAAACTAGGGGCGAAACACCTAATATAATTATACAGCAGATACTAAACTCTAACAAATAATAATACTTTTTACTCCCAAATGAACTATTAATGATGCATTAATTTATAGCTTTAAGCACTTCAAATATATTATGTTGCTATTCACTTTATATACATGTATACTGTATAGAGTACTTGATTTTGATAATTAAAAAGTTAAGTATTATTTTCAAATTTTTAGAAGCATATATGTACAATGTACATTTTTAAGGGTTTTTTTTAATGAAGAGTAAAAAACTGCTAGAATGTCTGTCTGTGTGAACCAATAGATCTCGCTAATCGCTGAGCCAATATGGTACTTTTTTCAATGAAACTTTTTATTGGCCTTTCGATGGTTTGATTTATATGGACATACTCACAATTTCTTACTTTATTATAGAAATGCTTTGCTTATAACATTATACCTAATGGTCTTATGAATCTACATTCCAAAAATTAAATTACAGGATGATTGTAGTATAACATAAAATGTTGTTTTAAAAAACCAAAAATAATCATATTTAAAATTGTTATATACACTTTCTGCACTAAATATACATACCTATGTAGAGTTGCTAAGTTGTAATCGATAGGATAATTCTAACACACCTATATCCATAATATTCTGTTAAGTACAGACGAACGGACGGGTAAAGCCTAAAGTGGAAAAGCATGGCTTTTAATCAAACCAAAATAAAAGCAATGTGTTATTTATCATGTTATAAAGATTTCTACAGTTCCTACTTTAATTCTAAAGATATAAAAGAAGTTAAGCTTCCTAACAACAATTATTTTCAACCTTTTTTTCATAATTTTTTAGGAGAGCGTTATAATAGTCCAAACATTTTTAAAATTAATTCCTAGTGCTGCAATGACATATAAGCACATGATATTATTAGAATGGAAAGAAGGGATATTCAAAATTTATTGTTTAATCAAAGGGTTTGTTGTCTGATGGGTGTAAGTTTCAGTTATTTCCTTAATATTTGAAAAAATTAAATTTTAAGTAATAACAGTTTTAATTGAACATAATATAAATACTCAATAAGTTTCTATGTGCCAGCAGGGAGGGAGGGGACATTAGTATGTTTATTTCACTTGTCCCAAAAGTTTTTTAATGACGTTTTCTGAATCGTTGGCTTAACAACTTTGGGAACTTCTATTGGAATTTGACCGGTTGGTCAATTAAGCCGGGTGTCCAGAAATTTCAACCTACATTCAACCGGAAATTGTAATTTACAGAAGTGGTAATTTTGTGTGTCATCATTGGGGATGGACATCAACTTATCGACCATTACCTTATCCCTTTATATCCCTGATAAACACTCAATAATAGTTGAGTTTCTATGAGCTAGCCAGTGTGGGTAAGGATTAAATAGCCTTAAGACAGACAGGCGAACTCACCTACAGAAGGGACAGACGCACATACGGACATACAACCCTGCATATCAAACTAGCAGGGGCTAAAGAATTATTAGATCATAAAAGAAAATGGTGAAACTTATCTTATAGTTTTAAGGGGCAAATTAGTCGTCAATTTATTAAAATACTGGCGAATGTACCCCAAGCATACAGAAAACAGCCTAAACCTATCACAAAACTTAATAAAAATGGCCTAAAACCATCCCATGGCCTATTTAGAAGTTCCTTAAAAGGAAAATTCAGTTGGTTCAGTGGTTTTGAAGATTTTAACGGACAAACAAAGCATTCTAATGCAAGTGAAAGCGCACCTAGTATTTATGGGCTCTGTCTTAGAAAGGGTAAAAAGGGCGTAGAAAATAGCCTAAAATTGTCTATAGGCTTAAATCTGAAAAAAATATAGAACAGTCTAAAACCATCATAGGACCTTTGTCAAGCTTCCCTCAAAATTCTTAATTAGTTTAGAAGTTATTGAAATTTTAAGCTATTTATAAAAAAGCTTACTACTTTATAAAATAGAAATTCTGCATAGGGTAAATATCATCTTTGTTATATGTACTTCACATGGTTTTTTGAGTTGTCATTCAACGTAATAATAAAAATGTATTTTTGACAAAACTATAAATTCCTGAAGTCCTGAATTTCATTGGGCTACTGGCTAGAAATCAACCTTATTAGACAAATACTCAAAGCCCAAAAATAATGGACTTAAAAGTGTATTAAACTGTATATAAGACATTTGCGGATATATTGATACCATTAATTTGCCTATTAGATAAAAAAAAGTATGTTTTTTTAATATTTTTCTCTTGCTACAAATCAAATTTCAAATTTGAGTCACCAAAAATGCTTAACTAATTTTTGCTCTAGAAGAATCATTTTTTGGAGTTAGAAAGTGCTTAATACCTCATTTTAATCGCCTGGCATTGCTTTATAATATACAGGTAATGACTTGGTTGTTTATAGAACAGCTGACTAAAAAACCGAGGTTTTGTGATAATCCCACTTTTGTTGTTGCTCCATAAATGATATTTTTTTTCTTAATTTTTTTGGCTGTAAAGAAGCTTTATATATTCATATAACATCCACCTAAATTTGACTTTTGATATATTATTTATAACATCACCAGAAGGAATTGAATTTTGGAAAAAAATATCAATTTATATTTTACACTGTTATGCATTGTTCTTGTTCTTGTTTCTAAAAAATATTTATATTATTAAAAAGAGAATTATTTAACGCTTCTATAGGAATGTTTATCATTTTTCTAGGCTTAATATAACTATAATTACACCATTTTAAAGTTAAACATCATAACATATAAACTCACTTATTGAATCGGTCTGTATTATTAAGCTGCCAATCCTTAAAACAGCTGCATTTCATTATTCTATTATATAAAGTAGTAAGCTTTTTTGTCTGTAGCTTAAGATTTTGATAACTAATGTACCTATTGACTTCTCTGTTTTATGGAAGCTTCTTATAGGTCCCGGATAGTTTTAGAATATTGAAAAAAAATATCAATTTATATTTTACACTGCTATGCATTGTTCTTGTTCTTGTTTCTAAAAGATATTTTTAAAATTAAAAAGAGAATTATTTAACGCTTCTATAGGTATGTTTATCATTTTTCTAGTCTAAATATAACTATAATTTCAGCATTTTTTAAACATCATCATATTCAAGTTATTGTAATTTTTAAAAAAATATCAATATCAAGAACTATTTTTACATTTTTACCATGCAAAACAAGGTGTTAGAAAGTGTAGGATCCCTCACAATATCTATATGTCTGTCTATAATGCATTACACATGTAATGCTAATACAGATCATAGACATACAAGCTTTTTTTTGGGGGGGGGGGGTAAAATTTTTGCAAGGGGGGGGTAATTCGGTTTTCGGGGGGGGGGGTAAAATGGCGCGCGAAGCATGTTGCAAATTTCCCCCCCCCCCCCAAATATTTACCCTTGGGGTAAAATTTGCTTTTGGGGGGTAATTCCCCCTCCAGAAATCTGTTGGCAGGAGAAATTTTGTTTACCTCACCCAAAATTTTTGAGGGGGAGAAATTTAAATTTAATTAAATAATTAGTAAATGCGCGAAGCGCGCAAAATTTTTTTTATTTTGGTGGAGGTATTTAACCCCCCTAAATTGTTTGGGGGGGGGGGGGGGGTAAATACACCCTCTTAAATGGTTGGGGGTAAATATTAAATGAGGGGGGGGGGGGGGTAAATGAAAAATTCGTTTGGGGGTAATCGCCACTTTACCCTCCCCCCTTGGACGTCTATGATAGAGTGGATGCTATAAGAGTGCTCTTATAATGTGAACTTCTTATAACTGAATAGGCTTCAAGAGACCATGAAGTTGGCCTAGTCACTACAAGGGAGAGTGCAGAGATATCCAGGGGGGGGGGGGGGGGGGTTCCTGTAAAAGTGTAATTTTTTGGGGGGATAGGGGTAATCACCCCCATTAATATATTATGGGTGGTATAAACCCAGCCTCTTTAAATTTTTTGAATAGGAGTAAAGAAAATCAGGAAAACTTAACAATCTAGGAATCAAACTAGCACCCCAACCAATAATCGGTTCCATGCCAAATGTAGGAGTCCCAAACGTAGGAGTGAAAAAACATTGGAGTGGACAAACGCATGAGTCCCCAACTTCAGAGTGGAACAAATGTAGGAATGGGACAAACGTTGGAGTGGACAAACGCAGGATTTTTGGGACAAATGTTGGAGTGGATATCTCTGCACTCTCCCTTGTAGTGACTAGGCCAACTTCATGGTCTCTGGAAGCCCATTCAGTTATAAGAAGTTCACATTATAAGAGCACTCTTATAGCATCCACTCTATCATAGACGTCCAAGGGGGGAGGGTAAAGTGGTGATTACCCCCAAACGAATTTTTCATTTACCCCCCCCACTCATTTAATATTTACCCGTACCCCCAACCATTTAAGAGGGGGTATTTACCCCCCCCCCCCCAAACAATTTAGGGGGGTTAAATATCTCCCCCAAAATAAAAAATTTTTAGCCCGCTTCGCGCATTTACTAATTATCTAATTAAGTTTAAATTTCTCCCCCTCAAAAATTTTACCCCAAGAGTAAATTTTGGGTGGGGTAAACAAAATTTCTCCTGCCAACAGATTTCTGGAGGGGGAATTACCCCCCAAAAGCAAATTTTATCCCCAGGGTAAAAATTTTTTTTGGGGGGGGGAAATTTGCAACATGCTTCGCGCGCCGTTTTACCCCCCCCCCCCCCCCAAACCGAATTACCCCCCCCTTGCAAAAATTTTACCCCCCCCCCCAAAAAAAAAGCTTGTATGTCTATGATCTCTATTAGCATTACATGTGTAATGCATTATAGACAGACATATAGATATTGTGAGGGATCCTACACTTTCTAACACCTTGTTTTGCATGGTAAAAATGTAAAAATAGTTCTTGATATTGATATTTTTTTTAAAAATTACAATAACTTGAATATGATGATGTTTAAAAAATGCTGAAATTATAGTTATATTTAGACTAGAAAAATGATAAACATACCTATAGAAGCGTTAAATAATTCTCTTTTTAATTATATAAATATCTTTTAGAAACAAGAACAAGAACAATGCATAGCAGTGTAAAATATAAATTGATATTTTTTTTCAATATTCTAAAACTATCCGGGACCTATAAGAAGCTTCCATAAAACAGAGAAGTCAATAGGTACATTAGTTATCAAAATCTTAAGCTACAGACAAAAAAGCTTACTACTTTATATAATAGAATAATGAAATGCAGCTGTTTTAAGGATTGGCAGCTTAATAATACAGACCGATTCAATAAGTGAGTTTATATGTTATGATGTTTAACTTTAAAATGGTGTAATTATAGTTATATTAAGCCTAGAAAAATGATAAACATTCCTATAGAAGCGTTAAATAATTCTCTTTTTAATAATATAAATATTTTTTAGAAACAAGAACAAGAACAATGCATAACAGTGTAAAATATAAATTGATATTTTTTTCCAAAATTCAATTCCTTCTGGTGATGTTATAAATAATATATCAAAAGTCAAATTTAGGTGGATGTTATATGAATATATAAAGCTTCTTTACAGCCAAAAAAATTTAGAAAAAAAATATCATTTATGGAGCAACAACAAAAGTGGGATTATCACAAAACCTCGGTTTTTTAGTCAGCTGTTCTATAAACAACCAAGTCATTACCTGTATATTATAAAGCAATGCCAGGCGATTAAAATGAGGTATTAAGCACTTTCTAACTCCAAAAAATGATTCTTCTAGAGCAAAAATTAGTTAAGCATTTTTGGTGACTCAAATTTGAAATTTGATTTGTAGCAAGAGAAAAATATTAAAAAAACATACTTTTTTTTATCTAATAGGCAAATTAATGGTATCAATATATCCGCAAATGTCTTATATACAGTTTAATACACTTTTAAGTCCATTATTTTTGGGCTTTGAGTAATTGTCTAATAAGGTTGATTTCTAGCCTACTACTCAGTAGTGTATGATTCTAGTTTACAGTCCGGTTCAATAAATGAATCACATGATTAATTTACAGTAATGTCAAAGCTATAATAGTGTAGGAATAGTAATGTGATATATCAGAAAAGTACTGTTCTAGAACCCAGTTTTATAGTAATCTAAATCCAAGGTCAAACATCAGGACTTTAAATTATCTTTATATAGAGTCAGGAGAAACCAATTTCATCCAGGGATCTAAGGATAGGACTTAAGACTAAAACTTTGGGTACCTTTTATCAAACCTTGATTACTTGGTTGTAAACTAGAAGTGTCCAAACTATTTAAGCAATAATTTTACTATACATGAGAGGTAAGTTTGTTGTAGATCTATAGCAAATTATCAGCCATTGTCTTTTCCCCGGGTAATTTTCTTTAATTTTGGTATATTTTGGAGGGAAAGAAGGGTTGATAATTAATTTATCCTGCATTGTCCCTTCTCTCCCGGTAGCATACCAATTTCATCCAGGTATTTAAAGGGATAATACATTGGCCTACCACTTCTGTACATTACAATTAGTGGTTGAAACGTTGGGACACGCAACTTAAAAAAAACAACCATTCAAAATTGATTAATAGTCTCCAAGGTTCTTAAACCAACGACTAAGAAAATGCTATTATAAGACTTTATGGACTAGTGTAATAAACAGACAAATGTCTCTTTCCCCCCTGTGTCAAATGGGAAGCATGTCTATAATTAGTCTATGTACGCACGCTCTTCATAATTGCTCTATCCGTTAAAATTTTGACCATATGATTTATAATCCATATAATAAAGTAAAAGGATATCGTTTGTTTGTGTGTCTGTTTGTACCGAAGGATCTCGCTAACCGCTGAACCGATCGGGTTCTCCTTAACAGGGTAGCTTCTCATAGATCCCGGGAAGTTTTATAATTATTTTCTTTGGAGGGTGGGACACCCCAACCCCCTCAAAAATGAAAAATACCCCCCCCCCCACAAAAAAAATTTGGTTATCAAATTCGACTCCCCCCTCCTCAAGTGCCCCTAGAGGCCTCTGGGGGGCGTAGCCGCTAGTATATTTATAATCAACTAAGCAACATTATAGATAAAAAAAAGTTCCAACAAGCTTCCCTCCACTTAAGCAGTCATCCTTGTTAAAATAAGAACAAATTGCATTATAATTTGATTTCTTGCTATGTTTTGTCTATAAAGGAGTGAAACAATTTCAAATTAACAATGCTTGAAGTAAATAAAAGAACATAATTTTCAATGATTAATATCCGCTGGATTAGAATCGGTTCTAAGCCATACTAAAATGTTATGTATGGCATCGTATTAATACAATTTTCCACGAATATTGAAAAATCATAAAACTACTACCAGCTTTGTTTGTCCGGGACTTTGGCCCCTCGGAATTAACAAAACATAATAACTTCTGAACCGATTTGGTTCTCTCTTTTAGGCAAGCGTTTCATAGGTCCAGTGATGGTTTTAAGGTAATTTATTTTCAGATTTAAGTCTTTGGATGGCTTTAAGCTATTTTTTTCCCTAGATCCTACGAGCATAGCCGATAGTAACTAATAATTTGGTTAAAAGTGCTTCCAAATATTTGACGGCACAGAATTAAGTAAACAAGGATGACAACATCCATAAAAGCGAAGCTCTAATTATAGAAAAGCTTCGCTTTTAAAAACAGAACTTCAGTATTTACCACGAGACCTCTTAAACTACAACATTGATTAGAAATTTAAAAACAATTTTTTAATTAAAGTAGGAAAGCTACTATAAAATATCAAATGTCTGTCCGCATGTTTAAAACGTGATTATATTGGTTGGTATTAAAGATAGACGTCTGTAATGTTTTAAACAAGATTTCTTCGACAAATGAGCATTTACATAGTTGGCCTGTTGGCTTGTATGTAATATTATGGAAATGGATATTATTAATGTGTGGATATTGGGATAGATTCTCGCATACCCTAATAAATGTTTCTCCCAGTTGGCCAATATAATGTTAATCCTCCCCGTCTCCTGATCATGGAGGAACGTATTGACCAATATCTGAGGACTATATTAGCAACCTAAAGGGACGACAAAATTCCCCTGTCACAATATCCACGTGTTCTTTATCCATTGTCATGAGAGACATTAAAGTACAAAGGCGATGACCAATGTGCATCTGCTCCTATTCATTTGAATCCAGTGGATAGGAACCGGTTCTCATCCATACGAAAAAACTATGTCTAGGATCGTATTATATCCAGCTTTCTACAAATATAAGAATATACAATTATAAGATTAAAACCAGTTTTTTTAGCCCGTGTATTCGGCACCTCGTGGCTCGTAGAAAGCTGTTTATAATACGATGCGAGAAATACCTATTATTTTTCTTTTTTTTAATGGATGTAGTCTTTCTTGTTGTTTTTAAGGGTATTATCAAAATATTTTGATCAAATAAAAAGAATAGTTTTTTATTTTAAGTGTTTATAAACCAATTATAATTCTAAGAGGGTATTTTTCTTTAATATGAACATCCGACTCATTAAAAACTTTTCCAGTATGACTTCGAAACCGATTAATATCCGCAGGATTAGAAGTTCACAGCCATACTGGAAATCCATGTATAGCATTGTATTACAGACAATTTTCCATGAATATAAAAATAAAAATCATAAGTTTAAAACCAGTTTTGTTATACCCGATTTTTTATTCTAATATCCGCAAAAGCTGTCCATACGATATAATAAATAAATAATAAGATTTTTGTTTAAATTGCTAATAGTACTTTTAAAATTTTGAAAATTTTATAAATTGTATAGGCTAGGGTAGACTTAATACAGTTGTTTTATATGGTAGATATAGTATATTAGTAGTAATTTTTTTAAGTTTTGGAATAAAGGTTGAAAAATATATCAGATGAAATAGTTTTATTTTTTAAATAAATCTTCCATATGTACTTGAAATAATGCATTGACATTGAAACCTGAAAGTTATTTAACCTATCGTATTATAGACAGCTTTCCGCGGATATTAGAATAAAAAATACTAGATTACAACTAGTTTTGTTAACCCCGAGAGGCTGAAAACGGGCTAACAAAACTCGTGTTAATCTTATGATTTTAATCTTCGTGGAAAGTTGTCTGTAATACTATGCTTTGAATGATTTTTCAGTATGACTGAGGACTAGTGCTAATCCGGTTTCGAAGCCTTACTGGAAAAAAATATCTAGAACTTTTTGCATCCCATTGCCTTACCTAACATAATTAAAAATATATCAAGAACAACATGATAGTACATCTTCTTATTGGAATTGAATAATTATAATTTTTTTAGTTATGATTTCAATTAAAATCTTCATTTTATCTTAAAGGGAGTGTGAACGTAAAAATTTCTCATCTGATTATCAAATCTTAACATTTACTAAGCACATTTCACTACACTGATCAACCAAAAATGTCCTATTCACAAAAATATCCAGAAATAATGCCTTGATTTTATGGTATTTTGAGAGGGAAAAAGGAAAAAACAGGGAAAATCTGAACGTTTTTGTTTCTTATAATGTT
Source organism: Acartia tonsa (assembly GCF_053477335.1). Lineage (NCBI taxonomy): Eukaryota > Metazoa > Arthropoda > Copepoda > Calanoida > Acartiidae > Acartia > Acartia tonsa. Next base: position 8,773,583 of record NC_137265.1, on the reverse strand, counting down.
TGTAGGGATATTTAACTTGTCATATATAGTTGAAACAATTTACTTACTGTTAAGGATTTATTTTATGCTATAAAATTGCCAATTCGTTTTTTTATAACGTAGTAATTAGGTAATAAAGACATATTTTAAATTCGTATTATTGACAAAAAAATACCTTACTGTCTACAAAGGGTTGAATCTCATAGGTTATATAAAATAATAATATCCTTTTTTATTGTGTTGAACAATAAATAACCCACTTTGGAGAATTAGTTTACACTTTTATCAGACTGTTTATAAAGAAATATTGCGTCTTTATTATTTACAAATTTGTAATTAAAGGTGGGCGAGAGATGGGCCATTTAAAGTTAATTGGATACTAATAAAAAACCTGTTTCTGGCTTTGTTATTGTATTTGGTTTTCAATAAAAAAATATTGCTTATTTTATCAATTTCTAAGTAAATACATTGGATTAAAGCAAGGATTATGTTAAAAGTCAGCTTAACTGTTAGGAAAAATCTAGAACTATGTGAAAAAGTTTAATTTTAGCTATAATGGGAGAAAAAAGCAATTTAATGCACATTTTATTTAATACGGAAAATTTCTTCCTTTCCCCGTACCTTATAAAAATCGTCGGAAAAAGCCGTTTTTTAAGCAAACAAAAGCGCGTTTTGCTCTATCTGTGAGATATTATGAATGAGATGATTTTAATATTTGATATTAAGATGAGAAAAATTTACGTTCACAGTCCCTTTAAAGATTAAGTCTATAGAAATAGATTTTTTTTATTTGAAATGAAAATATCTGTTTGTAAAAATATATTGGTAGAGAATATTAAAAATTTAATTTGAAAACATTTATAAAAAGTTTCCACTTATTAATTGAACAAGGATGACAACATCCATAAGTAGCGAAGCATAAAAATATGTATAAGAATTTAAAGATTAGTTGTCAAAAGCATGTATTGTATATTAGGAAATAAATCACGAAACCTTTTCAAAATTTGTTTTAATTTCATAATATTTATATTTCAGTAATACGACTAACAGACTGACGGCCAAAGTAAATTACATACTGGATGCTCAAAACAACAGGAAATTTAATTTTGATATTTTTAACTACAAAAATTTTAAAAATCGGACCCTAAACACCAAAGATATGAGGAAAAATGTGAAAAATATAAAAATAGCCAAAAACCTGCAAAAAGGCAGTCTGACTACCATTGATGTTTTCTTGAAACGACAGGAAATTTAATTTTGATATCTATAACTGAAAAAATTTTGGAAATCGGACCATAAACACCGAAGATATGGAGAAAAATGTGAAAAGTACAAAAATAGCCTAAAACCTGCTAAAAAGCGGTCCTATCGCTATTGATGTTTTATAGTTAATTGTGCTCCTTAATAATGGGAATGTTGTCAAAAAATTTCAGCCTTTTATCTTTTATAGGAGCCGAGAAAATCACGTTTCCCCCAAACTAAGACATACGGACATACGGACATACAGACAGACGGACAGACGGACATTTCAAATTATAGAGTAGCTTCGCTACTAAAAATATATTGAAATGGATTTCGTTTATCTCGAAGTGGATGTTTTAAAAGCGGTGATATTCTTAAATTATGCATGATTGTGGACATTTATGTCTAAAAATGGATTTGTTATTATTTGGATTTTACACCAGATTATCATGAGCTCTAATAAAAGGAAACTTGAAGCAGTCTAAAATAACGACCTCCTCCATCCCCACCCTGTACCTAATACCCTACTTTTTTACTAGATGAACGAACTAACCAATAAATGACAGGGAAAAAAGCATCCCAAATTGACGTCAATTTTCCCCCCTGTCATAATATCTAGGTACATTCTACATCTATTCAACATAATTTTAAAATAATGATATTGTCTGCTTGCAATGGAAACGATTATTTGTATTTCAAAGATTAGTGGCTTTGCCCTTAAAATCTATGCAGTTTATTAATTTTAATAAAGCGGGACGGGGCAGAAAAAATAAGCCTAAATACCGTAACCCGTAATATAAAAATGAAATAGCCTCAATAACCTGGAACCTAAGTATTGTTTTCTTAAGTTAGATATCTCAAACTAATTATTGGTTAGCGAGATTTTAACGGATAAAGAAAAAAACATACTACGTTAATGTCTTTAATATGAATTTTTTTATATATGGTAAAGATGTTGTCTTTCTTGTTTTTAAAATTGATTTATGTTGAAGAAAATTTAAATATTTTGAAATAATAAATCATTTATATTCATAAATTAAGAAATCAAATCAATATGTTGTTGTTGTAGCCATGATTCTCTGAAGTTAGGACTCAGAGGTACACGGAGACTGGAAGTGAGAATCCTTTGGTCAATCTTAGATTGATAAGCTTCGCGCACAGCTGATTGTATTCTATGTTACATTACAAGCTGACCCGCAATTCTCGTGGAAGCTACTCAATTATTACATCACCCTGGCCTAGAGTTTTGGCAGGTGTTCCATATTGAGCCACCCTAATTAATGGCACTCTCATACGAGGAGCATGGATGAGGGAAAGCATGGTTAGAGCTGCTTGATTTGTAGAATCCTAACTTCCTACAAATCTCCCCCCTTACAACCATAGGGTATCTTAGGGAAGGTTGCGTGATCATAATCTGACAAATTGCGACAGCATTTGTCAACCAAGTGCAAAGTCTATGTGGGGACTTGAACTCGGTTTTTCCCAACCACAGCGTAGTGCGCTAACCACTACACTATATATCAATATAGATTTGTATAATAACTAAAGAGTAAACATGAATAAATCTAACAAGATTAATAATGTCCAAAATAATGTTCACATGCATTATTACTATGTTACATTGGGACACATTTGTTACTGGTTTTAAAGCGAAGTTGTTCTATAATTAGAGCCTGTCCGTACGTAAGGTACGATTTAGAAAGCGTGGCAACTCAATAATCATTACCAGAAAGTCCGAATGTCCATTTAAACATGTGTACTGTACAAGTGTTTATGTTAAAACCGTCTTATTTTAGAGTTTCGCTTTTTATGGATGTAGTCATCCTTGTCATTTGATGAATTCAATGTCAAATTTATATTTGTAGATGCTGAACTAAACAACACAAGCCCTAGTTTAATTTTCTATTCATTATAAGGATAACATACATTCAAGCGAAGCTCCTCCACACGGATATCAAACGTTAATTGATATCTTCTAATACAAAGTAGTAAATTTTTGTCTGAAGCTAAAGATCTAGAAAAATGCCGGTCTGGTTGAGCTTTTCAGGTTAGCTTTATAAATGCCTTGGAGTGGTTTTAGGCTATTTTTAACAAAATTAACAAAATTCTTAATTAGAAAAGCTAAAACAACTCAATTTTAATGAAGACACTTTCTAAATTTGATTTCCTGTTTGGGTTATAACCTTCATTGAAACAGAAATTTCCATGCATAATCAAAATTAAAGTGAAGAATTTTTAAAATACATTTTACAATAATTGCTACACGTTACAGACGTACAACCAAGCATAGCCTAATTATAGAGTAGCTTGTCAACTAATAATTATAATAATAGAAATTGTCCAACAATAGAACAGAGAGAGGAACAATGTAATTATAAGCCATTTCACATATATTCCATACAAGTTTTACATGTTTTTAAATAGTGTAGATTTTTTTTTAAAAAGTGGCTTGATACCATTTTGAGGTAAAATTCACATTAATTTATATAGATTTTTCCTTTATAAAAAAACTAAGATTTAAAAGTATCTTGTTATTTTGATTTTTTTAAAAGCAAAACTGTTCATTTTTTAGATTCAGTCAGTCAGAGATGCTAGGGTAAAATGTCTTTTATTTGGTTACTATTTGAGAAAGACTTCTGAAATATCATATATTTCTAAAATCAATCAGTATAAATTCTTAATTTGTCTATATTTCCATTTATTTAGGCAGTTTTTTTTAGGAAAATGCAATTTCTCTGGCAACTTTGTACGTTCGTTTGTGTAGCTGTGCTTGAATGTAATTTACTTAAGATTATTTCTTTGACATTTATGAATATTATCATCCTTGTCTTAACTCTTCTTTAAATTTAATCCTTCTTAAAAATTTAATACTTAATTTACCATAGACAACGAAAAACAAATTCATCTGATCATTAAAGAATTACTATAGAGGTAGCTTTCTATAGTGCCCTAGCAAAATGGGGATAGATATCACCGCTTTTGGCTTACATGATCTATTGACGTCATAATCAGAGGGAAATAGATAGGGAAGGAGGCAGGAAACCCCCCTAGAAAAGAGATGGAGTAAAGGGTATTTTATGACGTCAATAGAATTGGCACGTCAAACGTGGTGACATCTATCCCTTTTTAGGTAAGTCACTATAAACAGGTATCTATAGAGATTTTTAGTACCGAAGCTACTATATAATTTAATTCGTCCCTCTTATGAAAAATCTTTGGTAATTATTTTGTCAGTCCGTTTATTTTCTTGATATTTTGCTAAATAGTCTTATATGTGTGTGCTATTTATTGATAGTGTTGTCCTCGATTATTAAAAATTTAATTTTAGATGAATGAACAAAACGTACGATTTACTATTAATAACCTATCTTTTATTAAGATAAACCTACCTCGTATAGAGCTAACCATTAAAGAATCGCCCAGGCAAACTAATGTAGCTTTATTATCAGTAATTATACGTCGATCGATGCCTGTAAAATTGACGACTTTTAAATCTGCGCCCCCAAATATCATTTTAGATTTGTTTCGCTTGTTAATTATACCTTATTCCTATTGCTTAGTGTTTTATATAATTTCAAATTTTAGTTCGACGTACAGACCCATATGTATGACAACTTTGCATTTTGAAAAAAAGAAATTACTTAGTAAAGAAAACAAATGTCATTGTATGCTAAAGGAAGAAACTTATCATATAAGATGCATGTAAAATGCCATATTAACGCTTTATGGTTTTTAATTGGTACTTAAAATTACTTACAGGAAATTTATTATTTTAAGGTACTTATTTATAAGAAACGTATTTACTATGTTAGACAAAGATTTAAGTTGAGAAACAGCGTATAGTATAATAAAAATGACGTCATTCAATGCAAATGACCAATGATAGGCCAGTAAACATTGTAATTGACCAATTGTAAATTGTATACTGGCCTATCATTAGTCATTTGTATGGTTTATTTGACCCTAAACGCTGTTTCTTAGGTTGAAACATTATTTGGTAGACGTGATGCTATTGTAATATGTCAGCCATTACTACTTTTATTTAAGGACATAAAGTCGTAGGAAGCAATAAGTTTTATTAGGGCAAAGCTTTATAGCCAGGGAGGGAGGGAATATTGGGCTGTTTATTACACTAGTTCCCAAAGTTTTATAATAACGTTTTTTATTCGTTGGCTTAACCACTTTGGGGAATTTTATTGAATTCTGATCCAGATTAGTTCTTTAAGTTGAGAGTCCAAACGTTTCAACCACTAATTGTAAACTACAGAAGTTTTGTGTGTCATCATTGGGGATGTCCATCAATTTATCGTCCATTGTTTTATCCATTTAAATCCCTGCTTTATAGCTAACCTTACTACAAAACCTTGAACGTAGAAACATTCATAATCTTTTTCCAAAAAAAATATTTCCTTCTGAAATTCTAGATAAACATTCTTTGAGGGTAAACATTTCTTCCCAGATTTTAGCAATTCTTCCTCGAACATTTATGTCTTAATGGATATAAAAGGCTTGGATATTGCGACAGGGTAATTTGTGTCGTCAATTTAGGTTGCTAATATAGCCCTTAAATATTAATCAATACGCTCCTTCATGGTGAGGAGAGGATATGGGTAAAAGTCATGGGTAAAAGGTGGGGGAGATGGAAGTATATATTTATGTCTTATAATTTAACTAAATTATATCAAGAGGGTTAAACACGGAAATATAGCTTAGTTGTATTAACTTATTTTTAAAAATATAAATAAAAACTTTATGCATTAAGCATAAATAATCAAAAAAGCCCAATCTGTACCACTTTTAACGTCATGTTCTCCATCTCTTTTTTAGGGGTTCTCTTTCCCACTACTCCTCTCATCTCCCTCATTTTATGACGTCACAGGAATCAAAAGTGGTCAATATTGGGCTTTGTCTTTTTAATGTAATTTTGAAAATAATTAAGATCTTGAAAACTACATACTAATGCATATAGATTTTAAAAAAATAATAGTTAGAACTACATATATCTTTTATATAATTGATTTCTCTTTATTTTTTTAGACTAGGTTTGCTTTATCTATTTTCAATTTTTTGCTGGGTAAATCAAAACCAATTTGATGAAAAATAATTGGCTTGCGATGCTTAAAGCGTAGCGTTAATTTGATTGCTTGCAATTGGTCATTAAATATTAATAGCTGAAGCATGCCGAAGAGATTTTAATAAAAGCCTCAATTTATCAACATAGAGTCTAGAATTTTTGGGATCTAAAGGGATAAAACAATGACTGGCAAATTGATGTAAATTCTCAATGATAACACATACAATTACCCCTTCTCTAGATTACAATCAGTGGTTGAAACGTTTGGACACTCAACTTGGTAAACCAACCAATCAAATTCAATGAAAGTCTCCAAAGTTGTGAGGCCAACGAGTCAGTAAACTTTATAATAAAACTTTTGGGACTAGTGTAATAGACAGCCAAATGTTTCCCCTCTCTCTGAGAATTTTAGCTGTTGTCGCCATCAGAGATTTCTGGCCAAGCTTTTTCGGTCTTTGATTACAGGACCATTGTCTGAAAGTCCTAACTTTGCATAGTAAAAAATTCTCAAGTTATTTTCTCTACTCTTACTACTGATGTCATACGTTTGACATTACAGCAGTTGAAATCAACCTCTCTTTAAATGCATTATACTTAAAGAAAACATTTGTGTACAGCTAATGTAGAAAAAAAACATATATGACAAAAAAAATATGGTTTAAAAGCCTATTATAGATCTATCTTTCTATATGGTACAATGTGCATCATTCTGCGGTGACAAAATAAGATAGATTTCACCTTGACAATGGTAAACCACGGGGTGTAACATCAATGCCGCATAAAAACTAGTAAAGTTACTAAAATCGGAATTTAGACATTTTTGTATCTAGCTTTTTGGATATAGAACTATATTACATTTTTTGTGAATTCTAATATTCAGATAAATTGATTTGAATAATGTTTTAATTACGATAAAATATGACTATCGGGTGCGCTCCTAGCATCTAGAAGCTATCCATTTGAAGGTACTTGAAATAGCATAAAACCATCCAGGGACCTATATAAAAGCTTCCAAAAATGAAAAACTCAGTCGGTTCAGTAATTAATGAAATATTAAGACAAAAAAAACCTTACTACCTTATATTATAGAATATACTTTTTTTCATTTTTGCGGTAAAATCTATTTTTGAAGTTGAAATTGATGTGGAAACTATAGCACACCCTGAAACCACCATCAAACACAATTTTCACTTTAACCCGGGAGAAAGACAAATAGAATATAATTGTTACATCCCATGATAATGCAAACACACAGCTGGATAACGTGAGAATTTTTTATAGAAATTGTTAGAAAATTATCGTTGATGTTGGTTATTGCTTTAAAAATTTACTAATTTGTACCAACTTGTATCTTTTTAAAGACACATTTGCTATGAAATGCTATGTTAACCCTTAACAGTCGGGCCCCTTGCCGCACCTTAATCAGCAAATTCTTGCAAAACATAGCAAATTCTTGGAAAACTTAGCATTTCTGTCCTTAACATAGCATTTTGGTCCTTCACATAGCAAAGTCTCACAAAACATAGGTTTTTTTGACCTTTTTCTAACAGGAGATCAGAACACACATAACAAGAGTTTTTACATAATACATTAAGATTATCAATTATGCATTTAACTCTGCATAAATTATGATAATTAATTATTATTACCCCCCCCCCCCCATTTAAAATTTACCCCTGCCAACAGGGGGTAATTGCCCCCCCCCCCCCCAATCAAATTTAACTCTGCATAAATTATGATAATTTATGCTGAGTTAAGTGAACTGTTTGAACTTCTATCTAACAGGATATGAGAACTTAATCAGAACACACATAACAAGAGTGTTTACATAGTACATTCAAATTAATAATTATTCAATTGGCCCCTTTTCAGTCCATCATATGACATGGGAAGGAGGTTGATGAGCATTTTATGCAGCCTAAATTCCACTATGCTATGCGACTTTTCCTAAAAGGCGTCATAGCTGGCCTCTTTTGTGTCCATCATATGACATGGGAGGTAGTGCCATGTAGGAAAAGTGGCATTGCATTCTTGGGAATTTAGACTGCATAAAATGCTCCTCAACCTCCTTCCCATGTCATATGATGGACTGAAAAGGGGCCAGCTATGACGCCTTTTAGGCCCAAGAATGCAATGCCACTTTTCCTACATGGCACCATAGTTGGCCTCTTTTGTGTGTTCTGATTAAGTTCTCATATCCTGTTAGATAGAAGTTCAAACAGTACATTTAACTCAGCATAAATTATCATAATTCATGCAGGGGTAAATTTTAAATGGGGGGGGGGTTAATAATAATAAATTATCATAATTTATGCAGAGTTAAATGCATAATTGATAATCTTAATGTATTATGTAAAAACTCTTGTTATGTGTGTTCTGATTTAGTTCTGATCTCCTGTTAGAAAAAGGTCAGAAAAACCTATGTTTTGTGAGATTTTGCTATGTGAAGGACCAAAATGCTATGTTAAGGACAGAAATGCTAAGTTTTCTAAGAATTTGCTATGTTTTGCAAGAATTTGCTATGTGAAGGACATAAATGCTATGTTTTGCAAGAATTTGCTATGTGAAGGACATAAATGCTATGTTTTGCAAGAATTTGCTATGTTTTGCAAGAATTTGCTATGTGAAGGACATAAATGCTATGTTTTGCAAGAATTTGCTATGTGAAGGACAGATAAACTATTTTATGCAAGATTTTGCTATGTGAAGGACCAAAAAGCTAAATTTTGTGTGGTGAAGGGAGGCTACTTATGTCCTCCATCTTGCAAAATCTTTGTTAAGGGAGGCAAGTTATGCCCTTCATCTAAAAAATTCTCACATAAGGGAAGCTACTTATGTCCTTCCTAGGAAGGTGACTTCTGTCCTAATTAAGGAATGACTTTGTTTTCTTTCCATGATCCAAATATTCTTTAACCATCGAATAAGAAATTGGTATCATAAAACTTTGGAGACTAGTGTAACCAACAGCCCGATGTCCCCTGCTCCTGCTTGTGGGTCGAATATATTATTTCAAATTTTCCTTGTCCTAATGAATTGTACAATACAGTAAAGCCTGCATGTTGTATCCATGATATTTGTTGGTAATTATGGTGTCCCTGGAATAAATATCTTATCATGTACATATCCTAATAATATAATTTCAAGAAAATAAACTCTCTAGACGGAAGTAATCAATATCAAATTACACTTCTTTTTAAAGATCAGGTTTTCTTTGTTTTTAACCAATTTTAAATTAAAATAGTCTTTTAACTAAAAAGTACATCACAGATAGTTTTTAATACAAACCTTAAGCTTAGGATTCTATAACTGCTAAACCAATCAGTTCTCTATTTTAGGGAAGGTTCATAAAGGCTCAAGGGTGGTTACAGCATTTTTTATTTTCAAATTTTAGTGCAGTGATGGTTTCATGCTACTTTTTTAATATTAAGTTTAGGATGGTTTTAGGCTATTTTTATCTTAAAAACTGAGTCCCTAGATGCCCCCTAGCATCTGCTTGTTTAAATGAAACAGTATATGCGCCAAAAAATCTGCAAGTCCTAAACAATCAATCATACATATAATAGAACCATAATAAATAAAACTAGAATGACCATATTGTGCTTCAATTCTTTTTAATGTAATTATATGTAATTTTATATTTCAACAAGGATAATTTATGCTTTCATAGCACAGCTCTAATAAAACATAGTTTTAGATATTTTTTTTAATGGATATGGAATACGTGGAATGTGGATATTGAGAAAGATTCTTGTATACACTAATAAAATGTTTCTCCTAGCTGGCTAATAAAACAATACCCACCCCTCCCCTGACCCTGACCATATTGTCCAATATCTAAGGACTATATTATCAACCTAAATAAATGACTAAAAACCTGCCATGTCACAATATCCCCGTATTCTTAATCCATTTTTTCAGGGATAATAAAAGATAAGTCAATAGCCGATAAATTGATGTACATCCCCATTGACTATTTTTAAACATGTAAACTAATAATATAACTTGTATGAAATAGATGTGAAATGGCTTATAATTACATTGTTCCTCTCTCTGTTCTATTGTTGAACAATTTCTATTGCTATAATTATTAGTTGATAAGCTACTCTATAATATTAAGGCTATGTTTGGTTGTACGTCTGTAACGTGTAGCTATGATTGTAAATTTATGCATGTTAAAATCTTCCCTTAAATTTAAACCATGAAAGATAATCACTGTATCAATAGATGTTATAATAGAGAAACTTAAAAACATTGAGAAAAAAAATCCTCCAATTAAAACATCCAATAGTGTTTATGGTGTTCCGTGTGAAAATGAGATTTTCTGACTTTTTTTCTAATTTAACTAATAGAATATTTTAATAGTTTTTTAAGATGTCTGATTTATTGAGCTTCGCTTGTAAGTATTTTGCCATCCTTGTTATCCTTTTAATGAATTAAACTATGGTTCACTGTTTAGTTCAGCATCTATAAATATAAATTTGACATTGATTTCATCAAATAACGAGGATGACTACATCCATAAAAGCGAAGACAGTAGGAAGATAAACACTTGTAGTGTCAGAACTTAATAAACAGAATTTTAATAAATAATTTGAAAAATCAACATGTTCAACATCAACATAAATGGACATACGGACTTTCTGGTAACAATTATAGATTTGCTACGCTTTGTAAATCATACCTAACTGTCACAGAAATCATAATGCAAGGGTTTGAAAACGAAAGGACAATTATGAAGACGAACATATTAACGAACGGAAAAACGGACCGGTCTAAATTTATCAATGGTTTGTCTGTTAAGAGTATTGGGAGCGTTAAGTTAGTAAACTGAACAGTTATCAATAGAGCAACAACTTGACTCTAAATGTAGAAAAATTTTACTTTTAGAAATCAAGTAGATATAGAATACTTGGATATTGCGACAGGGGAATTTTTGGCGTCAATTTAAGTCGTTAAATTAGTCCTCAGATATTGGACAATACGTTCCTCCATGGTCATGAGAAAAGATGAGGAGCTGAGAGGAACATTTCATCAGGGTATGCTAGAACCTCTCACAATATCCACGTATTTTACATCCATTTTTGTTGTGTATGTCAACCAATTAACCAATTATATTGAAAAATTCGCCATGAGTATTTGCTTTTGCCAAGAAGGAGTCATTTGTTGCGGTTTTTCTGCCAAAATTATATGTTGTCGTTGCGTTGCTCCCGTGTCAGTGTGTTATATGGAGTGTACTCTGAGGTGGATTCTTAAAAACTAAGGATAAAATGGTAGAACAAACGATCATGAACACTTGTAGAATGTCAAAACTGAATGAGCAGAAATAAATTTATAAGTCAAAACAAAATTGTAAGCAATAGGTATATACTCTGAAGAGTAGAATCCGATCCGTTCAGTGGTTACCGAGATCTTAAGGGACAGACGGACGGACAGACAGACATCGTTCTACTTTGTATTATAGATTAGTGCAAATGAAATCTGGTGATCTAACCACCATAGCCAACTCAGCGACATTTGTTTCTTTAAGAACCCAACTCTGAATTTTTTTGCAATATTGTTTTAAAAATGGTAAAATAATTAGTTGAACATAAGTACACCACTTTTAACGGAAAGTGTAACACATCTGCACATTGTCAATTGTGGTATCCGCCGAGGATAATGGCAGACACCAGAGTTCAATTAGATTACGGCAGTGTGAACAGACGTGGACACCTTACTATAGAGAAGCTACGCTTCTCTAACAATCACTAAATAATAAACAACATCTATTTCAGTTGTCCCTTTATTGAAGGTCTAAGGATTACTAAAGCTATATACAACAAACAATAATTACACAGATAGGAATAAATAATCATAAATAAAAGCAATATAATACATATACAATAGTCAGTTTGGGCAATAATGATCCCCCATCCCTGAGAAGGGTGGGGGGAATTAACAATGCAGCTTAACCATAATAAGGCTGTCAGATTCAATCATTAATTTTAGGTATAGGGAGGGGGTCGGCAGACCCCTTCCCCAGGACTCGGGGGAGGGCCCTTGGCCCTTCCCCAAACCCCGGTCAGGGGTGCCATAGGCATGGCTCACGGTTGCCGAATACCACAACTCTCCCCTCGGAAGGCTGGGAGGGAGCCTCCCTACCAGACTTCCGACAGTGGTTGAGGCCTTCGGTCCGCTCCTTAGGGCTAAGATATATACAAATGATAATGATTCATTGGAATCCTAGTGGTGATTTTCAGGGCTGATGGGCTCCCAACGTGGGGTAGAAGGTAGAGGCTGGTTTTGGTTGGACACGTAGCTCAGCGCCGGCAGGTGTCAGGTTGGCGTGTGGCACAGCTGCTGCTGGGCCAGTCAGCAGCGGGGCATTCTGGTTGTTGTTGGCAGCGGCTGGGGCACTGGCTGCCAAGTTGACCGTCTGAGCGGCAGCCTGACCTCCCGAGGGGCCGCGGGGTCTTCCAGAGGGCGGTCCAGGCCTGCCTGGGCGGTCATGCCCGCTATCGGCTGATTGCATGGACACCATTTCCTCGGCTGCTTCCCGGCCGATGGGAATGGCATCCCAGTCTACTGAAAAGTCCCAGGACTTGGCATGGGTGAGCCGGGCTCTGGCCAAGGCCTTCCTGTACAAAGTTGGACGGTACAGGAACACTTGTGACATCGCATTCATGGCGGCCCGTACACCTCCTTGTGCGGCTGCCAGGGAAATGATGGTCAGGTCCCCCAGCAGTTTGAGGATTAACAACAGCAAACACAGTATGGCTGCGCCATCTCCCCACTCGTGGATAGCTTGTCTGAACCCAGCCCAGACATCCAGGGCGGCCTCTCCTTCCTCCGCCAGTCGGTCGATATTGTAGGACACTATCCCATGGTCCCCGGTGGCCGAACAGCTACCTTGCTGAACGCATGAGCCATAGGACAGGCCGGTCAGCATGGCGCTTTTATACGCTGGGAACGCCAGCAGTTGCTGCCAGTCGTTCAACTCAGCCTGCGAATACAAGCCCCCTGAACTAAAGTCATCCAAGGGTTCTGTCAGCAGCTGCTTGGGCGTATCCAGCGGGGGTGGCCTCTTCTTAGGTGCGGGGGTCAACTCTATCCAGCCTTCCTCCGCGTGCACAGTCAGGGGGTAGGTGGAGGAGCAGGGAATCTTGGTGGCGTGGCCGCTATACACTCGTGTCACGGCGTCTACAAATCCTGTGGGTTCCACTGGTACTTTGTCCCAACATTCCTTGCTTTCACGGACAACGTATTTGTTGCGTTGGCAGGTAAGCTGGAGCAGGACATCTCCCCTCAGCACCGAGAACGTGCTCCCCTGGACACGCACCGGGTGGGCCGGGTCTAGTTGCTGGAGCTTCCAGTACAGCGGTACAGCTGGCCCTCGAAGTGGACGTCCTCCCCTTCACACCCCACCCCCTCTGGGCTGTTGACCAAGGCGCCCACCATATCGAGGGTGAAGAACAGGGGGTGGTTCAGCTGAAACGTCAGTGGCTGGGTCTTGCCTGGCAGCGTGTAGACTCGGTTCCTGGCCAGGTCTCGGCACGTTTCTGGATCAATCTTGGTTGGCCTCATGAGGGTGGGGACCGAGGTCACCTTGAGGTGACCCCACACCCCACACCTGAATGTCCACTGGGACACGGTGAGCTGGCAACTGTATCCTGTTGTTTCTCTAACCTTGACTTGTTGCAGGACATGTACTTCATGGCCCAGGGGCACCTCCTGGTGTAGCGGTTCCGTGCTACACATCTTTTCCTTATTGTAGGCTGTGACGTGGGTGGGGTTGGCGCAGTCCCACCCTACCAGGACGTAGCTAGTTGTAGGCCACACGGCTGCCAGCAGTAGTCCCCACAGGACCATCCACCAGTGTGAAAAACTACCAGACAGCCATCTACCTCTCGCACGCGGCTGGGGATCTTCGGCTCGGGTCACGGCTGCTGCTTGGGGCTGGACACGGCTGGGCTGCTCCTGGCTAGATACAAATTTCCATTGAGCGTTATCTTTGTGTGTGCGGGGCACCCCGATACCCTCCCCAATGACAGACTGGCAGGCAACTGGCGCCTGCCTGGGTGTCGGCTCCCCTAGCCCCAAGTGGTCCCTTCCCTCGTCCATGGCATGCCCAGTGGCATGGGGCTGAAGTGCGGGTGGCACAGGCTCGCCCTGTCTCACATCCCTCCCCTGCCCTAGGAACTCAGGTGCATGTGGCACAGGCAAGTCCTTATATCCCCAAATTTCAATCTCCCCAGCCTCTGGTGCATGAGGCACAGGCAAGGTTGGGGTTTTACAATAGTTTGGATACAATACATTTGTTAAATTTAACTTATCCTGGCTCGACTGGAGGTGCTGGGCATCTGGGTTCCCTCGGCTGGCAGGGGGTGCTGGATGGTGTATGGCTGGGCTCTCCCTACAGGCTGGTGGCGCTGGCTGGCTGGGGGTGACGGGTGTCACCCCTTCCTCTGGGACTGCTGGCTCGTTCCAGGATCCAGGTATCTCGGTGGCGGCGATGGTTGTCGCCCCAGGCACCAGGTGGGAGGCGCTGGATTGCTTGGGCGGCCCTCTATACTCCGGCAGATTACTCAGCATCAGCTTGCGATACTCGGCTGGAGCCGGCTGAGGGTCATCCTGGAGCCATCCTTGGGCTTGGTCGCCTCCTGGCACTTGCGGCTGCTCCATCGGGTCAACGGTTCAGCGGCGGAGCACAAAGTTATAAGGCAATAATATAAATGTCTATCACTTGCGGCTTTCTAGCCTAGCAGCCAACACTGTTTATCACTAGGTTGGTAGTTTAGTTACAAAGATATATCTTAGGTGTGCTTGTCACTAGTTTTATTCTGAGTTTTATAGAGTAGGCTGGTAGGGGTAGGTAGCTGTTGAGGGTCTGAACTGCTGTCAGGAACTGATTTTCCTTTATCACACTATAGATAGGAGGGAGAAGCTTGTAATTCTTTATTTTCTAAAAATACCTCTGTTGGATGCTATGGAGTAGCTCCGCTCCTGTGTGTGTGTGTGTGTGCGTGAAATCTCCTGTCCTTGCAGCGCGCTTACGCACCATCAAATCCGCGCACACAGGTAAAACGCGCACTTATCCCTCAACTCGCTCTCTCATTGGTCCGCTTTGTCCGTTGAATTTTATGATATTTCCCGAACTCCGTTGCGCGACCCGTAAATGGCGCTCTGTGTTCCCGGTCGCTAGCTCCACACCGTGGGCGGACTTAGTCAAGTGTGGGTAGGAGGGGGGAAGCGCGTGAGGGGACGGGGTAAATCCGTCCGTTCCCCCTGTGAGGAAGGGGGAGTGCTGTGGGTTTGAGGTAACTGTGTGATGAGGTAATGGTGCCCTTTCTCCTTAATCCTAGGCTTATTTGTTATGTCACCTTGATTGTATTTTCTTCAATGGAGAGTGGGCCCCTCCCTTTCCTCTGGAATAAGGGGTGTATTTTTGTTGTGCTGTAGGCTTGGGTGGTTAGATTGTTTATCAAGGCTTTGTTATATTACATCTAGATTCTATTTTTGGCCTTATCACAATACATAACAGATTTGCTTACCAAGCCTGTTCTATTTTTAGTTTTATCACAATACACAACAAATTGTTTGCCAATCCTTGCTCATAAATCTATTGTTTAGCCATCACACTAGGGTGGTAATCCCTACAATGTGATATAATATCTGCTTTTCTAGATGGGTGGCTGCGCTGTAGCCTCTCAGGATACTTGGAGTTGACGTAGTTTTCTCTGCTTTGGTACACTACACTCGTATGTTGGCTCGCAGCTCGCAGCTATTTGGCGTGTTTCAGCCTGTCGGCGGCAGGGAATGTCCCGTCCTACAGCGCCGTATATCCGAATCCGACTGTTGGCGGCAGGGAATGTCCCGTCCTGCGGCGCCACTGGTTCGAATCCTTGGCTTGTTTCAGTCTATCGGCGGCAGGGAATGTCCCGTCCTGCAGCGCCGTGTATCCGAATCCGGCTGATGGCGGCAGGGAATGTCCCGTCCTGCTAGCGCCGCTGGTTCGGATCCTGCTATCTTTTGCAGTAAATGTTGGCCTATTTTCAGCCGTTTGCACTTATTTGGCCTGTTTCAGCCAGTCCGCAGGCCTGTTTCAGCCCTTTGAGCGATCAATTCTCCGTTAGATGTCGGCGCTTCTCGCGGTTCTCCGTCAAGTTTCGCTGTTTCACTTCCACAGCTGCCGGATGCAGAGTTAGACCTTGCTGTCCAGGGTGGGTAATTCAGGTTGCTTGTGTCAGTTTTGCCAGTTTCACTGCTGGGAGTACCTTAGCCTCAGCTGCGCGTCTGCTCTACACTTGTGGTTTGCCGTAATCTCACACAGCTGTCACCAAAAGTTGTGGTATCCACCGAGGATAATGGCAGACACCAGAGTTCAATTATATTACGGCAGTGTGAACAGACGTGGACACCTTACTATAGAGAAGCTACGCTTCTCTAACAATCACTAAATAATAAACAACATCTATTTCAGTTGTCCCTTTATTGAAGGTCTAAGGATTACTAAAGCTATATACAACAAACAATAATTACACAGATAGGAATAAATAATCATAAATAAAAGCAATATAATACATATACAATAGTCAGTTTGGGCAATAATGATCCCCCATCCCTGAGAAGGGTGGGGGGAATTAACAATGCAGCTTAACCATAATAAGGCTGTCAGATTCAATCATTAATTTTAGGTATAGGGAGGGGGTCGGCAGACCCCTTCCCCAGGACTCGGGGGAGGGCCGTTGGCCCTTCCCCGAACCCCGGTCAGGGGTGCCATAGGCATGGCTCACGGTTGCCGAATACCACACAATGTCTATGGAAGACGAAGAAAGTCGCAATAATAAATTCTGACGCCATAAAAATTAGAGATGAAGAGAGGAGGAAAGGGAAAGAAAACACCCAAAAAAGAGATGGATAATCCCTCATTTTTATGACGTCACATGCTGATTTTTTGAGCGACTTTTTTCGTCTTCATGTCCATGGATAGATATCGTCATATTAGAGATATTCAAAATTTACTTTCTGCTTATATTTCTATAACTAGTGGCTTCTCCCCTAGATATGGTGGGTTGAACTAACCTAAATTTTCGCAGGTATGGCGGGGCGGGGATGGCAACCCATCACCCAATATATATTAAAACCTGCTTTGGTCGAATTTAAAACTTCACCGCAAATTGTAGAATGATGGATCCAGTCATTTAGTGACTTCTCCCCTAGACATGATGGGTTGAACTAACCTAAATTTTCTCAGGAATGAAGGCGGGGATGGCAACCCATCACCCAATATATATTAAAACCTGCTTTGGTCGAATGTAAAACTTCACCGAAAATTGTAGAATGATGGATTTAGTTAT
Organism: Acartia tonsa; assembly: GCF_053477335.1. NCBI lineage: Eukaryota > Metazoa > Arthropoda > Copepoda > Calanoida > Acartiidae > Acartia > Acartia tonsa. The sequence continues at coordinate 8,755,952 of NC_137265.1, read as the reverse complement.
TTACGGACATGTATACATAGAGACAAACATCCTGTTGCTTTGGCATAAAGAATAAGTAGGGAATTTAGGAGAAATGTATGTGGTAATGTTGCTTTTAAAATATTGCTTAGATATATTGTTTTTAAAGCTTAAATTAGAGTTTTATTTTTTCTGTGTAAAATCTAAGATCTTCATAAAAATGGTCTATGTAAAATAAAATAAATGCCTAATTTCTGAGGAATTTTTATTTTTGCATCAGTAAAAAGGATTAAATTGCAATGTTATGATGGCTGAAAAATTAAGTTTTATACTTACAAGTATAGTAGCAACTCTATAAAAAAAATGTATATTTCAAACTATTTCATAAATTTTGTTTTTTGGTTTCATTTTGTATTGAGTTAAAGCCATACTAAAAAGTTTTGTTTGCTCTCAATGTCCACTCAACCAAATTAATTACCTAAATTAAAGAAGCTTTAAAAAAGTCTCAAGATGGTTTAAGGCTATTTTTCTATCTTTTCTTTATTTCTTCTATCGCTAATATGTCAATTTTTTATGGTTCATGTGTAATTATTTTCTGAACAGGGACGTCCAAGCTTTTTTTAGGGAAGTAAAATATGGAGTTTCAAAGCTTTCAGGGGGGTGATCACTCTAATACATTGACATCTATTCCATTGAATATATTTGTTCTTGTTTTGTTTGTATGGATGTCTATCTATAAGTTAAAGTCATCGTGAAATGACTTTATATTATTTTCAATGTGTCGTTTATTTGTGTCCATAAAAAATTCAAATAAAAATCTTGAATTTTTTTGTTCAGATATCTCTAATACTAAGTAGAATACTGTCTGTCTGAAGCCAAAGATCTCGGTAACTGGTGAACCGCTCTTATCTTGAGGGAATATACCTACCAGTCCTGTAGTAGTTTTAAGCTATTTCCATTGTTCAATTAATTAGATAGACTAATTTTAAACATTAAAATTGTTTCAAATCTGTAGTTATGTAAATTTTAAACATTAAAATTGTTTCAAATCTGTAGTTATGTAAAAACGCTTGAGCTGAAGTTTTTGCAAAGTACTGAGTTACAACCCAGGGGTCAAAATTAAAGATATAATTTTTTAAAAAATATTAAAATCAATTTAAAGATTTGAAGAATTTAAGTTTCATGGCTATAACAATCGAAATATTATTACTTGGATGTTGCAATAGATTTTCATGTACTTTGGTAATGTAATATTCGCAGCTGGCTAAAATAACGATACCTCCCATCCACCCACTTTACCTCATACCCAACCCTAGTAGATGAACGACTTAACAATAAATGAGGTCCATGTCAGCAACTAAATTGACGACAAATTTTATAGAAGTATATTACGTTTCAGTGAATTATTTATTAAAATTCCATTAAATCTTTCCTACTTCGCGAAACATATATGTTCTTAAGTTTTAAATAGAGAAGGTGTTCGCACAAACAACCCTAACGACAGACAGACGGATAGACAGACAGACAGACAGACACAAATATTTATAGAGTAGTTTTGGAAAAAAAAGCCGTGAGTAAATATTTACCAAAGCAAACGCTTGAAAAACAAATTTCTCACTTAAAATTTTAAAAATATTTGTTTTCTTTTAAAACCAACAAAAAAATATAAATTAAAATCTTTATCTTTGATGATACTAGTTTTATAACCACGCTATCTTATTTGTTGGCTTAAAAACTTTGGGTACTTCTAATAAATTGTTAATAACTAATAGTAATTAGTGAAGCTTCACTTAAATGGAGTACACCATCGGTTAAATACTAATTGTTATCTAAATCTTAAGCTATAGACAATAAAACAATACTTTTTTATATAATAGGATAAAAAGTAGTAGGATGTCTGTCTGTGTATCCTTTCATATATCACATAGTGGTGAAATGAATGGTCTAATAATCTTAAGAGATTAATTATTTACTTTGTTCTGCTTTTGGCAGCTGGTAAATTTTTTGGGGAAAGATGGCTTGTAAATGAAGTCATTATTGTCTTTAACTCCACTGGTGAAAACCCAGAGATCTAAAGGGATAAAACAATGGCCGATAAATTTACTTCCCCAATGATGATACACGAAATCACTTCTTCTAAAGATTGCAATTAGTGGTATAAACGTTTGGACACACAACTTAATGATCCAGTCAATCAAAATCCATTGAAAGTCCCCAAAGTTGTTATGCCAACAAATAAGAAAACGTTATTGTAAAAATTTGGGTATTAGCGTCATAAATAGACTGTTGTCCCCTCTCTATATGTAAAAACCACCAGTTATCATTGAATCAATCAAGCTTTGATTTGCCCTTTTCATTTTAACTTTTAAAGAAATCGATTTATGTAGCTATAAAAAGATTTTTTTCATATTATGTGTTTTATAACATCAAAAAATTATGTATCCGGTTCTTGCAACTTTTTATAAAGAAATAGGATTTAAGTAATTTTAAAAGTTAATTTTGTGTTTAGCATTAATTGAAAATTAAGTGTTTCCTACAGATAATTATTTTAATATAAGACAAGAATATGACATATCCTATGAAACTGAGTATCAAAAACATTAGCAAGCTTTGATATTCATTAAAAATTACTTATTATTATAGAAATTTATGATTAATAATGGCCAAAGTAGAACTGTTTACAAAAAAAAGTCAATTAAAAAACAAGGATCAAGAAAAAATATGTTTCATTATGCCATTTAAAAAGCAGTTAAAAATTTTAAAAACTTTGTGACAACTGTAAATTGCAAAGACACACAGAAAATTTTACAGTTTGTTTCTTTTCATTGTGATGTAGCTACTCTATAGGTCCGTATGTCCGTCTGTCCGACGAATTTTTAGACGAAAATGTAATATTATTGTAAGCAATTTGAAAGATTAATCCAAAAATCATATAGATTATTTTAAAACTTTTAATATTTTTAAAGCCAATTATCTGCCAAATACACGGGCCGACAAAACTAGTATTGGTTTCATGATTTCCATTTTTTTTTTTGTGAGAGATATTAATTGGTTTTAAAGTAATGTTGGAATAAGATTTAAAGCTTAAAAAACCCTAATTTTGATGTTAGAGATTTTTTAAACGACTTTATATTTAAATATATTTTGATATATTGTAGGAATTTGAATGTTATCATCAGGGATCTAAAGGGATAAACAGTGTCCGATAAATTGATGTACATCTCCAATGATGATACACTGAATTATTCCTTCTGTAGATTAAACTTAGTCGTTGAAACGTTTGAACACTCATTGTCCCCTCTCTCTCTCTGTTTATCATCCTTGTTTTGTTAAGTCTTATTTTTAAAAGCGAAGCTTTTCTATAATTAGTGTCGGTACGTTAAAAGCGAAGCTTTTCTATAATTAGGGTCGGTACGTTAAAAGCGAAGCTTTTCTATAATTAGGGTCGGTCCCTTAAAAGCGAAGCTTTTCTATAATTAAGGTCCGTACGTCCGTAACGGATAGCTTTTTTCGTTAATTTAGGCATGTTAGAATTGTCCTATCGATTTCAAACTTTGTATGGTGATTCCTGCAGTAATTAGGTACGATTTAGAAAGCGTAGCAACTCTATAATCATTACAAAAATGTCCGTACGTCCATTTCAAACATGTTGATTTTTTAACTTTTTTAACATCAAATTTTTATATGATCTAATTATCCGATTGATCTGATTTTTTGTATGCTGATTCCTGGGACAACAAAGTACATTATTATAAGCGAAGCAACTCTAAAATTAAGTCCTAAAAATGTAAGTATTTCCATAAACAGTATTCTATATCAAGCAGTTTTTCAACAAATTTACTTACAATTTTGCTTCGACTCTCATACAAATTTATATGCTGATTATTCAGCTCTGACACTATACAAGTATTAATGTCCGTTTGTCCTACCGTTCCAGTACTTCGCTTTTATGGATGTTGTCATCCTTGTTATTTAATGAGTTACTACACAGATCAACAAAAGAATTATAGTATAGCAACATTAATAATGTCATTCAAAGTTCAACAAGTAAAATGGCGTCCAAAATAGTTATTATAGACAGCTTTCAGCGATTATTAAAATAAATAAAATATAAGATTAAAACCAGTTTTGTCAGCCCCAATGTGCCGAAGGTCCGGCATAACAATCTAAAGTCTAAAAACCATGCAATTAAAGGAATATTAATTAGAGCCATAGAATTTAACACAAAACCTATTTTTTGTATATCATTCCCTTAACTATATGGTAAAATTAAAAAAAAATTCAATATGAGTAAATTACTTTTATAATTTTTTCTTTAATTGATCAGTTAATTTCGTCTTCTAATGTCTTGGTAATAAATAAAAAATATACGTGAATACTATGAAAGGGAAAAAATTGTCGTCAATTAAAGTTGCTAACATGGATATCATTTATTGGCCAATTATTTCAACCATGGAGGGAATGGGGTAAAGTGGGTAAATCGCTATTTTTGCCAGCTACAAGTTTCACTATTAGAGTACATGATAATCTGGTGTAAGCTCCAAGAAATAATAAATCCATTGTCTTGGTAATTACTTTATATAAATTGCAATTGTTAATTATAAATTGGATGCCTTAACTGTACACACAGACAAATCTAAAAAAATGCCATACAAAAATAATTGCACCTTAGATAAATGGATAATTAAATGTGTGTAAAATTTGTATTATAAAAAAGTTGTAAGCACCCCTAGAGGCCAATAGCATCATCTGTGGTGGGTGTTGGGGAGTCCAACGCCTCATATTCATATTTTACAAATATACATTTTTTTTTAAATCTTGGGTGGGGAGAGGTTTGAAGGTCATTTTTTCAGGAGCTATTTTTATGTAAAGCTACACTGCAAAGGAGAACCAGATCGTTTTGATCATTCGGTACAAACAGATAGATTCACAGTTAATTTGTTTATGTCTGACTGTCTCTGTCCATCTGTAACTGTCACAGCGGCTTTTTTCCATCATGGCTTCGTAACCAATTTATATCCGCTGGATTAGGACCGGTTCTCAGCCATGCTGAAAAATATTGTATAGCATCATATTACAAACAATTTGCCATGAATATTGAAATAAATATCATAAAAATTAATACCCGATTTGTTAGCCCAGACCTTATGTCTCTCGGGGCTAACAAAACTGGTTTTATATAATAATTTAAATAATCTTTTTATTTTAATATCCGTGGAAAGGCATCTATTATACAATGCAATAAATAACTATTCCTTAATCCACAAACACCTACATACACACACACACAATCTTAATTGTTTCTCACAGATTTAATGTAGTTAATAATAGTAGTTTTTATTGCTTTTATATTGCAAACTTTTTGGAGCGGGTCTAATATAGTGTTCTGGTCGTTAAAATGCACCATTTTAATGGATATATAATATACGTGGATATTATGACAGGGAAAAAATTGTCGTCTACTCTTTTTATAGGTCAGTTCGTTCATCCTGTAGGAGGGGAGGGGATTGGATGAAGTTTGTTGTTATTTTATACTGCTGCGAGTTTCACTTTATTAGAGAGGATTAAAACCTGGTGTAAGATCCAAGTAATAATACATCCATAACCATTTTATGTTTTGTATTAATACCAGCTGCGTAGCTAGTCTATAACTAATGTTTTACATCAATGAATATTTTACTACTAGGATGTTAAACCAGATTTTATGTTCTCTAATTAGTAAAAACCCACAGCAGGCTAAAATGATGATACCCCCTATCAACCACATTTACCCAATACTCTACCCTCCTAATGGAAGAACGAACTGACCAATAAATGAGTTCCATGTTATCAACCTAAAATTGACGACAATTTTACCCTGTTACAAAATCTTCGTATATTAAATATACATTTTTACATCCTTTCCATCACTATAAGAAAAGATTTATTATTCTATGAATCAAAACAAGTAACATAAATTGACTGGTTATTATAAACTTTTAACCGATATGGTTCTCCTTCATGGTTATGCTTCTAATGTGTCCACTGAACTTATTGAGTTCTCCATTTTAGGGAAGCTTCTTATGAGTCATGGGATGGTTAAAGGGGCTGTCCTATTTCTGGATTATAGTCTTAAAATGGTTATAGGCAATATTACTGCCCACTTCCTTCAACAAGATCCTATATGTTAGGGGCACAGCCTCTAGTTTGAAATAATGCATACAATTATACTAATTGATTCAAGATCCATTAGCATCAGAGATTGTACAGATATTGCCCAAAAATCATACGGAAATAATTAGAAAATTGCGTTGCTAAAAAGCTAAAAGCGGAAGATTGTTACAAAGTGAAGCAACAAAAAAAGATTTTCTATCTTATTTTTTTGTATTGTCATCAACTTAAATTGAAGGATAATCGTATCCATAAGTAGTGCTGAAATATAGGAAGGACAGGGGAATGGGCTGTTCATTTCAATAGTTCCCAAAGTTTTATAATTATGTTTTCATATTCGTTGGCTTAACCACTTTTGGGGCTTTCAGTGAGTTTTTATTGGTTGGATTATTAAGTTGAGTGTCCAAACGTTTCAACAGCTAACTGTAATCTACAGAAGGGTTAATTTTTATTTGGAATGTACATCAATTTATGGCCATTGTCTTATCCCTGGCAGCAATTAAAAGCTTACAAAAATTTTACAGAAATACATATATATAGGAAAGAAGAAATTAGCACAATAGCCAAATTAAATTGATTATAATAGTATCAATTGTCAATAAATCGCTGAATATGACATTTCCGTGATAACCCATCTAATATTTTTCAATTTATGTTATAATGTTTATCAAATAAATACGCTATACAACGGATAGACTGACGTACAGACCAATACTAGATGTAGATTAGCCACGCTACGAACAAATATCACTTAAAAAGATGTGTTTAATGTAAGTACAATGGTTAAGGTCGAAAGTAGGAGGAGGGATGATTTGGGGTTTCTTTTTAGGAAATATTTTCTTATTTTTGGGATCTTATTTTGACAACAAATTACAAAACAAGGAAGACATTCATAGTATTTATAAAAAGCGAAGCTCAACAAATGAGACAACAGTAATGTATGATCATAGAAAATGATCCGGTGGATAGGAACCGGTTCTCATCCATACGAAAAAACTATGTCTAGCATCGTATTATATCCAGCTTTCTACGAATATAAAAATGCCCAATCATAAGATTAAAACCAGTTTTTTAGCCCGTGCCTTCGGCACCTCGGGCCTAAAAAAACTGGTTTTAATCTTATAATTGTACATTCTATTTCCGCGGAAAGCCGTTTATAATACGATGCGAGAAATACCTATTAATACAATTCTTAAGACGTATAAGATACACGTTTTGTTTGTGCATAATCCACCTAGGAATCAGCATTTCAAAAATTTATAAAGATATAATAGCTAATATAGATGATACAGATGATACACTTTAAAATATTATACCTTATTTTCCGGGAAATCATTGTTCACTTTAATTTAATTAAATCATGTTTAAATTTACAATAATAGCTAATAGTTAGGATATCTGTACTCTATTATAGAGAAACTTTGCTTCCAAACAAATATCTATATTTTGTATAAACAAGACTGTACAAAATATCATCAGTTCAAATCTTTTAATCAAAAACAAATTATAAGCCTTTGCTGGGAGAATCAGACCTCCGGGCATTAAATTTGTTTTTCACTGTATAGTTTTTTTTTAACATTATAATACAGAAAAGGTACAAACATTATAAAACATTATGTTCTTGCAACTTATAAGAAAAGACTTATGGAAGGTTTACTTAAGAAATAACAAAGTCAATATTCAATTTTATTTTTTTATTATAGCTATTTTGTCTAAATCATTTTATTCATATTGTACACAAATTGAAACTAAACTTGAAATTCAGTAAAACTAAAGAGCACTGATCAACAAACACATTTTACGGAAATCTAGCTATGTTTTCCTAGTTACATTTATTATTGAACGAGGAAATGGATGCTGTACATATTGGTGCAAAAAATGGGGACAATTTTTAAATTGATTTGACGGGGCTGTTTATTTACGTCACAAGTGAGGGGAAAGAAAAGGGAAGGAGGAAAGAAACCACCTAGAAAAGAGATGGGGGTATGACGTCACACGCCAAAACAATTTGAAATTTGTCCCCATTTTTTGCACCAATACGTACAGCATCGAGGAAATGGTTGTAGGACAAGTTGTATACTTTTACTATAGCTAATTTCAAACACGTTTATTCTATTACCAAGCATTTTTTTAACAAATGAAATAATTGATTTTATTTAGGTGTCCTTGTCCCTTGGAACACCTCTGGATGATGATCCCCTAGCCACCCTGGCCAAGCTGGTCAAACAAAAGAACTTGGAAATGACCACTCTGGCTCCTAAACAGGTAAATATGGTCACTTTGACCCCTAAACAGTTGAAAATGATTAAAAGAACTTGGAAATTAAAATTCTTGACAATTAAACAGGTAGTATGACTCCTGGCCACCCTGGCCAAATTGGTCAAACAAAAGAATTTGGAAATGACAACTCTGGCTCCTAAACAGGTAAAGATGACCTTTAAACAGGATGATTAGAATTACCTGGAAATGACCACGCTGGCCCCTAAGCAGGTAAAGATGACCACTTTGACTGCTAAAAGGTAAAAATGGCCACTCTGACATCTAAATAGGTAAAGATGGTCCCTTTAATTATCTTAAAATAACCTCTAGCCCCCTAGATATAAAAGTTGACCTGGGTCAAAGCTGGTCAAACACAAAAACCATGAAATGACCATTCTAGTCCCTTACGGGTAAATATGATTACTCTGACCCATAAAACCTCAGGGCACGCAGTCTAAACTCAAAATAATAAACTGACCAAGCTATAATTGCTTGATTCACTTCACTAACGAGATGCGATTGATAATGAAGATTTTTTTCTTTGAAATATATTTCGTTATGAAGCAGCAGTAGTTACTAATTTATAAATGCTATGGTTGAGATAGATTTATAACTGTTAAAAGTGTCAAAATAAAAAAAAACTCTGAATGTGGTTAAACGGAGATTTTAACAAACACCTATCTTAGAAATAAAATTAGTGAAGCCTACCTTCCCTTTTTTATGACGAGTTTGTCTTTTATCCCCCCCCCCCACTCACCCCCGCCCCCCTTTTTTTCTGTGCACGCGACTATATCTGTACTTTTGCAATCTATAATACAAAGTAGAACGATGTCTGTCTGTTTGTTTGTTTGTTTGTCTGTCTGTCTGTTTGTTTGTTTGTAGCGAAGGATCTCGCTAACCACTGAACCGATCGGGTTCTCCTTAACAGGGTAGATTCTCATATGTCCCTGGAAGGTTTATAACTATTTTGGGGGAGGGTACCACCACCCTCCCTAGAGAAATTAAATTTTTTTAAAATTTCTCAATTTTAGAAAGAGAGTTCAACGAAAAACAAACATCAAACGTAATTTTTTTTTACTTTTTCTTTTAAAATCTAAAATAAGAAATTGAATTACTAAATTCGACTCTCTCCTCCTCAAGTGCCCCTAGAGGCCTCTAGGGGCGTAGCCGCTAGTCCTTGTAATAAAGTAACAGGATGTTTGTGTGTCTGTGTGTTTGTTTTTACCGAAGGATCTCGCTAACCGCTGAACCGATCGGGTTCTCCTTAACAGGGAAGATCCCGGGAAGGTTTATAACTATTTTGGGGGAGGGTACCACCGCCCTCCCAAGAGAAATGACAAAAAAATGAAGTTTTTTTTTAATATTCGGGAGACTTCAACGTAACATAAAGAGGTATCCGTAACATAAAGAATTATCGTAGAGACTTTAACAAACAAAAACATTTAAAGTGCCACTAGAGGCCTCTAGGGGCGTATCAGCTAGTATTATATATAGCAAGTTACAAATTATCAGTAGGATTTAAAAGCTTTTAAAATTGATGAGGTTTGCAAACCCCTGGGCAAATTCCTTTGCATGCAACATCATTTTTCATACATACTCAAATTTATCTTAATTCTAACCAAAGAATTATTCATTCTTACACGGAGTAATAGTAGGTAAGGTAAGCCTAAGAATTAGTTAATTTTTCATTTATTTTTTGTAGCGGGACAAAGTGTCTCAAAATTCAGCCATGTGACGTCATAAAAATGATTGAGGTGAGAGGAGAAGTGGGAAAGAAAATCCCTAAAAAAAAAGATGGATATTCTCACATTTTTATGACGTCACATGGCTGATTTTTGTTATAATATTGCATTTGTTTCAAAATCTCGGTAATGATTATTATTTTGTCTACAGATGTAAATTACTCAAATCATGTAAAAAGCCTTAATAATGTCGAACAATAACAATTTTCAAACAAAGATAGTAAAGGGGGTTTTAGGTGTCAAGAGGGCAAAAAATAAAAATTGATACTTTTTAGATTGGTGATTTCCATCATATCGCACCTGGACCAATAAGAAACATTTTATGATTAAAGTTAGGTTAGAGACAGAGTCATTTTTAGGTATAGGGATTAGAATTATTTTTCCTTAAAATATTTTTGAAAGTTGACTGGAAGTCGGTGTTCTATTTAAAGGTATGTAAGAAAAAACCCTAATTATAATCATTTTATTTTTCAGGTAGACACCAAGAGATCAGGAAAAGGGGATGGATACATTGAAAAGGATGATGTACCTCCACTGGGCTACATCCCAAAAACCCCAAACCGACTATCCTCATACCGGGCGTTGCGCTCTAAGAACCCACCAGACAATCAACTGCAATGGCTGGAAAAATTAAGAAATGAAACATCAAGCATTAGGCCAGCTTTTCAGAATAGCGTTAGTAGTGATAAATCCCCAACAAGGATAAGATTACAAAGGGTAAGGGGGAAACAAGATAATGAAAGAGTACAAACTACAACCACTGAAAGGTCTTCATACACCAGAGGCATAACCACTGAACCGACCACAAGTCCCATAAAAATCCAGTCTGTTAGGGTAACTGAACAATCAACGTATACGCCCCAAAGGAACACTTGATTCTATTTATTGATTTAGATGCTAACAAATTATGGTTTAGGTTTCGTGATTTTTTATTTGTTCCTCAAAATTTCTCTCCCTCTCTTTTTAAAGACTACTGAAACATCTGATCTGTAACTTCACTTGTCTGTCTGTCTGTCAAGAAATTTTATTACTTTTTCACTTTTAACCCTTAAAAGTCTGACCTCTTTTTACACCTTAATCTCCACCTCTTTACTTACCGGCTTCTATTATAGCTAGAGATGTGCATGTGTTTAATAAAGAATTTCCTACTATAAGTCAGTCAAAATTATATTTTGCTTCCTCTTCCTTTTATTTAACAGCCAGTGTTTTTAACATTAACCCCCCGACCGTTAAGGGTTAATGGATGTTGTCATCCTTGTAATCTAAAAGCTATTACTTCCCTTAATAATGAGAAAAAATAGTCAAGTGTATAAAAAAATTCAGATATATCACCCAACCAACAAAGCAGTCTTGGTATGATACAACACCACAGCCACCGCAACAACAAACAACAACACAACCAGCTATTTCTGAAGTATTTAGGATTCCAACAAAGCCCACATCAAAAGACAGCTCGAAATTTAAGATAAAAACAGTTAGATTGTCTGGGAAATTAAAGAAACCAAAGAAAGAATTTGTTAAAGAGATAGTCACTACTACTAAAAGTTCTATTGAGGTATATTATTATGTGTAGAATTTCTATAAGCGTTTTTGTGAACCTAGTAAAAGTGTCTGACTCTGATCATGACGTAAAAAAATTAACCAATGAGAGGCCACTATAAATTTTACAATTGGTCAATTACAGTGTATTGTATACTGGCCTCTCATTTGCTAATTTTTTTACGTCATAATCAGAGTCAGACACTTTTACTAGGATCGTTTTTGTTGGCTACCTACTAGGGCCGATTCATTCCTTTTACTAGCCCCTATGCCCATAGAGGCCTAATGAAGCACGTGAGGCAATGGGGGGTAGTTACCACATATTTTCCATTTTAGTTTTTTTTTAAAAAGGGGGAAAAATGGGAGGTGGGGTCTAACTTACTAGGGGCGATTTCTCTTTGGAGAGGTGTAGTGTCCAAATAGTTATGAACATTTTCAGAACCCATGAAAAAGTAACTACACCGTAAAGAAGAACCATATCGGTTTAGCGGATGTTGATCCGTCTCAAACTTTGAACCCATCATATTACCCCGTAATTTTTTGAAATTATGTTAGATTAACCCCCCACAAACCTTTGAGACCCCTCATTTTAGCCCCGTCAATATAAAGCTTGGGCGTCCTTGGTATAAAGTTTCGTTTATATTTAATAAATGTAATGCTAAGGAGATAATGTTTCAGTTTATATGTACAAGAGTTTCATAAATTATTATTTGCAATAATTTGGTTGACATTTTGGAAACACTCTAGTTCACGAAAATCTACAGAAATTCAAAAAAAGATTAATTAATTTTCTTTACACAGTAAATTAATTTATACGAATAATTAATTTAATTTGCAAACTTTTCATAAATTTCTAAAGAATATAAAATTTTAATACTGAAAAAGAATGACATTTTTCTTATTTATTACACAATGTTGCAAATTAACATTATTAGATGCTAAGCTTAGAACACAATTACTAATCATTCTAGGAATCGCCAATGATAATTTGACAAACCTTATTTTAATAAGTATAAAAAGAAACAAAATTGGAATCTTCGTGCAAGGTTTTGGATTGATAAATCGACTTTAAAGACTGACGAACTGTAAATGTAAAAAACTTAGTTACCCCCCCCCCCCCCCCCTAGATATACCACACTTTTCTGGGATCTTGCTGTGTCAAGTATCAACTGTTGGGAATATCAAAGGATGACTCCATGAAAAATTTGAGCCGGATCCGGCCAAAACCGGCCGTGAATTTTATGAAAAACCGTTTTTTTCCGGTTTTTAGGGGGTATCTGTAAATCGATTCAGCTGGAGCAAAACCGGTTAGAGGTACAAAAAAATTTACTTCACATGAAATTTAGCCAATGCAATTGCCTACAAAAATATACTTCATCATCAACTTGATTGGACAACTCTTTCCCCTCCTAAATGTCCATTAAAACCTCAGAAACGGCAAAAATCGCCAAAAATCACGCCTTCGGCGGCAAATAACGACTAAACGGTCAGCCGGAGGCGAATGAAACATAAATAAAGAAATGTTTGCCTCAAAAAGTTGTTCAACGTCAAAGAGATGCTTGAAGTCTCTAAAACGACTCCTTCCCCTCCTTTAAGGGGAAAAACTGAAAAAACGTGATTTTCAAAAGTATGCCCACTTCGTGGGTGTGGGGGGCACTGAACCCGTCACCCCAGGGTCACCAAATATAAAGTCTAGGCGGCCCACAATGCTGAATTTTCACCAAGTGAAAGTCTTGTGTCATTATCTCTTATGAGAAAAAAGTTATTAATTAATTAAAATTTCAAATTGTGATTTTTTGATGGATTTCTTTGATGAAATGACAGGCTGGTCAATTTTTAGGCCATTTTTTGCTGTTTTCGGCCAGCCACGCCCAAACGGTTTGAGATAATCTCACGGGACCTTTTGCCCGACCTAAGCCTGGTTATTAGTAAGGTCTAAGAAAAAAAAATCCCGGATTGGATGAAGCACGACGTCGCTGCGCGCCGTCAAAAATCGCTAGTCGGCTCATTTTGCCCCCTCAAACCCTCACTTCGTGCCATTTTTCTGTGTAAAGATTATAATTATAATCTTTTGCGTAAGTCTGTTTTTTTTTCCTAGACCTCACAAATAACCAGACTTAGGTTGGGCAAAAGGTCCCGTGAGATTATCTCAAACCGTTTGGGCGTGACGGCCCAAAAACCGCAAAAAATGGCCTAAAAATTTTCACCAAGTGAAAGTCTTGTGTCATTATCTCTTATGAGAAAAAAGTTATTAAATAATTAAAATTTCAAATTGTGATTTTTTGATGGATTTCTTTGATGAAATGACAGGCCGGTCAATTTTTAGGCCATTTTTTGCGGTTTTTGGGCCGTCATGCCCAAACGGTTTGAGATAATCTCACGGGACACTTTGAGAGAAAGCAGCAATTAATACCATTTTTATTAAGGAATCAGAGAGACGCACAGGAATGAAATTTCGTAGACGAGACAGACGTATTTCACATCGTAATAAATCAGGTAAAAATTAAAAGAGTCCTAGGACAAACGCAGGACAAACTTTATGTGTTTAGGCACTCCTGCGTTTGTCCTCTCAGACGTTGGCCACTCCTGCGTTTGTCCTGGAACCATTTAGAAATCTAATTGTATGCCTTGTAATGCTTTTTGCATGTTCTGCTTAACTTGACGAAATATTGCATTTTCTATTTTGATTTCTTTAAAAAAAAGTATGCTATGCTTACTTGTTATTTATTTTCTTTATCCATAAAAGGTTCTAATTTGTTTTAACCATGAAAATAATGTAAAAAATGTTTATTGCTGTATTAAAGAACAAAAAGCAAAAGAGTAGCTAAGCTCATATATCTTAATTTCTAACACTTTGTTTTCCTTAAGCCGGCTTAAAAAGCCAGGTGGCTGAAAAAAACATTATACAATTTACACAATTTCTAAGACACGACAATTTCAAAATATGTGAATTTAAAAATCAAAACAGTTTTGATTTTTAAATAGTACTTCACCATTAACTAAAAATATTTCAGATGCGAAGAAGAAACATGATGACAATCACAAAATAATTGACAAAGCAAATCAGGAAAGATTTACCAATTTTTTCCGTATTAATTTTCAATAAAAAAAATATTACAAAGACGGTAAAAATGTATTTTTTTCTTCATATTATGACAAAAAAAATCAAATATCATTAGTTTTAATAAAAGGAAAAGAATAAGATAAAAAGAAAATAATTCACATTTTTTTACTTTATTACTTTTTGCTAGTCTATCCTTATAATAAAGTAACAGGATTTCTGTTTGTCTGTACCGCTGAACCGATCTGGTTCTCCTTGGTAGGGTAGCTTCTCATAGGCACCAGGAAGGTATATAACTATTTGGGGGAGGGTACACCACCCTCCCTAGAGAAATCACAAAAAAACATATAAAAAAATTTACGTAGATACTTGAACGCAACATAGAATTTTGTTCTCGTATTCATTCGAAACGGATTCTAATACGAAAAAAAACTATGTCTTGCATCGTATTATATCCAGTTTTCTAGGAATCTAATTTTATATCCGCGGAAAGCTCTTATAATACGATGCGAGAAATAAATATTCTTAAATTAGCTATTTGATATAATAAAAAAAAACATTTAAAGTGCCACTAGGGGCGTAGCCACTAGTAATACATAAGACAACCAAAATAAATTCGTTTTTTGAATTCTGTTCATATTGAACATATTAATGTCTAGTATTTAAGTTGTTGTCTGCTTTAAGAATGTCTTTTAATTGACTTTCGCTGTAGAAATATTAAGAATAGTTTTATTATTAATTGGATCTTTTACTAAATTATCATGTAACTTTCAGCTGCCTAAAATTACGACCTCACCCCCATTCACTCCCTTTTCACCATTCTCTCCTCGCCTACGGGATAACCTAACTGACCAATAAATGTTGTCCATGTTAGCAACCTAAATTGTCGAAAATTTTTCCCCTTTTTATAATTTCCGCATATTCTATTTCCATTAAATTAGAAATAAAAAATGCATCATGTCTAGTGCCCAAAGTCTAAGACAGCCAAAAAAAATGAAAAGAAAAGATATCCAATTATATAAAGCAGTAAGCTTCTTACAGGTCCTGGGTATGATTTAAACTATTTTTGGGGAGGGTGTTTTCACCCTTCCCCTCAAAAAAAAAATATATTTTTACCCTTTTGAAACTCAAATGAAAATGGGATGAGGTCGACTTTTCCCCCTCCTACCTTAAGTGCCCCTAGAGGCTTCTAGGGGGCGTAGCTGCTAGTCTATAATACAAAGTAGCTTCATATTTGTCCGTCTGTCCTTTAAGATCTCGGTAACAACTGAACCGATTATATTCTACTTTTAGGGAATATACCTACTGGTCCTATAGTGATTTTAGTCTATTTTATTGGGGGTGGAACACCCCCAACCCCTCAAAAAGAAAACAGTAAAAGTGTCTGACTATGACGTCAGAAAAAAATTAACAATTAACCAATGAGAGGCCGCTATATATTTTACCATTGTGAATACTGGCTTCTCATTGGTTAATTGTTAATTTTTTCTGACGTCATAGTCAGACACTTTTACTGTTTTTCTCAAAAAAAAACCTCAATTTAAAAAAAATATATTTGAAATTAGTGGTGGCAGCACCAGAGGTACTTAATTTCTTTTCTTTTTTTTAAATTAACTCTTAGGGCAAAGCTCCTAGAGGCTAGGGGAGAAGCCGCTAGTTACTATATAGGGAGGTTGGGAAATTTACAGAGTAGACAAAGTTTGTTGACCTACCTTACAGACCAACAGTTTTAACTTGTAGAGTAGATTTTTAATGCATATCTGAGAAAATAAAGAGAAAAAAATTAAACAAATCTTGCTATAGGTGCCATCTGTGGACAGAAATCAGAACAACAAATTTGATTTTAACTCCATAAAGATAGAGAAGTCGTACACCCGTGTGCCCAGGCCAGAGTTCTCAACTGAAAATCATCAGAATGTGTATCAGGCATGGTTGCCAAACGGAAATTTATTTTCCCGCATGTCTTGTTCTATGTATATGAAATTAATCATTTTTGATGGAAATCTCATAGTGAATAGGATACTAACATCCATGAAATAGAATTTCAATATATCAGAACAAACTAGTATCGTTATAGGAATCACCCTTTTCAAATATCAAAATAATGTCATGACTGTAAGTTTTTTTCACCAAACATACCTTATTGTACCATGAATCTCAAGGATATGTTTAACACTAATATTACAATTTTACCTTAACTACGTTAATTATAAGAGTAACTCTTAATGCTTATGGACATAGAGATAACTACAATGTAAAAAAGTTTTCGCTTTCATAATTTCGATTTTTGACAACCAATTTAGGATATTCTGAAGCATTTCAGTGACTTTGAGAGAAATACTGAACCTGAAAACGACCTAACTCAAAGCTCTAATGATAAAACCTCTCATTCAAGTGAAAATACAAGAAGATACGATTTAAAAACGCGAAGAGTTGGTGTGGAAAGTAGCAATGAGAATGAAGAAAAGTTGGTAACCCTGGATTCTAAAACTAGAATATTTTTGCCAACCCTTAGACCTCTCCACAATCAAAAGGGACATTCTAACTACGTTTATAGAGCAGATTGTTCTTATTAATGGAAATTTGTAAAGTCTAGCCTTATAATAAAGTAACAGGATGTTTATATGTGTGTGTCTGTCAGTACTGAAGGATTTTGCTAACGGCTGAACGTATGAGGTTCTTAACAGGGTAGCTTTTATACTTCCTTGGAAGGTTTAAAACTATTTTTGGGGAGGGTATAACAACCCTCCCAAGAGAAATTTTAAAAAAATACAAAAGAAAAATAAAAAATGAATCCAGTGTCTGAAAAACGTGAATAAACATGAATAAGAAACAATTTATTTCTAAAATTATATATTAAAAAAAACATTATTTGCCACTAAGACCCCCCTTTGCTAACACATTTTTTTCATATAATAGTTGATAGACATACAGACCAAGTACAATTTAGAGTAGTTGCTTCTTTTAAATAAGAGATAATTCAAAGACAATGTTGAGAACATATATTGCTAGACATAAAATGGAAAACAGGATGGACGGACAGACAGGCAAACAGACGGACGTGGGAATCGATGAGTAGTAGCATAGCTTTGCCGCAAATGATAGAAAAAATGATAAATTATGAATGTCTATTTTCTAAAGGATGAACAAAAAATTGAAGATGTAGTACAAACTGCAGACAATGAGACATCTGAGGATTCAGATGCTTCGAACCTGCACCCCGTTGTTGTCAAACCTTCCCAGGTATGTCCAGTTTGTGAATATGTAGTGCAGAAAAAAAAACATTTAACCATCAGATTAGAAAGGTAAATACAGAATGGTTAGGTATATATCGCATGGTATTGAAGACACCTTTCCGTGAATATTAAAATAGAAAATCATAAGATTAAAACCAGTTTTGTAAGCCCCGAGCTATCAAAACTATCAAAACTAGCATTAATTTATGTATTTTTTTATTTATTTTAATATTCATTGAAAATTGTCTGTAATACTATGCTATATGCTATACATAATTTTTTAGAATCACTGAGAACCGGTTCTTATCCAACGGATATTAATCGGTTTCGAAGCTATACTGAAAAAAAAAAAAAAACATTTAACCAACAGATTACAACGGTAAATACAGAAATACAATGAAAGTCTATTTTGTATTTAAATCCATAGTTTCAAACAGTTAGAATAGATGAATATGAGTAGAAAATATAAAGGTGCAGTCATTTTCTGGGGGTTATTTGCAATCCCGTGAGGGCTAAGTTCCGAAAAAAAAATTAAATGATAGGATGATAAGTATATCTGTCCACTAAAAACTCATAAACGGTTATTCCAAAATTTTCAGGGAATTTTCCAGCGTTTGTTTGTAATGAAAACAGTAAAAGTGTCGAACTATGACGTCAGAAAAAATTAACAATTAACCAATGAGAGGCCGCTATATATTTTACCACAGTGAATACTGGCTTCTTATTGGTTAATTGTTCATTTTTTCTGACGTCATAGTTCGACACTTTTACTGTTTTCGTTTGTAATGGCTACTCTCAATTAAAATGATTTTGAGAATTAATTAAGATGTTGCCATGCAAAAAAACTGTTTATTAGAATTGAAAATTCAACGGATTCAATAATTATTATTACAATTTAAATCTTTCAAAACATTTCTGAAAATTTAACCAATTAATTTTTTCTTATTAAAAGAAAAACTTTTCTATATTTAATGACGGTCAGTCTGTCCGTCCGTATTATTTATCAATAAATTAATGTCGACAATTTAGAATGTTCCAAAATATTTCAAACATTGAAGATTGGCATTTAGTTTTTATTTATTTTTTATTTTAGTTATTTTGATCCCATTTTTTACTTGTGTAAATTTTTTGAGACATCGTAAAGAGCCACTAAAAAATGACCAATGAGAGGCCAGTATAAATTTTACCATTAGTCAATTACAATGTATACTGGCCTAACATTGGTCATTTTATTGCATTATGTCATTTTTTTGGGCATTTTACGCTGTTTCAATTTTTTTATTAACTCTAATTTTGAATTTGCGATGCCTATTACAATTAGACACAATTTAAGCAATGCATCACTATAATCAAGCTTAAAAACATAAGCTCGTTCATGTTTAGCAATTTCTTAAGGATTTACTTCTAATATTGTTTATACATAGAAATAACATTTAGTTTGGTGACCATCAAAATTTCTCACTCTACTTGTTTGTTTGTACGACAATCTGATATGTTAAGTATTATTGATGTTAACATCCTTGTTATTTATTCAGGATTTTCTGAAGCTTAATTACCCCAACAGACAAACAATAATAGTGGAAGAAAAGGTTAAGGATGAGACAACTGTAGAAAAAGAATCATGGGACCAGAAATTCTGGGATTCGAACCCGTGGCCGGAGGAGGAATACAAAGTACCCAAAGTATCAGTTGATTCAAAGGAAGAGAATAAGATTTGGTATCAAAATAGACCCAGCAGACAACCAGTTAAAAATCAAACGTCTTATCGAAATTCTAGGGACAGATATACAACTGAAAATCCTCCAAATGATGATAAATCTGTTGGTGATGATTCTGCCTGGCTTGGAACTGTTCTGGCACCTGTAGAGTCACAAGAATATGGAAGAAGGTAAAAATATTATAATGGAGCTATTATTTAGAGATAGATTTTAGCAAACTGCAAGTTTCACTTTATTAGAGAATATGAAAATCTGGTATAAGATCCAAGTAATAACATAAAAACAAAGCAGTTTTCAAATACATTATCTTATTCGTTAAATTTACATACTATTTTGGTCACGTTAATGTACAACATAATACATGGATATTTTGACAGGGAAAATTTTTCCGTCAATTTAGTTTGCTAATTTAGGCCTCATTTATTATCATTTCTTTCCTACAGTTTGAGGGGAATGGATGGTGTAAAAGGGGTGGATTGGTGATAACGTTTTTTTTGTTAGCTGGAAGGACCATTTATTAGAGTAGGAGAATATATGGTGTAACATTCAATTAATTATATATCGATTGTTACTGTAATTTCAAGAAATTTAAGAAACTAAGTAATAATTACCAATTTGCTAACAAAGCAATATTTTCTAGGAATGAAGAGCCCCCAGCTGAATTCACTTATGGCGACGACGAAAAACAAACTTCAAGTCAAGACTCCCAACAAACGACAACCAAGCACAAACAGCAACGCCAATACTATGACAGGGCGCTGGAAACCCAGGCTACTTCCACATCGCTGTCATCAACCAGAACTCGACAAAACCGCCGACAAGATTTGGGAGACAGTGGATTTTTTGGGTCTAGTCAAAATTTTAACTTTAACGACTTCCGTTTTGACTCTAATGGTTTTGGTGGCAAAAATGGCGCATTTTCTGATGCTGGGAGGTTTGGTGATTTTGTTGGTGTTGAATCTACTACTAAGCATATACCCGCGGCCATTTTGAAAGACCACACATACACAGATAAATACAGGTATAGCCATTTATCACACGTGACCAGGATTCTTGTAAACAATGCTTTTGAGGTGATTCTTATCAATCAATCAATCTAATACTTTTAAAACAATACTAGCTTTTTATTGTTTTACTTTACTTTGATTTATCATAAGGAAAAGATATATTTAATTTAACTTTTATGCTAGTCTATGTAATCATTATTAAGCCAAAATGTACTTTTTTTCTTATAAATAACAAAATAGATGATTATTCTTCAAAAAGAAATTTTTTCAGAATCAATATTCATGACAACTTTTTAAACAACTATAAATATGTTTATATTTACTAAAAATTTAGATTAAATATAAAAATTTGTTTGCAGGCCACCTAAAGATCCCTCCGTGCTGTACGTGAAGGACCCATGGAAGCACAAAGACAACGAGGCCATAGAGTACACCCCAAAGCCCTACACACCCACCACCACCCCACCATCCTTCCCTGACCCACCATATCCCATCCATGATAATATAATCCCACACCAGGATCCTGTTTACAATGTGCCTGGCACACAACCCATATACCCCCACATTGAGAAGCCGTCGTATTACGGAAGACCGGCGGAGCCCAATTATGGCAAACCAGAACCTGTGTACAAACCAGAGCCACATTATGAACCTCCTAAGCCACATTATGAAGAACCCAAGCCTTACTATGAACCTGAACCATACCATGAACCAGAACCTTACTATGAACCGCCCAAGAAACCTTTATATGAAAAGCCAAAACATTATGCAAAACCATTTATCTACAAACGGCCAAATTTCAGACCACCAATCCAAAGTAAACCTGGATATGGAAATGCAGACCATCCAATTAAACTTGTCCATCCTAAACCAGTACATCACCAATCACATGAACCTGTTCATCATAATCCAGCGCCGTATAAGCATACGTACCAAGAACCAAAGCCGTATGAACCAGAGCCTTATAAACCTAGCCACTATGAGCCAGAGCCGTATGAAGAACCTCACTACGAACCAGAGCCCTATAATCCAGAACCGTATGAACCTTATTATGACGAACCAAATCCCTATCAGGAGCCAGAGCCGTATATACCTTTCCTTCATGAACCTGAGCCGTATAAACCTACTTACCATGAACCCGAGCCGTATAAACCACTTCACCATAAACCCGAGCCATATAAACCATCTTACCATGAACCCGAGCCATATAAACCAGCTTACCATGAACCCGAGCCGTATAAACCTTCCTATCATGAACCCGAACCATATAAACCAGCTTACCATGAACCCGAGCCGTATAAACCGACCCACCACTTTGAAGTAGAACCCTTTAAACATGGTCAAGGTAGCTACAACAGTCAGGGCTCTCTAACACCATTCCATGAAAATGACCACGGGTTTTCAGGTAATATTTGTTGAAAAACTTTTCATAATTTTTTTCATATTTTTGCCGTAGTTATTGTTTCCCCGGCCCATACCCCTTCTAATTTTAATTGTATCTTTTAATTTAATTCTCAATTTTCTTTTCTTTTGTTCATTCTTATTGGCAAGAATATTAGAAAATGCATATTTTTGTATTTTTATCATCGAATAAAAATTGAAGCAAAAAGACCTTAAATCGTAGGTTAAAAGTATTTATTTATGAGTTAAAAGGCTTCTTTGGAATCTTATTTCTAAAATATCTGAGATACAAATGTTGTTTTTATAAACAGTATAAATTGTAGAATAGGTATTATTTACGTTTGATTCTTTTGAAAAAGTTTTTTTTTCAGTTATGCCCTAAATGTGAAATATTATGTAAAGCTAAACATATTCATAAGCTTTAATTACCATCTATGTCATATTTTAAGCTGCAATTCTGATTTTATATCAATGCATTGAATTTGAACATTCAACTTAAATCACATAATTTTAAAATTTATTAGTGGCTTCACAAAATGCACGAAGCCATATTTTGATAAAACTCTAAAAAAACCTAAAAATAAGATTTTGATATTTTATTTTTCACGTATCTACTACGTAAAATTGAACATAATGTTACCCTATTAATATAAATGAACTAGAGTTGGCTCGATATAATTATCTCCCTATTGGCTAGTTTTCTATATGCATATCTATTTCTCAATAAATCTATTTTCCTCAACCGGCATTACTATCTAAAAGAAAGTAAATATTTAATAATTTAAATGATTTTTAAAAGATTTTTTTAAATTATATTTTTTTCTTTACATTACCATCACCAAAGGGTTAATGATGATGATTACAATTTTAGTTTAATATTTGAACACACAAAATGTCGCCACAATCGAATTCTTTTAAAACATAGTTTTCTTAAATTTATCATATTATAAATTTAAATTTTCTTTTTTATGATTAGAAATTAAATACATCAATATAAGGTAAATAGCAACATGAAATGAAAAAAATGAATTTATTTTTGATAAAGTAAAATAATGGGTCTTATCGTTCTGGGTATGAGAGTTTATTATGGATTATTGGAGCACTATGAGTTTTAATCATATATTCCTTGGAAAACTTGAGCTCGTTTATAGACATTTATTTCCTATATAGATCTGACATGGATCTTGAAGCAATTAAGCAGGCCGTTTTGTACATGTTAAAAATTGGAAGATTTCATTAAATAAAAGTAATCGCAAATATACTTAGTAAATAATTTTAATTTATTTTTAAAATCAGATAAGGTTAAAGATTTGTTAAAAGTTCATTTGCTTATATGTTTGTCTGTTTATGATTTAGATTTTTAAAACTCTGGCCTTAAATTTCTTAAAAAAATGCTCAATACCCATCTTAGAACTTACATTTAGAAATTTCATAGTTTAAAGCCATCCTGGGACCCAGATAAAGCTTCTCTAAAATAAATAAAAAAATTAACTAATTCATTGGTTAGTGGGATATTAATAGACAAACAAACAAAAAACTTACATCATGATACAATAGAATAATACAATAGAATAAAGTTTCAATTATCAATTTAGGTGGATATTCATCTAAGCCAGCTAGCCACAAACCTGTCCATCATGATTCATCCTCACTATTCCATTCTGGATTCTCAGAAGGCTTTCCAGGTTAGATTTTGAATTTTGAAAGTGACATGCAGGGAGGGGGGGGGGAGTTAATAGGGGTGAACCTGACCTAAATTATCCTGATTTCAACACGCAAATGTGTTCTTAACATCCATGATTTCATCCATCATTTTTTGCATATCATTTATTAATTACTGTGATACAAAATTAAACATTATTAGTTTGCTTTTTTTACATCTTTGTTTTTTAAATCGACATATAATTACTTGGATATTGCACCAGATTTTCCTCTACTCTAATAAACTGATGTTTCCAGCTGGCGAATTAAACAATACATAATACCCTTTACTCCATCCAATCCCCCTCTTCTTTAGGAACCTTTTGACCAATAAATAAACACTATTTTAGCAACATAAAATTTACCCTGACATATAAAAACCACGTTTTATACATATATCCTTTGTATTTTATTACCCCATAAGGTCATGTCATTATTTCTTTTTCCTTACTTAATTGTTTGTTACTTTTACAGCAATTGTGCATTAGCCAGATTTCTTTATTCAAATAAAAAGAAAATAATCTCGGCGATTTCTCCTAAAATGTATAGTGTAGCACAGACCCCCAACTATCTTATAAAAAAAATGAAAATGGGAGAGGGTTACTTTTTTCTAGTGCTTGTTTTTTTTAAATTTTGGTCAGACGGAGATTAAAGTACCGGATTTATAGGCACTGAAGGGTTAAGGCATAAGAAAAAGACTTTCCCTTCCCATTATATTCAATAAATTCCGTGATAGATGGTAGGTGTGGGGGTTGTGCTCGCTTGGCACTTTGAGGGACAGTACCAAAATCTCTTATATATTAACGTTAAGAGTGCAAAATGGATAAGGTTAAAAAGAATAAAACCAGCGTATTTTATCATTAATTAATTATAAACATAATATGACTTTGGAATCCTAGTAATTCGTGAATTCTTTAAAAATGTTTTTTGGGAGTGCTTCTTCTATAGTAAGATTTCCTCAAATAAATGCTCTTTATTTTAATATAGAGGGGTTTGGAGATTGATTTAACCACTTAAGTTTCAAAACCCTACTTGCAAAAATTAATATTGCATAGTTAGATGCTTTTTATAGTGCCTATAAAAATTATGTCATACAATACAAATGACCAATGATAGGCAAATACACAAAATAAATTACCAATGGCAGGCTAGTATACATTTTATTTGACCAATGGCAGGCCACTATGACGTCATTTTTATAGGCACTATAAATCTTCGCGTAGTAACTAAATAGTCAAGGCAAGTTCGATCTATTTAATATGTAATTATCTCAGGTTTTGACAGCTTTGCTCTAGGCTCTGAGGTGGAACCAACCGTAGTCTTCAAGGAGAGACAGAGCAGAAGGATTGATGGAGATGCAAGGTATGGCCCTTTGTCATTTTACCCGCGGTTTTTTGTTTGGTAGGTAATGGATTCGATCTCTGAAACGGCAATGTTATATGCAAAGACGTTAAAATTCTACCAACGAATATTTTTTAAAGGATGTAAAGGATTATTTACCACGACTCAAAACAGGTCAAATTCATTACAAATTTTTAGTCCCCCCCCCCCCTTTTTCTAGAAATTAGCTTAAAACTACCACAGGACCAGTAGATATATGTTTCCTGAGAAGCAGAACCTTGTCGTTCCAGCAGTTAAATTTAAGATTTAGATAGATAGATGAACTGATAGATATTGTTGTACAGTATTTTAGATAAAAGAACGTCCAATGGAGGGGGGGAAGGTAAAGGTTTAAATTTTTACCCTTCCCCCCCTCAAAAAAAAAAAAAAATGAAAAAGATTGGACGATCTTGCTTTTCTTAATATACCTAGCAATATTTTAGTCAATAAAATACTGACTCTCTAAATTGTACACTCCGCCTCATAAATATTTTTATTAGAATAATTGTCTGTGACCCCGGTCTATGAGATAAGTACAATGCCTGATGCCTAATTTTATAGATAAAACAAGGACGATAACATGATAACATCCATTAGTAGGGCAGCATCAGCAATATGTAAAAGAACAGTTATTCATTGTGCGCATATCATTACCATCAAAGATTTTCTGTAGTCTTGATGAGTTGTGTTTTTTTGCAGGAAGGGACTATTCCACAAAGTTTTACAGAAACTTTTTCTTATTCGTTGGCTTAATAGCTTAGGGGACCTTAGTTAATTTTAATTTGTTTCTTTTTAAGTTGAGTGTTTAAACGTTTCAACAACTAATCATAATATACAGAAGGGGTAATTTTGTGTATCACCCTTTAGATCCCTGATATAAAGCAATATTAATCTGGGGCAAACTGACTGACATATTATTAAAGAAAAGCATCGCTTTTAAAATTATGTGATGGGATGTGTTCGTCATTCAGTCACGACAATTTCCAAAGTCATACAACAGATGGATGGAAACTATTTCGTTTGGTCAGAGGTCACTTAATGCAGTGGAAATTTAGTAGTAATTGTTATGCCTTTGAAAATCATCATTGGTATTCAAAAGTATGACCCTAATGACCTCTTAAACAATGGTTCCAGATAATTATGTGTGTGCGTTTTGAAAAGTTTTAACATAGTTTAATTTTATTACTTTTGGACTTAAATTTAGTTTGTTTAATTAAATTTGCTATTCTGCTTTGATTTCATTTTTATATGAACACTACATATGGGCAAGGGGAGCAAGAACATAGTTTCATAGATTAGACTAAGGATCTAAAGGGATAAGACAATGGCCGATGAATTGATATAAATTCCCAATTATGATAAACACAATTACCCTTTTGTAGATTAAAATTTAGTACTTTTAACATTTGGACACCTAATTTAATGACCAACCTATCAAATTTCAAAGTTCCAAAGTTGATAAGCCAATGAATAAAAAGCGCTATAATAAAACTGTGGGGACTAGTGTAATAAACAGCTCAATGTCCCACCCCCTCCCCCCTTCCCTTGGTTGGTATAAAGAAGAAGTTAAGGGGAGCAAGGACATGGTCATATAGATTTGTTTAAATTTCGTTTAATAATATGGTTTGTCTGACGTTAATGTTATATAGATTTTATGTCAGACAAGCACACTTTTATTAATGGTTTATAGTCGATATAGACAATTGAAGACTTGTCTTTAGAAAAAATGCATGTCGAAATAATTTCACCCATAAGCACTTTTTAATAAAGCCATATGATCGACAGATATGTCACAAGAAAGAACTGTCATTCTATAGGTCTATAATTTGTATTGTTCGTCTGATTATTCTTTTATTTTTAGCTTTGCTTTTTAGATGTTGTCATCCTTTTGAGTAGCGCAGCTTCTCTATAATTAATCTACGCGTCCTTTTGTCTGTATATCCCAACTTTAAAGTATTTTAGCTGGAATTTTTTAGTGATTTTTATATTAAGATTCTTTACACTATCTTTTATTTTTTCTTCCCTTTGCCAACTTTATGCATCCTTTTACTTTTCTAGCTATTGTTAACTTTCAACTGCTGCGCTACTTATGAACATACTTGATCTTATTAATTACTCTATTACCCTGATATACCCATGTGGGTTGAATGTGCTGTTTATGTTTACTTGTATTTCTTTTAACATAACAAATTAATTACCAAAACAGTTCTTAGAAGTTGGAAGTAGAAGCGAAGTTACTCTGCAATTAGGTACTGTCCGAACGTTGGACAGACAATAATCTTCCATGGGTAAAGAATTGTTTAAACACTTTTTGGTAGATTCATATTCTAAGAGTAGCTTTATAGACCACTTGACCTTTTATTACATGACCTTTGTCTGGAAGATCTTAATATGCATGTTATAGGCCAAGGCATTCCGTGATTTCTAAAACATTCACATAACCTAATTAATAAGGAATTTCTCCAACCTCAAGAGATGGCGCTTTATTCAATTTTAACTCTTCAATATGAAACAAACTTTAAATCAACATCCAATTGACAAAATGTTACACTTTATGATTTAATCCCTGTGATAAATATTTATTTTTGTTTTCTTTTTGTAAATGGATATATATTACACCCAGGGATCAAAGGGATATATAACTCAATATACATTCCCAATGATAATAAACAAAATTAACTATTTTGTAGAGTAAAATTAATAGTTGAAAAGTATTGGAAACGCTAGTTTTAGCCAACAAGTAAAAGTTTTTAAGCCTTGTGATAAGAGAACTTTTCCCTAAATATAAAGATCATTTGGCAAGATTAATGTGTAGGTGGTTTCACTCAAATTTCCTAGTTGAGCTCAGAAACACCCTCCCTTTATTTCAAAGAAATAAAAATGAAGTGGGATAGTTTTTCATTTAATAGTGCTTTACTTTTTATTGGGGCAAGATAGTGCTGCAGAGTTTGGGCAACGCAGGTATAGGGCCCTCAGGGGTTAAGCATAAAAAGGAATCATTTTACAATTCAAATTTAAAGGTTACAAAAACCAATTTAAAAAGGGAAGGTTTATTGTCCATTGTCCTATACCTATCTCCGTGGTTATTAATTAGTTTATCAAGGGTCAGTTATTAATTCATTTACTCGGTGTTTTTATCATTATATAATTAAGAAGTAATTATGTTTTAGAGGGGAATTTAAAGGATTTATTTTAATAAGCTACTCATGTGTCATGTTTTTTTCTTTTTATGTCTATAAATGTTCTAAAATCATAGATTTAATGATTTGGCTTTACCTTTTAGTAGTACATTGGACTATAAAAGTACTCAAAGTTTTATAAACTTGGGGGTACTTTTGTTAGATATAGATTGGTTGGTAAAAATCAACAGTTCTTAAATTTTTCCACTAATAATCAATAAAAGATTTAAATGAAAAGTTGTTTATTATGATTGGAGGTGTACACAAATCTATTATTCATTGCCTTAAGATCAAATTCTAAGAATCCTTCTCAAATTATGTTCTTAATCATAATAACATTTATTTTCTAGTTTGGCCTCGAAACCGATTAATATACACTGGATTAGAACCGGTTCTCAGCCATACTGAAAACTATCGTATATCATCGCATTACAGACAATTTTCCACGAATATCAAATATCAATGATAAAATTAATACCAGTTTTGTTAGCACGGGACTTCGGCCCCACGTGGATAACAAAACTGGTTTAAGTTTTCATTTTTATATCTGCGGAAATCTGTCTATAATACCGATGCGATAAATAGGATATAAATAACTATTCTTAATAACTTAATATCGTCACTAGTAATTATGTGGTAGATTTATTCAGAAAGCTATTAAGAAAAGATTAGATTAAACATTTTATTATCGAGGATACTCTAAAGTTTACTTCTACGGATAGTGTGTACCCTATTTGGAAATAAGAATTTACTCGGATGTTATTCAAGAAAATTTGGATATTTTTGATTTTCCACAAATTAATTTTATTTTATTATTAATTTTGTTTCAAATAGGGGAGGGGGGTTGATAGATCCTAAATAATGACTAATTATTTTAATAATTTGCTTTTCCTGATATATTTCATATGTTAGTGTATATTCCTACGTATGGATGGTGTTATCCTTGTTAAAATCTTACTCAACAAATCTATTTTAACATTATTTCTTTCTATTTTTCATAATAAAACTTATCTAGGTTTCGTGCGCAATGTTACGTTTATATAGACGTTATTTCTAAGAAAAATGTAAATATATCTTTTTGAAAAAAATATTTACCCACTCTCCAATTTTTAGTCTAAGTTTTGACCTTAATTCCCAGTAGAGGCCTTTAAAGGATTCTAAAATCCTTGTATAAAAGTAACAGGATGTGTGTGTCTGTTTTTCCGTACAGAAGGATCTCACTAACCGCTGTAACGCTTTACACTGTTGCTTCTCATAGGTCCTTGGACGGTTTGTAACTAGTTTTTGTAGAAGGTACCACCACCGTCTCTAAAAAATCCCCCACCACTCTCCCAAACCCAAGTGCCCTTACAGGCCTTTGGATGCATCGAAAATAGATGATAAAACAAGGACTAATAAAGGGATATAAATTTGTTAATTTTAGATTCCTGGAACTACCTGGAGGCGACACCATTTCTGGATACAGCGAAGATCAGGTACTGTTCAGTTCATCCAGGGAAAAGGGAATGATATTCTGACAAACAATTCTAAAGGAAAATTTCCCAATAACCCCATTCCCCTTTTTCTCCCCTTCTTACCCACCCCTCTTCAATGACATAAAGAGCAAAATATACTTCCACTATATTTTAAAAGATTTCGTGATTTTTTTGTAGAATTGGTTGTTAGAATAGCTACCCCTGAGTTTATCAATTAAAATTATATCCCATACAGTATAATATTGATAAAAGCAGTGGCGTGCGATAGGGGGGGTTAGAGGGTTGTCAACACCCCATTTGAAATTGAAATAGAGAAAACCTACCTTACCTTTCTTTCAATCCCTTCAATTTTATAACACCCCTCTAGTAAATCGGTGTGCAGTGTGCACGTCACTGGATAAAATTAACAGTTAAGTTAAGTTAGTACTATCGTTTACGCCCCTAGAGGCCTCTAGGGACACGTAAAATTGTTTCTTTACAATCTATTTCAAAATCAGCTATTTACAAAAAATATTGAATTTCGCCGATAGATGGTGTTATGTTTTTAGAAAATTGCAAAAATGTCCGCAGGGCGGCGTTTTTTATTTTTTATTTTTGTCGATTTCTTTAGGGAGGGTGGTCGAACCCTCCCCATAAATAGTTATCAACCTTTCCGTGAACTTGAAAGGCTACCTTGTTAAGGAGAACCTGGTCGGTTCAGCGGTTAGCGAGATCCTTCGGTACAGACACATAGACAGACAAACAGACAAATATCCTGTTACTTCAATATAAGGATTAAATTACAGTTTAAATTTAAGCTCAATATTGATAGGTTTTGTGATTTTTTGTTGCTAATTGTTGCTAAGTTGAAACTAAGGTATGGTTCTAGTCTCTTGTCCTATTCCACTTTGTAAAACTATAATTAACACAAGAGACCAAGAGAAAGCTTCCACGGTTGTTGTTTAACCAATTTAGTTGTCTCTCATTAAATTAACAAAATGGTATAAAGTAGAACATAAATATATTTGGATATTATTAAATTTTACAACAATGACTAATAAATGTAATGCTATTTTTATTTCTTTTATATTTCTAACAAACTCTATAATATTTTTTTTAACTATTAAATTAATACGTTTTTATAAAATCAAACAATTAACAAATTCAAATATCATAAATCAAGCTTATGTAATGTCGAAAACCTTATTATAGTCCCTCTAAAAATGACGTCATTCTGGCCTACCATTGATCAATTAAAATGTAAAAGTGGCCTGCTATTGGTAAATTAGTCTTTGTGTTGGCCTATCATTGGGCATTTGTATTGTATGACGTAATTTTTACATACACTATTAAAAGCTTTTTAAAAATGTTATATCTGTGATAGAATGAATTTGGTGCAGAGACTGGCTCCAATGGTTCCTACAGATGGTTTACAGACTCTCCTAATCATATATATCTATTATAGAATGAGTATGGTGCAGAGACTTGAAATAATGGTTCCTACAGATGGTTTACAGACTCTCCGAATCATATATATTTATTATAGAATGAGTATGGTGCAGAGACTGGCTCCAATGGTTCCTACAGATGGTTTACAGACTCTCCGAATCATATATATGAGCACTTCTTACTTCCTTATACAAAAAAATCACGCATGAACGGAAAAAGCCTAAAAACTATCCTTAATTATGAAAAATACATTAAGAAATGATGGTGTGTTGAAAAAAAATATTTTTTCCAACAATTGAAAGAGATTTTTATATTTTTCTTATCGTCTATGGTGAAGCCATGGCTGCCAACACAAAAATGTTAAAACCGTATTTTTGTTCTCATTTCAACAATTTCCAGAGTTGACATGAGATTCATACCTTAAACTTTTCCTTTAAACTTGCTTGGCAATCGAAAACCTTTAAATCAACACATTTATTAATGTGTAGGAGTACAGCTCTTCACAAGTCATTTTTACCTGGAGGTCGATTGTGGAAAAACCCCTGCCTAATATAAAATTTTTTTTTCATAAATGGAATAGTCTATACTTGGGTAAAATATGGTATCAATTCTAGATTGGAGACGTTATTCTAACTAGTTCTATAACTGAATAATCTTTTTCTAAAAATCTAGCTTCCTTTCTTTGCACTTTTTTGTACTTTTTTTTCTTGTCAAAATGATAAAATGATTTAACAAATAGCTGTTTAGGCCTTCCTAAACGAAGATCCAATGATTGTGATGAATATAAGCATCCATGATATGCTTCACAGCTCAATATGTATAAGGTATAGTAAATATTACAAATCTAAAACGGCAACCATGATTTTACATCAATTTCTTTTTGATCTTAAGAGCTTTGCTTTAATGAATATTGTCATCCTTTTAACTTTTAACAGTCGTGCGCCTTGCCGTACCTTAATTGGTTGGGGGGGGGGGGGCGTTCAAGGCTCCCCCCCCCCCTATTATCTCAGTTCCTATTAGAGTTAGAGGGGTAATTTTTGTTGTGCAAGTCCCCTGTTTGATAATGAATTTTCGACCTTTTATAAGTCAAAGCCAATTTTAGCTTCCTTCACCCTTTTATTTAACAACCTTTGTTTTTAGGTCCTTTTTTACTTAAAAATTTCAAACGGCTGTAATTTTCTTATTTTTGAAGCTAGAATAACATTTTTTTCTAGGAAATTTTTTCTTTATGTAAAATTTTATATTAGAAATATTAAAACATAAATTTCAGCGGTCGCAGCTGTATTTTGCAGCTGCCAGCCGCCGCAGTCGGTGGTCGGCGGAAACGGCGGCGGATCTTTATAAAATTTTAATACGTTAGACATGTAAGAAAAGCCTATTTTTAAAATTTGACGTCTCTAAGTCAAAAATTGCGGCCACAGGAGTTTTTTAAAGATTTATGGAGACCTGGAGGATCAGGACCTGCAGGATCATACCGTTCAACGCCCCCCCCCCCCCCCAACCGTTAAGGGTTAAATAAAAATTAACAATGTATTATTTTTTTAGTAGCAATGTCTGTCCGTCTTTTAGAGACAAAAAGGGGGAAACATCATTTTCTCAGCTCCTATAAAAGATAGAAGGCTGAAACTTCTCGTAAACATTCAATCAATATGGAGCATAATTAAGTATAAAACATCCATAGCAGTCGGACTGCTGTTAAGCCGCTTATATTTTTCACAACTAATTTTCACAATGTATTATTTCTTTTAGTAGCAAAGCTGCTCTAAAATTTGAAATGTCCATCTGTTAGTCCGCCTGTTAGAGACAAAACGGGGATGGGGGGGGGGTGGAATCGTGATTTTTCAGCTCCTGTAAAAGATAGAAGGCTGAAAATTCTTGTAGCTATTCACATAAATATGGAGCATAATTAAGTAGAACACATCTGTAGCGGTCAGACTGCTCTTTCTTTTCTTTCTTGTGATAACAGATAATCAGCTCTATAACTCACTTTGTCCGTTTGTCTATTTCAGAATAGATTTTGTACTTTAAAAATAAGGGGAAGGGGGTTGTACACTTTCACAGTAACAGTGCGCTCTGAGGCCCATATTCAAGATAGAGCTCTGAATTATAATACAATGGGTCAGTCTATAAATATTCTGCAAAACTTTTAATTTGGCGGTTTGGCGGCTGACCACTGGTGCAATTATTCAGCTAAACTTGTAAAATTGAACATGCAATCTTGTTTTTTTTGGGGGGTTGTTTTGGTTAATTATGAGAAAATATATCAACAGTAACAAAAAACTGTTGAGCTGCAAACTACCAGCCGCTGGCTGTGGCTATTAATAAATATTACAACAATTTTGCAGCTCAGCAGTTTTTCGTTACTGTTGATATATTTTCTCATAATTAACTAAAACACACCCTATGGTTTAAACAAAATTAATTTTCAAGTAGCTTCGCTACTGTAAAGTTGTTTTCATGCATAATGTATTTTTTTGTGTCCCATTTATGTAGGTTTAACAGGAAGGGATAGTTCATCTGCCAAGAGGTAATAAGGGAAGATATAGCCAAACTCCCTGGATATCCTTTTCTATCTATATTACCTCATATATTTAAGACTATTTGTTAAAACATTTTATCATTTTGAAAAGAAAAAAAAGTACAAAGAAGTGTAAAGAAAGAAAGCTAAATTTTTGGAAACAGATTAATCAGTTATAGAACTAGTTAGAATAACGTCTCCAATCTAGAATTGATACCAAATTTTACCCAAGTATAGACTATTCCATTTATGAAAAAAAAAATTTATATTAGGCAGGAGTTTTTCCACAATCGACCTCCAGGTAAAAATGACTTGTGAAGAGCTGTACTCCTACACATTAATAAATGTGTTGATTTAAAGGTTTTCGATTTTCAAGCAAGTTTAAAGGAAGAGATTAAGGTATTACTCATGTTTTAACTCTGAAAATTGTGCGTTTTAGAACAAAATTAGTATCTCCTCTTCAATGTGTTAAAATTGATGGCGTTGCTAAAGTCAAAACGAAAAAAAATTAATTTTGTATTATTTAATGACTAAATGAATTTTTTTTTGAAAGACTATCAATTGTTTATGTATGTTTAATTATTTAGGATGGTTTTTAGGCATTAAAAAAAATTTCGTGAGTTCTATAATATTCCAGTCAATTTTGTCTCATATTTATTATAGAATGAGTATGGTGCAGAGACTGGCTCCAATGGTTCTTACAGATGGTTTACAGACACTCCTATTCATATATATCTATTACTAGCGGCTTCGCCCCTAGCCTCTAGGGGCTTTGCCCCAAGAGGTGATAAAAAAAAATTATTGCGAAAATCGTAAAGGACCATGGAAATCTCCTTCAAAAAAAAAAAAAAAAAAAAAAAAAAATGGGGGGGATTTTTTGGTTTTTGGGGGGGTTGGGGGTGTCCCACCCCCCGAGAAAATAGCTTAAAACCACCACAGGACCAATAGGTAGATACCCTGAAGAGGAGAATCCGATCGGTTCAGTGGTTACCGAGATCTTAAGGGACAGACAGACAGACGGACAGACGGTCAGACGGACAGACGGACAGACAGACATCGTTCTACTTTGTATTATAGATAGAATGAGTATGGTGCAGAGACTGGCTCCAATGGTTCCTACAGATGGTTTACAGACTCTCCTAACCATATATATCTATTATAGAATGAGTATGGTGCAGAGACTGGCTCCAATAGTTCCTACAGATGGTTTACAGACTCTCCTAATCATATATATTTATTATAGAATGAGTATGGTGCAGAGACTGGCTCCAATAGTTCCTACAGATGGTTTACAGACTCTCCTAATCATATATATCTATTATAGAATGAGTATGGTGCAGAGACTGGCTCCAATAGTTCCTACAGATGGTTTACAGACACTCCTATTCATATATATCTATTATAGAATGAGTATGGTGCAGAGACTGGCTCCAATAGTTCCTACAGATGGTTTACACACTCTCCTAATCATATATATCTATTATAGAATGAGTATGGTGCAGAGACTGGCTCCAATAGTTCCTACAGATGGTTTACAGACTCTCCTAATCATATATATCTATTATAGAATGAGTATGGTGCAGAGACTGGCTCCAATAGTTCCTACAGATGGTTTACAGACACTCCTATTCATATATATCTATTATAGAATGAGTATGGTGCAGAGACTGGCTCCAATGGTTCCTACAGATGGTTTACAGACTCACCTAATCATATATATCTATTATAGAATGAGTATGGTGCAGAGACTGGCTCCAATAGTTCCTACAGATGGTTTACATACTCTCCTAATCATATATATCTATTATAGAATGAGTATGGTGCAGAGACTGGGCACAATGGTTCCTACAGATGGTTTACAGACTCACCTAATCATATATATCTATTATAGAATGAGTATGGTGCAGAGACTAGGCACAATGGTTCCTACAGATGGTTTACAGACTCTCCTAATCTTATATATCTATTATAGAATGAGTATGGTGCAGAGACTGGCTCCAATGGTTCCTACAGATGGTTTACAGACTCACCTAATCATATATATCTATTATAGAATGAGTATGGTGCAGAGACTGGCTCCAATGGTTCCTACAGATGGTTTACAGACTCTCCTAATCATATATATCTATTATAGAATGAGTATGGTGCAGAGACTGGCTCCAATGGTTCCTACAGATGGTTTACAGACTCTCCTAATCATATATATCTATTATAGAATGAGTATGGTGCAGAGACTGGCTCCAATGGTTCCTACAGATGGTTTACAGACTCACCTAATCATATATATCTATTATAGAATGAGTATGGTGCAGAGACTGGCTCCAATGGTTCCTACAGATGGTTTACAGACTCTCCTAGTCATAGATCAGGAATTCAAGATTAACTGATTTTTTTTCAACCGTTTTATTAACATAAAGATTAAACAAAATTTGAGGTAAAATAGACAATTTTCAGTAACTATCATTTTTCAAGCATAAATTGTTATCTCCATAGGTAGTGTAGCAATCAAAGAAAAGAGGGCTTTCAAGCTTTTATTTTTTTTGGAGGGAGGGGGAGGAGTAAAAACCTAAATATGGAGAGTCAAAAACGGGTCCTACGACAAACGCAGGAGTCTCAAACGTCGGAGTGGATACTTAACCTAACCTAACCTATTTTAGACCATCTTATAGGTTTTTTAAATGCCTAACCCCTGCAGGGGGGGGGGGGGGCTTATTTGTTCTTTCATATCTTAACCTAACCTAATCTCTATAGAAATACTTAATAAAATTAATATTTTAACACTCCTGCGTTTTTCCACTCCGACGTTTGGGACTCCTGCGCTCCTGAAACCCGTCCTGGAACCCGAAAACGGTCAAAAAAAATTTTACTACCCACCTACAAGAATTACATGGGTTGGGTAGGTAACTACTCCTCCTAAAAATTCATAATTTTGTTATGAAATGACAAAAATTCTTAAACAATTAAACATTTATTCTTGGTTTAGTTATTTTGGTGGATATTAACCATTCATAACGATGTATTGAGAATGAAAGGATATAAAACAGAGAATAATACCGACTAACAGACTAATTGATAAAGTGACTACCAAAATCTATATGTTAATCAAGAATATTTTGTAGTATCCTCATCAAGATTCCATAACTTCTAGATTCCATGTAGTTCTAGAGTGTCTAGAACACGAGAATCCAAAGGGATTCACTAAACTTCTAGATTATAGGAGCAGAGCTATAAAATAAAGTGTCATAATGAACTATACAAAAAAATAAGGAATTATTCTTAAATTATGCAACTCAAGAAAGTTTCTTCCTTGTTTTTTGCTAAATATACTTATTGCAAAAGTTATCTTGCAACGAAAAGGAAATTAATTATGAACTCTTTTGATGGTTTTTTAAAAAGAAATTAACGAAAATATACTTTTTTCATATGAAATAAACAAAATAGAAGTTATCAAATCAAAAAGGGAAATTAATTATAAACTCTTTTGATGTTTTTTTGAAAAGAAATTAACAAAATTATACTTTTATCATATGAAACAAACAAAAATAGAAGTTATCAAAAAGTCTTTAATGAATAAGTATGAAAAAATATGTAATTAGAGCAAATTTAAAAAAAATATATATAAAAACCTAAATGAATGATCATAATATTATTGAATATGAAAAAGTGTTTAAAAATAGTAAATTGAAAGTCAATAGGCAATCGGCATTCATTAAAGTGTTTCAAATTGGCTTGTCTGTATAATTGTATAATTTCCAGAGATATGGGACAATGGACTGTTTATCACACTATTTCCGAATGTTTTATAATAATATTTTCTTATTCGTTGGCTTGAAAACTTTGGGGGTTTTAGTTGATTTTGATTGGTTGATTCATTAAGTGGAGTGATCAAACGTTTCAACCGCTAATTATACTGTACAGAAGAGTAATTTTTATGTATAATAATGGGGGATGTACATCAATATATCGGTAATTGTCTTATCCCTTTAGATCCCTGAAAATATTCATAATTTATCAAGGCTTGGCAGCTAGCAAGAAAGATTTAATTTACTGCTGTATGGGACAAAGCCCAAATTGTGTCAAAAATGATCCATGGGACGTAATAGAATGAGGGAGATGAGAGGAGAAGTGGGAAAGAAAATCCCAGAAAAAGAGATGGATAATCCCCCATTTTATTACGTCGCATGGATTATTTTTGACTTAATTTTAACACAATTTGGGCTTTGTCATCCAATTTACTGCTGTATGGTATGCTTAAGATTAATACTAAGATTGTTGTATTTTTTATTGTTTAAGTTCAGACAACCAACTGATTAATAAATACAATTAGTCAAAGTATTTCATATAATTATTTGATAGCTACGGCTGCCGAGCCCTTATAATCATATGCTTTATAAATTCTTGAATAATTGACCTAAAAACACATTGTGTGTACTGTTCAAATTCTTGATTTATGTCGACATACAAATAGCAACAATTTTTATCAATTATTTTATTACAGTTGATCCTAATTTTTATGAAATATTAATTTTGATTTTTATAAAATTAAAACCTTATTTTACAAAATTATTTTTTTAATTACTTTTTAATCTATATCAAAAATAGATCTATTTTACCGAGAAAATTAAGTTTTTTAATAATTTTATCTTCAATTTAGAAATTTTCCTATATTCCATAAAAAAAAAAATATTTTTAACTTTCTGAGCAATTACTAAAAAAATGCAAAAATTAAATTATGGAAAAATTGAGAGGACAGTAATCGACAAATTATTCTACTACCTTTATCTAATTGTGCCTGTAAAAATGACGTCATACGTCAATCAAAATGTCTCTTAGCCTGCCATTGGCAATTTAGTCTTTGTATTTGCCTATCATTAGTCATTTGTATTGTTTGACATCATTTTTATAGGCACTATAAACAATTTCTGAAATTTCACAAACTGGATAAAAGAAGATTAATTTATCATTCATTGTCCTATCCCTGTAATCTTTGTTATTAAAGTTGTTATGTATTGTATACTTGTATACATATGACATACATTTTTCTTCAGGGATAAAGGAAGAAGAAAACAAATAACTTTATATATATTCTGGGGTAATACTTAAATCCTTATACTAAAGTAACAGGATGTCTGTGTGTCTGTGTGTCTGTGTATCTGTGTATCTGTGTGTCTGTGTGTCTGTACCGAAGGATCTCGCTAACCGCTGAATCGATCGGGTTCTCCTTAACAGGGTAGCTTCTCATAGGTCCCGGGAAGGTATATAACAATTTTTTTGGGGGGTGGGACACCCCCAACCCCCCCAAAAAAGGAACCCCCCCCCCCAATTTTTTATTTTTTTTATTTTTTTAACTGAAATTAAAAATAGGTTCTCATAGGTCCCGGGAAGGTTTATAACAATTTTTTTTTTGGGGGGGGGGGGGGTGGGACACCCCCAACCCCCCCAAAATTTTTTTTACTTTTTCTTTGAAAATTTAAAATAAGAAATTGCCAATTGGGTTATTAAATTTGACTCTCTCCTCCTCAAGTGTCCCTAGAGGCCTCTAGGGGCGTAGCCGCTAGTATTATCTAAACCAATAAGATCTAAAGAGATAAGACAATGCCCGAAAAATGTATGTGCATTCACCATGATGATACACAAAGTTACTCCATCTGTTAATTACAATTAGTGGCTGAAACGTTTGGACAATCAACTTAATTAACCAACTAATCCATATTTAATAAAAGTCCCCAAAGTTGTTGAGCCGTCGAATAAGAAAACGTTGCTATAAAACTTTGGGAACTATTGTAATAAACAACAAATTGTCCCTTCTCCTTCTGTATAAAAATAGCAATTTACTACTTTTGGTTAAACTACGTTAATAGACGTTTCTGTATGGAGAAGGTTCAATTCTATATTACGATAGGTATATATATTTTTTATATTTAATTAATTAATTTTTTTATTTTTATCCTTGATTTATAATGACATTAAGACATATTTTATGGATTCCAGATGCGGTTTATGTGTAATGGAAAACAAAGATATGACACAATTTTATCTTTAATTATAAACATATTATCATACACAGGGAGGGAGGGGACATTGGGCTGTTTATTACACTAGTCCCCAAAGTTTTGTGATAACGTTTCCTTATTTGTTGTCTTAACTGCTATGGATTTTTGATTGGTTGGTTTATCTAGATGAGTGTTCAAACGTTTCAAACACTAATTTTTATATACTGAAGGGGTAATTTTGTGTGTCATCATTGGTCATTGGCATTGCCTTATCCCTTTAGATCCCTGCATTATACAACACATTCTATTTAAATGATTTTCAATATTTTAAATATATATTTTATAACTTAACATATAAGATAAGGCTCGGCAGTTTTCATACAATAGACCTTTTTAATTTCAAGAATTTCAAGCCGTAGTAATAAAACATAGCCTTTATATAATAAAATAAGCAGTTAAAATGCAGAAAATATGTGGCTGGCTAGCTGCTGTTAAGCTCTGATAATTATTAAGAAATTGGCAATTGAACACTTTGCTAATGTCTAAAATACAAAATCCCCCTCTCTTCCTAATCACTGAAGGCTAACCAAACCTGTATGATCTAACTTAACCCGAATCAGTAAATATATAGATAGGCTTTTAGAAAATTGGCAAAATCACTTGTGGAATATTTTTTTATTTACTCTGAAACAGTTTGTCTTAAGCGATTTTTTAGTTTATAAAACTTACCAATAAGTAAAATTCATAGCTAAACTTTTAAATGCATTTTATCAACACGCAAATTTAAATTTTACAGTTAATTTTGCACTTCGATAATTGTTTACAATTATTCATATTTATATACAATATACATATGATATTTACATGTGTTCAAAACTGATTTGACAAGTTCATCATGTTGTTTTCTAGGCATGTATGGGGGGATAGCATCTGAATAATAGTTATTTATCGAATCTTATTTTAGACAGCTTTCGGCGGATAAAAATATGAAAGATTATAAGATTAAAACCAGTTTTCTTTGCCCTAAGAGGCCGAAGACCAGGGCTAACAAAGCTGGCATTAATTAAAAAATTTTAATTCAATATTCGATTATATATATCCGGTTATAATCTAGCGGATATTAAT
Organism: Acartia tonsa; assembly: GCF_053477335.1. Lineage (NCBI taxonomy): Eukaryota > Metazoa > Arthropoda > Copepoda > Calanoida > Acartiidae > Acartia > Acartia tonsa. Next base: position 8,715,082 of record NC_137265.1, on the reverse strand, counting down.
TGGTTTCGAAGAAATACTAGAAATATTTTTACTGCTAAAAACTTTCATATTTTGAACAATTTTCTTTTACCCCTTTTTTTGAAAACACTAATTTATTCAAGTCCTAACTTCCAATAGTTTATAAATTATGTACCTTACCCATATTATTAAACTAGTCCTAGAGTAGCTGCGCTACTAAAGTTTTATATAGATTTTTTACTTAAACGTCAGACGTTGGTCTCCAAGTTTGCTCTACATAGAGAGCCTAACATTTTATATAGTAAAACAATATTCTGAAAGATACTAATTTTTTTTACAAAGCAATTAGAGAATTTTTACTTATGGTTTCGAAAAATTTTTTCGAAAAATTATTCAATTTTTAAAATTTCATATATTTTTTTACTTATGTGCAATATTATGAAATAACTCCAAAGCTTTCACTGCGAACTAATATTGTGATGTGTCCTAGTTTTATAGTAAATTTATTGGATCTTGGGCAAAAACGAAGTAGTGGGTTTCGTCGTATTTTCACAGTAGCTTTTATCCTATTTCTAGCCCCTTCTGGAGGCTCTAACCCTGCGGGACAATCATTAACATTAACCTTACATAATATAACTTATCAAAATCTACTCTGAAAATACGACGAAACCCGCTACCTCGATATCTTTAAATGATCCATAATCATAATTTTCATATATCGTCAATTTTAAAACGATATAAAAATCAAAAGAATCCCCAATATTTACCTTTTTAAAGATTTCAATTGATTTTGATTATTTAATTTCCGCCTTTTTATATGTATTAGTTTCTTGTTGGATAATGTTAAGAAAATTATTTATCGCATCGTATTATAGACATTTTTCAGTGGATATTAAAATAAAGAATTATAACATGAAACCCGGACAAACAAAACTGGAATTGATTTTTTTGATTTTTGTTTGAATATTTGTGGATCAAATTATCTGTAATACGATGCTATGCATGATTTTTCAGTGTGGCTGAGAACTGGTTCTAATCTAGCAGATATTAATCAGTTTCGAAGCCATACTGGAAATGTATATAATTTTATACTGCAGTTTCTTGAAATGTTCCATTTTTATATTTTTTTATTAATGTTTTATGTATTTAATTATATTATTGTGTGATTAGAATCTCAACTAAGTGCAATATTTATTTATTTATTATTTATGTAAATTTGTGATAATGATGGCCAACGAAATTATAATTTTTTGTAATATTATGTAATTTAAAATCTGATTTTATTTATTTGCTTCAAAACTTTTTTGTGGTCATCTTTTAATAATTGGAAATAAATTACATTTTAAATCATTAAATGTTTTATCTATTTAATTTTAATTATTCTTTTTATCTCATATTATGAGCACGATGAAACAAGGATGACAACATCCATAAGTGGCGAATCATGTACAAAAGTAAGATAAAAAGCAGATATTTAGTGTTCATAAACAATCACTTTATAAAATACCAGCGGCTAGGCCCCTAGAGGTCTCTAGTGGCACTTTTTTTATATTTGAAATATGTCTGTGTTGCGTTGACGTTTATGTTGCGTCGAACTCTCTTTGTAAAATCGAGAAACATAAAAACAATTTCGATTTTTGTGATTTCTCTTGGGAGGGTTGTGGTACCCTCCCCTAAAATAGTTATAAGCCTTCCCGGGACCTACCCTGTTAAGGAGAACCCGAAAGGTTCAGCGGTTAGCAAGATCCTTCGATACAAACACATAGACAAACAGACATCCTGTTACTATAGTACAAGGATATATTCCTTTCTGGTAGCATTACCGTCAGACCAACGGACCAAATGAATATGCTCGTTGATATAGGACACCTACACCAAAAATTTAGCCGTCTTTCTTAAAGAAAATCACTTTTCCCCAAAAAAGAATCGGATAGACATACAGACGGTCATTTCAAATTATAGAGTAACTTATCAACTAAAAAAAGTAATATGATTGATGTGACAAGGTGAAAAACTTCGTAAAACCATATAGAAAACATCTAGATGTAAGTATATATATACAGGCAATTTCTGTCCTTTTAAGGAACAAATTTGTTTTACACCGTAACCGAAAGTTAAATTTGGAAATTCTTATAATTCTTTTGTATGAAGCTCTTTGTATTGAAATTGTTATTTAAGCATACTCTTTGCATCTTTAATCTTAATTTCAATTATAGTAAATGTTGATAAATTATGATGATTTTTTATTTTATATTAGATAAGGTATAATTACAAAAAATATTTATAACAATTGATTTATTTATCAAAATATTATCAGCTTGGTGAATTTTTTTTTATTTCATGAAAAATGGTGTAGTTTTTGTACAGTTAAAACAATAACAAAAATCAGCTGACTTCTAAATAAAACAAATGGACTCATCATTTAGGGAAAAATAAAACAGAGGGATGAAGGTCATGCGCACCAATTGAAAATTTTGAACGAAAACGAGCAATTTTTATACAGTTTTATGTTAGGTGAACTGACTTCGCCTAGTTAGGGCAGAAATGTGACCGCCGAATCATTTTGTACACTTTGCTTAGCAAGGCTTTGATTTTAATGTTTTGTACAGAGAAGCCAGTGATATTTTAAGAAGGAATCCTTTTTTTATTTAAGTGATTGTAGTGTTGTGAATTATATGTATGTGACAGTGTTGAGTTATTTGTATTGCTTTTAAGGTATGTAATATATTTGTTTTAATCCTATTATGTAAAGTAGTAAGGTTTTGTTGCATCATGAAAACAAAGTATAGTGAGTTTCGTCTTATCTTCACACATTGGCTCCTATTTCTAAACCCTGAGAGGCCAATTTCCTAACCCTAACAAGACAATTATTAACATTAACCTAACCTAAAATAACCTATCAAAAGCTACTGTGAAAATACGACTATACCCGCTACTTCGTTTTCTTTCCATGATAAGTTGTTTTGTCTAAATCAAAAGATTTCGATACTACTGAACCGATAGAGTCTTCCATTTTAGAGAAGCTTTATTGGTTTTATGCAACTTTTAAGTATTTAAGTATTGGGATGGTTTTATGTTATTTTTCTGATCCTTTCCCCATCGAATACGAAGCCCCTAGAGGTAGTACCTGGTTTTATATATATAGCACTTTTACTTATAATGCATTCTTTTTTATTTGAATGATTGTTTGTTTTGGTTAATAAATATGAAACCAAATTCTTTTTTTTTCAACTCGACATAAGATGTGTTGTACTATAGGCAAACGTGAAATAAAAATGTTATGTTGTTCAAGTAAGTAGTGCAGCTTTTTTTCCCAAAGTTCATGAAGTACCTATATGTCTGTTTTCAAAGACATCTTTTGAAAGATATTATTCAAAAAGTAAATTTTAAATTAGAAATCTATGTAATAACCAAAAAATCAGCTAAATTATCACCTTTCTAATTTAGGCTGTTGAGGATTTTTTTATCCTTGTTGCAAATCTTTCAAATTTTAGTTGTCATGCAAAGTATCATTAAACTTTATATCAATGCAGGTGTTTTCTTTAATGAATTTCTCTGTTGATAAACTAGGATGTAAATATTCAATGTAAGAGTTTGAACAAATAATAATTGTTTTTATATAATAATTAATTATGTATTATTTTGTATTATACTAGCGGCTACGCCCCTAGAGGCCTCTATGGGCACTTGAAGAGGGGGGAAGTGAATTGGAGAAACCAATTTCTTGATTTAGATTTTTAAAAAAAATGTAAAAAAAAAAATTGGGGTGGGTAAACTTATTTTTTGGGGGGGAATGTTTGTCCCCTCCCCACTCATTTTTAATATGATAAAAAAATAAATTGAAAAAAAAATTCGGGGGGGGGGTGCGTATTTTTTCTAGGGGCGGTTTCACTTGAGAGTGTGGTGGTACCCTCCCCCAAAATAGTTATAAACTTTCCCGGGAAATATCAGAAGGTACCCTTCGTTACAAACAAACAGACATAGTTCTACTTTGTATTATAGATAATATTAAAATGTATATTAGCAGCTTCGCTCTTACCCTCGAAGAGCTAAAATGAGCGGCCCCCTTCCTCTTACATTAAACAGCTTAAAACCACGAAAAGACTAAGCTTCTCAGATAAGAAAGTACTAAAATGTTTAGGATATTTTGCTTTAGACAAAAAAAAACCTTTCTAATTCTATAACAGGATTAAAATTTTTTCAAGAAAAAACTAAAATTTTATTCAGCTTATTTATTTCTTCATTTTTTTTCTTTATTTAATTAAAACAAAGTTGAATAACTTTCTTATTACGAAAAAATAAAGTATAGCAGTATCCATGAGGCTCTAGTTTCTTTTTAGCCTAAATATGCCTCTTAATTTAGTTCAGAGAATTCCTTTTTTGCATTAATGCTTATTTTTAATAAGCATGGTGATTCCTGTATTAGTTAGGTACGATTTAGAAAGCTTAGCAACTCGAATCGTTATCAGAATATACGTACGTCCATTTAAAATTTTGTTGATTTTTTAAGTTATAAATATGATATCAATATCCTATTCATCTGATTTTTAAAATACTGATTTCTAATACAACAAGGTACAATGTTATAAGCGAAGCATCTCTAAAACAAAGTCCTAAAAATGTAAGTATATCCTTGAACTGTACTCGATATCTCGATATCTGACATGACATATAGTAATTAGTTTGACATACCATAGATATAAAATAGCCATGCTGTCAACTAGATATATTATTCAGAATATTTGCAAATCAAAATATTACGTTTATTTTTTAAATAATCAAAAAGGGGGGAGCGGATGTGCCACTTTTTGAAACCAAAACTAAAAGTCAACAAAGGAACTCAACTAAAAAAAGAGTTACAGGTCTGAGATTTTGCATGGCAGTTGCTTTATAGAGGTACAATTTGGAACTGTGAAAAAACGGCGGCACAACCGCCGAAAACCGCCGTTTCCCGCCGAATTTTTTTTTGCAATTTCTCGGCGGTTTTCGGTGGATGCGCCGCCGTTTTTTCACTGTTCCATATTGTAACCCTATAAAGCAACTGCCATGCAAAATCTCAGACCTGTAACTCTTTTTTTAGTTGAGTTCCTTTGACTTTTAGTTTTGGTTTCAAAAAGTGGCACATCCGCCTCCCCCCTTTAATTAACTCATCTATCCCTAGTAGTTTTAAAATCTGACAAGTAGTGACAAAACTTTGTCTAATCTGAGTTTTGACAGGTTTTCCTCAGGTTTTAATCTGCCCGCCCCTCATCAATCAACTCTGACATTTGATTACATTTCGTCAGATTGTAATCTGACGAAACCTGTGTTTTTGCGCAAAAAGGTACTAAAACTCAGATTACTCAGGATTTGCCGCCAAATTTTTAATCTGTCAGGGGGGATTTCAGATTATAATCTGACGAATCTGACTCAATGTGAGCAAAGTTCAGGTGATTAAGATCGTAATCTGTGATTAAATTGACCCTCAAAATTTGCCCAGTTAATCCCTTATCGGACATTTGATGACAAACAGTCATACTCTAACCTGACATTTGATGACAAACAGTCATACTCTAACCTGACTTTTGATGACAAACAGTCATACTCTAATCTGTCAATTGATGACAAACAGTCATACTCTAACCTGACTTTTGATGACAAACAATCATATTCTAATCTGGCATTTGATGACAAATGGTCATACTCCTAACTGACTTGTAGTGACAAACAGTCATACTCTTATCTGACATATGATGACAAACAGTCATACTCTAATCTGACATTTGCAGACAAACAGTCATACTCTAATCTGACATTTGCAGACAAACAGTCATACTCTAATCTGACATTTGATGACAAACAGTCATACTCTAATCTGACATTTGATGGCAAACAGTCATACTCTAATCTGACATTTGATGGCAAACAGTCATACTCTTATCTGACATTTGATGACAAACAGTCATACTATAATCTGACATTTGATGACAAACAGTCATACTCTAATCTGACTTTTATTGACAAAAAGTCATACTCTAATCTGACATTTGATGACAAACAGTCATACTGTAATCTGACATTTGATGACAAACAGTCATACTGTAATCTGACATTTGATGACAAACAGTCATACTCTAATCTGATATTTGATGACAAACAGTCATACTCTAATCTGACATTTGATGACAAACAGTCACACTCTAATCTGACATTTGATGACAAATTGTCATACTCCTATCTGACTTTTAGTGACAAACAGTCATACTCTAATCTGACATTTGATGACAAACAGTCATACTCTAATCTGACATTTGATGACAAACAGTCATACTCTTATCTGACATTTGATGACAAACAGTCATACTCTAATCTGACATTTGAAGACAAACAGTCATACTCTAATCTGACATTTGATGACAAACAGTCATACTCTAATCTGACATTTGATGACAAACAGTCATACTCTAATCTGACATTTGAAGACAAACAGTCATACTCTAATCTGACATTTGATGACAAACAGTCATACTCTAATCTGACATTTGATGACAAACAGTCATACTCTATACTGACTTTTAGTGACAAACATTCATACTCTAATCTGACATTTGATGACAAACAGTCATACTCTATACTGACTTTTAGTGACAAACAGTCATACTCTAAACTGACTTTTAGTGACAAACATTCATACTCTAAACTGACTTTGAGTGACAAACAGTCAGGTTAGAATATGACAGTTTGTCATAAAAATTCATACTCTAATCTGACTCATAATGATAAATAGTCATACTCTTTATAAAAATAATGATAGCAATAAATTCTACAAAATACAATATTAATTACACAATATATATAACAACTATAAAATTAAGTGATGGTACTCTTCAAAAAATTCGGTTGTTCTAGTTGTGCAAATGGGTCAACAGAAGTAACTATCATAAAAGATTTTTTTATGGGACAATCTTTTAATTAAGTTATTCTATTGAAAATTGTCAAAATTATCTCTTTCTTGGTTTCTCATTTCTTTGTTTGTGTGTTGACTGCATCAAAAATGTTTTAATGTAGTTTTATGATTTTCAAAACCACTTCAACATCAGACAAAAAAAAATTATCAACAACCTGACATTGAAGTGATTCTAAAATTTTGTGGTTAATTATTTTTTGGCAATAGAAAAACTAATTAGAAATAATTACATATCATCAAATAATATCTAAAGGTATAGTTGCATGATTGCATTTAAAAAGTATGATGGCTAGCATAAGTAACAAAAATACCATCTAACATGTATAATTTTGTATTAAAATGAATAACAATCAATTAGGCACCACCCAAATACTGTTTTTGTGAAAGCAGGACTGCCATTTATGTTGCATATATCCAAAAAATATGATTTTAAAGTCTTGATATTTTAAAAACTACATGGTAGAAAATTGAAATTATTTCAAATATATGTCCTATAAATGAACTATTAAACATAAAAAATAAGCAGTTCACAAAATTCAAGTTTAAATGCAATTAGTGCAACTACACCTTTGATGCAAAAAAATAAGGAAAAATTAAATACTATTATTTAGACATCTATGAATATTAGCTAACATTAACTAAACAATTTATTAAACTAAATAATAATAATATATCTGAAATTAGAAAACTAACCAACAAAGAAAATACACCATTTTTTTGTCTGTTTTTGTAAATGTAGAAAAGATTAAGATTTACATAGTGCTATATTTTGAAGTAGTTTCTATATCTTTTTAATGCTAATCCATATTTATTTATTAAAATTTTTAAAACTTTCAGTCTGTATGTAAATTTTTTATGTCCCTATGACTGTCTCATGTCTGCCTATATAAGTATGTCTTTATATCTGCCTGTCCATCATATCTGACCCTCTGGCTGTCTTATGTCCGCCTATGTATGTCTGTCTTTCTGTCAGTCTGTACATCTGTCTAAATATATGAATGTCACTGTCTGTCCTTCTGTCAATGGTCTGGTTGTCTATCAATCTGTCTTTCCCCTTTCTGTAAATCTGTTAGCTCATCTGGCTGCCAGTCTGTATCTCTGCCTGTTTGTCTGTCAATATGTCTATGTATATGTTTTTCTGTCCATATGTCTGTTTGTCTGTATATCTTTCTGTCCATCTATAACTGTCCTTCTGTCTTGTTTTTCTGTATTTATAACTTTTTTTAAATTGAAATTTATTTTATACTTTCAGTCTGTATGTTCACTTTTTCTGTCCCTTTTTCTGTCTCTACATCTGTCTGTTTGTTAATATGTCTGTCTATCTGACCATATGTATGTCAATATGTCTGTCTGTCTTACCAGCTATCTGACCATATGGATGTCAGTCACTCTGTTTGTCTTACCAGCTATCTGACCATATGCATGTCAGTCAGTCTGTTTGTCTTACCATCTGTCTGACCATATATGTAAGTCTGTCTATTTCTTCATATGTCTGACTGTCTATCTTAAAACCTGTCTGACTTAAAACCTGTCTGTCTATTTGATCCTTTTGTATGGCTGTCTGTCTATTTGTGGATCTATCTGTCCATTTGATTATCTGTCTGTCTGTTAAAAGTTCTCTGTCTATCTTTGTGTCTGTCTGTCTGTATTTCTGTAAGTCAGTCTGTCTGTCTGTTTGTAGATATGTCTGTCTGTTTGTCTTTCCGTCTGTCTATTTTTCCTGGTATCCATCTTTATTGGATTTATATTATTGTTTTCTGTATGAACTAAATTTTTGTTTTACTAGTAACCAGGATCAGACGATAGATGATAAAGGGAGAAATAGGTTGTGCTAAAAATCCGTAAAGGTGAGAGTTTTAAGGTTAAAAAATAGTAGTAGAAAACCGATAATATTTACTAAATATATGTATTTCTTATTGAAAAGAACTATAGACAATTTTTTTTAAGTTAACATAAATTTTTATCATTCTACTACTGTTTTTTTACTTAAAACTACTCACAATCTTTACAGATTTTTAGCACAACCTACTCTTCCCTTCATGTAAACACCTCAGTTACAACTGAACAATAACCCCTTTTATTGGTTAGTATTGTAGCAAATAGGTTTTGATACTGATACATTTTTACACTAGGATGTGTAGCGAGGATCTCAAAAACTGCCTAACAGATATGGTTCCACTTTGCAGTTAATAGTTTTAGGTCTAGGGAAGAATTTTAAATATTTGGGAGGAGAGAATCTCCCAACTTTAGATAAAAAAAGAGCCCCCTCCCCCCCCAAAAAAAGAAGAAGAATATTTAAGAGTCTCCTAGGGGCATTTTTACTAGTTCTAATGTTAAAGTAAAAGGATCTCTAACTATGTATCTTTCAGTCTGTTTGTTAAAGTGTAGATTCTCAGAGGTCCTGGAAGTGTTTATAACTAATTTGGGGGAGGGTACCAACACCATCCCAAGAGAAATGCTCATCTAAAACAAGGATGACAACATCCATAAAAGCGAAGCACTGAAACGGTAGGACAAACGGACATTAACACTTACATAGTGTCTAAAAAAGAGTCGAAGCAAAATTGTAAGTAAACTTGTTGAAAAACTTCTTGATACAGGATAATGTTTATTGAGTTTATGGACATACTTACATTTTTAGGATTTGATTATAGAGTTGCTTCGCTTAAAATATTGTTCTTTGTTGTCCCAGGAATCAATATACCAAAAATCAGATCAAACGGATAATTAGATCACATAAAAATTTGCTGTTAAAAAATTAGAAAAATCAACATGTTTAAAATGGACGTACGGACATTCTGGTAATGATTATAGAGTTGCTACGCTTTCTAAATCGTACCTAACTACTACAGGAATCATCATGCAAAGTTTGAAATCGATAGGACAATTCTAACATGCCTAAATTAACGAATAAAAGCTATCTATCTCGGACGGACGGACGGACGGACCGACCGACCCTAATTATAGAAAAGCTTCGCTTTTAAAAATAACTCCTCCCCCCCCCCTCAATTTTTTTAAAAAACTATAACTAAAAGTGCTAGGGTTGACTTCCCGCTGGCCTCTAGTGGCGTAGCTTCTAGTATATTGTTATTGCAGAAAGACAGAATAATTTAACTAGTATTGATCCAATACTGTATCCTTTGATTTTTCGAATTTTAATGTATTTTTTCAGGGATAAGAAAATGGCCGAAAAATTGATGCACATAAATCCCAAATGATGATACACAAAATTACTCCTTCTGTAGATTATAATTATTGGTTAAAACATTAGGACACTCGAACAATAAACCAACCAATTACTAATTAATAAAAGTCCCCTAAGTTGTTGTGCCAATGAATGAGAATAGTTATTTCTTTCATCGTATTATAAACGGCTTTCCGCGGATATAGAATGTACAATTATAAGATTAAAACCAGTTTTTTAGCCCTGAGGTGCCGAAGGCACGGGCTAAAAAAACTGGTTTTAATCTTATGATTGTACATTTTTATATTCGTAGAAAGCTGGATATAATACGATGCTAGACATAGTTTTTTCGTATGGATGAGAACCGGTTCCTATCCACCGGATTCGAATAAATACGAGAAAACGTAATTAAAAACCTTTGGGGACTAGTGTAATAAACAGTTAAATGTCCCCTCCTACCCTTGTATGCATATCATAAAGTTTTAACAGGAATTCAAGGGATAGGTCAATGAAAATACATTTATTCATTTTCCCAATGATTATAAACAAGATATACTACCGTAGAATGAATTTATTTGTTAAAAAGTTTTAAATGTACCAGTTTAGAAAAAAAACATCCAAATTTAAGTGTTTGAGCCATCGGTAGAATACTTTGGGTACCAGCATAATTTAAAGTCCAATGTCCCCTCCCTCCTTATTACAATAATACCAAAATTTTGTAGTACGCTTTCTTATTCATTCCCTCAACACTTTGAGTACTTTTATTAACTTATGATTAGTCAAATAATATACTAGCAGTTTCCAAACATTTCAACCCTTCTTTAGAATAAAATTATTGGTTGAAAAATTTAGACTCTGCTAGTTAAGAAAGAAAAAAATTCAAGTGTCTGAGTCAACAAAAAATAACTTTGGGTATCAGCATAATTTTTAGCCCAATGTCCCCTCCCTCCTTGTTACAACAATATCAAAATTTCATAGCACAATTTCTACTCGTTTCCTCAACAATTTTATTGAACTTTGATTAGTTAAGTAATATACTAGCAATGTCCAAACGTTTTAACCAATAATTATATAATTTAGAAGGGGTATATTAATGTATTATCCATTGTCCTATCCCTTAATACATATATTTACAGATGACCTTGATTAAAAAAGGTCACTTTTAATGTTTAGAAGTTTCTTGAAAATAGGTTGATTCTAAGCTGTGAGGGATTATTTATAGTATTCATTATATACAGTTTACTAAGGATATTTGTTTAGCTTCGCTTCTACAAGTAAGAGCATCCTTTAAAAATCAGCCCCTCCCCTTTTTTTAAAATTATGAAATCTTTTTATCATTTATGTATGAACATACATACCCCAATTCTATAGAAGCTTCGTTTTTAACGAGAAAACAAGGATGGTAACATACAAAAAGCGAAGCTTCAAAGTGACAGGACAAACGAACATTACCACTTGTAGAGATCTAGAATAAAATTGAATGTAGATCCATAGGATTATACTATGGACGGCTGAACCAACCCCAATTATACAAAAGCTTCGTTTTAAAACAAGGATGACAACATCCATAAAAGCGAAGCATTGAAACGGTAGGACAAACGGACACTATCACTTGTATAGTGTCAGAACTGAATAATCAGAATATAAATGTATAATAGTCTAAGAAAAATTGTAAGTAAATTTGTTGAAAAACTGATGGTACAGAATAATATTTATGGACATACTTAAATTTTTTGGACTTGATTATAGAGTTGCTTTGCCTTTAATATTGTACTTTGTTGTTCCAGAAATCAGTAGATCACATAAAATTTGTTGTTAAAAAAGTAAAAAAATCAACATGTTTAAAATGGACGTATGGACATTCTGGTAATGATTATAGAGTTGCTACGCTTTCTAAATCGTACATAACTACTACAGGAATCACCATGCAAAGTTTAAAATCGATAGGACAATTCTAACATGTCAAAAATAATGAAAAAAGCTATCCGTTACGGACGGACGGACGGTCCGATCATAGTTATAGAAAAGCTTCGCTTTTAAAAACAGTAATAATAGCCAGGGATCTAAAGGGATAAGACAATGGTAGATAAATTGATGTATATCACCAATGATGATACACAAAATTACCCCTTCTGTAGATTAGAATTACAATTAGATTACAATAAAAATCAATAAAAGTCGCCAAAGCTGTTAAGTTAAGGAATAAAAAAACGTTATTGTTAAACTTTGGGGACTTGCACAATGTCCCCTCCCTCACTAAATAGTAGAGTATTTTTGCATTGATAAAATTTTTATAAGGGAAGCTTTTCTATAATTCAGGTCCGTGCGTCCGAACTTCCATAACGGATAGCTCTTTAGGTTAGTTTAGTCATGATATAATTGTCCTACCGATTTAAACTTTTCTCCTTACGATTTAAATGATTAATGTCGTCGACTATATAGCTCTTAAAATGATACTCTTGGCTGACATATTATCCACAATCTATTTGCCAGGGATATTAGAGATTCAATTTAAATTCCCTTTCCACAAACTAATTATGTTTATCCAGGGATCATAGGGGATAAGACAATGGACGGTATATTATGATATTAGAGGGAAATTTTAGACTGTCAATTACACAAATACTTAAAGTTTTAAAATCACGTTTATCTATTCGTTGGATTAAAACTTTAGGTACTTTTATTTGATTTTGATTGGTTAGTTCTTTAAAAGCTTCAAATGTTTCAACTTAAAGTTAATCTTCAGAAATGGTAATTTTGTTTATCACTTAGTTGTGTTCGTCTTATCCCTTAAGATCCATGATAAAGTTACCCCTTCTGTAGTTTAAAATTATTGATAGAAAATGTTTTTCTTGTTAAATGCGTACTTTGCTCTTAGTTTGATTTGTTTTAATAAAAAATCTAAGTTGGGTAGGGATAGATTAATGAGAAGAAAAAAATAATATTTGCAGTAAATTGTTTGATATCAATAATACAAAGTAGCTTGATGTCTGTCTGTCCGTCTGAAGCTTAAGATCTCGGTAACCACAGAACCGATCGGATTCTACTCTTTAGGGTATATACCTATTGGTCCTCTGGTGGTTTTAAGTTATTTTCTAGGGGGGGTGGGACACCCCAAACCCCCCCAAAAAATGAAAGTCCCTAGAGGCTAGGGGCGAAGCCGCTAGTTTATATATATTTGAGGTATATGCATATTAAGAAACAAACTTATTTTCTTCTCTTTTAATTACTTTAAACTTTAAAATATACCAGCGCGCGGTTGCAAACCTAACATTTAGGAGCTAGGGAAGGGAAGAAAATAGTATAAAACCATCGCAGGACTAATATAAAGTTTTCCAAAAATAGAGAACTCGATGGGTTAAGTAGCTTTAGAAGTCTTAAGCTACAGATATAACAAGGATGACAACTTCCATAAAAGCAAAGCTCTGAAATGGAAGAACAAACGAACATTAACATTTGTAGATTGTCAGAACTAAATTAGCAGAATATTAATGCATCAGTACAAACAATATTGTAAGTAAATTTGTTGCAAAACTGCACAAATAGATGATACTGTTTAAGGACATACTTACATTTTTGGGACTTGTTTATAGAGATGCTTTGCTTATAACATTATACCTTGTTGAAATAGGAATCAGTTTTCAAAAAATAAGAAGAATCGAATAATTTTAACATACAAAAATTTGTTATCAAAAAAGTTAAAAATCGACATGTTTCAAATGGACGTAGGGACATTCTGGTATTGATTATAGAGATTGTACCTAACTAATACATGAATCATCATACAAAGTTTGGAATCGATAGGACAATTCTAACCTGTTTAAATTAACGAAAAGAGCTAACTTTCTGTGACGGACGTACGGACGTACCAACCCTAATTATAGAAAAGCTTCGCTTTTAAAAACATTACTTCTTTATATAATAGGTTACGTCCCCAGAAGGGTGAGGGTGTAGTCCCAAATAGGAATTATGAGAAGCTACACTTTAAAAAAAAATCATATCAGTGAAGTGGTTTAGGAGATCCTTCGTTACACAAAGACAGACACATAGACATCTTGTTACCTTTACATGACATAAACTTGTTAATAATAACATTCTTATTGAAAGTTTAACTTTTAGTTTTTAGAATGTTTGTCTCTGCAGAAATAATTATAATAAATGCATATTGTCAAATGGTCACAAATAATGTGAAAACCTAACCTAATATTAAAACAGCGAAAACAGTAAAAGTGTCTAACTTTGACGTCAGAAAAAATTAACAATTAACCAATGAGAGGCCGCTATATATTTTACCATTGTGATTACTGGCTTCTCATTGGTTAATTGTTAATTTTTTCTGACGTCATAGTTCCGACAATTTTACTGTTTGGTATAAGATCCAAGTAGTAATATATCCATTATGCTACGATAAATTGTTGCAGCCGAACCCTGCCTTTTTCTCCTCACATTGTTACTCCCATTTTTCTAAAACAGCTAATTATACCAAAACATGTTATTAAAACTTAACTTAATTTAACTTAGATTATGGTTATGAATATGGGAACTGACACATTTATTGCAGATAATCTAAACTAACCTTTATACTTTATTTTTTTTAGAGGGTTATAAATCAGGGATACGATTTTAAACAATTTTGCATTAAATGAATATGGTTATTTTAATTTGCCTAAAAATTTATCAGAGTAAAATGTTACAGTTGAACGGGTCTACCTTCAAACTAGAAAAGGTTTGCTTTAAATTTTAAGATTTGTGACTTTATCTAATTTACTTATTTATCTAATAGTTTATGCTTAAGGTAGGGGAAAGACAATGGCACATAAAATATTTTCCAGTATGGTTTCATAACCGATTAATATCCAGTGGATTAGAACCGGTTCTCAACCATACTTAAAAATCATGTATCATAGCGTATTATATCCAGTTTTCTATGAAAATAAAAATGTATAATCATAATATTAAAACCAGTTTTGTTAGCCGGCGTCTTTGGCATCTCAGAGCTAGTTTTAATCATATAATGCGTTCAAATGCATTGTAGAACCAGTTTTATATTTATTTCTTATAATACCAGGTTCTTAACAAGCCCCCCCCCCTCCCCCCAACCCCACTTCTCCATGGTTACGAATTTAATCTGGTAATACTCGTCCCATTTCCTCATAACTATACCCTTCTATATTACTAAATGTTTGGGTTGGTATCATATTATAATATAAATCACCGCAAATATAAGTATTAAATAAATAAAATTTCAACAAAGTAATACAATTCTAACCTTAGGATTCTTTCAAAAATTGCACTTAGATTTCGTTTTAGTTTGTTTGTTTATTATTATTTTTGATCTTTGGTGAAATGGTGATTATGATTTAGCATTAAAAACCACGACATTTTTATATTCAAAACTTATTCATTATATTGATCATACAATGTCGAGATTATTATTGCTAAAATATCTTTCATGTAACTGCAAAATAAATCAATTAACAACTTTGTTTTAACATATCTGTTAAAATTAACTTTTACTTTAAACAAAACACATATCACAATCTTCGAAGTTCACGCTTTGCAGGTCAAGCCAATACTAGCCGCTAGCGTCATATGCCTCCCTTTTTACATTCCAAATCCCTACCCCCATTTAAGATGAAAGGCAATACATACATCAGAGAGAAATTCAATTATTATCAGGGATCTAAAGGGATAAGACATTAATGTGATTTAGATAACTTAAAATCAAATATTTTTTATCTACTCTTTAATTTCAGGGATCTCAAGGGCTAAGACAATCGCCGATAAATTGATGTTCATCCCCAATGAAGATACACAAAATAACCCCGTCTTTAGATTACGATTAGAGGTTGAAACGTTTGGACACTCAACTAAATGAACCAACCAATCAAAATTTAATAAAAATCCCCAAGTAAGTTAAGTCAAAGAATAAGAAAACGTTATTATAAGACTTTGGGGGCCAGTGTAATAAACAGCCCAATGTCCACTCCCTCCCTGAAATATTTGAAATATCTACCCATCCCTCTGGCCGTTCATCGAGTCTTCATTTTAAAAGACTAAAAATGTTAAAAAAGATTTTATCCCCAATTAGAATAAAATTAGCATAATATTTGAATTGTAAACCTAGATATTTAATTACATCCAAGAAAGGTCACAAGGCAAATAAAATAAAGAGTAACTGCACTGTTGATCAACAATTTTTTTGGCTGGAAAAACATAGTTTGAAATTTATAGGACAATTCTAACATGCTTAAATTAATAATGAAGAGCTATTAATTACTGACCCGACGGTTTGAAAGTCATACTGGAATAGATATTTATCTCATCATATTATATATTGCCAAGGTCTTTTAATAATATGTGGCCTAGACGAGGTGAATTAAATGGTAACTTCGTTTTGAGAAACAATAATAATTTAACTATCCCCTTTTCTCGAATTAACTTAGTAGAGAGGCTTCCTATTTGTTCATTTCCAAAGATATGGAACAGTTTTGACGACCGTGATAATATAAAAAATGCCTTAAACCTAAATCAATTTAAGAGTAAGCTAAAAAAATGCCTTCTAGCAAAAATAGACATAACATGTTATAGACTTCTTTGCCGTTCTTGCCACCTAAGAATGTAAAACATTTATTCTGTCTGTTCTACAAGTCTTCACTGATTTACCCCTCATATTAATTATAAATGTTTTTAGTCAATATTACAAACACACATCATGTTACTTTCCCCTCCAATTCCCTTCCTTACAATTCCACATTATAATCCCCATCATATATAATGCGTAAGTTCTTATTTTAAATAATTAAGCTTCATGTTATCTAATATATTTTTTTATCATTTTTTTCTTATCTGCAAAGGCTACTTAATATTACCTCGAGAGAGATTAATTAGTCCTTTGACACGAATTTTGAATGTGAATACTATTATCTTTATTATTAAACTATAAGTAATCATGATCAATTTTATTGTTTGTTTGTGATTATACCATGTAATGTATATATATTTTTTTGTATGTGTCATAAAATAAATATTTCATTTCATTTCATTTCATAGACAGACATATTTGCCTGTAATTGTAAATTATTTCAATTTGATGCTATACATGACTTTTTCAGTATGGCATAGAACCGGTTCTTATCCAGCGGATATAAATCGGTTAAGAAGTCATACTGGAATAGTTATATAGTGCATCGTATTATAGACAGCTGTCCTCGGATATTAAAATAGAAAATTATAATATTAAAACCAGTTTTGTGGGCCCTAAAGGGCCTTAGGCCTGTGCTAAAAAACTGACATTATTCTTTATGATTTTTAATCTTGGGAAAATGTAATAAATGGCTACACATGACTTTTTCAGTATGGCTTAGAACTGGTTCTTATCCAGCGGATATAAATTGGTTTGGAAGCCATATCGTATAGTTATTTATCGCATCGTATTATAGACAGTTGTCCGCGGATATTAAAATGGAAAATTATAAGATTAAAACCAGTTTTGTGGGCCCTAAAGGGCCTTAGGCCTGTGCTAAAAAACTGACATTATTCTTTATGATTTTTAATCTTGGGAAAATGTAATAAATGGCTACACATGACTTTTTCAGTATGGCTTAGAACTGGTTCTTATCCAGCGGATATAAATTGGTTTGGAAGCCATATTGTATAGTTATTTATCGCATCGTATTATAGACAGTTGTCCGCGGATATTAAAATGGAAAATTAAAACCAGTTTTGTGGGCCTAAGGGGGCCTAAGGCTCATGCTATAAAAACAGAACATTAATTTTATGATTTTTAGTTCAATAATCATAAAAATTGTCTTTAATATGATGCTATATATGATTTTTAAGTATGGCTTAGAACCGGTTCCAATCCATCGGATATTAATCGGTTTGGAAACCATACTGGAATAGTTATTTATAGCATCGTATTATAGTTAAAAAGGGATCGTATTTTAGACAGCTTTCATTTAACCCTTAACGGTTGGGGGGGGGGGGGACGTTGAACGCCCCCCTCCCCTCCAGTTTTTTCTATCTCATTTTCTGTGTGTGAAAGATAAAGAGCCCAAACTGCGTGACTTTTTAAGTATGGGTATGACTCATAACTGAGATTTTGAAATTTTTTAATATCTCCATCCTGGCGGGAGCTGAAATTTGAATTTTATATTTCTAATATAAAATTTACATAAAGATAAACATTTTCTGTAAAAAAATGTTCTTCTAGCTTCAAAAATAAGAATGTACAGTCGTTTGAAATTTTTAAGTAAAAAAGGACCTAAAACAAAGGTTCTTAAATAAAAAAGTGAAGGTAGCGAAAATTGACTTTGACTTATTTAAGGTCGGAAATTCATTATCAATCAGGGGACTTGCACAAAATTTTTTTAGCCCTCTAGCTCTAATAGGAACTTAGATAATAATTTTTAAGATTTCTCATGAAAGCGAGTGTTCCTCATTTTCAGGCAATAAAATATTTTCTGTAATAAAATTTTTGGAATGCTAATTCTTAGGACAACAAAGTACAATGTTGTAAGAAATGCATTTCTATAACCAAGTTTTAAAATGGGACTTGTATACATATTAGGGTGGGTTGGTTTTGGATATTTTTTTTCTGAGGCCAAAGCGGAGATCTGCAAATAATTTGTATAAATATAATACACCTCTGGATGATTTAAAATTTATTTTAAGTCTTAAAACCGCTGACGACCAGACATTAAATTGTATAGCTATTTGTAAATGGGAGTCAACAATTTATTGAATCAGAACTATGGCTTCATGGTGCTCCCAGTAAAGGCATTGAGGAGTAGAATCAGGAACTTCTGACCGTTTCAAAAAATCTCGTTCCTAGCCTGAGAAAATCTAAAAAACCTCTACAAATTGGACAATTCTCAATAAACCTTGAAAATTTGTGGTTTTTTAGTGATTTCTAAGGCTAGGAACGAGATATTTTGAAACGGACAAATGTTCCTGATTCAGCTCCTCAAGGCCTTTCCAGGGAGCACCATGAAGCCATAGTTCCAATTCAAAAAAATTTTGAATGTTGTCTTTGCATATTAATAAGTAATGAAATTTATTTTTTATTGGTCGCATTCTAAAACTTAATTTTTTAAAATTCTTTTTCGGTCAGAAATTTTTTAACCCTTAC
Source organism: Acartia tonsa (assembly GCF_053477335.1). Lineage (NCBI taxonomy): Eukaryota > Metazoa > Arthropoda > Copepoda > Calanoida > Acartiidae > Acartia > Acartia tonsa. The sequence continues at coordinate 8,695,861 of NC_137265.1, read as the reverse complement.
AGATCGGGCCCCTATTCCCACCTTAATAGATCGTGGGGGGGGGGGGGTCATATTGACCCCCCCCTCTATCTCGGCTTCTGTTACAGATAAAGACGTAAAATTTTTTTCTGGTGGTTTATGTGTATTTTTAGAGAAAATTACTTTTTCTAGTCATAGCGATCAGGCCGCTCCTTAGCCGCTTTTTAGCGGCCAGCCGCTAAATTTTAAAACAGCTGTAGAGCGGCCAATTTTGCAGCTAGGATGACCAAATTTTAGGACGAACTTTTATTTTTCATAACAAAAAAATTACTTTTTCTGATCATCGCCAGAAAACGGCAAATAACGGAAACCGCCATTTTCGGCGGTTACGGCGGTAAAACGGCAGTTGGCGGCGCCAATTAATATTTTTATCTGTTAATTATTGCTCAAGGATTTACCAAAAAAATTTATAGGTCTCTAGCTGTAATAGAAGCCACGATATTCATGATATATGTCTGTATTAAAAGCCGGACAAAAATCTGTCATAAAGTCGGTCAGGGTGCGGTCAAACGGTCATAACACCACTTTTCTCATTCACCAAAAAAATTTTAGGTTTCTACCTTATATACAAAGTCATAATGTAGAAATTAAGATTTATTTAGAATTTTTTTTAACCCTTAACGGTCGGGGGGGGGGGCGTTGAACGCCCCCCCCTCCGGTTTTTTCTATCTCATTTTATGTGTGTGAAAGATAAAGAGCCCAAACTGCTTGACTTTTTAAGTTTGGGTATGACACATAACTGAGAGTTGGAATTTTTTGAATATCTCCATCCTAGCGGGCACAGGATGCCAGCAAACCTGGCAGGGTCATCCAGTTAAAGATCAAAAATATTTTTTTTGACTTAAACAAAGCATTTTATCTTACCAAAATACTAAAATATCCTCTAGTAGTACATCCTCACATTAAATACAGGTGTTCAAGACAATTTCAGGTTCCAGGTATGATCCTGCAGGTCCTGATCCTCCAGGTCTCCAGAAATCTTTAAAAGGCTCCTGTGGCCGCAATTTTTGACTTAGAGACTTCAAATTTTAAACTTAAGCTTTTCTTACATGTCTACATAATGTATTAAAATTTCATAAAGATCTGCCGCCGTTTTCCCGCCGACCGCCGACTGCGGTGGCTGGCAGCTGCCAAGTACATCTGCGGCCGCTGAAATTTATGTTTTGATATTTCAAACATAAAATTTACATAAAAATAAACATTTTCTGCAAAAGAATTTTCTTCTAGCTTCAAAAATAAAAAAATTACAGCCGTTTGAAATTTTTAAGTAAAAAAGGACCTAAAAACAAAGGTTGTTAAATAAAAGGGTGAAGGAAGCGAAAATTGACCTTGACTTACTTAAGGTCGAAAATTCATCATAACACAGGGGACTTGCACAAAATTTTTTAGCCCTCTAGCTCTAATAGGAACTGAGATAATAGGGGGGGGCGTTGAACGCCCCCTCCCCGACTGATTAAGGTGCGGCAAGGGGCCCGACTGTAAAGGGTTAAATTTTGGTGCTACCCAACCGACTTTGACCGGACACCACGACCGACACAGACCAGATATCCTAATAAAATCAACTCTTGCCGACGTATAATTACTAAACTTAAAAAGTCATGAAGTCACAACTTTCTATCTTACCTACAAAAAAAATGACATTGAAAAAATAGACCCCCCCCCCCCCCCCCCCGATCTGTAAATGTTAAGGTTAATTTTATCTGTTGCATATCCCCTCTTTGTCTAATTCCGATATGAACCCAACCTAATACATATATATTCTGATTATTCCATTCTGACACCGTTAATGTTCATTTGTCCTATTGTTATCAGATGGACAGACAGATGGACAGACAGACAGACGGACAGATAGATGGACAGACAGATGGACAGACAGACGGACAGACAACGAGACTGACAGACAGACAGACGGACAGACAGACGGACAGAGAGACAGACAGACGGACGGACAGACAGACAGACAGACGGACAGACAGATTGACAGGCAGATGGACAGACAGAGGAACAGACAGACGGACAGACAGACGGACAGACAGATGGACAGACAGACGGACAGACAGACAGACAGACAGACAGACAGACAGACGGACAGACAGACGGACAATGCTGACCATGAATATCAGACAGGCGGATAAACAATGTATAGACTAGATGTACATATTGTCATATGAATTATCACTGAAATTTCAGCTTTCTAGCAGCCGAGAAAATCACATTTACTCACTGATCAACTGGTGGATAAAATGTATTATAGAGTAGCTTCTCTATAAATTAATCAATGAGTACCTTCATTGCTATAAATGAAAGACAATAGCTAAATTAAAGACACATAGCTAAAAATCTTGATCAAACAAACTGACAAAATACCCTTTTAAGTAGCGAGGCTTCTGTATAATTTGTTCGTTTGCCTGTCCGTTATTAACCCATTAGTGACGAACCAGGTATTAAAACCTGGTTCCACCCGGTTCCAGAAAATGTTAAAAAAACGGTTTCCAGTCTTCAAATTGCATCATTCTCAGTATGAATCCACCCTCTACTACCCTGGTTTTAATTTCCCCCTGGAGCAGGCAGTTTTGCTTACTTCCGTTTGCCGGTATAGCTCAACAAAATTTGAAAACCACGAAAATTTTGGTGAATTCAAAATACCCCTTCTAACTTTTTTGTTTTTATAGTAAAGTCGCTGATTTTTTTCGTGAAATCTGATGTTTATTGACAAGTACATCTATTTGTGAATTCGTTTTATTCAAATTATTAATTTTTATATGATTTTTTTATCGTTTTTTTACGCCATATTATGACCCGGTTTGGCATGGCCATAAATGCCCAACAGTTTTAAAACCCTGCTCGGTTTTGGTTTTATTACCCGGTTTTAACTTTTCAACCATTAAATATTTTTTTATGATTTATTATTCTTGAGCCACCCTAATCAGTATACCCTAGTAATCTCTATACGTGTCCTCCAATATTTTTATGCTGGTTTTCTGATATGTATTACCCAATTTTTATATGTTCTTTTTTTGTAGTGTGTTTGTTTTAAAACTTCAAGAGACGGGTTTTTTTAAACTGAAAACGGCGGCACCTATAGCTGAAACATTAAATTGGATATAAATTGCTTCGTATATTACCTGTAGCTCTATAGATTACATGAGGTTGTGTAGTTTTCAATTACGGATCGTTTCAAAGTTCTAAAAAGTGTTCATCTCACTTTGGGCGTTCAAAAATTACATTTTTCATTTTTTTGTCGAAAAAACCGGGTGTTTACTTCAAAACCAGGTTTTAATGCCCGGGGAAACCGCCCAAAACGGGTCAAAATGCCTGTTGTGCATTTATGGCCTTGCCGAACCGGGTTTTTTGCAACTTTCCTGTGCACGCCACTAGAGCAAAATAAAAAAATACGTTTTCCGTTTTTACCATTATAAAGCTTCCCTGAGATTTTCAGCTCGATCGGCCCATAAAAGTGGCGCTCGGCACTAATGGGTTAAGTCATATGTAACAGTCACTATGGTTACAATGTGATTTTTCCGGCTAATATTTAAGATAGACCTGTGCCACTCTAGTCTAAACATTTCATTTCCATCTGTCTGTAACTCATGCTTTAAAAGTTAAAATTATTTTAAAGGTTTCTTTGATTTTGAAAAATAAGTTATAAAGTGTATGTTTAGTAGTTTAGATGTCATAACAAAAAAAAAGAAATAGAATATGTAATAGTTATTTGATGCATCATATTATAAACAACTTTCTGCTGATAAAAAAATGTACATGGTGTTTCAAGAGAAACATCTTTTTAAAAATATTAATTATGCATTGAAAATAAAAGAATTATATGAAATGCCTTATATATTTGGAAAACCTGTTCTGGGACATTTATGTATCAAATATTTAAAAATGATTTTTTCAACAATTTATTTTGTATGCATAATTAAGATTTAAAAAAAATGTTTCTCTTGAAACACCCTGTACAATTACAAGATTAAAACCAGTTTGCTACAACAATGTGTCTTATTCGGTAATTTCCTCAACTCTGACTCCATGTCAATAAATGTCATATATATTACTTTTGTTAACAATGTGTCAGATTAGGTATTTTTCTCAACTCTGACTCTATGTTACTAAATGTCATATATGACTTTTGGTAACAATGTGTCAGATTAGGTAATTTTCTCAACTCTGACTCTATTTCACTAAATGTCATATATGACTTTTAGCAACAATGTGTCAAATTAGATAATTTCCTCAACTCTGACTCCATGTCACTAAATTTTAACATTTAAAATTATTTCCTATTAAAAACATCATATAATTAAAGTAAAAATTTGTGTGTCGACCTCTAAAGTTCTTTTGATAACTGGGCTTTTAATCTATAAGATTTAGTTGAAGTAAAAAATGACGAATGATATGATTGTTATATGTCAATTATGGAAACTTTTTATGTATACCATAATAAATGTTTTAACAGCAAAGTTAGAATAATGTGTCAAATTAGATAATTTCCTCAACTCTGACTCCATGTCACTAAATTTTAAAATTTAAAATTATTTCCTATTAAAAACATCATATCATTAAAGTTAAAATTTGTGTGTTTGTTATGTAAGATATCTTAAAAAGATTTCTAACAGTAATTTGATTTTTGCCCAAACTCTACAAGTAATGTGCCTAACAAAGCTGCAGTCTTTTTTAATGTCTCTTGTATTATTACATATTACAAAAAATAAAAACTAGCAAATGCAATACACTTTGTGCTTTAGATGCCGCGGGTTCTAGCTAGACTAATGGATATGGAATATACATGAATATTATGCCAGGGAAGAAATTGTCATCAATGTAGGCTATTCATTACTGGTCAGTTCATTTATCAAGTAAAGAAGGGATGGGATAAAGGAGGTGGATGGATGGTATCATTGTTTTAGTCCGCTGGGCTGGGAGTTTCACTTTAATTGAGAATATAAAAATCTTGTTTCATTCAAGAAATTATAAATCCATTGCTAGACTAAAGACCATCTGGAAATTTTATTTTCGTTTAAAATGTGGCATCTGAGGAACAATGCCTCCAACTTAGGTAATTTCCCCAACTCTGACTCTATGTCACTAAATGTCATATATGAATTCTGATAACAATGTGTCAGATTAGGCAATTTCCTCAACTCTGACTCTATGTCACTAAATGTCATATATGAATTCTGGTAACAATGTGTCAGATTAGGTAATTTCCCCAACTCTGACTCTATGTCACTAAATGTCATATATGAATTCTGGTTACAATTTGTCAGATTAGGTATTTTCTCAAATCTGACTCTATGTCACTAAATGTCATATATGATTTTTGGTAACAATGTGTCAGATTAGATAATTTGCACAATTCTGACTCTATGACACTAAATGTCATATATGACATTTGGTAAAAATGTGTCAGATATGGTAATTGCCCTAACTCTGACTCTATGTCAATACATGTCATATATGACTTTTGGTAACAATGTGTCAGATTAGGTAGTTTTCTCAACTCTGACTCTATGTCACTAAATGTCATATATGAATTCTGGAAAAAATGTGTCAGATTGGTAACAATTTGTCAGATTAGATAATTTCCTCAACTCTGACTCTATGTCACTAAATGTCATATATGACGTTTGGTGATATTATGTCAGATTAGGTAATTTCCCCAACTCTGACTCTATCTCACTAAATGTCAAATATAACTTTTGGTAACAATGTGTCAGATTAGGTAATTTCCTCAACTCTGACTCTATGTCACTAAATGTCATATATGACTTTTGTTAAGAATGTGTCATATTAGGTAATTTCCCCAACTCTGACTCTATGTCACTAAATTTCATATATGAATTCTGGTAACAATGTGTCAGATTAGGCAATTTCCTCAACTCTGACTCTATGTCACTATATGTCATATATGAATTCTGATAACAATATGTCAGATTAGGCAATTTCCTCAACTCTGACTCTATGTCACTAAATGTCATATATGAATTCTGGTAACAATGTGTCAGATTAGGTAATTTCCTCAACTCTGACTCTATGTCACTAAATGTCATATATAAATTCTGGTTACAATTTGTCAGATTAGGTCATTTTCTCAAATCTGATTCTATGTCACTAAATGTCATATATGATTTTTGGTAACAATGTGTCAGATTAGATAATTTGCACAATTCTGACTCTATGACACTAAATGTCATATATGACATTTGGTAAAAATGTGTCAGATATGGTAATTGCCCTAACTCTGACTCTATGTCAATACATGTCATATATGACTTTTGGCAACAATGTGTCAGATTAGGTAATTTTCTCAACTCTGACTCTATTTCACTAAATGTCATATATGACTTTTGGTAACACTGTGTCAGATATGGTGATTGCCCCAACTCTGACTCTATGTCACTAAATGTCATATATGAATTCTGGTAACAATGTGTCAGATTAGGTAATTTCCCCAACTCTGACTCTATCTCACTAAATGTCATATATGACTTTTGGTAACAATGTGTCAGATATGGTAGTTGCCCCAACTCTGACTCTATGTCACTAAATGTCATATATGAATTCTGAAAACAATGTGTCAGATATTGTAATTGCCCCAACTCTGACTCTTTGTCACTAAATATCATATATGACCTTTGGTGATGTTGTGTCAGATTGGGTAATTTCCTCAACTCTGACTCTATGTCACTAAATGTCATATATGACTTTTAGTAACAATGTGTCAGATTAGGTAATTTCCTCAACTCTGACTCTATGTCACTAAATGTCATATATGACTTTTAGTAACATTGTGTCAGATTAGGTAATTTCCCCAACTCTGACTCTTTGTCACTAAATGTCATATATGACTATTGGTAACAATGTGTCAGATTAGGTAATTTCCCCAACTCTGACTCTATCTCACTAAATGTCATATATGACTTTTGGTAACAATGTGTCAGATATGGTAATTTCCCCAACTCTGACTCTATCTCACTAAATGTCATATATGACCTTTGGTAACAATGTGTCAGATATGGTAATTGCCCCAACTCTGACTCTTTGTAACTAAATGTCATATATGACTTTTGGTAACAATGTGTCAGATATGGTGATTGCCCCAACTCTGACTCTATGTCACTAAAAGTCATATATGAATTCTGGTAACAATGTGTCAGATTAGGTAATTTCCTCAACTCTGACTCTATGTCACTAAATGTCATATATGACTTTTAGTGATATTGTGTCAGATTAGGTAATTTCCCCAACTCTGACTCTATGTCACTAAATGTCATATATGACTTTTAGTGATATTGTGTCAGATTAGGTAATTTTCTCAACTCTGACTCTATTTCACTAAATGTCATATATGACTTTTGGCAATAATGTGTCAGATTAGGTAATTTCCCCAACTCTGACTCTATGTCACTAAATGTCATATATGACTTTTGGTGATATTGTGTCAGATTTGTTTGTATTGCCAAAAATGAGCAAATAACCTGACATAATGTCACTAAATTTCAGATTGAAATCTGAACTTTGGTCAAATTTTGTCATATCTGAACTTTGGTAACAAAGAGTCATATTGAGACAGATTTAAATCTGAAATCTAGTGACTGTGGATTTCTAATCTGACCGAAAAGGGGTAAAAACTACTAGGGTATTGTATTAAAAAGCAGGGAGGGAGGGAACATTGGGTTAAGTTTTGATTTGTTGGTTATTAAGTTGATTGTTCAGACGTTTCAACCACTAATTCTAATCTACAGAAAGGGTTGTTTTGTGCATCATCATTTGGGATGTACATAAATTTATTGGCCATTTTCTTATCCCTTTAGATCCCTGATTAAAAGGATATTATGTACAATGTTTATCATTAATGAATACAAAAATCATCTTATCTAATACCAAATCTTAATCCACCCTTTATTAACTTTATTCATGAAAATTTTCATTAAAAATTGTAATCATACTTTTCATCAGAGGCGTGCAGAAATGGTGTTTTTTTTGGCCTATGCATAACTAAGGGGGGTGTTTAGTATAAACATTTAACAAGTCTACACCCCCCTCCTGGATAAATAAAACAGCTAAAGGGGTTGTCAAGGTAAAATATTATCAACCCCCCTTAAATATAAGGAGGATTATTAAAAAATGGCGCATAAATTTATCTATTAATAGGCGCTTCACTCCCTGACAATAAAATATTATCCCTCTTGTTTACAAGTATCAAACACCCTTAAAATTTGAGTTTTTAGGAGTGTAAACATTCGTAAGGTGGCATATGAAAATAAGGATGACAACATCCATAAAAGCGAAGCTCTGAAATGGTATTACAGACAAACATTAACTATTATAGAGTTTCAAAACTGAATTTACAAAATGTAAATATAAAAGTTTTAACAAAATTATACGTATATTTGTTTCAAAACTTCATAAATACAGAATTCTGTTTAAGGACATTGTGACATTTTTAGGACTTGATTATAGAGTTGCTTTGCTTATAATATTGTACCTTATTGTATTATGAATCAGTACTCCAAAAATCAGATTAATCGGATGATTATATCTCATAAAAAATTGTTGTTAAAAGTTAAAAAATAAACATGTTTAAAATGGACGTGCGGACTTTCTGGTAACGATTATAGAGTTGCTACGCTTTTTAAATTGTACCTAACTACTACAGGAATCATCATGCAAAGTTTGAAATCGACAGGACAACTCTAACATGCCTAAATGACAAAAAGAGCTAACCGTTACGGACTAACGAACTGACCGACACTAATTATAGAAAAGCTTAGCTTCTAAAAACGGAAGAACAAATGTGTCTTGGATCATAACTAACAGACTGATTGACCTACATCAATTAGTTCCAGGGTAAAATATTAAAAACCTTAGATATTCCGGCGTTTCACATAAGAAGAACTTTGTTGATCAAACAAGGATGACAACATCCATAAAAGCAAAGCTCTGAAACCTACCTACCTACGAACATTAACACTTTTAGAGTGTCAGAATTTAATAACTAGAATATAAATGTATGAAAGTCGAAAAAAAAATTGTAAGTAATTTTGTTGAGAAACTGTTTAATTACAGGATAATAATCAAGGACGTACTTACATTTTTGGGAAATTATTTTAGAGATGCTTCGCTTATATCATTGTACTTTGTTGTCCTAGGAATCAGTATTCCAAAAACAGGCCAATCGGATTATTATATCACATAAATATTTGTTGTTAAAATAGTTAAAAATCAACATGTTTAAAATGGACGAACGGACTTTCTGGTAACGATTATAGAGTTGCTTTGCATTCTAAATCGTACCTACCTGTTAGAGGAATCATCATTTAAAGTTTGAAATCGATAGGACAAATCTAACATGTCTAATCTAAGGAAACCGTTCCGGAAGGACAGGCGGACCGATCCTAATTAAAGAAAAGCTATTATATTTTCATTAGCAAAGAGATTTTCATACACGGTTTTGTTTAACTATTCATGATTTAGGTAAAATAAAAAAAATCATAGATTTATCGGCGTTTTTTCATTATATTACTTTGTTGAGCAAAAAGGGGTGAGAAGATTTTCATTTGTTTATTAATTTAGGTCAGATTAGGTTATTTTCTAAAATTTGGTATTATACATATATACCTTCTGTATTTTTATGGTATCATAAAAATGAGTGGTGGAGTCATCGAAAGGCACTATAAGGAAAAGCGCCAATTCATCTATTTTTAGATTTTAATTTTGTAAATATTTTGCGAAATATTAATATTGACTAACTAACTATAAATGATAATTTTGTTACATTTAATGATATTCTTTGCATATTAAGTATGAATATTTATATTGTGAAATGAAATGTTGTCTTAGCATCTGTTCTATAGCTGAATTTTGCGTCTGTTGAACTGTTGAAATAAAAACCTTTTACCGTGGCTCAAAACGTAGCGGGAAGATGATAGTTTCGAATATCCGCTTAACACCGCATCATAACTAAAGAGGTTATATATGGTTCCTACTGCTACTATGTCAGGGGCGCGACATTAATGCATTTGTTTGAATTTTCTACCATGTAGTTTAAAAAAAATATCAAGACTTGAAAATCATATTCTTGTGATATATTCAATTCATATAGCTGGTTTATTTTCACAAAAGCAGCGTGACGACTAATTTAGTGAAGTCTAATTGTTTGTTATTTATTGCAATACAAAATCATATATGTTGGATGGTATACTTATAACTTAAGCTCGAAATCATTTTTCTGAAATGCACTTCATGCAACTATCCATTTAACCTAGCTTTGATATCTACATTTTATTTTAATTTTACAGTTAACGTCATTTAAACTGGGATTATAAAGTTATAATTCTAAGTAAATCTTCAAAAAATGAATTTTTTTTATTTTTAACATAAAATAAAAACGTAAATTTCTTGATTAGCCTAAAAAAGTGTGTCCTTATGGCTTCGCTTACAAAAAAAATCCGTATTTTCTTAGGCTTTGGAATTAGTTTAATTTATTTTTGATGAAGTCCAAAAAAAACTTTAAAATATCATATTTTTAATTAACCATAAAAAAAGTAACTTAAGTATTAAAAGAAGAAGAAAAACGTATTTATTTGGCTTCGCTTCTTAAAAAAATACTTACCTAAAATTATCTTTCTAAAAACAACCTATTTTCATTTTTCATTAATTCCAAGAGTAAATATAAAAACTTCTAGATGTCTTTAATATTTTCAAGTGTTATCGAATTTAGATAATACACAATTGTTTGCGCATTCATTTTTCAGTTTTAAAACTTTTCTAGTCATATCTTTAAAAATCTGCAATTTAGATAGACCTAATTATGCCATGAAAGTGGCAATTTAAAATCAGAAAGCTCTTCGATGGCTGAACAGATAAGCAAATTTAGAAGTTAATAATAGGCAAAGTTACTTCTTCATAATATCCTAAAATATCTATATTTATTTATAACTGTTTATTTGTTTTAAATACAAATGCACATACAAAACAAGGGTAAAAACATCCACAAAAGCGAAGGTCATTAACTTAAAACTATATTTTTTCAAAAATTAAAGTCCTAGCTATTATGCCTCCTTACCTTACCCTTTGTATATAGAGCTCCAGATGCTTGTGGTGCAGCCACTAGAAACTACTATTGTTTCTGCCACTTTGCCTTGGAGAGCTTCACTGTTTAGTAGCGAAGCTACTCTTATTTATTCACTTTGTATGTCCGTCCGTTTGTATGTCAATTTGTCCGAAATGCTATCGGGGATTATGATTTTCTTGGCTTCTATTCAAGATAGACAGATAACTTTATCTGTTTGTCAATCCGTGTTTTTTTTATGTGCTTTGCTTCTTTTGGATGTTGACATACATGTGCATGATTTATCTATTCTCCACACATGATAGACATGTGCAATTGTATTTTTATGCAACTAACACTTGTGAATGCTTGTTCCATTAATTAAAAGCGAAGCTTCTCTAAATAATGTTGTATATGTTCATATCAATTACACAGGGATAGTTTCATAGAGTGCATTTCAGAAAATTTTTTCAAGCATAAGTTACAAGTATACACAATATAACATATAACATTGTATTACAATAAATAACAAACAGTTAGACATTAATTATTATGCCAGCTATATAAATTGCATATATCACAAGATTACGATTGTCTAGTCTTGATATTTTTAACTACATGGTAGAAAATTATACTTCTTTCAAATATATGACCTATAAACCATTGAACAGGGAAAAAATGCAATTCACTAAATTTTAGTTTAAATGCATTTCGCTTTTATGGATATTTCTATATATTTTAAGATAAATAATAATCTAGAAATTTCTTAAATCTTGTGATTTTTTTATTGCTTAAGCCGGCTTATTTGGTTACACATGTTATTAATTAGGAAGTTTCAAAATTGGATTTATTTTATCTTATATCTTTTTCTCTTCTGTTTTGTTTCTACGACTTTTTAAATTATTTACATAGTTTTACTTATAAAAGGAAAGCAATATTCTAAACAAACAAGATTGTAGATTGTCAGAACTGAATTAGCAGAACATTATAAATAAATCTACCTAAAAAGTACAAAATAATGTTTTTTCCATATTCCTACTGGTTGTATCAGAAAATAGGAAAACTCAGTTTTTTCTGACTCACCCTGTACAAAAATTTGTTGTCAATCGACATGTTTAAAATGGACGTACTGACATTCTGGCATTGTTTATAGAGTTACTACGCTTTCTTAATTGTACCTAACTACTAGAGGAATCATCATGCAATGTGACGGACGTACGGACCGACCCTAATTATAGAAAAGCTTCGCTTTTAAAAAGGATATCCATAAGTCGCACAAAAATCATGTAAGGATGGTCAAAGGGATTCAAATAGCAGATGTTCAGTGGCGATGAATCAAGAATATACTAGAAGGTTATTGGTATTTGCATCTTTAGAAAAATTGGCAGTCTATCATAAATGGCAGTCTAGAAAATAACATTTCCCCCCCATTGTGTTACGGACGGACGGACAAATTAAATAAAAGAGAAACTTCCTTAGTAAAAATCTAAAACTATCTTTTTTGAATGGTTTTTTTTAAAGACTATTTGTACGTGATTTTTTTCACATTCCATTTGTATTTGACTGAACCATTTTATACATAATCGTACTTTCATTTTAGTGGTAGAAGTTTATCTTTTTGAGTAATTTTTAGCTTTGATATTAACATAATTGTAATGCTTTATTTAGAGTAATATTGTCCTTGATATACCAGTGGTAAACTTTTTTTCAAAAACTAAATTTTTTTTGTCATTTCATCAATGCATGTAGAAAAAGAGATGTACTTTTGTCAGGGAGGGAGAGGACATTGGGCTGTTTATCACACTAGTCCCCACAATTGTATAATATCATTTTCATATTTGTTGGCCGTACAATTTTTGGTATTTTAATTGAATTTTGTTCGGGTGGTATTAAATGGGGTGTCCAAACGTTTCAACCACTAATTATAATCTACAAAAGATAATTTTGTGTATCAAAACAATTTATCGGCTCTTGTCTCATCCCTTTAGTTCCCTGAGTTTGGAAAACAACATAAAACCCTGGTTCATGTTACATAAATGTGTTTTTATGCAACTAGAATTTTTATGACTAAGTTTTAAAATTCCTTCATTTAACTAGGTTGAATTTATCCATTAAAGAATAGTCAAATCATTGATTAATAAGAGTTTAATCTGTTTTCTGAAAATATCTCGAAAACAAAATCTACGCGATAAAGTAATTTTCGGGGAAGTCAGAGGCAGATTTTAGGCTATATTAGCAGTAGGGTCCAACCTAACCTATCCACCCCCTCCCCTAAAAAAAGAGGCTATAGGCGAAATCATTAATATTATATGAAATATTGGAATTTTTATTTTTAAAACATGTTAATCAATTACTACTTCATTTAGATTGTCAAAAAATTATGCATATTTTATGAAATGACGTTTTGTTTCTAACTAAGTAAAAGTTTTGCTCCTAAAAAAATAGCAGGTAAATTTAAGGTGTGCCTTGCCGGCTTTTTCCATACTATATATGTGAAAATTGTATCAGGAATAAACAGTTAGGTAACTTGGTTAAAAAAAAATATTTTCTTTTTACATAATTTTTCAATAATTGCATATGCAAATAGCACTAAATCTACACAGAACTGATAGAAAACTATTCAAAGTAATAGGCCAACTAAAATTAAGCAGATATCCTTTAGTTAAATTTAGAGACTTTTTTTAAGATTAGTTTTTTTATCATAAGAATTTGTACATTTATTTATTCATATTTAATCGAAGAAAAAAAATCTTTTACCTTCTAAAAGTAACAATTTTATATTTCTTTGTTGACAATATTTTTCCTATGTTTTATTTTGACTTATAATTTGGATGATTTTCACCGTTCTTTCTTTTTGACGATTTATTAGAGTTTTCTAAAGATTTTACAATTTAGAACTTATCTTTAAATCTCTGTATTCTTGAATCAAATCGAATTAAGGAAAAGTGAGAATTATAGGGGCTACTAAAGGGACGTGGGTAGGATACAAATTCGGATGGAGCTTAGGAGTGGTCAAGTATTTATAGATGGGGTGGGTAAAGAGGGGGACTATATAGGGGAGGGGGGGGTGGGGGCAATAAATAGTTGTACAACAAGTTGTCAAATAGAAAATATTTCCATGTACACTGAGACCCCCCTCTCACCACTTTCATTTTGATATCACCCCCCCCCCCCTCTTTCCATATGTCCGTCGAAATTTCATTTATAGGAACATAGTAAACATGCATGGGGGAGAAGAGGGGGGGGGGGGGTGGCAATGGAAGAATCGTCTAACTTGCTACAAGTTTTAGTTCATTTAACAAGCCTAAATCCCACGTCGCGGTGAAGTTAGTTTAATAGTTGCACACATACTTTGCAGCAGATACGTTCATCAGTTCATCACTGTGACAAGTGATAGCATATATTATTGATTCCAAAGACAATAAAGCATTAAACAATGGTTGGTAAAATTTGTGTTATCGGAGCTGGGCCGTCCGGTCTGTCCGTCCTATGCTGGTTTGCCAAGATGTCCCGGGAGGGCAAGCAGATACCAGAGATTGTGTGCTATGAGAAGCAGTCAGACTGGGGCGGACTCTGGAACTATACCTGGAGAACAGGATCTGATGAGCATGGCGAGCCCATCCACGGCAGCATGTACAGATATCTCTGGTCTAATGGTCCCAAGGAGTGTTTAGAGTTCCCACATTATACCTTTGAAGATCATTATGGTAAGGCCATCCCTTCTTTTCCACCTAGAGAAGTGCTGTTTGATTATCTGAAGGGCAGGTGGGGCAAGGAGGATATCAAGAAGTATGTCAAGTTCAGCACTGTTGTCAGGGATGTTGTTTACAACAAGGCCACCGACAACTTCACTGTATCAGTGAAGGATCTGGTTAAGGATGAGGTCCAAGACAGCCAGGATTTTGACTACGTCATTGTGGCCTCTGGCCATTATTCTGTCCCTAATGTGCCACACTTTGAGGGTATTGAGAAGTTTCCTGGGCGTGTAATGCACGCCCATGACTTCAGAGACGCCAATGAGTTCAAGGGCAAGAGGTTGCTGCTGATTGGAGCCAGCTACTCAGCTGAGGATATTGCCCTGCAGTGTCTCAAATACGGGGCAGAATCAATTATCTGCACCTGGCGGTCGAAGCCCATGGGCTTTACCTGGCCTAAGGAGATCAGCGAAAGGCCGCTGGTTCAGAAGTTTGAGGGTAAGACAGCCTTCTTTAAGGATGGCAGTCAAGCCGAGGTGGATGCTGTTATGATGTGCACAGGATACCTCCACTCCTATCCCTACCTCAGAGAGAGCCTGAGGCTGAAGAGCAAGAATGTTTTATATCCACCTGGCCTTTACAAGGGTATTGTTTGGCAGGAGGGCGGCAACAACAAGCTGCTGTACGCTGGCGTTCAGGATCAATACTACACTTACACCATGTTTGACGTTGTCGGTTTGTGGATAGCTAAGTACATCATGAATGACGGCATCAGCCTGCCGGATGCCGCCACCATGGATGCCGACTGGAAGGCCTGGGTGGCCAGGAACAAGACACTGAAAGACTGCATGGAGGAGATTGACTTCCAGACAGATTTTGTGCAGGATCTGGTGAAGGAGATCGGGCCGGCTGATTACCCATATGATCTTGATGTTAAGGAGATGTTTTACTCGTGGGAGCATGACAAGGACGTGGATGTTTTGTCCTACAGAGACAAGAGTTTTGCCTCCAAGTTTACTGGCACAAAATCTCCCATCCACCATACCACATTCATGAAGGCTTTGGATGATTCACTTCAAACCTTTATGGGAAATTAAAAAACATGCATTTATTAAAAAAATAGGTTTCTAGTATTTTTTAATGTTTAATTATTCTAAATTAAAATTTCCTTTTGATTTAATTCCAAATATTAGAATACATGCAATTTATTTCTATTTAATTTAAAATAAAATACATCTCATTTTCTGTATATTTGATATTTAGATTTTTTATAAAAATCTGTTAAAAATTATTTGTGCTGAAGTCAATGCAAAATTGTGGAATAAATTTTTATTTAATTATTTTCGTTTTTTGTTAGAATAGCTACTTTATAATTAACTTAAACCGTTTATGTATAAAATTATCTTTGTTTTTTTTTGTTCAAAGCAAAGCTTTTCTATAATTAGTGTATGTACGTCCATTCGTAACGTTTTGCTTTTATCGTTGATTAATTCAAACTTTGCATGATGATTCCTGTCACTGTTAAGAATTAGTCAGAAACCTTAGCAACTCAATAATTATTACAAGAAATTACTTGCTGGATTTTAACTCTTAAAAACATTTTTTGTTTGATATATTTACCCTATTCATACAATTTTTGAAATATTTATTCCTATGACAACTAGGTAAGTAAAATATTATAATCGAATCATCTTCAAAATCAAGTCCTTAAATTGTAATTATGTAAGCATTTGTTCGATTGATAAGCCGTTTAATTTTAGAGTTTCGCTTTCAGGATTGTATTCATCCTTGTTTTTAAAAAAATAATGTAACCAGAAATAAAAGAACCTAATGTGCTATTTTGCTTGGCTAAATACCTATGTATTATCATAATTGAGACCAATTGTAATTTGAAATCTCATGGTAATTTACAAAAAATATTTCTTTAAAACATTAACTTTATTTTATAGATTAATTTTTTACCTTGTAGCTTATGGTAGGTGCTGTCATAGAATAGTTAAAATTGTCCTTGTCTTGATATTAAAATTTGCAAAAAAAAATTTAAACTATAGATATGTTGGAACTTTAATAAAAAGTACATTTTATTGCATTTGAAACCATATTTAAAAATACTTAATTTCATGTCTAGAGAGAGAGTTTTGTCACATTTTAAAGCTTGAAAGAATTATCTTATTGTTGTGAAACCCTGTAAAAAATTACTACTTAACTATTATAATTTATAATTGTATCACAGCAATCATTAATTTATTGATGCGCTTCGATTTAATAGATGATTTCATTCTTGTCAAAAGCGAGCTTTTAAATAATTACGGTCGGTCCGCCCGTACGTCTGTAACGGTTAGCTTTTCTTTAATTTAGGCGTTTTAAAATTGTCCGAAGGATTTTAATCTTGGCATGATGTTACCTTTAACAGTTAGGTACGATTTAGGAAGTGTAGCAACTCTATAATCGTTACCAGAAAGTCGTTGCGTCCAATAATAACCTGTTGCTTTTTAACCTTTTTAAAAAAAATTTATGTTATATCTTATTCATCTGATTTTTGTAGTGCTGATTCCTAGGACAACAAAATACTATATTATAAACAAAGAATCTCTCATAATTAAGTCCTTAAAATGTTAGTATGTCCTTTAACAGTATCCTGTATTTCGACACTTTGCAACAAATTTACTTTCAATTTTGTTTAGACTCATACATTTATATTCTGCTATTTCAGTTCTGACTCTCTGCAAGTGTTAATGTTAGTTTATTCTACCGTTTCAGAGCTTCGCTTTTATGGATGTTGTCATTCTTGTTCCATTATAAAGATAATAATCAGAAGTTTGCTTAATGAATGTAAATTTTACATGAGATAAGCCTCAACTTTCCTATTTTCTCACGATATATGTATCCGAGGAGGAATATGTCAACTGAAAAAAAATTCTGTCTCGAACTTTTCTGCGTGTAACTTAAAAAACTGGTTATTATTGTATTTTAGTAGCTAAACTACTCTATAATCCCAAATGTCTGTCGTTCTGTCGGGTACGCTAAGGGCAAAAAATGATTTTCTTAGCGTTCAATATAATTTAAATGGTCGGTAATGCTGTAATAATCATTTGATTTACATAGCTGCTATTATAGTTAGATAGCGGCTGATTTTTACCTAAATAATGTGTTTCTACTCTTTAACTCGCTTGGACCTTAATGTCAGTAAGTCTTTAATGCTCTATGGATTATCAGATATTTAAAGGGAAATGCAGTTTTTTTTACTATTTAAGATAAAAGGCTAATTCATCATAGCCAGTTATCCATTCTTTGCAGAGCATAGGCCATACACAATGGTTCTCGGATTTTTAGATTTGGCCATTCTAGAGGCATAATTTTAAAGCTATTTAAGATAAAAGGCAAATTATTTGATGAAAATTTTGCTGACCAATGCATACTTTTGCTTTTCAGCTGTTGATCATAGATTGTTGCAATTTTTTAAAACTATTTTTACCCTTTTGCCTCATAATTTACAAGTTTTTTTACCCGTAATATAGAAGGGTGGACAAAAAGGTTCGGAAAATAGCCTAAAACCAACCCAAACATTTTTAAAGCTTTCCTAAAAATGCATAACCCATTAGGACCAGCAATTTTAGATATTTTTAACTTAAAACAAAAAAAACTTACTACTTTATATTGTAGGATTGCATCTATTTTTATACTCCTAAACTATTGATGCTAAAAACTACGCTCTTTCAAAGAGGAAGTAACTTCATGTTTTGTATTTTTTTATGTATTTTTATGCACAAAAACTAAAAATAACGGAAAGTTACCGAGCAGTGTTACTTGGAAAATTTCATGTAATAAAGCTGATTTTGATAAAAATATTTCTTTATCATTTTAAAACGGTTGTTGTAAAACAGTGACGCTTTTTTGCGTCGCATTATTAGATTTGTATATGATAACAATATAAGCTTGGGATATTTGTTAAAAGCGAAGATTTTCTAAAATTATTTTTGTAAATATTTTATGTGATCAATTGTAGCGCAGCAATAATAGATTTTAAACGATAATACGATTTATTAAGCATTACCAGAAAGTCGATTCATTTAAATATGTTGCTTTCTAACCTTTTAAAACTATTTTTATGTGATATAATTATCCCATTCATCTGATTTTTGAAATAATAATTCTTATTACAACAAGATACAATGTAATAAGCGAAGCAGCGTTAGGCCTACCGCTTCAGAGCTTCGCTTTTATGAACGATATCATCCTTTTTAAAGCTCATAAATGGTTTGAGGAAGTTAATCATATAAAAAACTCGAACAGACAGACTGACATATCTTTCTTACAGAGAAGCTGCGCAGCTGCTGACAATAGAATGTGTAATGCATCATTGTTTGTTTCAAAATAGGTCAATAATGATTTAATTACCGTTTCACATACATGTAAAGCAATAAATTAAGTTATTCAATTTAAATAATACTGTTAAAAAACAACTGGGGTCGACATCTGCGCCTTCAGACATGTTGGCTGCAGCTCATAGTAGCTGCTGCAGCTGCTGAATTTGAAATGTAAGGCCATGTGTTGTTTAGTGGCTGCAATTGCGGCTATATCAAAATTTGTGGCTGCGGCTGATGGTGGCGCTGTTAAGTGGCGCTTACTTTATGTTTTATAATTTAAATTTTTTTTAAACAACTGGAGTCGGCATCTGACCCATCAGCCACTCGGTTGCTGCGGCGGCTGTATTTGACTGCAACAGCTGCTAAATTAAAATTTGCGACTGCGGCTGATGGTGGCTGTTGTTAAGTGGTGCTTACTGTGGGGTTGGCTGCGGCTAAATTTAAATTTATAATTTCACTCCGCTTTCTCGAATAAGCGACTGAAGCTTTGTCAAAATTGCATGGATGATTTGGCTGCGAATCAATTTTCTAAATATCCAAGCTAATGAAGATTTTTGTACTTTATATCAAACAAAACATTTTACCAAAGAGGGTAATTACACAATTTTTCAGCATTCCAGCAAAACTTCAAATCGAATTTTTTCTATATCCTTACAAAAAGTCTTGTGTCTGTATTCAATTTTGTATTTATGAAATTTTTCTATACTTTTTCTTGGAGCAATGATGATCTTCTTAGGATCAGCCTGATCCTTTAAGCTCTCCTGTATTTCTTTAGGGTTGTTAAATCAAAATTGTCACCCTTTTAATTTCATGCTTTTGAGGGACAATCCAATACCTTATATAACCTGACCTAACCCAAATAAATGTGTCTGAAAAGAAGATGCTATTTTATTCTTTATCATATTTCTCTTTTATAAAAAAATCTTTGATCTATAAGTGACAAGAGTGAATAGAAATATAAAGAGAAAGCCTTTAAAAAATAAACTGAAGACTGTATATGTAGAATTATTAAATTCAAACTCACATAAGTATTTATTAGATTAAAAGTTATGCACCTCATCCCAAATTTATGATAAGAAACTAAGAATAGTAAATATTTGGAGTGTCCTTTCAATCTCCTTTCTTTTAGAAACTTTCATGTCTGCTTTTATGATTATAAACCAAAAGAAAACGATAAAAATAGATAATAATGTCGTCTTCAATTCCCAAATTGAAGACAACATTTAATTTCCTCAATTTCCAACCTTTTAGTCCTTCTTTTAGCATAACACCTCCCTTAGAGGCTAAATATAAATATCGTTGTGTCAAGCCTAAATTCCTACTAGTTTAAATGTCGTCTTTTTAGCATACTTTGTTTTATTTTTTAAGGAGTAAATGTTAAGCCTCGATTTGATTTTATTTGACATTCCTAAACATATTTTGCTCTTGTTAATGCCGTTATATCATTTTATTCTCTACGATATTAAGTACTTAGTAAGGTTTGTTTGTCTGAATTTCGTGAAATAAAAAAAACTCAATGGCTTTCTTTATGCTAGAAAAGCATCGTAAATAGGTCCCAGAATATTTTAAGGCTCAACACTACTGCGATTACGGGATCCTAGTTACCAAGGGTGTAGCCGATAGTATAAAAAGTATGACTGATAAATTTTAAAATGTTAAACTTTTAGTTTTGTAAAATTTGATCAAATAATATCTTGAATGTCGTCTTACATATAGAAACTTTCAGAATTTACTAGATTATTCTTTATTTCTTGAGTTATTTCAAGAAGTTTAGGGAACTTAATACTATTGAATTTATCTTGATTACGAAAATTGGCATGATTTTACAAGCCTCGCTTATCTTCCAGGGGGGAGTGGAAAATTATCCATCCTATTTATTGGAGTAGTAAATATTTGGGGGAAATCTGTTGCTGATTATTTTAACTGCTAAAACCAAATAATTTTTGGCCATTTTTCAGTGGCTTTTGTTAATTTAATCTATAAGTATATTTTAGTTCATAGTTTTAAAAAAAGCTTAATTAAACTTATCCCCTTATTTAAAATTGTAGGTTTTTTTTGTCTGAAGCAAATGATCTCAATAACTACTGAACTGATTTCTCTTTTTTTAATTATAAAGCTTCACATAGACCTTTTGACAGTTTTAGACTATTCAATTTTTAGATTTAAGTCTGAGAATGGTTTTAAACAATCTCGACCCTTTTTTATTACTAGATTTTTGAGAGCTTGGCTCAAAATTAGTTTAAACAGTATTTACAATACAAACAATACTTTGAAATCTATGTTGCTAAGTTTAAATTAAATTCTAGACAGAATTATGCAACTTTTAGCACTAGCAGGGAGAGAAGGGACATAGTCCCCAAAATATTATAACAACGTTTTCTTATTTGTTATTTTAACATATTTAGGGACTTTCATTGAATTTTAATTGGTTTGTTCATTAATTTGAGTGTCAAATAGTTTCAACAACTAACTGTAATCTACACAAGGAGTATTTTGTGTATTCATTGGGTTTATACATAAATTTATTAGCCATTGTCTTATCCCTTTAGATCACTGAAGTTTTAGGCTTGTGAGTCAAGACTTAATGTGAAGCAATATACAAGATTTGCAAAGCCAAAGCCTTTCTACATTTAGTATCTTGGTCCATACGTCTGACCAATCCATCCATGAGGGTCTTTTCGTTGTCCTTGCGATTTAAAATTTGGCAAAATGATTCCTGTAACAGTTATGTACAATTTTGAAATCGTAGAAACTCCAATAATTACCAGAAAGTCTGTATTTTTATTTTAAACATGATTTCTTATTTTTGACTATATTTTATATTTCATAATAATCTTATTCACTTGTATTTGATTCCTAGGTTTATTAGGTATAATGTTATAGGCAAAGCATCTCTATATTTTCGTTTAAAAAGTAAATATGTCAATATTAAGTATCCAGTAAATCACTGACTTTTAAAGGATGCCTGCAAGAAATACACCGCTCTAGCGGCTGAAGGACTGCCACAAATAGACCAAATACCCAAATATGAAGCCTACCGCTTCAATAACAAAAAAGTTAAATGCATTTTAAATGACAATTTAGGTAAAAGAAACTTTTTTAAGTTTTCCACACGTCATAATAAAAACTTAGAATAGATATTTCTCGCATCGTATTATAAACAGCTTTCCTCGGATATAGAATGCACGGGCTAAAAAAACTAGTTTTAATCATATGATTGTACATTTTTATATTCGTAGAAAGCTGGATATAATACGATGCTACACATAGTTTTTTCGTATGGATGAGAACAGGTTCCTATCCACCGGATTCGAATGAATACGAGAAATTAAATTACGTCGCCGTGAAACAAAATTAAAAGCTTTCAGCAGTTGAAGCGGTCTATTTCTTGAACAGGCCAAGCGCATTTTTACACACATAGAACTTCCAGAAAAAAATATGCAATCAAAAGATTTGGGAATGTGCCTTATTAACAACAAACAGTTATAATTTCTTATTATCATCATTTTGCATAGATATTTTGATTTTAGTCTTCTATGTATATTTTTATTCCTGTATATTTTCTTAAAAGTACACGATGTGCCTTGCAATAATTGGTGTACTTATGCTTCTGCAAACAGCAGCAGGGAGGGAGGGGACATTTGGCAATTTTTAAACTAGTCACAAAAGTCTTATAGTAACCTTTTCTTATTTGTTGACTTAACAACTTCGGGTACTTGGATTTGATTGGTTGGTACGTTAAGTTGTGTGTTCAAACATTGCAACCACTAATTGTTATCTAAAGAAGTTGAGGATTCGACGACTGCAAACCCTATAAAAACGCTGGTAATTTGTATAAGGTGTATATTTATAGTTAGATTATAACTATATTAAGTAAGTCTCAATTGGCGTCTTTTATAGAAAAATAGCTATAAACCTGCCAAGGAACTATAAAAAAAACTCTATGAACAACAAAATTAAACAAATGTCAAAAACTTTTAACTCAGCTTTTTTTTTTGAGAAAGTGTACATTTAAGAGAGAATTTTAATTATATGTTATTGTTTTAAATACTAGTGAGTTTAAGGAGTATGGAGGGGGGGGGGGGGGGTAAGCTCCTTGATAAGCATAATCCTGTAATAGGCGTGGGTTCCTTATTGTTCGGACAAATGGGCGGAGTTTGAGACAAAAGACCCTTTATACCTTTAATTGCGTCTCAATAACTAATGTGATTAAATCTAGATCTTTACCATCTTATTTTAGACCTTAATTCGATCTTCTTGCCATTTTTTAGATTTATTAACATGTAAGAATTTAAGTAAAATAATCACGAAACCTCATCATTTTGATTTTTCTATTTAGTTATTTTTTATCAGTGGAGCATGGAAGGCAAGGGGGGGGGTAGGCCAGGGGAGGGTATTACCACCCTTCTATTATTAAAATTCAGGCGAGCATGCCTTCCCATATACCACCTCTAGACTCACAGCCCCCTGATAAATAGCTAGGCTCTTTTTTTCCCATGAATTATGTTATGATTTCTACTTAGACTGACTTACTTTTTTGTCAAATTTTATGAAACCTGATTTTTATCACTTTCAACTTAAAAATACGACAGTACATTGAAAAGAAGGACGAAAACATCCATAAGGAGCGTAGCACTGGAATAGATTATTTTTTTATATTATGGACGACAGACAAATTAAAGTAGGTTTTCAACATAAATTGCTGAATAATAAAAATAATCAAGTACCTATGTTTAAATGTTTCCAATTGTATGCTTAATTGTCACAGAAATGTGCATGGCAAATGTCTTTAATAGCAGCTAAATAATTCATATGCATATTGAAGACTTTTAAAGATCAACCGACATCAAAATATTTTGTCATTCAATTGTTTATCTTAAGAAATCAGTCGTTCACTGGCAAACGGGCATGGCGAGTTGCAGAATAGCTTTGCTTTAAAAAGTTAATATGTCTGACCGCATGGGAGAACATGTGATTTTATAACATTCCCCTTTTAGTATTGAAGCTTCGTTATAACTATACTAATATTTTGTAAGGTCTTTAGCATTTTTTTTTTGGGGGGGGGGGTAGGGGGAATCGACTACACCCCATTTTAATTTATGTTTTAAAAGAAAAATTAAATTTTTTTAGGAGGGGGAGTGGTTTTTTTTTCTTATGGTACCCTCCCCCACAATAATTATAAACCTTCATCTGACCTATGAAAAGCTAACCTGCAAAGGAGAATCATATCGGTTCAGCGGTTAGCAAGATCCTTCGGTACAAACAGACAGACAAACAAACATCCTGTTACTTTATTATAACTATATTGTCTGTACAACCCAAAAGGTAATAGGATTATTTTGGGTGCTATTTGCGATAGTCATAGAAGACTATTTTTTTGTGAAAATTCTTTAGGGTTTATTATCATTATAGGGTTGGCTTTGAAAAAAGACAAGTTTTATTGCTATAAATTTACAGACTTTATTGATATCTACAAACCGCTTCCCTTTAAAAACACTTGTTATTCTTGTTTTTCTACCCTTTTTGTCACTCTATGTCAGTCGTGGGAAAAACGCCTTTTTTACACTAGGCCTTTAAAAATTTAATGTCTCTCTGGGTTGACCGGAGAGATTTTGGTGTGGCGCTCCGGTTGGGGGGTGGGGGTGTTAAGAAAAATAGAAAAAGGAGGATTTAGGAAATTGAGGAGGTTTATGGGGCAGGGGAACGGGGTGACTTTAAGTGCGCATTATATAAGAGAATTGAGAAGGGGAAGGAGATTTAGGAGATTTGTCTGTATCACGAGTTCGAAACATGGGCGCTTTACCCATAAGGAGTGTCATCACAGCCGCTAAATATCTCAAATTATCAGAATGACATATTTTAACTACAGCCTAAACTGTTTCTTAGCTATTGATCCGGTCTTTTCGCCAAATATCCCATATTATTAATTTGTTATTGTGTTTAATTTTGTGCGATTTTATAAATCTTTGAAGTTAATACCAAGCGCGTAAGTGATGTCCCGCCATCATAGAGACATAGAAATTATGTTTGTTTGTCCACTATCTCATTTTACATCTTCTATCTCACTTTTTTCTCTTTCTCTCTCTCTCTCTCTTTCTCTCTCTCTTTCTCTCTCTCTCTCTCTCTTTCTCTCTCTCTCTATCTTTCTCTCTCTCTCTTTCTCTCTCTATCTTTCCCTCTCTCTCAATTTAATCTGTCCTGATTTCTTCCTCTATCTCTTTCATCTCTCTTTCTCTCTCTCATTCTTTAAGTTTGTCTTTTAATATAAATTTTTACATTTCTCTTATATTCTCTATTCGCATTTTATCTATCTATCTTTCTTTCTCTCTCTCTCTCTCATATTTTCTTAAGTCTAGAACAGACATTCCCCACCTCCTTTAATTCCATTTGTCACGTAAACGTGACCCTTCCCCCATTACAATTCCCTAATACACTTCCCCTTCCCCCCTCTTACAAGCGCCTCTATCCTCTAAAATCTGTCAATTGATATTTTGAGTTTAATTCTCATTTCAGTAAACTGGGAGCGCATCAGACAGACGCGTCAGGCGCACCTATACCAAAACAAAAAAACTTGAAATACCCCACATTTTATATTGTGAAAAACTAACTTACAATCAATAATAAGAGGCTGAAAACAAAATAGTTATACAAAAAAGTGATATGATAGCTGTTATATGTTGTTTTTGATTTAGTTTTAAAGGTGAGATAAATAGTAGTTTAAAAATTTTGTTTTGAATTTTGATATTTTACATATGTTATGAAAATAATATTTAACATAACTTTTATAACCTAACGTTTTATCCGTTATGAATAATATAATAGAAGCTTGGATTTTGAATTAGAACCCATAAAGTAGTTGGGTGTGTGGGAACCCCTAAGTCTAGTAAGATATATTAAACGGTAGTACAGTATTATTGATCAAAAGTAGGTTTTTAGCTGTCTTAAAGTTTTTCTTCTCATAAAGGCTAAACAATTTACGTTCTACAAGCGAGGATTTACCACTAGCCTCTAGGGTCTTCGTCCCTAGAGGTAATGGTAAGTCTCCACAAAACAAAAGGGGGGGGGGGGGTATAGGTGTTCCCTCAAGAAAATTTACCGCAGTACCAGTAGCTTTAATCCCTTAAGAGTAGAGCCCAAATGGTTCAGTGGTAAGCTTCAGACTGACAGACAGACAGACATCGTTCTATTTTGTATCATTCTATAATATGAAGATGAATTACAATCTTATATTTTTCATGGTAATTTCAATGCAACATTTTTCTGTATAGAAATGAGTTTGACCCTACAGCCTGTGAGTTCTAATTTTTTTCTGCTCGGGATGGGTGAACCTGGCGAGGTTGAGGCCGCAATTATGTCCGCCAGAGTACGCACCAGCCTCGAGTCAGCTGCAGCTGCCAGAAACCGCAGCTTGGAGAGTATCAACAGAAATGCCATCAAGGAAGAGCTTACCAACCAATGGCTGGAAGGTAAAATTTAAAAAGTGTCTTTTTCATGGATGGAGGGGGATTTGGGGCTATTTGATAGACTAGTCCTCAAGGAACTTTCTTATTCGTTTGCTTACCAACTTTGAGGACTTTAGTGAATTTTGATTAGTTAGTTTATTAAATTTACTGTTCAAACGCTCCAACCGCTAATCTTACGCTGCAGAAGGGGTAATTTTGTACATTGGGGATGTACATCATTTTATTGGCCATTGTCTTATCGATTTAGATCCCTGATATGAATATATTTCATTCAACTTTTATACCATTATAATTGATCCTTTTTGAGACAACTTGTATTGGTTTTTGTGTGAAAAATCTTAAGTTTTTATTGTCACCAACGGGTAAATACTGCTTATTTTAACACTATTTTTTTTAAATCGACAGCAACTTTGAATTTACCTCAGTTAAAATATTCGTTTTTAGAGTATTTGCACATCAAAATTTAAAAATTAATTTACTTTTTTTGATGATCAATTCATTACAGACTGCAAGAACCGTCAGAAAATTCCATTTGTGAAGAGACTGCACGCCGACACCGCCAAACTGGGGACCACCTTCCCTCCCCGCGGCGGGCTATATCCTGTTATGAACGGCGGCGAGATCAAACCGTTCGGCCGCCGCAGCACGTTTCACTCAGAGCCAGATCTTTCGCCACAGGCAGCTTATTCAGGTAAGAGTAAAGTCATGCCTTTGGCTGGTAAATCATTTAAAAAGCAATGTACACTTTCCTGCCTAAATAGAAATTCAATAATTTAAAATATTTCCTTAATTTAAAGTTCATATTTTTAAAGCCTTGAAATATTTTAAATAAATTATTTAGGTAAAAATGCAGCTTTCATAAAGTATATACCTATTGCAATTTTTAAGGTGTCATTGATCTTAAATAGCTGTTTAAAGAAATTAAAGTATGTTTTTAAGTTTCAGTCAATTAATTTCAATATATACCTAGAGGGAGATAAAGGACAATTTTGTTTGTTAATTAAATCCTCGCAACCCTACATTTTTATCACCCCTTGCTTATTATCTTATTTAAACCTGCTTGTATGGTATGAATTTCATTTTACATATGACCTATCTATCTACTTATATTACTTATAAGAAATAATACATATTTGTATATGTATACAGAAATTATGAATTAACCAACTGCAGTACACTTTAGATGCAGGTGAATTATTATGCACTAGTCGCTGTTTCATTCAAAATATAAGGGTCCATTTTTTATTAAAACTTTTTTTTGCTAATCATTTAGATATCAAACAAATTTTTTAGACAGCAAATAATTTTTTATGTCACCAAATGGAATTTAATTACTACCTTACACCCCCCCCCCCCAAATTTTCATGAATTGCAAGGGTTGGGGAATTTAGTTATTATGGAGAGGGGGGGGAGGGGTTGTGGTAAGGGTTGGTTAATTTGACAAGGGGAAAATTCCTAAAATTTTCTCTGGTTTACAATAATTGGTAAATAGCCTTGATTTATGGGATTTAGGGAAAGGTTAATGGCAGTTACATTTATACAATATATTCTAAATATTCAGGAATCTAAAGGGATAAGACAATGGCCGATATTCTAATATACATCCTTATAATGATGCACAAAATTACCCTTTCTGTAGAATAAAATTAGTAGTTGTAACGTTTGGACACTCAACTAAATGGAACTACTAATAAAAATTCATTCAACTCCCCAAATTTATTAAACCAACGAATAAGAAAACATTGTAATACAACTTTGGGGACTAGTGTTATAAATAGCCCAATGTTCCTTTTCTCCCTGGTTCTAGACTGTAGATCGAAAATATTAGATTGAGGATAAAACTAACTTTTGTTTGGCCTATATATCTATCCTTTTATGCGGCTGAAGCCTAAAGCTATGACAATAGCATATATCTGCATGAATTAACCTAATCTTCATTGGACTAAGATCATAAAATTGCTGAATTTTAGATTAGATTTTGTCCTTAAAACTTTTGAGCTTTAAACAAACAAACAACAAGTATTAGATTGCCCAAATATTCGTTATCTAAGATCTCGGAAACGTATATTCAAACATACTGGTACCCAAAGTTTTATAAAAACGCCCAATCCTTTGTTGACATAATAACTTTGGGTACTCTTGTAAGATTTTGATTGGTTGGTTCCAAAATAATAATGTCCACATTTTGTTATTCAATAATTTAAATCAACTGAAGGGATGATTTAGTCTATTATCATTGGTAATCTACATCAATGTATCTCCCATTGTTTTATCCCTTTCTAGTTTGCTTCTTAGTGTCCTAGATACTTAAAAATTTCAGAAAAAAGTGGTTTTATGAAATTTTCTCAAAAAAGCTAAAAAGGCCTTCTAGGCATAATTGGTGAACTTACAAAGAAGCATTTTAATAAAATTTAAAAGACTTTTTTTCTCCAAAGGTGGATAATTGTTATAATATGCATGTAGTTGCTTAGCCCCTAACCTCTAGAGAGGGGAAGAGCAGATAAGGAAAATAGCCTAAAACTATTCAAAGATATTTATAAAGCTGAAAAGTGGAACCAATTTGGACCAATATTTTTAGAGATCATTAGCTTCAGACAAAAAACCTTACTACTTTATGTTAAAGAAATATTTAGTTTGTAATTTTGATTTTATGAATTTTATTGTCTTAAGAAAAAGAACTGGATTGTAAGGACATAAAACCAGTCTTTTCATGCTTCGTAATTCAAACTCAAATCCCACATCAATTTTAGGAGCTAAGGCATTCTTTAACCAACCTAAATATCATTAAAAGGAAGAAAAAAATACATGCAGTTATAAGTCATCTTATTAATCGTGTACAAAGAAATGTGCAATTTTGTGTCTTAAATTTGAATTATAAGTTTGTTTTTAACGGTTCTCGCAGCTCAAAACACGGGTCTTCTGTAGAAATGCGCAATAGGCCTAGCAAGGCCTTTGTGCATCAAATTCCGCTCATGTATCACATTGACAAATCAACCAGGGATGTAGGGTATATTGGGATGTTTATTACACTAGTCCACAAAGTTTTATAATAACGTTTTCGGGTATAGTCCTTTCCACGACATCCCTCCATAAGGAGCGATTCTTCGTATTTTTCACAGTAGCTTTTCTCCTATTTCTAGCCCCTGCGGGGGGCTCTAACCCAGCGGGGCCAATTACCTAACCCTGTGGGGCAATCACCTAACACAATATAACCTAACCTAACCTAAAATAACCTATAAAAAGCCATTTTAAAAATACGAAGAATCGCTCCTTATGGAGGAATGTCGTGGAAAGGACTATACCCACGTTTTCTTATTTGTTGGCTTAACAACTTTGGGGACTATAGTGAATTTTGATTGGTTTGGTTTTGATTCAAACGTTTCAAACACTAATTTTAATCTACAGAATGGGGAATTTTATGTATCTTCATTGGGGATGTATATCAATTTATCGGCCTTTGTCTTTTCTCTTTAATCCCTGATCATTATTAAAACAGCCCGAACTTTTCAATTTCTCCATGATTAAATTTTGTCGTTTTGGCGAATATGATAATGGCGGATGTGATAATATGCAGAAGTCAGCCAAGTACTTTAACACTCGCTGGCCTAATTTAAGTTAAGAAAACAGACAAAATTCTTCGTAAAGTTCAGAAATAAATGATAGTTAAATTAGCTTAAATAGGGCTCCTAAGCCTTGCAATCCTAAAGTATAAAGTAGTTATTATTTTATGAAAATAAAATGTCTTGGGGTGGTTTTATGCTAACCCGCGCTCCTAGATGCTAGGAGCAAAGCAACTAGTCAAAAATATTTCTTAACGTCCTGTCTATGAATTTTTTTATTATGAGATAATCCATATAATCTGAATTTTACAGATAAAACATTTTATTTCAAAAACTTAAAAATTTAACGATCTCTATTTTACAAGATAATTTTCATGAAAATGGGTTGAATATGACAAAAATTTGATCTGGTGTAAAATCTTGATTTCGAAGATTTATATGTTTTTTCAATTTCTGACGTTCGACACAAAAATTTTAGATTCATGCAGGTTTTTTTGTTGCTTAGTGGTGACTAAATTAAATAATGTCTTACATATTGTCTGCCAGTTTAACTATTTATATCCTCTTATTTCATGTATTTGGTTCATTCACTACATAATGTAACATTTTAACTGAATTTTATATTTTATGCTATTATTTATAATACAAAGTAGAATGATGTCTGTCTTTCTGCCCGTCCGTCTGTCCGTCCGTCTGTCTGTCCGTCTGTCTGTCCGTCTGTCTGTCCGTCTGTCTGTCCCTTAAAATCTCGGTAACCACTGAACCGATTGGATTCTACTCTTCAGGGAATATATCTACTGGTCCTGTGGTGGTTTTAGGCTATTTTCTTGGGTGATGGGACACCCAACCCCCCTAAAAAACAAAAAAATACCCCCAATTTTTAAAGATTTTTTTTGCCATATGTTTTGCGAATTCGCCATTTCTTCGCGAAAATTGGCGACCCATTCGCATTTTTACAGCTGGGTAGGTAATAGAAGATGTAATGATTCCCCCGATAGGCACGTACATAATTTTTTTAATTTACCTCTTGGGGCAAAGCTCCTAGAGGCTAGGGGCGAAGCCGTTAGTTTTGATTACAAGAAATTAATTTCAGGTTTATTTTAAAGATCCTTTTAAAAAAAATGATTTTATCTGATATTTTGTCATAAATTCACAATTCATATTATTCTTTGGTGTTGCTGAGATTGTTTCTAAATATGATTTAAAGGGCACTCCAAATGATTTTTGTTTTATGTTTGTTTGAAAAGCATTACCACCAGTAGTTACCTTTTAAAAACTAGTTTAAACATAAATCATGTTGAAATAAATCATGGTCTAATAAAAATAACTCTATATGCTTTTTGTTCTAATTTTCCGGTGGATAAGAACCGGTTCTCAGCCACACTGAAAAATCATGTATCGCATCGTAGTACATCCAGTTTTCTACGAATGTAAAAATGTACAATTACAATATTATAACCAGTTTTGTTAGCCCGTGCTATCGGCTTCTCGGGTCTAATAAAACTTGTTTTAATCTTATAATTATACATTCTTATATCCACGGAAAGCTGTTAATAATACAATGCGATACATAACATAACAAAAATGTATTAAATGAGTATACCTTTAATTTAGTGTTACTAAGGATGCAAAAATGACACAGTAAACTTATATAAGCGTCTCCTAGTTTTAGGCATGATCTAAAATGGGCGAACATATAGTATCTGCCTTGCATTAAAACAATTATAATGCACACACAAACAAACTTTTTAGTTAAGAGTATTACAAGGAAAAAAATTCACAGTAAGTGTCTCAAAGGCATGTTTTTATTCAAGTTGAAAAATGTTGTTTAAATGTGCAAAAATTGAATTATTTTTAAAAGAAATCATCTATATTTTTAACTATCGTTTAAAGACGTATACAAAATGCAAAGTAGCTAAACTGGATAAAAACTCTTAATTGAACTTAACCTTTATATTTAGAAGCACAGCTAATCTAAATTATGCAGGGAGGGAGGGGGCATTGGGCTGTTTATTACACTAGACCCCATAGTTTTATTATAACGTTGGCTTAAAACTTTGGGGGCTTTTATTGAATTGTGATTGGTTGGTACTTTAAGTTGAGTGTCCAAACGTTTCATTCACTAGTTGTTATCTACAGAAGGAGGAATTTTGTGTATCATCAATCATTGGGGATGTACATAAATTTATCGGCCATTGTCTTATCCCTTTAGATCCCTGTAATAATAGCATTATTTTAAAACATTTTCTTTTAGATGATGATGAATCTGTGTCCATGAACGGTGAGGAGGATGAGGACCACCTCTTTGAATTTGACATGTCACCAGAGCGGGATCTGGAGGACCTGGAAGAGGCTGCAGCCCCCTCAAAGGACCACCGTAGCAGGCTAATGCCAACATCGTCCTCCAACAGCTTAAACAGCAACAGCAGTAATAGCCTAACGGCTGTGGCGGCTACCGCTGGCAGCGCTAATAACCTCGGCTGTGAACTGCGCGTGCGCACCTATTCAGACAGCTCTAACGGCTCGTGCTCACATAGGAAGCCGTTGATAGCTGCTAACGGCGCGGGTAGCGGCCAGGAAAGCGAGAGTGAGGATAACGGTGCCAGGTACAGGGCTGGGTTCTCATCCATTTTCGGCAGCACCAGCTCAGGTCTTGGCAGTGAAAAAAGAACGTCACAAGTAAGTAAACCTTTTCCAGTATGGCTTTGAAACCGATTAGTATCCGCTGGATTAGAACAGGTTCTTAACCATAATGAAAAATTATGTATAGGGTCGTATTATAGACAATTTCAACAAATATATCCTAATTTCTTTTGAAGATTGCAAAAAATATGTTTTCCTGCTGTGGCGCCTATTCTAATTTTTTCCCAGTATTTTTCTTTGAAAAAAAATACATTTTTTAACTTTAAAGCAAGGGGAATTTGCGTAGTTTATTTTATTAGAATAATTTTCCTGTTATGCAATAGAAAAATATTGTAATTGAAAAAGCTTTAAATACCCTTTTTACTAGAGCAACCGTTAATACAAAAGGCAGTAAGGGAGGGGACATTTGGCTGTTTATTACACTAGTCCCCAAAATTTTAAAGTATCCTTTCATATTGGTTGGCTCAACAACTTTGGGGACTTTTATTGAATTCTTATTAGTTGATTCATTAAGTTCAGTGTCCAAACGTTTCAACCAAAAATTGTAATCTAGAGAAGGGGTGAATTTATGTATCATAATTGAGGATGTACATCAATATATCATCAATATATCCCTGTATAAAAGGCCTGCATGTTTATGGACTCTAAACTAGTAAACAACCCCTGATTGTTCCCTTGAACCATTTTATATTGAAATATCACATCATAATAGATACCTAATAAAACCATGTAATCTACTGTGATTTCTATGGATTAATGGCTCTAGAAAGTATTCCTTATCTTCATGGACATCTTGGTAGATTTTCTATTTCCTTTCCACCCCCTGAACACCCTTAATGCCAAACAAAGCAGCTAAATAATCTATTGGTAATTGGTCATTTAGTTGCCTAACTGAAAATTGAAAGTTTTAGGAATGCCTTAGCTTAGTGAAAGCAACATTATAAGATTCTTTAGACAAATACCTTATATAAAGTCATTCCTATAGTTATAGTCCAAAACTATATACTATAAAAAAAATTGCAGTAAAAGAAGAACTCTTTATCTACCCTATATTGTAAAAAGGTGTGGACTTAATTCCGCACAAATTTTACATTATCAAATCATTACAACTGCATTTTATTACAACAGAACAAAATAACTCCATTTTACTCTGATCATTAATAGCCCATTCTTATCAACTTGACTTTGTGTCTATATTTCGAATATGAAACTGTATTTGATTGCAATCAGAGATAGAGGCGACAATGGGCCCTAAAGTTTTAGATTTAAACTTGATTTTGTGATTTTATTTCGAATAATGAAACACTATGTATATGTGTTATTATGGGGAAATAATGACACCCCATGCTTAAATACATTTTACTTCATACAAATACACAAATAAGGCCTAATGATAGTTTACGTTAGGGATACAGCCATAGGTCAATGGAAAATAGATTGATACAATATCAGCCTAGAGATATTTGAAAACAAACGATTTATCTTATATGTTTTCTGAGAAAAAAAAGATTGATTTGGAGTAATGTATGCCCCTAAATCTAGGGGATGGCTATTCTTGAGATAAGCATTAACTTCCGCATTTAAAGTATTATCGTTCATGGAGGGAGGAGACAATGGACTATTTATTACACTTGTCCCCAAGGTTTTCCATTCTTTGGCTCAACAACTTTTGGGGCCTTTTACTGAATTTTGATTGGTTGTTTCAATTCGTGGAGTGTTTAAACGTTTCAACCACAAATTTAAACTGTATAATGGGTAATTTTGTGTGTCATCATTGGGTATGTACATCAATTTATCGGCTATTGTCTTATCCCTTTATATTCCTGTTTACATACTCATTTCATTTATGACCTATTTTTTTGGCGAATTTTAGAGACTATTTATATGCGAAGGTGAATTCTCACCACTGTTGAAACATGCCTACATATGAAAGTGCCATAAAATCGTTGTAGGATACCATTTACAATAGTTTTATATGTATATAACATTTGGAAAGTTGACAAAGTTCAGTTTTAAAACATAATCTTTAGAGTTTTAGTAAAAACTTGTTTGATTTTCTAAAGTATTTCTTTAGAAATTATTTTAGGAAAAAAATACTACTGAAACTAGAATATTCAAGATTTTCATTTTCAAAAATCTTGTTCTGGGGGCATTTTTTGAATTCATTATTACACGAAAATGCAATTTATATTAACAGTGGAATGAACTAAAAATTTTGATATTCAAAATGCAAGGTCGGTTTTTTTCCTGAAAACCAATTCTTTTCTCGGTTTAAATCGCTTCAAAACATTGACAATATTTTTGATCTTTGCTATTTCAAAGATCAAAGAAAAAGCCTTTGTTTATAGATATGCCCAAAGCATTACATTGAATATTTAGAACTTGTAGAAAAATGGTAGGCAATCAATTGATTTATAAATAAAGCTACTGGGGTTTTCAGTATTAGGTTACATATTAAAGATTTTAGTCAAACCACCGGTCATTATCATGAGCTTAGTAAAAAAAACAGTATTATTTCTTGTACTATATTCTATGTGTATATATCAGGGATCTATAGGGATAAGACAGTATACGATAACTTAATGTATATCTCCAATGAGGATACACAAAATTACCCCTTCTATAATTATAATTATTGGTTGAAACGTTTGGACATTCAACTTAATGAAACAACCAATCTAAATTCAATAAAAGTCCCCAAATTTGTCGAGTCAACGAATAAGAAAATGTTATTAAAAAAACTTTGGGGACTAGTGTAATAAACAGCCCAATGTTCCCTCCCTACCTGGTATACATACTTCTGATACTTGAATTAGATAAGGCTGGTGTATGGACTAAAAACAAGATCACTTTACCAGGGCGTGATTTTCTTACTTAATCTGTATGTAACTTTACCATCCTACGTTTTATGGTTGTGTCATAAATTTTTTATCTTATTATATAGCAATATTAGTAGGGCAGAAGGGGACATTGGGCTGTTTATTACACTAATCCCCAAAGTCTTATAATAACCTTTTCTTTACAACTTTGGAGATTTTTACCTAATTTTGATCGGTTGGTTTGTTAAGTTGAGTGTTCAAACGTTTCAATCACTAATCTTAATCTACAGAAGGGGTAAATTTGTTTGTCTTAATTGGGGATGTATATCAATTTATCGGCCATTGTCTTATCCCTTTAGATCCCTGCATAAAATGTGAACAGTTTTGTGAGGGGCAATGCATTTTTATGGTTTTTGTATTATTGTCACTAGAATAATCTAGAAAATTCGAGAAATATAAAAATATTATTACATACCTATGTTATTGCAATGATTGTTTAGGTACAAGACCCAATAGCTTTTCTAGCTTTTGATATTAATAGAAAGTTGATTTTAAACTACATTGTACTATGTGGCCTAAAACCTCACGTTTTTAAGAGCGAAGCTCTTCTGTAATTCATAATTTTATGTCCTAAACGTTGAGGGGATTTTCTTTGGTGTTTAAAATGTCTTCTCCATAACAAACTAGGTCCGTGGGTTTGTATTTGATACCTTGAGGGGCATTTAAAGTGGAGAAAATGTGATTTATTCAGCTGGTATATGAGATAGTGTCTTGAACCTCTGATGATTCAATTTGTCCTTTTGTCTTTTTGACGGACTTAGCTTATTGTTTCATAAATGCTTGTCCTTACATTCTCCGCTAGTTATGGTTATTTTATCCTTGCTTTATTTGATGATTCAAGTTGTATTTAACCAAGATAGAACATACTAGATAAAAGAGTTACTGGCCTGTTTCAAATCCTTTGGTTTCCATAGCAACTTGAGATATTGTGCATATAATTCCGAAAAATTTTATTCCAGTGTTTTCGATCATAGACGGCAATAGCAATTAAGTATGTAAAGTCCGGAATCTAAAAGGATAAGACAATGGCCGATAAATTGATGTACATTGTACATCACCAATGATGATAACCAAAATTAATCCTTCTGTATTAAAAATTAGCAGTTAAAAATTTTGAACACTCAACTTAATGAATCAAACAATCGAAATAAAAAAAAAGTCCCCAAAGTTGTTAAGCCAACGAATATGAAAATGTTATCATAAAACTTTGGGGACTAGTGTAATAAACAACCAATTGTCCCCTCTCTCCCTGGATGGAGGTAGTTTTTAATGTTGTAATGACTAATTGTAATGGTTCTGGTGCTAAAATATATTTGTGGAAGTGAACTCACACCACTAGATGTTACTATGTGAGGCTGAGACACGTTAAGCAGTTAACACATTTCAAATGCATTAGTGAATTTAAACTCAACAACAAATCATTTTAACTCCTGACTTTGTACTATTATTTGGCTTTAGTTTTGCTTAGCCATATAGCATTTGAAAAGGTATAATATAATCATAAAACAAAAATTATGCCTTTAGACTAGACCATACAGACAGACCTCACTAACAGAGTACAAATAATGATAAAAATAATCTTATCAGTAATCTAATTGTCATTTAAAATCTAAGATATAAATAGCTCTAGTTTAAAATATCCTTTTTTGCCAAATCCTACAACTTTTTCTAAAGTAAAATTTATTGCCCTCATAATCAGGCCATTTGAACCAGTTATAAATACGGCTTTTTTGTTTAGATATACATTTAAATAATGTGTGTTAATTAAGATAAAAACAAGTACAAGTATGTGCATAGATAGTTTGCATAGACAGCAGACCTATTTGAATAATAGACGTAGATAATGCTTAGTGAAAATAATGTGTAGTCATTTCGTATTAATTTGATATTAGGATTTACAAGATTGTATTATCATAACATGATAATTATACCAAATATTGATTGTGTTTAATTTTTTTCAACATTCGGTACAGTGAAGATTCTTCACTGAAGAGCTGCAGGGTTAAGACACTGGATGTGTAGGACAGCCCGCAGGGGTTAGGCGTAAAGAAAAAAATGCCCACAAACAAGTATATCACAGTCATTTTACACAACTTTCTTTGGTGTAATGAAGTCCTTACTCTACACACAGAGAAACATTTTTTGTCTGTCTTTTTATTAAATTGCAATTTTGTACAAATAAAACTTTAACATTGTTGGTTGAAAAATGCACAATGTTGTATAAATGTATTTGTTTTGAAAAGACGTAAGAAATGCAGGAAGGTAGGGGACATTGGGGCTGTTTTTTATACTAGTCCCCAAAGTTTGATAATTACATTTTTATATTCATTGTCGTAACAACTTTGGGGGCGTATACTGATTTTTGATTGGTTGGTTTATTAAGTTAAATGTCAAATTGTTTCAACCACTAATTGTAATCTACAGAAGAGGTAAGTTATGTGTATAATCATTGGGGATGTACATTAATTTATTGGCCATTGTCTTATCCCTTTAGATCCCTGCAAGAATTGACAATATGCTTACCTAAATCTTTCAAAGCACTATGCAAGGAATTTGAAATGTTTTTAAATGGATTGCATTGTTCTTTAACGTTAGCCAGTGCAATTATATTTCATCTAATTGCAAATATCGTCAATGATTTTAGTTTATTTTGGGGATTTTGTAAATATTTTAAGCATTGAAATGAATGCAATAAATTCTAATGCTAACAATAAATTGATGTACAATGTACATCCCCAATGATACAAAAAAATGTCTGCAAATGAAAATTAGTGGTTGAAACGTTTGAACGCAACCAATCAAAATTCAATAGTTTTTAAGTCAACGAATAAGAAAACATTATTATAAAACTTTGGGGACTAGTGCAATAAACAACACATTGTCTCCTCTAGCCCTGGACTTCATTAGTTGATAAAGATAGCATTTAGGGGTAAATTTATTTTTTGTTTTCTTTAACCCTATCACATATATCGGAAATGTGCTAAATGTACATAACATAGGAGAGGATTAGGGGGGGGGGCCGGGGGGGTAGGGGTTGTGATCTATTAGGGTTAATGACCTGTTGGTAGGGAGAAGGGGGTGAGGGAAGTTTAGGATCTATTATCAGATTTCAATACACGTGTACATGATAGGAACCTAGTTCCTTTAATTTAGTCAAATATAATATTATTAACATCAGCACAGCTGTTGTATAGGCGCGTTTATCTGTCTTTGAAAGATCCCTCAATTAAAAGAAGTTTTCCTTCGCAGATTTTGATTTTATTTACTGAATAATATTTTCTACTCTTCTTTCCATTATAATGTTATACTTATAAAATAAAGCAGCTGAAAGTTATCACAATAAAGCATAATCTGTACATTTTGAAATAAGTTAAGGGGGGAGGGGTATAAACGCATGAGAAGGATTAAATATATCGATTCTTAAATTATCAGGGGAGCGGGGATTGACCAATCGCTTTTAATAAATTTGCAATTCTTTTCACCTTAATAATTTCACAAGGTATTAAAACAAATAACATTTAGGTGAATGATCATTTATTGTTCAGTGTCTTTTCCCTAATTCCCTGTAAATTTTACAAATATCAAAAATTATTTAGCATACATAGCATGAGATATTTATAGATATTCTACTAATGTTTCCCAAATAATGGTAATATTATGGAAGGGGTGGTGGGT
Source organism: Acartia tonsa (assembly GCF_053477335.1). Lineage (NCBI taxonomy): Eukaryota > Metazoa > Arthropoda > Copepoda > Calanoida > Acartiidae > Acartia > Acartia tonsa. The sequence goes on along the minus strand of NC_137265.1, from coordinate 8,656,508 downwards.
ATCCCTATTAAAGTTAACTAAAATATTTCTATTTCAAAGTAAAGATTTTCCAGGAAAGAAAAAATACATATTCAGTTAATTTGCTAAAAAAATAATTTGATAATGATGAATGGACACCATGGCTGTCACACAATGGTGTTAATTTAACCCTATAAAATTTATGATAGGGGAGTACAAAAAATAATGGTGGGGGGGGGGGGGTTAAGGGTTATGGTAAACTTAGCAATAAATTTGAACAGTTTAGGGCGGAGTAAATTAGGCATAGTACCCCCCCCCCCCTCCAATAAAAATCAACCATAAGAGAAGTCAACCTCAATAGGGGTTAGGATTAAATTTATAGTTTAAGATATATTTTATTCTAAAAAATATATTTTTAATATCTTTTAAAATGATAGTATTTTAACAGAAAATATTGTACATATTTTTCTGTAAGGCTTCATAATTGATAAATATCCGCTGGATTAGAGCCAGTTCTAAGCCATACTTAAAAATCATGTATAGCACCGTAATACATACATTTTTCATGAATTTAAAAATAAAATATTATAAATCTAAAACTGGTTCTTTACTAATAATCTTAGTCTGAATATCCGCGCAAAGCTGTCTATAATACGTTGCGATAACTATTCTGTACATGATGCACAAACTTCCCTATTACTATTATAGGCTTTTGGCCTAAATGATTAATTATTAACCCTATCCTAGCCGTGATATCTGTCTTGATACGGCATTGGGGGTGGGGGGGGGGGGCGTTAGGAGGGTTAAAATAAACAATTAAGGGTGGGGGGAGTTAGTTATTTATCTTTCATCTGATAAGAGGACTATTTCAATATTTAAATTTAGAAAATGTTTCATTTTTGCTGTTCTGAATTTACTAAAAATAAAAACTTTTATTGCTGCGCTGCTAATCAACATAAATGTTTTTATTGCCTTTAATTCTGAAGAAAAATATTAAAGTTTCTATGTAGCGCAACAATAAAATCTAACATTTTTTATCATTAAAATTGAAAATTTATATTGAAATTTCACTTCATTCTTGATTGATTTAATCAACTTTCTTGGACCGACAGACATTCTTACAATTACAATACTTTAAAAGTAGCTTCGCTAGTAAAAATAAAGGCTAACACGGTTTGAATTCATGATTTGATATACAAATACACGTGACCTATAGAGTTAAGGGGTGAGAAAGGCAGGCTTAGAAAGGGTTAACAATAGAAAGACTGTTCAGTCTAATTTTAATCAAATATTTCTATATTTAATATTTAGCCAAAGAGAGAGGGAACATGGGGCTTTTTATTACACTAGTCCCCAAAGTTTTATAATAACGTTTTCTTTTTCGTTAGACAGCAAATTTGATTGGTTGGTTAATTTCAACCACTAATTATAATCTACAGAAGCGGTAATTTTGTGTTTCATCATTTGGGATTTACATCAATTTATCGGCCATTGTCCTTAACTTTTTTTAAAGACACTTATTAGGCGCAATTATTAAAAATGTGGATGGTTAACCCTAGAAGAAAGTTACTTTCTTTTTATGATAAATATCTGAATCTCGAGGGTTAATAACGTTATCAGGGGGGGGGGGGAGGGCGATGGGGGAGGCTCTCTCTCTCTAGATAATTCTCTATAACTCTAGCACAATAATGTTACCATTAGAATTAGTATACAATGGAATATGCTAATAGGAACTCCACATGTTATTTAGTATAATATAATACACCAATCATTAATGTTCTCTAATAATATTATATTTATGTTATAATATAAAAGTGAAATGTTACTTACAGCTAAATTACCGCCTGTTAAATTTAAAATTCAGGTATGACAACAAAAACACGTTATGTTTATAATGTCAAACGTTTAGGACTATTGTCATGTCATTATTATAATAGCGTTTATTAGTGTTTTGAGATATGATTATGACTTATTTGTCGCCTACGTCCAATGTAATTAAAAACCCTGTGATCAATATAAACAATTTTAAAATTGTTTTCAGGGTTGACAGATAAAACATATTAATTTTATGATGAATTTTTTTTAGGAAACCCTGATCTTTGGGGAAGAAGTGGAGAATAAGAGCTTTGAGCCGTCTGAATGGCGAGACTATATGACAGAGAGGCTGTCCTGTAGTGAGGGAACCTTAACCCCGCTCAGCTCAAGCGCGCCAGATCTCTCCAGTGCTGCCAGCAGTGGCAGCAACAGCAGTAGTGTCGCTGAGGGCGGCGGTGGTGGTATTGGAACGCCGATTTTAGCGGCGAGTCCGTGTCCGCCTCTGGCTGGCGGTGGTCTTGAATCTCCCTTGATATCACCCGACAGCTTGTTGGAGGGACAACATTTAGAGGAGAGTTATCTGGCGGCTGCAGAAGAAGCAGCTGCCGCTGCAGCCGCTACAGGACCTTGTCCAGAATGTGATAGAAATTCTTTAGAATTGGCAAGTCTCAGTTTATGTGATAAATACAAGGTAGAACATTTTTTATGTTTTTAAGTCTGAGATCAGTTAACTGATATTTTATCTCTAGTTATAAATAAAACAGTAGGAAGGAAGGGGTCATTGGGCTGTTAATTACACTGGTCCCCAAAGTTATATGATAGCGTTTTCTTATTCGTTGTCTCCACAACTTTATTGGGATTTTAATGAATTTTGATAAGTTGGTTCATTAAGTTAAGTTTTCATACGTTTCAACTATTAATTGTAATTTACAGAAGGGGTAGTTTTTTTGTATCATCATTGGGGATATAAATCAATTTATTAGCAATTGTCTTATCCCTTTAGATCCCTGTGAAACCATAGTTTGCATGTCTTGAGATTAAATCCAAATTTATTTTTATTAGAATGAAAACCAAGAAGAACAATTGGACACAAATTTCAACAGCAACAAAACAAAAACAAGTATATCCAAGAGTAGTGCAGCTGCCAGCAGCGAATCTGATTCTCACCTCACCATTATCTGTACGTCGCCAGCTAACAGTGACGGCATCAGTTCTCCAGATACTTCCAAGAAAATTTGTGAAAAGGATTTATCAATTTTGTTGAATCAATTAGATGAAGACAACCATATATATCCAGGTAAGTTACTTCTTAGCAGCGCAGCTACTATATACCTAGAGTAAGTCTGTCTTTACGTCCAACGAAATCTTGATAAATCCCATGTTTATTGACGGATTTTAAGGCTTAAATTGCTCAAAATTTATGAAACTATCAAATTAAGTTTCAATACTTGGATAAAAAAAGTTAATATTATATTGTTATGTCTGTTTAAGTTATTTTTGTATACTGGCAGTAAATGTTATTTAAAAAAAAGGGGGGGGGGATTAAGTTTTAGATTTGACAGATTGAAAAGTTGGTGGTTAAGTTTTAATCAAATCCATTTATAGGTCTTCACCATGTAAATTCTGCTGGAAGTCAGTTAAGTCAAGATGAACTGGGCGAAGATATCACACCTTTCCGCAAAAACTCCGCCCCCGCCAAGCTTCACAGCACTACCAGCGAACAGAAAGATCCGCCAACCGAAACTGAAACAACGCCAAGGTTGAAAAAGTGCTCCTCTTTGAGGACAGGACGGACGCCACCTGGGACACCTGGATCTAGAAAAATAGTCAGGTACAGTTTTTTGCTGTTGAACCTAAATGCATGAAAAGTAACTTTTCCGGCTTCTCTTTGAATGATACAATCTTTAAAAAAAATGTGCATAAAATTAACAATTTTGTAAGTTCAACAAACATTTATTACATGAAACTGATAAAATCTTTGATGTTTTTTTTAATCATGTTATTTTTAAGTAAGGATAACTTACAAAATTACATCACAAGATACATTGAAAACAGAAAATAGTGCTTCATAGTTTCATAATCACATAGTTAGAGACGGAGTGAGGAAAAATGTTTATTAATTAACAAAAAGTCAAAATTTCTTATCTACTAAAACAACTTACAAAAAGTTGGTATTCAAGTAAAGAAGTAGAACCTTTAAAGAAGGTGTATATTCACTTCCACATATGTATCACATTATTAGATTACGAAATCCTATATGTATTTTTTTAACAACCAGGGTGGTATGGAACATTGGGCTGATTATTACACTAGTCACCAAAGTTTCATAATAACGGTTTCTTATTGGTAGGCTTAACATCTTTAGAGACTTTAATGAATTTTTTTGGTTGGTTAATTTAGTTGAGTGGTCAAACTTTGCAACCATTAATTTAATTCTACTGAAGTGATAGTTTTGTGTATCGTCATTGGGGATGTACATTAATTTATCGGCCATTGTCTTATCCATTTAGAACCCTGATAGATTATCCTAACCCCTTATACTTAAATTATTTTACACGATTTCTAGCTAATTTGCTATTGTGTCTTCTTGCGAATATGAAACAGAATATGTGGAAGTGAATCCACACTTGGAAATAAAAGTAGTTTTATAAGTCTGGCTCATTATGTATGTGTACTCTCTATTTATGTATGTTAATTGAATAATAGGAATTAGAATATGAACAAAAAATTAGTTGAATCTTTATTAGAACAGATACTCTTTTTTTTATATTTAGGACAAAATAAAGTTCAAAAATAGCACCTTTCTTTTTATTCGTTTGAAATTAAATTAAACTTACTAAAGCAATAGTTATTCAGTGATTTTTTATCAATATTTGTGCATTTCTGTGTGTGTATGTGTGTGTTTGTCATTGTTTCCTCAAAGACATGAAACGGAGGGATGGAGATTTAATCTCTAAACCAGATATATCCCCCCCCCCCCCCACCATTCTTATGTTTATAGGTTTTCAAATACATATGCAAAGCTACTCTTTAGCTATGCGTGGATTGAGGGGACTCTGGGCTGTTTATTACACTAGTTCCCAAAGTTTTATAATGGCGTTTTCTAATACGTTGGCTCCACAACTTTAGGGATTTTTATTGAATATGATTGGTTGGTTCAATAATTTGAGTGTCCACTGTCCATTCGTTTCAACCACTGATTTTAATCTGCAGAACGGATAATTTTGCGTATCATAATTATAAAAGTATATCAATTTATTGGCAATTGTTTTCACTTATGAAGAAAAACAAAAAAATAAGAAATGAAAGTGCATAAAAGGCTCATATTCAATAATTTTTCTTCTTTAATTTTTATTTAACGAAGCATTTTTTATTGCTATGTGTAAACTTATTCTTGTTTTAAATCATTAACAAGAAATGGGACAATCTTTTAAAGGTATTCTATCATTTCTGCCACTTGTATTACATTAATAAAGCAGTATAGCTGCAAATTATTATCACATCACAAAATGACACTTCCCCCTTGTTTCAATGTCTATCTGAAACTCCCCAATTTATTTATATGCTCTTGTGAAAATTAAAAGCTAAGGATGTATTAATAGACGGAGGTGATGAAACATCTTTTCAAACTCAAAACTAAATTTTATAGACAGGCCTAAACTCTAAATTCATGCCTGTTTTTTTGCTCCCCCACCCCTAGTTCGTTTTTCTTCTCTGCCCCCATCCCCCCTCGGAATTCCCTGACTCTAAAACTGTACAAAAAATGTTATTTATAGACGTAGGACATTTTTTATGATCAGGTCATAACTTGTTTTTTCTTCTTTGTGTATTTTGAATATCAACATAATTTTTAAGAGAACTTTATTTTAATTTAAGTTTACAAGTTGAAAAAGCTATTTCATATTTTAGATGATTATTGTTTAATTACAAAAAGATCGATAGGACAGTTTAACGGTCAGTTATGCCAATGGATAACAGACGGAAAAACCTTAACTATACTAGTTGCGAAACTATTTATTGCTTGCTTTTATGGTATTTATTGTCAAGATTAATGAAGCAACAATAAAAGATTTTACTTTTCATGTTCCCTACATTTCTTCATATTCTACCGTTATATCAACCCATAATAAAACAAAAACTATTTTTAATTATATAATAATCTTAGAATTAGATTAAATTGAAACTTATTTTTCTTTTATATATAGAATAATAATCAGGAATCTAAAGGGATAGGACAACGCCCAATATTCCTAATTATAGTACACAAAATTACACATTCTGTGATTACAATTAGTGGTTGAAACGTTTGAGCAACCAACTTAATGAATCAACCAATCTTAAGTCATCCAAAGTTCCCAAAGTTCTTAAGCCAACGAATAAGAAAAAGCTATCATAAAACTTTGGGGACTATTTTAATAAAAAGCCCAATATCACCACCCTCCCTGAAATTAATAGCCTCTATGTTAACAAAATCTCCTGTTGAGATATTAAATTATCCTAATGTAAAGTTGAAATCATTAAGAATTGTAAAGCCATTTACAAAATTTTTATGCCTTGTAGATTTCTGTATTTAAATTTATACAACCACAACATGAAGCTATTATGTTATATTACACCTGCAGTTGCGCCCCTAGTCTCTAGTTGAGGGCACAGGAGTTTTGAAAAATAGTCTAAAACCACTCCGACAAAGCTTTCCTGCAATTTACAAGCAATTTGGACTAATATTTCCCAAGATCTTTAGCTTCAGACAAAAAACTTTCTACTTTATAGAACACTAGCGGCTACGCCCCCTAGAAGCCTCTAGGGGCACTTAAGGGTACAAAAAATAGTTTAAAACCTTCCCAGGACCTATGAGAAGCTTCACTGTAAAGGAGAACAATATCGGTTCATCGGTTAGCGAGATCCTTCGGGACAGACAAAAAACGTTTACTACTTTATATAATAGGATAACAATTAGAAAATTATGTTATTCGACATTTTTGGAGGCACATGTAGGAAATTGTAGTTTGAATTCGCATATAATTTTTTTCTAATTACTCTTGAGGCCTATATTGAGGAACATGTTTTATTTTGTTTCTAAGCTAAACTAGAATCTTAAGTTGTTAGAAAAATAGCTTAAGTTTAATATGAGCTTAAGTTTAAGTGTAGGAGTTTATGCATTTATCACGTTCCTTAAAGATAAGTTTTTCCTACTATGTTTGTAGCTTTTGAATGAAGAATGTAATTATGTATTTATTAGCTTATCCTATGTATTTCAAATTTTTACATTTTTATCCCCCTATCTACTGCCTAGCTTATTGTATTTTTTCTTCTATGACCATTTGAAGTCTTGTTTATTAATTCTTAACACAAAAGGACATACAAGTTAAGATTTACTGCATTTTGTATTTACTTAAATATATGCACACAGGGATCTTAAGGGATAAGACAATGGCCATTAATTTGATTCCAATATTGATTCACTAAATGACAATTAGTTGTTGGAACATTTGGACACTCAACTTACCTTATGAACCTTCCGATCATAAGTCACCAAAGTTGATAAGCAAACGAAAAAGTAAACGTTATTATAAAACTTTGGGGACTAGTGAAATAAACAGCCCAATGCTCCCTCAAACCCTGATATGCATGACAAATAAAAAAAATTGAAGAGGGGCTGTAAACAAATTAATTTAGCGGGGGGTGGGGGGGGGGGGAGAGGTGTTGCAAGCAGTTTCAAAGAAATGCTTATCATTCTAAAACAAGCAAACAACCCTCCCACCCTCTGTAATATATTTTATTTACCCCCCCCCCCCTTCAAGTAATTTATTTTATTTGCTAACTTATAAAACTAGTTTTATCAAGTTTTAGCTCAACAACTTTTTTATCTTTTGTACATATATGTTTTACCTATGCCTCAAAAGTTTCTAAGAGACATTTTTAGGAAGTCTTGCATACACTTTTATACCCCACTTCGACACTAGCCTTAAAAACACTTAAAGATCAGAACTAGAGGTTAGCGAGATCTAAAGGGACGGACAAGGGAGGGGGAGACATTAGAGAACAGAGCCCAAGGTTTTTTGATAACGTTTTCTTATTCGGTGGCTTAACAACTTTAGGACCCTTAAGAATTTTGATTGGTTGGATGGTTGGTCGAGTGTACAAACGTTTCAACCAACAATTGTAATCTACAGTAGGAGTAATTTTGTGAATTATGATTAGGGATATTCATAAATTTATGCGCCATTGTCTTATCCCTTTAGATCCGTTGTATATAATACATTTATATACATGCATTTAAGACCTACTAAGCCAAACAATAATAAGTTCTAAACTAGGCCATTTCTTCTATATGTTTGTTTTGAAGGCCCATTTTCAAATATAAACATGCATATGTTACATGTGTGTTCCTGTGCATTGTATGCAGTGGCGTGCACGGGGATTCGTCAGGGGTATAAAGGCTAATGGTGGTGAATGAAGCGGGGGGAGGGGGGGGGGGGTTGTCTTACAAATTTTATTTTTAGAGGTGTGATAATTACACCCCCTTTTGCAAAAATATGAATATATGTGTATTATGACTTATAAAATGATATTTCCAAAATGTTGAAAACAGAATTGATTTTTATCTCTATGGAAACATACCTAATTAATATTTTTTACGCAGATATAAAATGTCCTATTTTGGCTTTAAAAATAGCTAAATTGAAGTCATAAATAACAGTATAAAATAAGATAAATACATCAAAAAAGTGTAAATAACAGGAACCTTTTTTTTAGGTTTGCTGATATATTTGGTCTGGACCTATCTGAGGTGAAAACATTTGTTGACGAGATTCCCAAAGTTCCAAGAAGTGCTTTTAAGGTAGGAAACCTGTGAAAATTTTAATACTTCTAATTATATAGAATTACTTTTTAAAAGCGAAGCTTTTCTATAATTAGGGTCGGTCCGTACGTCCATCCGAGATAGTTAGCTTTTATTCGTTAATTTAGGCATGTTAGAATTGTCCTATCTATTTCAAACTTTGCATGGTGATTCCTGTAGTAGTTAGGTACGATTTAGAAAGCGTAGCAACTCTATAATCTTTACCAGAATGTCCGTACGTCCATTTTAGACATGTTGATTTTTTACTTTTTTAATAACATTTTTTTATGTGATAAAAACATCCGATTGATCAGATTTTTTGATTACTGATTCCTATTACAATAAGGTACAATATTAAAAGCGAAGCATCCCTATAATCAAGTATTAAAAATGTCAGTACGTCCTTAAACAGAATTCTGTATTTAAGAAGTTTTGCAAAAAATTTACGTATAATTTTGTCAAACCTTATATTTTCATACTTTGTATATTCAGTTCTGACACTCAACAAAAGTTAATGTTCGTCTGTCATATCGTTTCAGAGCTTCGCTTTTATGGATGTTGTCATCCTTGTTTTTCATTTAAACCCCGAACCACTTCATTATGCAATCTACATTTTCCTGGATATTTTGTCTACGGTAGACCATAAGTGTACAGCTTTACAGTACATTGTTTCTATTTGTTAAAACAACACGTATGATAAAAGAAAAAGATTTTTTTTAAAAGTAAAATGCTTATATTTCAATCAAAATCTATATTTCTTAATTTTTTACCGATCCACTTCATTATGCAAATCAAAAGAAAATCAATGAGAAAACGTTTGTTTTGCCCTTTTCTCCACCATTAAAAATTAATTCTGATAAAATAACAATTTTTTAAGGGATTTATGCATTAATTATAATGAAAAACAGTTTAAGGTAGATTTTATTGATTTTTCTAAATAAGAAATAATTGAAAAAAAGAAATTCTATCCCTATCACTTTAGAGGACAGCTGCCGACCCCCAGTCTTATGGATGAAGCTAAATACATGTAAAAAATAAAAATTAGCCTAAAAAAGTATACAAAAATGTTTTTTGATGTGTTAAAATAATCCATTTTAAAATCTTGATTTTGAGGATGATGGCCTTTAAGATGCTCTTACTGGTGGTGATGGTGAGCTAAATGTTATCAAAGTGCATGCCCTTGAAGAAAACTTATATATTGAACTATGGTCCAATTTTTGTAGTCATAGCAGCCTCCAGGCAAGCAATATTAAAAAAGAAAAAAATTGCAATTTTAATTACTAAAATTCATAAAGTAAATAATGTAGTTTTTAGATAATGGTTATATTTAATGTCAATAGGCTCTACTGGAGGCTGCTATGACTACAAAAAATGGTACATAGGTTAATAGACAAGTTGTTGTAATGGTCATGTACTTAGATAACATTTAGCTCACCTTCACCACCAGTAAGAGCATCTTAAAGGCCATCATCCTCAAAATCAAGATTTTAAAATGGATTTTTTTAACACATCAAAAAATATTTTTTTATACTTTTCAGGGTAATTTTTATCTTTAACATGTCACTAGTAAAATGTAGGTTTTTTAGCCAAAAAGATGAATACTCAGGAAATTCGACCTGTTATCATTTATTTATACCTAAATAGAGAGCCCCATGTCTTTATTTAAATCATAAGTGCATAGCCTAATTTTTTTCATATTTTTATATTTTATACCTAATAAAACCCTCTATTTTCCAAAAATCTAACATCATTTCAACAAGTTTTATTCATTTATTTTATATGAAGTTCTTTTAAATCCACAATAATATTTGTTTTGTATAACAATACATTTAATAAACTAAGATGGCATTCAAAATTTAAAAAAAATTTCAAAGTATATGAAGATTTCAACTAAATAATAGCAATTCAGATCCTCATACTGGAATAGGTCACTAGGACAAACAAACATTAACACTTACAGAATAATCATAATATATTTAAATGTCTAAAAGTTGAAACAAAATTTAGTAAATTTGTTGAAAATCTTGACGTAAGGACATTCTGGTAACAACATTACAGTTGCTACGGTTTCTAAGTTATACCTACCAAAGCTAACCTACTACAGGAATCACCATGGAAAGTTTGAAATCGATAAGACAATTCTAAAATGTCTAAATTAACGGGAAAAAGCTCTGGACGGACCGACCCTAATTATAGAAAAGTTTCACTTTTAATAAACACATCACTTTAATTTTATAATTCATAATTACAAATATGTTTTACAATAATTACAAAGACAGGTTGGTTCCTTCAGATTTATAAAATCTAAGCCTTCCTTTGCACCAGATTTTACAAGCTTAATTTTCACTATATCTTTGCAATTCTTGTCTTCTTCCACAAGCTACACAAATAATTTTTCGAGCTTTTAAATGATCTATTGCAAAATATGGTAGTTTGATATTAATGAATCAATCGCACTAAGTATGAATTTTATTACTAATAAGCTTCCCGGATTTTTCATTTTTTGACTCGTGGATTTTTTTGTTATAAATTACTTATGTTAAAAACATGAATTTATACCTTTTTCCAAGAAAAAAATATACTCAAGTTCGAATGCAGTTTATTTTTTAGGCTATGCACTTATGATTTAAACAAAGACGTGGGGCCCTCTATATAGGTATAAATAATTGATATCAGGTCGAATTTCCAGAGTATTCTTCTTTTTGACCAAAAAACCTATATTTTACTAGTGATGTATTTAGCTTCATCCATAAGACTGGGGGTCAGCAGCTATCCTCTAAAGTGATAGGGATCGAATTTATTTTTTTCAATTATTTCTTATTTAGAAAAATAAATAAAATCTACCTTAAACTGTTTTTCATTATAATTAATGCATAAATCCCTTAAAAAATTGTTATTTTATCAGAATTAATTTTTAAAGGTGGAGAAAAGGGCAAAACAAACGTTTTCTCATTGATTTTCTTTTGATTTGCATAATGAAGTGGATCGGTAAAAAATAAAAAAATATAGATTTTGATTGAAATATAAGCATTTTACTTTAAAAAAAAATCTTTTTCTTTTATCATACGTGTTGCTTTAACAAATAGAAACAATGTACTGTAAAGCTGTACTTTTATGGACTACCGTAGACAAAATATCCAGGAAAATGTAGATTGCATAATGAAGTGGTTCGGGGTTTAGTTAAATTCAAAATTTATGAAAATAATAATTGGCCGTGGATGCAAATGTTGAAAAATAATTTTAGAATAGCTTTTTTAAATTTTATTTTAATATTCGTGAAAAACTGACTTTAACACGATGCTATACATGATTTTTCAGTGTGGCTGAGAACCGTTTCTAATCCAGCGGATTTTAATCGGTTGTAAAGCCATACTGGAAATAAATAAACTACAAAATTTTGTCATCTACTTCTTATATTTGCAAAGTTACATATTGATCAGATGATTATTTAAGATCCTATTCATAGATATTTTATTATTTCTAAAATTAATAACTTTTTCTTTTTAGGATCTTGACATAGACATGAGTGACTTCGATGTGGGATCTCCAAAAGTTCAGCCTCCTGTATTTAAATTCAAATCTCAAGCAACCCCACACAAAGTAAGTTTTTCATTTTGTTAACATCTGTTTTTTTTTTAGCGTAGCTACTATAAGACAAGGTTGGGTTAGTTCGACCATCAATCAAATAACTGTGTCTTATCAGAGAGAGAGGGGACAATTGACTGTTTAATACACTGGTCCCCAAAGTTTTACAAAAATGTTTTCTTCTTAGTTGGCTAAACAACTTTTGAGACTCTCACTAATATTTGATTAGTTTGTTCATTAAGTTGAGCGTTCAAACGTTTCAACCATTAATATAGATCAGTGGAGATATACATAATTTTATCGGCAATTTTATCCCTTTAGATTAATGGTCTTATTTGTCTTTTGCAATATATTGAAGTTGCTAAACAGAAAATTCTGACAATCATACCCCCTTTGAATATTTCATCCTTTGTATAGACTTGACAAAAGAATATTAAGATTTTATATCTTAAAATTCTTGAATTGTAAGAAAATTTTATAGGTCGTTTATAAAGTGCAATGTTTATACTATGTGAATATGCATCTACAACTAGAATAACAACATCCACAATACAGTCGGTCATAATTATCGAGTGATAACCTTATAACTGCAAATCGAAATATTTCAGAGATCTAAAGGGATAAGACAATTGCCGATAAATTGATGTACATCCCCAATGATGATAGGTTGATTAATTATTTTGTAAAATTCAATGAAAGTCCGAAAAGTTGTTAAGCCAATAAAACATCGGTCGTAATCTGTTATTAAATTTCTCAAAAAGAAGGTTTTTAAAATCCTTTATTAACCGGACACTAATAATAGAAAAGCCTCGCTTTTCAACAGATAACACAAATGATAAACTGTTTGCCATTAATTTAGCAGCTTGCAAAATCTACTTGCGTAGGACCAGGCCCCCAGTTCTGAGATCTTTATTTACAAAAGTTACAGTTAATATTTATTTGCGTATTTTATGAAATCAAAGTGATAGTTACATTGATGAGATAGAACAAGTTTTTCATTGGCAGTTAATTTTTTTTAGGAGCGAAGCCACTTTATAATTCACTATGTCTGTTCGTCCGCCAGTCTGCAAGTCCGTAACGCTTTGGGGGAAACGTTATTTTCTCGGCTTCTATCCAATATAGTTAGCTTATTATTTTAAGCTTAATGTTTATTTTTTATGACAATGCTCTATAGTTCTTTTATGCATAATTTTGAGCTTCGATACTTATGGATGTTGTTATCCTATTATTTAATTGATAAGTAACACAAATAGTAAAATGGATTGTTAACGAGAAAATCAATAAATATTTCTCATAAATTAATTAAAACATTATTTTCAGCCGTCCAACAACGTATCTGAAAGCTGTCTAGTCCCCATGTTCACCCAGCCCGGCTGCTCCCCCTCCTTCTACGAGCAGGTCCGCGTCAACAAGGTCAGCCTCGAGAATGCCTACATGGAGGCCCCGTTCGTCATCGGCGGCGTCGTCCGGGTCCTGAACCTGGATTTCAACAAGACTGTGCGAGTGAGGTGGACTGTGAATGACTGGCACAGCCACGAGGATGTCCTTGGTACTTATGTGGAGGGGTCCAGTGACGTGGTCACCGATAAATTTTCATTCAAAATTCAAGTTGGTAAGTTGTTCCTTTTTAATACTGAATTCAAAATAGATTTAATGGGTATAGTCCCTTTCGTGGCAACGCACCCGAAAGGGCGATTCTTCGTATTTTTTACAGTAGCTTTTCTCCTATTTCTAGCCCCTGCAGGGGGCTCTAACCCTGCGGGGCCAATGGCCTAACTTTTTGGGGCAATCACATAACCCAATATAACCTAACCTAACCTAAAATAACCTATAAAAGCCATTTTAAAAATACGACGAATCGCACCTTAAGGGACGTTACCACGAAAGGGACTATTCCCGATTTAATTACTACATGTAACTTTCTTCTTTATTATGAACGGATTATGAAATTATCAATTTGTCAATTGGAATGGAGACTCTATTACATGAATCTTACACCAGATTTTTTCTGTTCTCTAATAAAGTGAAACTTGCAGCGGACTTCTCCCCTCCTATTGGATGAACGAATTGACGAATTCCATGTAGCAACATATATTGACGACAATTTTCCCTTGTCATAATATTCACATACAATCTACATCCATTTCAATTAGCAGAATTCAAGGAAAATGTCATATTATTGACAATTCTTGAAGAATATGACTTAATAAATACATCATAAAATATTTCTGTTTAGGTTGTTTACCTGTTGGGTCTCGTGTACAGTTTTGTGTACAGTACTGCTCCCCGTGTGGGGAGTTCTGGGACAATAATAATGGCAGCAACTACGTATTCCAGGTAGAAAAGATGTTTTCGTCTTTTAGTGATATATCCTAGGGATCTAAAGGAATAAGACAATGGTCGATAAATTGATGTACATCCCCAATGGTTTAACACAATATCACCCCTTCTGTAAATTACAATTAGTGTTTGAAGCGTTTGGACACCCAACTTAAGAACCTACCAATCAAAAATCAATAAACGTCCCCGATGTTGTCAAGCTAAAAATAAGAAACTTATCATAAAACTAGTGTAATAAACAGCCGATTGTCCCCTCTCTCATTGGATATGTCCTTACATTTTGTGTCTTGACTTTCAAAGCTTTGGTTTGATTCAGTTTAATCAATAGAGATTAATTTGAAAGCCATTTAACTTACTACTTTATATAATAGGATACATGCATTTATATAATTTATCTAGAATTTACCTGTATTTTGTTTCACAAGATTTCTTGTGCTCTAAAAACGGAGAAAATCTATTGTGTAGGTTTTTCATTTCTTTTCAGCATAAAGAAACAATTTTGAGCAGCATCTTTTGTCATAAGTTTAGGCATTAAATTTCATAAATGAGATGGACTTTAAAAAGTTATTATGAATGAAAGAGACTGAAAATTGACGCAATTTGCGCCGCCCTTTCAGTTATGCTCCGCTTAAGAAATGGCATTTCCCACCAAATTTCTATATAGGTCTCCAAAAATCCCCCCACTTAACTCCTTGTAAGTAGGTGTAAATAAATTAACCAAATCAAACATTTGTTTAGTTCTTGGATCATTAAAAAAGAGGGAAGGGGGGGGGGGGGAATAAGAGCGTTTAAAAGGATATTGTCAAAAAATCACATGATTAAATTCTACCCTAAAAAGCTACTGCAAGGAAAGTTCCATTCGCGTCACTAGAAACTAGAAAGTATTTCTTTAAATTTAACTGCATAGTTACGTTCCAGTTAATAGTACGAAAAAAATGTCTTTTTTATTTAAAGTTTTCCTAAATTGTTTAAGATAATATTTCTATCTAAGACGTTACTCGACCTTATATTTAGAAGTCCTCAAAAGGACTGCTTTATTTCTTGCAACTAGGAAGCTCTAATTTACTGTTTTTTGGTGGTTAACGATATCTTTTACATCCAGATTTTTGGCGGCATACTGGCAAGGCGGCTAGCAAGCCCTGCTAAAATGTAATCTAGTTTTTTCTTAATCTAAATAAAGACCACCTAGATATTTGAATGCAAGACATAATTTTACATTTAGCCTTTTTTCCCCTCCAGATTCTTGTTTTTAAATTCTAGGCCAGAGTCCGATCCTTAAATTGTCTTAATTTATCCTAAAAAACACAGGAGATCCCTAAACACAAAGGATCTAAAAACTTAAATGCATTATTTTTTATGTTTTAAATTTTTTATGATAACCATAGATATGAAATTTCACAATATTACATTTTTAAGAATCAGACTTAAGACGCAAAATGATTTTTAGACAAATGTAACCTTAACCCTTTTTAAAATCAATTGTAGTATTGCAAAATTAAATGCATGAATTTATCGGCCTTTGGGCATCTCTTTAAATAACATTTTCCGCCTAAAAAAAGTTTTATTTTACAATTTTCTGGTCTTAGTTGACATATATTTGGATCTAGAATGTCATTTTAATGTCAACTTATTAGTGAATAGTATTAAATAAAATGGTCTTAGCTGTCCTCGACTATCCTATGTCGATATCATTACAAGATAAATTATGAACATAATTCATTTTTTTCTGACAGACGTGAATGACCTTAAGAACTTTATAGAACTGGATTTTTGAGACAAGATTTTCTGAACATTTATTCTCACTTTTTTTTAAAAGTCAATATCCTATTTGCTTACGTTGGCTATACAATTAGAAATATTAGTATATAAACCCAGAGAGAGAGAGACACTAGTCCTCAAAGTCCTATAATAACATTCTAATTCGTTGGCTTTTCAACTTTGGAGACTTGATTTGATTGGTTGGTTTATTGAATTGAGTGTTTAAACGTTTCAGCCATAAGTTTTAATCTAAAGAAGGGGTAATTTTGTGTGTTAATATTGGGGATGTTGATCGGCCCTTGTCTTATAATTTTAGATCCCTGATCAAAACTGCTGAATGTTATTGTCTTTTTCATTGAGAGGGGGGAGGGCAGGGGGTTCAAATAACATTCAAGTAAATTATTTATAAAAATCTGATTTGTACTTGTAAATGTACAAAGACACAAAGAAAGTGGGTTATTATTATATAATGCTTCACTTACCATCTGATTTTCTCCACTATGCATTACACAACAATATACCAGTTTTTACCACTTTTGTTTCAACTTTTAAATGGAGATTATAAAATTGTGCATAAAAAATATGGATCATGAAAAGAAGTAGGGGATTCGTCGTTTTTTCACAGTAGCTTTTATTTGTTTATTTTAGTTTAGGTAAATGTTAATAATTTCCCCGCAGGGTTAGAGCTAAAAATAGGAGTAAAGCTAATGTAAAAATGCGATGAAACTCGTTTCTTCGTTTTCTTTCCATGATCCAAAAATATATCTAAAATATGTATGATGCTTGTAATATAATGATTTTTTTTATGTTTCAGGTATTTTTAAACACCAATTCGCCAGGGGGTAGCGGCGGTGTGATACGCAGCGTATCGCCGCCGGGCGGCAGGCACAGAAACGCCTCCGCCCCAGTTATAAGCAGCAGCCGACCAATCCCCGCCTCCACCTACCGCAGCCCCGCTATGGGCGGATATAATCATATATACACACAATCACCTTCGGTCCATGGAGACGATCCCTGGATGAGATTTATGTAGATAGCTAATTTTTTAGCTATCTTTATTAAAAAAAGACATCAAATTAAAATCCAGAAGAAAAAAATGATTTAATATTAACAAACAATATGGCCTATTTTTCTAATATATGGCCTTTTTCATGTGAAATTATTTCTTGCATATTGCAATGCTTAAAACCACTATATTTATTGATCAATCAATCAATAACCAACTCGTCATAACACTCAGTGAAATATTAATATGTAATCAAGACCCAATTTATGTTATTTATGACACAGAGAAGTGAAAACTAAATTTTTACAATATTGACATACTGATATGTTTAGAGAGAAAAATAGATAGATAATAGAGGAGATGATGAAATGAGAGAAATACTGTATTTTGACTGCTTAGGCATTTATAATTATTATTATTCTTATAAATGCTGTAAAATGAAACTTAAAGGTGCTTAAATACGTGTATCCATTAGATTTATAATAGTTTATCATTAATCAAAATTACTTCTACTAAAATTCTAGACATTTTTTTGTGTAAACGTTATTTTGTGAAAAAATCGAATTTGATTTTAATATTATGAAAATCTATTTAAAAGAATCAATTTTTGATACTTTAAATGAAATTTATTTTAAATCTTTGTAAATATAGTCCGTCCTTTTAATACAATTATTAGTAGGCTTAGAATATACAATTAATACAATATTTTACCATATCAAAATTTTAATTTGTTCAGGGAGAAGTGGCACATGTAGAACACATATTTTGCCTCCGACTGTATTCTTTATTAAGACAAAGTATGTTTAATATCTAGATCTAATTTTAAAAATTAAATATAGTAGATAATTGTTTGTTAAGTCTGGGGCTTAATAGTTTTTTTTTATGGGTCAGCTAATGTAATTCTCTATTTTACTGTAGTAGTCAATGTAAGATTTTATTATTGACTTAAGTAAAACTTCTGAAATGAATTGTCTCTAAAATAGTAATGGAATTAAATGTTTTAGTAAACTAAATTCATTTTCCATATACTACAATAACGAATTAGTTAAAAACGCAGTCCTATATGAGCTTTCTGATATAGTAAAACATTTTAAACTTTCTTAAATTAAATCAAAATTAACTTTGCATTTTATGTTTTATAATAAAAATTTCAACAACAAAAAAATTAATTTTAAAGTTTTAAAATGCTTTACTGTCAAGTATTTATATAATTTTGTATCAGAACTTGATATTTTTTTCTATTTATCTTCTAAATATTTAAATTTATATCAAGACATTGTGGTGGGATTCTATAGACGATGGGTATACCTATGATTAAAGTTAGCCTACATTATAGATAGGTAGCTTTAACTAGATAAAGGTACATCAACTTATTTTATGTGATTTCAGCTAATATATTTTACATTTGTAATGTTTTATATTATTTTCCAGTATGGCTTCAAAACCGATTAATATCCGCTGGATTAGAAACGGTTCTCAGCCATACTGAAAAATCATGTATAGCAACGCATTATAAAGAATTTTCCACGAATATTAAATTAAAAATCATGTAATTAATACCAGTTTTGTTAGTCAGGGCCATTGGCCCCTTGGGGCTAACAAAATTGGTTTTAATCTTATAATTTTTATTTAATATCCTCAGAAAGCTGTCTATAATACAATGAGATAAATAATTATTCTTAGTAGAAAGACCAATTGTCATGTTAACGTTATGCACCTTAGATTATTAGAAGTGTATTTTATTCATCTATTTATTTGTTATCATTGCACACTGTGCTTTTGGGAGGAAGAAAGTTTAAGGTTGTTTTTACACTTAAGAAACCAGTTCTAAAGCATTTGCAAGTTCTTAAAAATATTTTCTAAACTTGAAAGTGATTTGTTTTGTTGTAGAACTGTAGTTTTCTTTTTGAGCTGTAACATTCTTAAACTTTCTTTATTCAGAAGCACAGTGTGTGAATTATTGATAAGAATTAAAAATGATTATTTTTGTGATATATTTTATTGTTCCGACATACTAAATTTTAGTTATTAATAATTAGAAAAGTAAAAAAATCAGTTATAAGTTATATAGCATGGAGCTTATGTAAATTTTAAAAAAAGACATTAAATTAAGAAGTGAGCTGTATTATTAAGTGCCATCAAATTCAATAAGTTTTAATATATTTATTTTTTGATAATTTCATTTTTGACTTGAATTGGAACTAATTTAAACTTCTTATATTGTTTTCAAAAAATCAATTCATAATTTTTCAATTTTAACATACAATAAGAAGTAAACTTAGGTGTAGTCCCTTTAGTGACATCGCCAAAACACCCCTTAAGAGGCGATTTTTACGAAATGGACTATACCATAGGTTATATAGTGAATTATTTATAATATTAATTTGATAAACATCTTGTTAATAATTATTGATCTAAATAAATGATAATTCCTTCTGCTAAAAATGTTTTTTTTCTGCGGACGATTGCAGGGATAGAAAAATGGAATATAATTTTCTCTTATACATTCGGTTAACTAACAGCCAAAAATTGTTGAATTAAGATAAAGTTTATGTGTGTTGTTCTTTAATTCTTTAATAAACTATATGCTTTTTTGCATTTTAGTGAACATTTTTGATAATTTAATATCAATGCTTTACTACACTGAGGATTGTTTTAGAACAATTTTGAATGAGACTTAATAATCGGTATAACTGGACTACATACAATCATTCTATCATATAGAGTATAGGGGCGTCTTAGCTCAGTGGTAACGCACTGAGTTACGGTGATGAGAGTTCGAGTCCCCATGTGGCAACTCGAATTCTCAGTTGAACATATTCACACAACTTCCCCTGGTTGTGTAAGAAGGGAGATTATCAAGTGGTTTGGATACTTAATAGTCAAGTACATAATATCTGTACAACCCTTATCCCAAGCTCCTCTGCGGAGAGCGTCATTCATTACGGTGACTTAATTTGGGACACCTGCCATACTCTGCGAGGGTGAGGTAATAAAGAGTAGCTCCCTTGAGACAGCGGGTCAAGGCATAATGTACTTGAGTGTGGAGCTTGATAGCCCCAGTGGCTATACATAAGTGTCTCGTTCTTCTCCATGACTACTTAGGTCCAAACACTAAGAAACTATGGTACACCGACAAACGTCCTAATGCGACAAACCTCCTAAACGACAAACATCCTTAACGACAAACGTCCTAATGTGACATCTCTTAAGTAAAACGTCCTAATTTTTTTTCAAAAATTAAATCATCCAAATTTAATTTAAAAATGTTCTAAAATAAAAGGAAATAGTATATATATTTTTTTAATTTTGAAAATTAAAGGTTTATTTTTGTAATGGACGGTTGTATTGGATTCAAAAACAATCCGTTTGTGATACCCTACACAGACTTTGGGAAAACTGTTGGACAGATTTGTAAAATTTAGCCTATTGTTAAAGTTATTCGATTTTAAAAATATTTTTTCCTGTGTTTTATCACCATTTTGAATTTGAAATTGTTAAATATTTTTATAATTAGAGGATTTTGTCCTTAAATTTGGAAGATTTTTTTATTTCATAATTTTTGAAAATTTTTAGGACGTTTTACTAAACAGAAGTCGCATTAGGACGTTTGTCCCTTCAGGACGTTTGTTGTTTAGGAGGTTTGTCGCATTAGGATGTTTGTCGCGGTAGGACGTTTGTCGGTGTACCAAAACTATGGCTACACACACACATCATATAGAATAGTAAGGTTTATTGTATCTGAAGCTTGAGATTTCGATATTGAGTTCTCCATTTTAGGGAAGCTTCACATAAGTAATAATATAGGTTACATAGTGGCGCAGCCGATAGATATAAAAAAATATTAGCCTTTCGGTGAAAAAGGTTTTATCAATGTATAAAAAAAATTGCAGTTTGACTTCAACAAAGCTTTTGACAACGTAAAATCATTTTCAGTAGGACTTCGAAACTGATTAATACCACTAGAATAGAACTAATTCTCAGCCATACTGCAAGATCATTTATAGAATCGTATTAAAGACAATTTTTTCGTAGAAACTAATTCAAAAAGTATAAAAATAGCACAAGCTTAGTTTTGGGTTTTGGGCCTCTTGGGGCTACCAAAACTGTAGCTATTCTACTACTATTACCAATGATTTAAAAATCCTAGATTCTCTACAACCAAAAATTTTGCATAGAGTGGGCGAAAAAGTAAAAAAAAAATGATAACACCTGTTTTTTAGTGCGTGTACATTTGTAATTCTATCACAGTGATTAATTCTAATTTGATTACCTTTCAAAATATTGACGATGATACCCTTTAAATGCATTTCTTTTAAAATAATGAAGTTCTATGTAAAATATCAATGGATATATTATTTATAGGATCTTGCACCAGAATAACGTGAAACTCGCAGCGGGATAAAATAACGGCTTTACCCCACGTACTGGATGATCAAACTGAACAATAAACGAGCTCCATGTTAGCAACCTAGATTGACGACAACTTTTCCCCTGTCAAATTTTCCACGTATATTCTACATCAACTGAAATAGTTGAATCAAAATTAAATTTTTCTCTTGTAAGATATTTTTTACATGGTCAAGTTTTAAACTATTTTCGACAGAGGGAAGATAAATTTAAAATACGAAAAAAAAGTTTGATAGTGAAAAAATATAAAATTTTATTGTTAGAATTTAATATTTATGAAAAAGGGGTTTTTAATCAATGAATTAATAGTCCTCCAAAAACTCCCTTTCAAAGTATGGAGATTATTTTACAAAATCTATAATTTTTAGAAAAAAAACTATTGGCAATCAGGGAACTAAAGGGATAAGATAATGGCCTAAAAATCAATGTCCATCCCCAATGATGATACACAAAATTACCCCTTCTGTAGATTACAATTAGTGGTTGAAACATTTGGACACTTAACTTATTGAACCAACCAAACAAAATTCAATAAAAGTCTCCAAAGTTGTTGAGACAACGAATAAGAAAACTTAAACCATTAAATTTTGGGGACTAGTGTAATAAACAGTCCAATGTCCCTCCCCTCCCTGATTGGCAATAATATAAGATTAGAAAGGCGCAAATCATCCCAATTTAGGAATGTACTATCACTTTCAAGCACAATAAAAAACAGTGTGTTATAAACGCCATAATCAGTATAGTGCGCAGAGCATTATATCTAATGATTTCAAAAAAAATATAAAAACCCAAATTATCTTAATATCATACTCAATAAATTAATTAACTTTGACTTACAATTTTATATTTGAAAGTGGTTCATAATAATAAATAGATAGGTAAAATCTAAATATTCAGCTCTTTTTTTTAAGAATAACACCTGGGCAATGTTCTTTTAATGTTTTGTTATAACATCAATAATAATTAGGCATAAATCATTGCACAACCCAAATCTTTCTATTGTTGTCATTTTGAGTAAATTTACACGGGCTAACTTCATGATATTGTCAAAGATTTCAGATAGCTAAGCACTATGGCTTAAAATAGTATAAAAACAGGGAGGGGGGGGACAATGGAATGTTTATTACACTAGTTCCCAACGTTTTACAATAATGTTTTCTTATTCGTTGGCTGAACAACTTTGGGGTCTTTTATTGAATTTTATTAGATGGCTTCATTAAGTTGATTGTCCAAACGTTTCAACTACTAAATGTAATCTACAAAAGAAGTAATTTTGTGTATCATTATTGGTATTTTACATTTATTTATTGGCCATTGTCTAATCCCATTAGAACACTGATAAAAAAACCTTGTTGGTGTAAGTTTTAGATGATTAAACTGTTATATGATTTTTAGTAGATACTGATTTCTAATTTACATTTTAGCAAGGTTAAACTGTCATAAAATTGACTGATAGATAATGGTTTCTAGTTGTACTGCTAAGATTTTGTCCCAATGAAATCATTGTTCATTTAAGTTTGTTAGTTTGGCTTGATTAGAAGGTGTTATATAATTGAATTGAACCTAAACAAGTTTAAGTGTCGCAGCTTTTTTCTAATTTTTGTTGTTGGTAATTTTGACATTTGAACTAAGCGTAGACATTAAAATATCACTTTTCTTTCAATGAGTTGTTTTTTATAATAAGTTAGATACTAGTTTATGTTTAATACATTTAAACATAGTAAATATATGAAAATTTATTTCAAACCTTTGATAGTTTATTTTGTATCCTACTTTTGATTTATTTTATTCTTGAGTCATATTTTACATTCAATTACGTTTGTAACTTTGGATTGAAATCATTCTTGTGGTGGAAAGTTTGTCCAAGCCAAGAAAATTTGAAATTATATAATATTTCAGCATTGCATTTTTGTAGTTCTTGATAAAAATAGACGAAGAAACTTCTTTTAGATAACTTGCCCGAAAGCATTTTTCATCAATTTTCACATTTATTTCATAATTTTATGTTAGTAGGTTGGTAATATATGCACCAAAAAAACAATGATAAAATAATTCTATAATTCTAATCATTGCTTTATTTCCCTTAAATGATTCTTTGTATATATGCAATGAAGTTTTCTGCATGTGAATATCTTTTTACAGCATGCTAATTCAACACTTTCATAGATGATATGCAGATTATATGTAATTTTAATTGATCTAAATCCAGCTAATGCATAAACTGAATTTATTCTTCTTGGGATGCTGGTTTTATCTTGGTTTTGGGGTTTGTAATAATGACCTCTTTATTAAATAATCATATTAAAATTGATGCTTGTTAGTTATTCCCTATCAATGAAAGCTGAAGTCACACAATATTTCGCTTATTAAAAGTAACCTGATGCTCTCTTACTTAAATCTATAGTACAAAATATTAGAAGGTACAAACTTGAACAAAACGTATTTCATCATAAATTTTAAAAGAAAGCTGGAAAGTTATAGTGATGAATTTTCGAAGTAAATCAGCTCTCATAAAATTCTTAAAATTTTTATTACTAGCGTCTACGCTCCCTAGAGGCCTAGAAGGAGAACCATGTAATTTTGGTAATCCGCTATTTCATTCATTAACTTAAAAACTTTTGTTGCTAGCGATTGGTTGGCTTTAAACTAGCTGGATCCAAACTTTCAACAAAATAATTTGATATATAGAAGAGGAGATTTTGTTTATCATAAGTGAAAGTTACACAAATTTATATTCCATTGAATTATACCTACGACTCCTAAAAGAAACCAAGCACTTTAACACCAAAGGTATTAGGTAATCTAACACCTAACAGACAAATCTTGACTTTAAATTTGTCTGGAAGTCCAGACTCTGCATTAAGATATATAAGTTGAAAGGAATTTTAATATCAGAGAGAGATTTGAAATCTGCATCAAATTTTAAGGATTTTTTTTATAAAATTCGTTTTTTTGTATAATTATTTATCTAAAAGCGGAAATACAATTTAAGTTCATAAATTTTAACCAATAGGATAGGTGGATTGGAAACTACCTGCGCTCTAATTGGTTGAATGATGTGCGACAGTTAAGCTTCTCCTATCAGAGCGAAGATAATTTTCAATCCACCAATCACAAATGTCAAAATTGATTAACTTAAATTGTATTTCCGCTTTTAGATAAAGAATTATACAAAAAACGAATTTTGTAAAAAAAAATCCTTAAAATTTGATGCAGATTTAAAATCTCCCTCTAACATTAAAATTTTTTCCAACTTATATATCTTACTGTGCATGGTGTCGATTTAAAAGTGACATTTCCCACACTCTATAACAAGTACTTTATAATGCCAGATATAGCCTCAGTAGGCACATTTTTATTTTATTTTTATGTCTCTAGTTTTCATTTCGAAAAATAGGTTATCAAATAAAAGGGGTAGTTTCACGAAAGGCATTTGAACTTAATTTAGTGGTTAATTGGTTAAACTACATTTATATGGCATATATTTGAAAGAATTTCAATTTTCTACCACATTGTTTTTCAAGTCTTGATATTTTCAAAACTACGTGGTAGAAAATTTAAATTCTTTCGAATATATGCAATATGAATATAGTTTAACCCATTAACTAGCAAAAAATATGCGGTTCACTAAATTAAATTCAAATGCATTTCGTGAAACTACCCCTTTGGTTTTGTTTTTATTCATAGTATTTTATTTTTAGATCTAATTCAACAAAACAGTAAATTGTTGCTGCGCTATTAATATTATTTGGGCAAGAAGAGTCTGATATAAAGCAGTTATTGTTCACGCAACATATGCCTGATTTTAGGAGGCCTGGCTTATAGTGTTCATTAGCAGGGAGGAAGGCGACATTGGGCTGTTTATTACACTAGTCCTCAAAGTTTTATTCTAATGTTTTCTTATTTCTGTTGGCTTAACAACTTTGGGGACTTATATTGAATTTTAATTATTTGGCCCATTATATTTGAGTGTCCAAAAATTTCAACAACGAATTGTATTCTACAAAAAAGGTAATTTGTGTATCATCATTGGGTATGTATGTACATCAATTTATCCCTTTGTATCCCTGGTTCAATAGTATGTTTATGGGGAATAGGGATTTTAGTTACTAGAGGGTCCATAGTTCCCGATAGTAAGTTTTATGCGTAATAGGGATTTTAGTTACTAGAGGGTCCATAGTTCCCAATAGTAAGTTTTATGCGTAATAGGGATTTTAGTTACTAGAGGGTCCATAGTGCTTAATATGTCTTAGTATGTATTATTGGGAATAGAGATTATCCTTATAATACAGTAACTGTTTGTCTGTCTGTACCAAAGGATCTTGCTTACTTCTGAACCGGTATATATGTTTCTTTACAAAGTAGCTTCCCAGAAGTCCTAGGAAGGTTTATAGCTTTTTTGGGGGGAGGGTACAACTACTCTCCCAATAGATATAGCCCCTAGAAAAAAATCCCCCCCCCCCAAAAAAAAAAAATTAAATTTAAGAGTGAGTTTTGGGTTCAAGTCCCCCCTTTTCAAGTGCCAATAGAGGCCTCTAGGGGGGTAGCCACTAGTTGTATTATAGAGGGATATAAATCCTATAAAACTTTTGTAATACAACAATATCAATATTATGAAAAACCATACAAAAGTAATTTTCCATGAGAGTCTTTAGCTCCAATATTAACCCTTAACGGTTGGGAAGGGGGGGATGTTGATTGCGCCCCCCCCCCTCTGGTTTTTCTTATCTCCTTTTCTGTGTGTGACTTTAAGTATTGGTATGACACATAACTGAGAGTTGGAATTTTTTAATATCTCCATCCTGGCGGGCACAGGATGCCAGAAAACCTGGCAGGGTCATCCAGGTAAAGAGCAAAAATATTTTTTTGACTTAAAAAAAGCATTTTATCTTACCAAAATACTAAAATATCCTCTAGTAGTACATCCTCATATTAAATACAGGTGTTTAAGTCAATTTTAGGTTCCAGGTATGATCCTGCAGGTCCTGATCCACCAGGTCTCCAGAAATCTTTAAAAGGCTCCTGTGGCTGCAATTTTTGACTTAGAGACGTCAAATTTTAAACTTAAGCTTTTCTCACATATCTACATGGCATATTAAAATGTCATAAAGATCCGCTGCCGTTTTTCTGCCGACCGCCGACTGCGGCAGCTGGCAGTTGTCTAGTACAGCTGCAGCCACTGAAATTTCTTCTAGCTCCAAACATAAGAAAATTACAGCTGTTTGAAATGTTTACCTAAGTAAAAAAGGACCTAAAAATAAAGATTGTTAAATAAAAGGGTGAAAGAAGCAAAAATTGACTTTGACTTACTTAACCCATTAGTGACAAACCAGCTTTTAATGCCCGGTTCCAGAAAATGCCGAAAAAAAACGGTTCTCAGTTTCAGGATTGCATCATTCTCAGTATGATTCCCCCCTCTACTACCCTGGTTTTCATTTCCCCCTGGAGCAGGCAGTTTTGCTTACTTCCGTTTGCCGGTATAGCTCAACAAAATTTGAAAATCAAGAAAAACGAGGTGATTTTAAAATACCCCTCCTAACTTTTTTGTTTATGAAGTAAAGTTAGTGATTTTTTTTGTGAAATTTAAAGTTTATTGGCAACTACATTCATTTGTGAATTCGTTTTATTCAAATTATCATTTTTTATATGATTTTTTTATCGTTTTTTTACGTTCTATATTGGCCCGGCTCGGCCTAAGTAAAGATACCCGCCATTTTTATTGCCCAGCTCGGCGCGAGTAAAGATACCCGTCCACATATAATATCAAAATTTTAAAACTTCTAGGAAACGGGCTTTTTTAACTGAAAAGGGTGGCACCTATAGCCAAAACACTAAATGTGATATAAATCGTTTTGTATCTTACTTGTAGCTCTATCAATTACATGAGGTTATGTAGTTTTCAATTGCAGATGGTATCGTAGTATTAGCTACTCTACAACTCACTTTGGACGTTCAAAAATTACATTTTTAATTTTTTGGGCCAAATAACCGGGTATTTAGGACAAAACTGGGCTTGAATGATGGGGGAAAGCACCAAAAAACGCCAAAAACGGTTACCTATGCCGAACGGTTTCTTTACTCGCGCCAAACCGGGTTTTATTGCAACTTTCCTGTGCACGCCACTAGAACAAAACAAAAAAATTGGAATTCCATTTTTACCATAACAAAGCTTCCCTGAAATTTTCAGCTCGATCGGTCTATAAAAGTGGCACTCGGCACTAATGGGTTAAGGTCGGAAATTCATTATCAATCAGGGGACTTGCATAAAAAATGATTAGCCATCTAGCTCTAATAGAAACTGAGAAAATTAGGTTTATCATTGAACGCCCCCCCCCCCTCCCCAACCGATTAAGGTGCGGCAAGGGCCCGACAGTTAAGGGTTAAATTATAAGCTTTTAAACATACATAGATTAATACAATAATACCTGATTAGTTGGTACAATCTAGCACTGTCTAAACTTATCAACAAATAATTTCAAGGGGGTAATTTTATTTATCAAAATTAGGATTGTACATAAATAATCATCAATTGTTTATCAGTTCTGATCTCTACTTTTGACCAGGGATCTAAAGGGATAAGACAATGGCCGATAAATTGATGTACATTCCCTATGATGACACTCAAATTACCTATTCTGTAGACTTAAACTTAGTAGTTGAAACCTTTAAACACTCAACTCAATAAACCAACCATTCAAAATTCACTAAAAGTTACCAAAGTTGTTAAGCCAACGAATAAGAAAATGTTATTATAAAACTTTGGGGACTAGTGTAATAAACAGTCCATTGTTCCCTCTCTCTAACTCTGGCCCTCTATCTAACTCTAATCTCCCTATGCTATATCATGCAGGTACAGAATGATAGCGCCTAAATAAAAACCGGAATCACACCACGCCACTCTGCTCAACAACAATTTAAGAAATCTGATAACACACAGTAGAATTTACGGAAAAATATAAAATGACATGTGCAAAAATTTGATTAGCGCTAGGGTTAGGAATTAGAGAGGGAGGGGACATTAGGATGTTTTTATTACCTTAGTCCGCAAAGTTTTGTGATAATGTTTTCTTATTCGTAGTCTTAACAACTTTGGTGGCTTTTATTGAACTTTGATTGGTTAGTTCATTAAGTTAAGTTGAGTGTCCTAACATTTCAACCACTAATTGTAATCTACAGAAGGGGTAATCTTGTGTATAATCACTGGGGGATGTACATCAATTAATAGGCCAATGTCTTATCAATTTGATCACCTAGGTGCACCTGTTTATAAATAGGTACTCCTTCATATGTAATAGTTATTTCTCGTATCGTATTATAAACGGCTTTCCGCGGATATAGAATGTACAATTATAAGATTAAAACTAGTTTTTTTAGCCCCGAGGTGCCGAAGGCACCGGTTAAAAAAACTGGTTTTAATCTTATGATTGTACATTTCTATATTCGTAGAAAACTGGATATAATACGATGCTAGACATAGTTTTTTCGTGTGGATGAGAACCGGTTCCTATCCACCGGATTCGAATGAATACGAGAAAATTAATTCCATTTTTTATTGCTTTATACATACATCTGTTGGTCTGTTAGTCAAATATTTAAACGTGATTTTCTCAGTTGTTATTTATGTTAGACATCTAAAATATGTTTTTTATGTCAATCTGTCTCGCCGCCCACACATAACATGTGAAGAACTGGTCCCCAAAGTTTAATAGCCAAATTTTCCTATCATTGCCTTCAAAAGTTTGGGGACTTAAATCTTGATATCAGAATTCAACTCACCCTTCTAGTCATACTCTTTCAGCTAAAAATGTTTTACACATAGGGAAAGTTTTAGTAAAATCTCCGCGTACAAATCTGTCCATGCACCTTATAGACTCTAGAGAGCATTGAAATTCTAAATATTTATCTAGATAAATTGCAAAATCAAAATATATGTCAATCTTATACATTAAGATCTTCAATTGCAACCTTATTTTGCTCTAAAAATCTACAGGATGTTAAGAAGATATAATATTATAGTAAGGTAATTCCTATTGGGAAGGAAGATAAAGTTAACCCTTCAAAGAAAGCCTAAACATGGCAGTACTGTCTTTATAAAATAAACCCTTAAAGAATATACATGTACTTACAGACAAACTACAAACATTCTTTTTTTCCAAAGGGTTATTTTTTATTTCTTGGATACCTTATCCCTCGAAACGTGGTTACCAAGCGAACAGAATTTCTAAATGTTAGTTAAATTTTACCCAGAAAGGAAGGGGGCTTCATCATCTATAATACAAAGTAGAACGATGTCTGTCTGTCCGTCTGTCCGTCTGTCTGTCCGTCTGAAGCTTAAGATCTCGGTAACCACTGAACCGAATGGGCTCTACTCTTCAGGGAATATACCTACTGGTCCTGTGGTGGTTTTAAGATATTTTCTTGAGGGGTGGGACACCCCTAACCCCCCCAAAAACAAAAAAATCCCCCCCTTAGGGGAGACTTCAACGTCAAATAAGGTGGTATCGTACATAAAAAATTAAATTTAACAAACAAAAACATTTAAAGTGCCACTAGAGGCCTCTAGGGGCGTAGCCGCTAGTATTAATTAATTTACAACCCCTTTAATCCCCCAAACTTTATCCGCCATGAAAGGCAGGATTTTTCGGTTACAGTTTGGGTATTGTGTTAATTTATCATCATTGTCTTACCCCTAGTTCCCTGGATTTTACTACAACGTGCGCTAAGTTCTAAGCCTAAATAAGCATGGTGAAAAATGAGATAAAATTTTGGGCAATATAAACGCATGTTTGGCAGGGATATAGGTATAGACCAATGGATATTAAAATAATATTATCCCAAATAGTTGTATCTAAAATTCTACTCTTGGCTTTTTACAGAAAGGGGTATATATTATTTTAATCGCCTACTCCCCCTCCATGATTTTTTAAGTAATAACTGTTTGTTTGCGAAGCTTTCCCTTAACTTGATAAATCTTACTGAACGTTATCACTTAGCAAATGCGTGATAGAATAGGTCTATTTGCTAAAAACCTTATTGTAAAACACATTATTGTAATTGTTATGATAGATCGACTATATTTCATTATCATTTGCTATCGAAGCTTTTCTATGTTATCGATGGTCCGTCTGTAAAAAAATTGTTCGGTAATTATACTCTATAACTCATCTAACCCGTCAGTCCGTCTGTCTATAATGCAATTTGGAAATAGTTGTTTTATTAATTAAAAAGGCACTTCATAAATGTGTTATTTTTTTTATGGCTCTTCTATATTATTTGTTATTCTGTGCTTCGCTGCTTATGAAATTGATATTGTTATTTTTGTCATTCTTAGTAAATAATATTTTGATTATTTTGTTG
Organism: Acartia tonsa; assembly: GCF_053477335.1. Taxonomy (NCBI): domain Eukaryota; kingdom Metazoa; phylum Arthropoda; class Copepoda; order Calanoida; family Acartiidae; genus Acartia; species Acartia tonsa. The sequence continues at coordinate 8,625,438 of NC_137265.1, read as the reverse complement.
ATTGACACATTTAATCATTAAAACAAAGTTTATGTCAATTTAATTGGGTTAAAAAATATTATCTGTGAATTTAGGGTTTAATTTAGTGGCGAGCATAGTGGTTTGCCAAGAGGTTGGGCTTTATCTCTCCGTCCCAAACCCTAATTAAGGGGTGTGTACTGGGGGTACGAGTTATAGGGTGTGTAAATTTGTTCATAATCCCCCCCCCCCCACCCACCCTTTTTGTATGCCTCTAGTTTAATCCTTTAGTTTTCTCAAGACCAATAAAATGAAAATGATCCTATACATTATTTATTTCTGTATCTGCGGACAATTGTTTATCAAACCGTAAAAATATACATAAGCTCTCGTTCACGTTAGTGATCCATGATTCAACCATTATATTGGTTTTATGTTCAAATGAAAAATGAAAATGAAAAGTACATCGCATAATAAACTGTTGCCATGCTATACAAAATTCAAAGTCATGGCAAGTTGCTATGAAATTTCATCTTTTCTAAATTATAGGTTTGCACTTTAAAATGGATTAGCGGTTGCGCCCCTAGCATCTAAAGGCTCTATATTTGTAGTTCTTAAATCTTTATAAAATATCCTAAAACTATTCAGAGACCTATGTAAAGCTTTCTTTGAAGGGAGAACTTAACCAGTGGTTATTAAAATTAGAATAGTTATTTCTTGCATCGTATTATAAACAGCTTTCCGCGGATATAGAAAAAACAATTATAAGATTAAAACCAGTTTTCTTGCCCCGAGGTGCCAAAGACACTGGCTAAAAAAACTGGTTTTAATCTTATGATTGTATATTTTTATATTCGTAGAAAGCTGGATATAATACGATGCTAGACGTAGTTTTTTCGTGTGGATAAGAACTTGTTCCTATCCACTGGATTCGAATGAATACAAGAAAAAAAATAAAAATTCATTTCACCCATTAGATATTAAAGTATTATGTGGACATGTATTAATAGAACAACAAAATATAAACATTTTTGACTGGTCATTTATGACTTTTCCTAAGGCTAACTTTAATATTGTTTTTTTAAAAAGCTAGAACTGATGAGGATTCCTGAAACAAAGTGTCAGTGTACACTGTACACTACAATGTTCGTTTGCTCAACTGTTAAACTAAGTTAAGATTAGCTTACAAGAAAAGTTTTAGTATTGTTAACCTTCAGACTCCGTAAAACAACTTTCTGTGTTTACGTGTAAGTCAAAAGTGGATCTTTAAAATATGAATTAGTTTTTTAATGTTTTTGGACTAAGAATACAAAATAGAGAAAATACAGTGTGTTTTTTATGAGAACTTTTTTGAAAGCAATTTTACCCCACTCATAGTTATCAGAATTTAATGATTAATGGCTTACTTTCTTCGTTTTTTAAGACCATTAATTTTAACAATAAAAAAAATTAAACCATAAAAATATGTTAATGTAACCTTTATTTACCTAATTTTGCAACAAATTTATGAACAATTTTGTTTCGACTTCTTATTAAGTTCTGACACTCTAAAAAAAAATTATTGTTCGTTTGTCCTTCCTTCGTTTTTTTTATGGATGTTGTCTTCCTTGTTTTTTTGTGTTGGTAAATGGATGTAGAATAAATGATCCATTTGTCGGTACCATATTCAAATAATAAGGTTGTTATTAAAAATAATTTTTAAGATGTCAGCTTTGACCACTTTTTGAATAGCTAGAAATACTTTTCTGAAAAACAAGGATGACAACATCCATAAAAGCGAAGCTCTGAAACGATATGACAGACGAACATTAACTTTTGTTGAGTGTCAGAACTGAATATACAAAATATGAAATTAAAATATTTGACAAAATTATACGTAAATTTGTTGCAAAACTTCTTAAATACAGAATTCTGTTTAAGGACATACTGACATTTTTAATACTTGATTATAGAGATGCTTCGCTCATAATATTGTACCTTATTGTAATATGAATCAGTAATCAAAAAATCAGATCGATCGGATGATTTTATCACATAAAAAATTTTTATCAAAAAAGTACAAAAATGAACATGTTTAAAATGGACGTACGGACATTCTGGTAACGATTATAGAGTTGCTTTCTAAGTCGTACCTAACTACTACAGGAATCGCCATGCAAAGTTTGAAATCGATAGGACAATTCTAACATGCCTAAATTAACGAATAAAAGCTAACTATCTCGGACGGACGGACGTACGGACCGACCCTAATTATAGAAAAGCTTCGCTTTTAAAAACTTTGGAATCTTATTTGGTAGAGTTTTATTTAGAACTACATAAATAGGACTGGTGAAAATTCTCAAGTCAGTGTTTGGGTTTCAAAGCTGTAGCATTTTTTTCCGCTGGAGCTGAAGCATTAGCGAAGATGCTAATATATAACAGCAATTTTACTTTTTCATCGATATGGAGCCAGCGTAGTCGGAATGGACACCCTAAAAAAACTTTTACTTTTAAGAAGCTTTATCAATTTCTTATTTTATTTGTACTCAAAGTATACAAATTTAAAATTTCATTAATTTAAAAAATACTTTTCTTCATAGTGATTTAATTTTTACGTTGACCATTTTATTTGATAAAAATAAACAACTGTAAAATAGAACCAAGAAATTGATCATTTGTCTTTTTTTAACTTGAAGATATAAAAAATATAAATTTTATGCAATAAGAAAAAAAAATCACTCACTAAACTGGTGATTTCTTTCCTGAAACACTGATTTATTTGTTATAGCTTTTGATGACAGATTCATGAGAGATTAACAAGGATGACAACATCCATGAGTAGGAAATTTTCAATAATATAGAAAAATTTACAATTAATATAAGTTAGACAAATGAAAAGACAAAGTAAGAGAAAGGGTATGTCCGAAATGATGTAATTAATATAAATTAAGACATTTATCTTTGATAGCAGCTATGTAAATTATAAATCTACCTTATAATATCCATCTAAACTTGATGAAAATACATAGAGTATAGAAGCTAAAAAATTTACATTTTTCTCTAGGTTTAGTTTGCCCCAAACTTTGATAGCAGCACATAAAAATTGATTTTTACCAAAGAAGTACATATACATTATACCAACTAATTAGAAAGGATGGACAAAGTGAGTTATGGAGTACTTTCATTATAAGAAATATGTTTTATATTGCATGTTTACAGTTTTTAAAAGCGAAGCTTTTCTACAATTAGGGCCGGTCATTCCGTCCGACCGAACGTCAGTCCGAGACGGATAACTTTTTTCGTTAATTTAGGCATGTTAGAATTATCCTATCGATTTCAAACTTTACATAGTGATTCCTGTAGTAGTTAGGTATGACTTAAAAGCGTAGCAACTCTATAATAATTACCAGAATGTTCGTACGTCCATTTTGAACATGTTGATTTTTCTACTTTTTTAACAACAAATTTTTATGTGATTTAATTATCCGTTTGATCTGATTTTTGGTATATTGATTCCTGGGACAACAAAGTACAATAATATAAGCGAAGAAAACTCTATAATCAAGTCCTAAAAATGTAAGTATGTCCCATAGGCGTCCAAGGGGGGGGGGGTAATGGGCCATTTGGCACCCCCAAAATTTTGTGAACAATACCCCCCAAAAAAAAAATTACCCCTACCTTGGGGGTGCCGTAGGCACCCCCAACGATTTTGGGGTGAGTATTTACCCCCCCCAAACCATTTTGGGGGGGGGGTAATTACCCCCCCCAAAATAAATGTTCTTTAAAAAAAAAATTTTTTGGGGGGGGTATTTACCCCCCCCAAAATAAATGTTCTTTAAAAAAAAGATTTTGGGGGGGGGGTATTTACCCCCCCAAATTGAATGTTCTTAAAAAAAAAATTTTACTGTCCAACCAGTTAAAACAGTTCTTAACCATGATAACAAAAAATTTAATAGTTTGATCATGTTTTATTTGCTTGGGCCTTTATAAGGGCTAAAACCATCCCGGGGATCTATGATGTAATTGTAAAGCACTGAAGATTCCATAAAATAGATACCTAACTAAATTAAATATTTCATTAAATAATGAAAAAGAATTTCTATAGGCGATTTCTTTTGGGAGGATGTCAGGGTGTCTCAAAACTAGTTATAAAACTTACCAGGACCTATAAGACGCTTCACTTTAAAGTAAAATCATATTGGTTCATTGGTTAGTGAGTTAATTATTGTATTTTTATGTTCTAAAGAATGAGATACTACTATATATTTTAATAGTAGTGGCGCCCTTAGCATCTAAGAACTCGTGTTTTCTAAAGGGTAAAAAGGGAGGAGAAAAATAGCCTAAAACCACTCAAAGGATTGACCTATAATAGTGTGGAACCATCATGGGATCTATGTGAAGCTTTCCTAAAAAGGAGAACTCAGTATTAAAAGTAATGAAATCTGAAGCTATAGTCAACTTACTACTTTATGTTATAAGATAGTACTTATTAACTTAATAGATTAGGTAGGTGCTTTTTTTACATAATTAAATTACCCCCCCAAAAAAATTTTACCCCCGGGGTAAATCAGTTTGGGGGGGTAATTACCCCCCCCAACAGATTTGGGGGGAGTATTTACCCCCCCCCCCCCCCAACAGACTTTAGGGGGGGTAATTACCCCCCCCAATCAAATTTTACCCCCGGGGTAAAAATTTTGGGGGGGGTAAAAAAAAATTTCGGCGCGCTTCGCGCGACATTTTACCCCCCCAAACACGAATTACCCCCCCCCTAAAATTGTTTACCCCCCCCAAAAAAAAAAGCTTGGACGCCCCTGGTATGTCCATAAACATTATCCTGTATCAAGCAGTTTTTTAACAAATTTACTTACAATTTTGCTTCTGACACTATACAAGTATTTATGTCCGTTTGTCTTACCGTTTCAGTGCTTCGCTTTTATGGATGTTGTCATCCTTGTTTTATTATAAATATTTACATACAATATACATCACATAAATAAAATGTTGTTCCTAGAAAAAAAGGATTCTTTACTTCTTAATCTTGAAAAATCCTATTAATTTATGCTTAAATAAGGATGATAACATCCATAAAAGCAAAGCTTTGAAACGGACAAACGAACATTAACACTTAAAGAATGTCAGAACTTAAAAAGCAAATATAAATGTTTAAGTCTAAACAAAATTATAAGTTAATTTGTTGCAAAACTTCTTAAATACACGATACTGTTTTAGGAAATACTTGATTTATAGGACTTCATTATAGAGATGCGTCGCTTATAACATTGTTCTTTGTTGTCCTAGGAATCAGTATTCCTAAAATCAGATCAATCGGACAAATATGTCAAAAAGGTTAAAAATCAACATGTTTTAAATGGACGTACGAACTTTCCGGTAACAATTTTTAATGCTACGCTTTTTACATCGTGCCTTACTGTTAAAGGAATCAACATGAAAGTTTGTAATCGATGGGACAATTCTAATTTTTCTATATTATTATTCATAAAAAAATGTTAACCGTTACGGACGTAAAATTCACCAAAGTAGCCGGAAGTATGTCTGTTGGTGTATCCAGCAAGACCTTCAAACTAATTGGTCCGATGTGCCTACAAAAGCTAGGTAGAATATACATAAAAATTTACAGGTTTTAAGCTATTTAGTAAGAAATAGGTTTGGTCAATCATATCAAAATTAATCGCTTTAAAAAATAAGACACTTTACCCATATATAACTAATGATAAAAGAATGGATTTATTATCATTAGATCTTACATCATATTATCATGTACTCTAATAAGAGAAACTTGTAGCTGGCTAAAATAAGGATCACTCCCATCCAGCTCCATTACTCCAACCTCCCTCCCTCTTTTGAAGAACGAACTGACCAATAAGTGATGTCCATGTTAGCAACCTAAATTGACTACAATGTTTCCCTTGTCAAAATATCCACGTTTATTCTATAAAATTTATTTTGCTAATTAAGATAAATATAGAGTAGTTATGCTACTAAAAAGCAAGGTTAGAAACAAAAGTAATGAATGATAATTTAACTGCTGAATCTAAGCAAGGTCCTGAAGCCAGGGAGGGAGGGGACATTGTGCTGTTTATTACACTAGTCCCCATAGATTTATAACAACATTTTCGGATTTGTTAACTTAACAACTTTGGAGGATTTTAGCGAATTTAACCACTATTGGTAATCTACAGAATGGGTAATTTGTGTATCATCATTGGGCTTCTACATCACTTTATCAGACATTGTCTTATCCCTTTAGATCCCTGTCCAAAAATATAAACACGACTAAAGAGCATGAAATACGTTCGCAAATATACTTTTTATACACATATGGACATTTTGCAATTTTACGAGACACTTGCATTTAATCAACTTTGCAATAGCAAACAAACAGACTAACCAACACAAACAAACATATACTACATATGTATTCGTTTTTATGTCAAACGGTCATTGCTTCATGCTATTGCTATGCAAAATTGTTATAGACTTGTAGATTTTTTCTATTGTTGGTAGGTGAAAAATTTATCGTTTTAACAAATGAAATGTTTTTGATAAAAGTCAGAAAAACCTCTAAAGTATCCATTTATTACATATAATTAATACTAATATTCTACCTCTGGAAACATATGAAATGACAGGTAACAGGAAAATAGCCAAAAATCACGCTCAGAATTTTACCTGGTTAGTACAACCACTTTGAACCAGCCATTTCCAAGATCTTTAGCTTAAAAAAAACTTCTTTACTTTATAGGATACTATTAAAAATATTTTTTGTATCAAATGCATTGTTTATGTCTAAGTGTTATAAATGCCTAATTTGACCGCTCTTTATTGCTGTTCTATATTTTCGTACAAAATATACAGGGATAAGACAATGGCCGATAAATTGATGTACGATTACATCCCCAATACACACGTATACAACTTCTGTAGATTGATATTATTGGTTGAAATGATTGAACACTCAACTGAATAAATCAAAATAAAAGTCCCAAAGTTGTTAGATAAACAAATGAAAAAAAATGTTATCATAAAACTTTGGGGACTAGTGTAATAAACAGCCCATTGTAACGCTCCCTCTCTCTGCAAAATAGATCACATTTGATTTATTACTTTCAAATATTCTAATTATTTCTACAATCTACTTCTTTTCTGTTTTCAGACTAATAACTAATAACTAATAACTAAGAGACATTGTTTATTTTTTTACATTTACTTCCTACGTGATCCTAAAAACAATTTCATTTTAACTGTGCTTCTGAAAAGTTGTGCGTGACTTCTATTATAAGACACTGCTACCCAAAAGTTCTTTTCAGATTTATAATAGTGTCCCATAGATTTTAATCTTCATAAAGCGAGTATCATTTATTTTTATATGTTATATAACAATCTGTAAAAGATACACCTAGAATCATAAGTGTTCGGAAGTGGGAATTTGAGTAGGAAGCTCTTTATAGTGCCTTTAAAAAAAGACATCATACAATACAAGTGACCAATTGTAGGGCCAGTATAGATTTGAGTAGACCAATGGTAGGCCAGTACGACGTCATTTTTCAAAGGCACTATAAAAAGCTTCAATAGTTTTTCCCCAATTTTTACCCCTTCAAGACTCAACACAAACCCTCAAAACCCTGTGCACGCTAATTCATAAAAGTTTACGTTGGTGTTTGGGTGATGCTAGGACCAAGTAAATATATATTACCCCCAGGAAGATTTCAATTAAGGAGGAGATTTAAATTACATTGTACTAGCCTAATAAAAACAAATATCTAAAGCAATCTTTCCCATGCAAGTTTGCAAAACTCTTTTTAATAGTAGTGTTATAGGCAAGGAGCTAGGGGATATTGGGCTGTTTAGTATAATAACGTTTTCTTATTCTTGTGCTAAACAACTTTGGGGGAATTTCATTGAATTTTGTTTGGTTGTATCATTAAGTTAAGTCTCCAAACATTTCAATCATACCTTGTAATCTACAGAAGGGGTACTTTTGTGCATTATAATTGCGAATCCCTGGGTGAAACCCTGCGCATGCCACTGGTTGTCACTGGGAACGAGTAAATATGTGTAGTGATCTTTCCTAAATTTGAAAAACCTTTTTTGAAAGAAGTGTATATGTGTCCCTTTGTTACGCGTGACTTTGTAACGCATGTGTTTCTAGAGCCATGTGCTTTTTACACAACTCTAGAATAGAAAACCCCTCTCAGGTTGTTTACACTGTAAACATCCGCAGGGATAAAGGATAGGGTAAAAAGAGGCTTTTTAGAAAAAGCTAAAAAGTAGCATCAAAACAAGGCATTACAAAAATACCAAAAAATATATTTCTAAAATTTAGTTTGTTAACTCTTGTTTTTGAGTTAAAGTAAGGCTACTGAACGATGAACAATAGTAAGATTTTATGTTTTGTTCATTTATTTTGAGAAAGCCCAATCTGTCCCGATTTTGTATCACTTTTGAAAAGTGCGATTCCTGTGACGTCATATAAAAAGGAAAGGGGGGAAGAAAATCTCTTCCCTTTTCTCCCATCTCTTTTGAAGAGATTTTTCCCCCCTTCCCTTTTTCTTTCCCGAAACGTATATGACGTAACTGGAATCGCACTATTCAAAGTGATACAAAATCGGGACAGATTGGGTTTTCTCATTTATGTTGATTGGTTCTAATACTATTTAATATTAATAAAAAATATACAATGACTATAAGAAACGAAGCAACAATATTTTAGATACAAAATTAACAGTGCGCTAAAATACCGTAGTTTAGAGAAAGAAGAAATATCTTATTGTGAGAAACTACCCAAACTTCGTAGATTCTATTTTTATACTGGTAACCATAAAATATTTTTTTTGGTGGATTAATGATCTACCCATATTGCAGGGTGTCTGCAATTCAAATTAATGGATATAAATGAAATTCAAAAGTAAATTAAAATGTACATTGTGCTAGTATTAAGAATTGGTCATCGTTTGTACGGACTTTTTTGTACAGCGCATTAGGTAACACATCGCACCATCACATTTTTTCAGAGCGTAGCTGCTCTATTTTTTACTTAAACAGACCGTCTGTATGTTGATCCGTTACACCAGCTCAGCAATCCTATCTTAGTCCTTAATAATCTTGAAAAAAGGATTGCAATATTTGTGTCAGGTTTAGACTTACAGCTGATTTTGAAACTGTAAAAAGTTGATTTACATGAGGCTTACATGAGCGCGGCTACCGAGGCCTAATAAATAATGATCGGCCCTATATATATTTTTTATTCCTGCGTTTTTTTTTGGATCTTGTAAGCCTTGTTTAAAATTCGATTAAGTCAGCCTATAAAATTGACCCACATATATGTAGATTCCTTAAACTTACAAGTTAATTTTAATTAATTGGGTTTTCTATGTTATAAAAAAGGTAGATAATACTAGTTTCTCGTATTCATTCGAATCTGGTGGATAGGAACCGGTTTTCATCCATACGAAAAAACTATGTCTAGCATCGTATTATATCCAGCTTTTTACGAATATAAAAATGTACAATCATAAGATTAAAACTAGTTTTTTAGCCCCGGTGTGCCGTGGAAAGCCGTTTATACAATGCGAGAAATAACTATTACAGATTTAAGGAATAAAACCTAATTAGAATTAGTCTTAAACCACCCTTTGACTATTACTAAACTTCTCTGAGATCCTACTGTATTACATATTGACAGACAAACATCCTGTTACTTTAAAAACCTAATTCTTTAACAGAAGTATTAGTAATTAAAGAGTATCTGCACTTTAAAAATCATGTTAATACTAAGTGGTTAAAACAGTGATCTTAAACTTGTTTCAAAACAAAATGTATAAAGGAGAAAATTATCCTTATGCTGAAGTAGCTGCAAGTTTTACAGAGGGATAAATATACGTAAAAATATTTAATATAACCAATGCAGATTGATAGTGGTGATTGAATGATATTGTAATGTTGTTGACTGATCTTCAAAAACTGGTTTGGATTCAAAAAATTTAAATTGTGCCGATAAATTTGCTGAAGCTTTTTATAGTGCCTATTATAAATATGCCGTCATGCAATACAAATGACCAATGATAGTCCAATATAATTACTAATTACCAATAGCTTGCCAGAATATATTCTAATTAACTAATGGTAGACCAGTATGACGTCATTTTTATAGGCATTATAAAAATGTTTCAGATTTGCTGCTGTAATGAGAATAAATATGACGGTAGACTGGCAGCTGCGAACTTCTACATTTCAGACGGCAGATAAGGGGCCGGCTGCTGCTGAAAATTATAAAATGAGGCACAGTTGCTGATATATGTGTTTGTGTCCTGCTAATAGTTGATAGGCGCCAGGGTGGCGCACACGTTGCTAGCCGTGTGAGATGGTGGCACTACAACATATCTAATCTAATTCTGTATAGTGTACTAATGGCTTTCCTCAATAGGTAATTGATGTGATTCCAACAATTTTATTTTTGCTTTAAAAAATAGATTTTTTAGGAGGAACAGCTGTTTTGGATTTCTTAGCGGACATATATGTATACATATAGAAATAAACAAACCTGTTACTTCAGTGTATAGGATATATACTCTTCAATTTAAGTGATCGTGCTTGTTTTTTTGTTGTTCCTTTTCACAGTTACTTTGTAGTTTGAGTCCATATTCTTGTGTCTGTAAGTTTGTCTTTCTTTTGGATCAAACTTTCGTAATCTTTTTCTTCTTATTTCTTTTATTCTTGTTTTTTATATATGCAATGACATTACTACCAGAGCTCGGCAGCCGCGCGTTAGCCGCCTCTACTAATACGGAAATCAAATTGATGACAATTTTAAAATAAGCTGGAATAAAACGAACATGAAAATCCCTCTTTTAAAAATTTTCCAAACAAGTTGAAATTTGGGGCTTAGTCGCGGCTGATGCGCAGCTGCAGAGCCCTAATTACTAATAACAATGAGAATTGCTACAAGAATTCTTTGTGTAGAATGAAACCCAATGATAAAGAAGTCATATTGTATATTAAATATTTCGTTTTTGATTTAAAAAAAAAACAGCACTTAATATAAGAGGATACTATTTTGTATTTTTGTATCGCACCTGACGACACACAACAATCTTAAAATACACATGTACATAGATTTTAAAAAGCGGGGGATTTCTAAGTTTTGGGTTTGAACGTATATCCTTATACAAAAGTAACAGGATGTCTGTCTGTTTGTGTGTGTCTGTGTGTTTGTACCGAAGGATCTCGCTAACCGCTGAACCGATCGGGTTCTCCTAAACAGGGTAGCTTCTCATAGGTCCCGGGAAGGTTTATAACTATTTTGGGGGAGGGTACCACCACCCTCCCAAGAGAAATCACAATAAAATCAAAAAAAAAATTGAAAAATTTCCGACTCATAGTGTCGCTAGCGTAGTGGCGCTGCGTAGAGACATGAATTTAACAGCTGATCGTAACTTAGACAAATTATTTCTCAAATTAGAAATTTAAAATAAAAAAAAACATTTAAATGCCACTAGAGGCCTCTAGGGGCGTAGCCGCTAGTATTGTATAATGTACAACTCTGACTGCAGTCACGTACATGGAGGCGCTGGTAAAGGGGTAATCCCCCCCCCCCTCTCGCCAAACCTTTAGAGAAAGTGTCAAATCCTTGTTTTTTTTTTAATTTAATTTTAAAAAGGGGTTATTTGTTGACCCTTTCAAAAAATATATTTGTTAGGCTTCGCTGACATATATATTAGTCTACCTTGTATGTTCAAAGATAAAAATATAATCTTGATTTGGTGAAAAGAGGTTATGAATCACATGATTTCCTGGTTTATTTTTTTAAAGATGTGTAGCATCTTTATAATTCAATATGTCTGTCCGTCAAGGCGTAATGAATGCGGGAAATGTGATTTTCTCTGCGGCTATTTAAGATAGTAGGCTCGAACTTCTTGTCAACATTCCCATCATTAAGGAGCATAATTAACCATAAAACATCTATGGTGGTAAGACTACTTTTTATCAGGTTTTTGGCTATTTTTATATTTTCCATGAATACGGGGAAACAAAACATTGACTACTTTTAGCAGGTTTTTGGCTATTTTTATATTTTTCCATAAATTGGGGAAAATAAAACCTTGATTTGTCGAGAAGAGGTTATGAATCACATGATTTCCTGGTTTACATTGTGAAAGATGTGTAGCATCTTTATAATTCTCTATGTCTGTCCGTCCGTCACAGTTAGTCCGTAATGAATGGGGGAAATGTGATTTTCTTTGCGGCTATTTAAGATAGAAGGCTGAAACTTCTTATCAGCATTCCCATTATTAAGGAGCATAACTAACCATAAAACATCGACGGTGGTAAGACTACTTTTTATCAGGTTTTTGGCTATTTTTATATTTTTTTTCATGAGTTGGGGGAAACAAAAATTATGATTTGGTGAGAAAAGGTTAGGCTTCACATGATTTCCTGGTTTACTTTTTTAAAAGATATGTAGCATCTTTGTAATTCTCTATGTCTGTCCGTCCGTCAGTTAGTCCGTAATCAATGGGGGAAATGTGATTATCTTTGTGGCTATTAAAGACAAAAGGCTGAAACTTCTTGTCAACATTCCAATCGGATTAATGGAGCATAAATAACCATAAAACATCTACGGTGGTAAGACTACTTTTTAGCAGGTTTTGGGCTATTTTTATATTTTTCCATGAGTTGGGGGAAACAAAAATCTTGATTTGGTGAGAAGAGGTTAGGTTTCACATTGTTTCCTGGTTAGGTTTTTTTAGAAGCATAGCATCTATATAATTATCATCTTCCCTTACTGACTGACTGCAGGGATCTGAAAGGATAAGACATTGGCCGATAAACTGATTTAAATCCCAAAATTGGTGATACACAAAATTACTTCATTATAATCACTTCTGTAGATTATAATGAGTGGTTTAAACGTTTGAAGATTCAACTCAATAAGTCAACCAATCAAAATTTATCAAAAGTCCCCAAAGTAGTTAAGCTAGCGAATAAAAAAGCTTTTATAAAACATTTGGAACTAATGTATTAAACAGCTCAATGTCCCCTCCCTCCCTAGATTGACTGACTGACTCATTCTATCATAAATATTGTATGTATAATGCATTGAAGGATATGAGACATACTAGAGTGTCATTAGAGTCAAAGGTATTACAGTATATCTATAATACAAAGTAGAATGATGTCTGTCTGTCCGTCCGTCTGTCACTTAAGATCTTGGTAACCACTGAACCGATCAAATTCTACTCTATATGGAATATACCTTCTGGTCCTGTGGTGGTTTTAGGCTATTTTCTTGGAAGATGGGACACCCCAAACCCCCAAAAAAACAAAAAATCCTGCCCAATTTTTTTTTGTTTTTTTAAAGAATTTTAAATAATTTTGCAAATTCGACATTTATTCGCATTTTTTTCAGCTTGGTATGTAATAGAAGATGTTATTATACCTCTTGGGGCAAAGTCCCTAGAGGCTAACGGCGAAGCCACAAGTGTTAAATAACACTTTTATATTTTCTTGACCAATATTTTTGTATTTGTTATTTCTCTTTTGATAAATTTACTCTTTGTTTTTTTAAAAAAGATTTTAGATTTTGGTTCTTCAAAGGAGGGAGAGGACAGCAAAGATAAAATCATTTATATCTTTCTTACCATAATTCACTCTATATATATAAGCATCTATGACCGTTTTCAGTCTTGCTTAGTTGCGATAATACTCAACAGCTCACTTTGTCCGTTTGTTTGTCTGTCTGTCGATCGTTCAATAAGTATCTATTGATTCTCTACAGGTTGAACGTGTTTTCTCAGCTTTTATTACGGATAGACGTCCAAACATTTTCTGCTGTCCGGCTGATATTTGTTTTGACGATTACTATGACCCTTGAGCATCTACTCTAATACTTACTTGGTCCGTGTAAGTCCGTATTTAATTTTTTTCGCTTCTCTACTAATGGATGTTGTTAATTAATTTAGGGAAAGGGAGGAAATACTAGATTTTAATTACCTTCTTTTCCTTTAAATATATTTTTTGAGTGTTTGCTTTACTACAATTGAAGAATCTCGCCTATCAATTTGATTTAATTTAATATAATTGAAATGGATCATTGTAATATTTCATTGTTCAGTTGTAAATAACTCATTGTGAAAATTATTTATGGTTGTGGTTTTGGGGGTGTAATAATTTTTTTTAAAGATTTATTTGGGAAATATTTACAATTTTTTTCTATAAAATTTAATACAATTGACTGATAAAAATAAAAATGAGATATTAGTAAATATCTTTTATGGAAAAACAAGTCATAGGGAAATTTTAGATTGTTTGGATAATCTTCTTTGTGTACTTAGTTAATACGTGAAAATTTTCATGCAGGATATAGCTGCTAAAAGAGGTAACAAGAAACAAGGAAAAAAATTACATATTTTCTTACTTATCGGCGTCTTGCTGCTTCAGCAAATACGGCAAAAACGATACACTCCAACCACTTTACCCCATCCCCTCTCCTCATACTGGATGGAAAACTGACCAATAAATGAGTTCCATATTAGCAAACTAACTTGACGACAAATTTCCCCCTGTCTATATATATTTACGTATTATATATATATATATATATATATATACTAGTGGTTTCGCCCCTAGCCTCTAGGGTCTTCGCCCCAAGAGGTATTGAGAAATGGGAAATCAAATCGTTTTAAACCTCTTTGCCCAAAAAAGGGATGAAAAATAACCCTGTATTCTGTGTGTTTCATGTAATCTTCACAGAAAATTTATTTTTAAAAATTAAATTTAATACCTATATTTGTGACAACCTTTATTACAAAGTACTTAATATTTTTAACCTGTTTTTTTGTTAAACTTATATTAATTTTAACAAGTATGAAGCTTGTTGATTTCTTAAGAATTTTTGCAAATATGATTATTATTTTATAGAATTAAGAAGGCTCGAATAAAGCGAAAAATATATTTTCTACAAAGAAGTGTGTTCTTGTTGTGTAGTTAGCTCTAGCCGCATGTTTTTTGAAAACTATATTTACGACAATCTTCAAAAATAATTTTGGTGTTTTTTTTAAAGGAGGAAGGGGGGGAGTTGAGATTGATAAAAAAAAATTTGAGTTTGGGGTTGCTATGAAAAGGATATTCTTTAAAAGAAAAAACTTTAAATTTGTAAAAAAAAATCTCCCCCCATACTGGTTTTTGTTTACAAAAAACAAAAAGAAAAATAAATTTCTTTGAGATTTTTTTGATTTTTTGGGGGGTGGGGGTGTCTCACCCTCCCCCCCCCCCTAGAAAATAGCCTAAAACCACCGCAAGACCTGTAGGTATATTCTCTGAAGAGTGGAGCCCAATCAGTTTAGTAATTACTTTTTGCTTACAAAAAAATAGCTTAAAACCACCACAGGACCAGTATATTCTCTGAAGTTCGGTTCAGCGGTTACCGAGATCTTAAGCTTCAGACGGACAGACATCAAGCTACTTTGTATTATAGATTGTATAAAAAAGGTTTTGTATATTTTTTTTTTATTTAACTTTTAGTTATTTTTAACAAGAAATAAATAAATTAATGTAAAAGTTTCAACATAATTTTTAAAGCTGTTAAAAAAACTTGTTAATCATTAATCCAATATTATTCCAATAAATTACCACCTCAAAAATATGATAAAATTCAATAAATTTGTATGGGTCCTAATTTGTTTTGTTAAGCTGTATTGGAAAATTGACAATAATAGTAGATGTAGAATATACGTGGATATTATGACTGTGAGGAAAATTGTCGTCAATCTAGGTTGCTATTTTCCATGTTATTTATTAGTAAATTCCTTCATCCAGTAGGATTGGAGGGAAGGGGAAAATTATATAAAGGGATGGAAAGGGGTGAATCGTTATTTTAGCCTGCTGCATGTTTCATTTTATTAGTTAACATAAAAATCTTGTGTAAGATCCAAGTAATAATAGATCCATTGCAATAATTTTCTTGAACTTAGCTGTTAGTTTGGTTTAGTTGTGTGGCCAAAATGATTTGGGTAACACAACTAAGGTTAGGATTTCAAATCCTAGCTTTAGCATTCTTTGTGTATCAAATGCAGCAGTCAATTCTCAAATACATCCATAGTCCTATTTCTATCTTTGGAATCCACAGGAAGCTATTTATAATGCCTACATAAAAAAATGAAATTATTTCTATAATACAAAGTAGAACAAAGTCTGTCTGTCTGTCCCTTAAGATCTCGGTAACCACTTAACCAATTGGATTCTAATCTTCAGGGAATATACCTACTGGTCCTGTGGTGGTTTTAGGCTATTTTCCAAAAATAAAAAATCCCCCCCAATTTTTTTATCTGCGTAGGTACCTATTTTCCCCCATTTTTTTTCCTTATGGGGAAGTTAGTTCACATAAAACTACTGGCGGCATCAACAGAAGTACTTAATTTTTTTTAATTACCTCATGGGGCAAAGCCCCTAGAGGTTAGGGGCGAAGCCGCTAGTAATATATAACTGACCAATGATCCAGCGTACATTGTAATTGATCTATAGCAAAAAGATTACTGGCCTATCATTGATCATTTGTATTGTATAACGTAATTTTTAATAGGCACTAAAAGCTGATTTATTCACAGTGATAACCCGCACCCTGGGCCTGTCTTGCTTGTCTGTCAACGAGACCAGTTTGACTACACCAAAAGTCACAGGTTTGGAATCTGATAACTTAATCATATTTTTTTGATAGAAATCTTATTAAAATTTTTGTTTTGCAATAACAGTGTGTGCCTTGTATGCCCTAATTAAACCTTCCTCTCAATTATGATTTTTATTTAACGTTTAAAGAATTTTTCTCTTTTTGTCTTACTTATACGGCCTGTATGAAAACAATGTGTAATTACGCATTAATGCATACTACCTACATTTTACGAACTGCCATTTGGAAAGAAAGTTTTCATATAAATAACCATATCAATAAAATTTGATTGTATATATATATGTTTATAATTTTCATTTAACCCTTTACAGTCGGGCCCCTTGCCGCACCTTAATCAGTGGGGGGGGGGGGCGTTCAACGCCCCCCCTTATTATCTCAGTTCCTATTAGAGCTAGAGGGCTAATTTTTGTGCAAGTCCCCTGTTTGATAATGAATTTCCGACCTTTTATAAGTCTAAGTAAATTTTCGCTTCCTTCACCCTTTTATTTAACAACCTTTGTTTTCAGGTCTTTTTTTACTTAAAAATTTCAAACGGCTGTAATTTTCTTATTTTTGAAGCTAGAAGAAAATTTTTTTTCCAGAAAATGTTTATTTTTATGTAAATTTTACATTAGAAATATCAAAATATGAATTTCAGCGGCCGCAGCTGTACTTGGCAGCTGCAAGCCGCCAAAGTCGGCGGTCGGCGGGAAAACGGCGGCGGATCTTCATGAAATTTTAATACGTTATGTAGACATGTAAGAAAAGCTTAAGTTTAAAATTTGAAGTCTCTAAGTCAAAAATTGCGGCCACAGGAGCCTTTTAAAGATTTCTGGAGACCTGGAGGATCAGGACCTGCAGGATCATACCTGGAACCTGAAAGTGACTTGAACACTTGAACACCTGTATTTCATATAAGGATGTACTACTAGAGGATTTTTTAGTATTTTGGTATGATAAAATGCTTTGTTTTAGTCAAAAATATTTTTGCTCTTTACCTGGATGACCCTGCCAGGTTTGCTGGCATCCTGTGCCCGCCAGGATGGAGATATTCAAAAAATTTCAACTCTCAGTTATGTGTCATACCCATACTTAAAAAGTCAAGCAGTTTGGGCTCTTTATCTTTCACACACAGAAAATGAGATAGAAAAAACCGGATGGGGGGGCGTTCAACGCCCCCCCCCCCCCCCGACCGTTAAGGGTTAATCGTTTTATTATTGTTGATCTTTTATATATGTATATCCAAAAATGATAACCTAATCCAATCAGGTTTGGATACGATTCAATGGTTCAACTTTGGTCAGGAGCTATGGAACATGAAGATAAGAAATATTCATGGAAAGGAAAGTATGAGAACCGAAGCTTTGCTGATATGACAAGAGAATTCTACAACTACAATTACTCCCAACTGAATATAAAAAACGGTAAAGTAGGTGGCAACTTCTTTAGCTTGAATCTTGGCATGTGCACGCAGCTGACAAATGTTCAAGATAGAACAATTGCAAGAATAACTAGCACTTCAAATTTTACTCTACTGGCAGTGGATCCATTTACACTAAACGACATAAGAATCAACTTTGATACCAGTAAGGCTGTGGCAGTTGGACACTCATATAATGACTTGTATGACTGGGCTGATGTCATAGTGGAGCATAGTGTTACGGATAATTCAATTCTGGATGGTAAAGAATGTAAAGATTATCAGAGAATTAATTCATCCTACGGACAATGTGTTATTGAAACTGCAAAGGTAATTTAAGTTTTATAACTTAATACTTAATACTAAGGTTTCAAGATTTTTTGTAGAATTGTTTGTTAGAATAGCTACCCCTGGTTAACAAGTTTTACCTATTTTTACACTTTAATATTAATGTCTCGCATCTGACATAGGAGCAGTAAGTACAAATTTAAACATTAACGTCTATAGTTGATTCGTATTATGGCTGAGACTTGAACCTAACATCTACCCAATAACAAAGGGATGCGCTACGTGTTATGCTAAATTCGCTGGTTGTGTAACTATTAAAGTAAAAGAATAGAGGGTCACGAACTATATGTAACTCTACCCACGGGGTGGGTACACTGTGCCGACTTTCCATATAACATTGAGTCTTTGAATATCAGCCAATCGCGTCGGAAATACATATAAACACTGCCGAGTCGTTAAAAAAAGCAGAAAGCAATTTGCTAGCAGACAAAAAAGGTCCTAACCACTGAAACCAGGTAGTTATACATCTATACTTATATATTTATTGTAAAACCATAAAAATAGGAAAAAATGTTGATGCACTATGGATGTTTACCTCCCTGGCTGAAGACAACTGAAAACCTTACTTGTGAAACAGACATACAGGAAGCTCTTTATGATGCCTATACAAAATGACATCATACAAAACATATTATCAATGATATGCCAATGTAGCAGCTTATAGTGCCAAATAAAAAATTACGTCATACAATACAAATAACCAATGATAGGTCAGTATACATTTGCATTGGCCAATCGTAAAATGTTTACAGACCTATCATTGGTCATTTGTATTCTATGACGTCTTTTTTTAGTCCTTGTAAGCTGATTCTAGACCAATACTAAATTACCAATTTTAGGACAGTAAACATTTTAATTGCCTAACAGTAGGCCAGTATGACGTCATTTTTATAGGCACTATAAAAAGCTTCGCCATACAGATCAAGGACAACAAGCTCATCAATGGAACTAAACTGACAAACCTCTTTTATGGACTCCAATCTCTTGAAATGTTTAACTTTTTGCCCGAAAACTGTTCGAAACCGTGTACTTCAATGGATATCAAAGTTAGGATTGCCCAATCTGGATCTAATATGGCGTCAAGAGCATTAATAGAGATTTGGAAGTCAGATCAGGTATATGTACTGAAAGCGAAGCTACTCTATAAGTGAATTTGTCTGTCAGTTTGTAATACTAGTTTTCTCGGTTTTTCAAAATTATATACCCATTGGCAAAAATTTGTAAAAAAAAGAAAGGTTTAGTGATTAAAAAAATAATCCACTGAAATTTAAAAATCATATTCACACTTTTCTTGTTAGGAAATCAATGATTTTTGAGGGGGTATATTTCTAGGGATATTTGTATAACTAAAACTTATCAATTAAACAAAGAAATTGTAACACAGTGTAGGAACAATCTGACCATAATATAATCTAGTTTTCTTTATTTTAGGTCAAGTATTACAAAGCTATATATGTTTCTGATCTGTTCAGTCTTATAGTTGACCTAGGAAGCGCAACAGGAATTGGGTTTCATCATTTTTATATTATAATTAGTCAGATTTAAAACAAGGATAACAAACTCCGTTAGTAGCAAAGTATAGGAAATTAGGTAAAAACACTAGAGGGAGAAAGGGTTTAATAACTGTATCTCCCCATCGCACTGTCCTTGAAGCTGACTTTCAGTTGGGTCATTGAAAATCAACCAATGGTGTGGTGTGTTTTTACACAGCCAAGTAGCGGAAAACTAGGTAGCAGCCGAATAATGTCATTGAAAAAGGAAAGGGAGGTAGCTATCTACATATATATATACATCTATACTAAAGATCTGTTTTTGGAACACAAAACAATAAGATAAATTCATTATGTAGCCTATAATAAATCTTTCATAGCTGTTAAGTAAATGTAATCATCTAACAAACGGACGTACAGCCTGACAGTTGTATTTATAGAGTAGATTTTCAATGCGCAATGTGTGTTCTATAACACAGTGTCGAATTTTTAAAACATGGTTACATCTTAAAATTATCCAATAGGATAGTCATTCAACAAAAACTTTTTCAATTAAATTGAAGTTTCAAAAAATTTAATAATTAACAATGATAACCCTGCCTTGAAAGGATTATGGCTGGGACTATCAGTACTGGGTATGTTTGATGGTTTGGTTCATGTCATCAGCATCGTTGCTGCTACTGTAAATAAATATGGTGGCTAGCTGCACAGACGTCCAAGGATGGGAGTGTTTACTTCAAAACCACTCAATTTACCCCTTAAAAATTTTGAAAAAAATATATTAGATTACCCCCCTAAAACCTTTGAAACTACTTACTCATTTACCCCACCTTAAAATTTAAGAAAAGATACTTTAGATTACCCCTCTTAAACCTTTGAAGCCTCTCATTTTACCCCCAGAAAATACATTAGATTACCCCCAATCAAACCTTAGAAACCCCTCATTTATCCCCATTAAAATTTAAAAGAATACATTAGATTACCCCCCTCAAACCTTTGTAACTACTCAATTACCACCCATAAGATTTTTTTAAAAATACTTTAGATTACCCTCCTTAAATCTGTAAAGACTCTTTTCTTACCCCCATCAAAGTTTTAAAAAATACATAGGAAAAACTCCCACAAACCTTTGAAACCTCTCATTTACTCCTTGCAAATATTTTTTAAAATGCACTAAGTTGCCCCCCTCAAACCTTTGAAAATACTCAATTACCCCCATAAAATTTTTTTTTAAAATACTTTAGATTACCCCCCTTAAACTTTTAAAGACTATCTTCTTACCCCCCATCAAAATTTTAAAGAATATATTAGATTTTCTACAATCCATTATTTCTTTAACATAACTTTTAGTATATCTTTATCAAATTTTTAGAAGTGAATAAATGTTAAAATTTTTCAAAACTTTGGTTCAATAGATTTTGAAATAACAAAATATATAATTTAATTAGAAAGTCGTTATGTTGATGATATGTCAGCCATAACAAATTAACAACAATTATTACTTCTTCTTTAAAAACTAAAATTGAAAATGGGCGGGTCATCTCCGCAGACTCCCCCCCCCCCCCCCACCTCGAATTTATGATGTACATCTATACATATTCTAAAATATTAACACTAAAAAGAGATAAAGAATATAAAATGTAAAAGCAAGTGGAAAGAAATAAATAAGGATGACAACATCCATAAAAGCGAAGCTCTAAAACGGTAGGACAGACCAACACTAACACTTGTATAGTGTCAAAACTGAATAAGCAGAATATGAATTTATAAAAGTCGAAATAAAATTATAAGTTGTTAAAAACGTTGAAAATAAACATGTTTAAAATGGACATACTGACATTCTGGTAATGATTATAGAGTTGCTACGCTTTCTATATCATACCTAACTACTACAGGAATCACCATGCAAAGTTTGAAATCGCTATTGCCCAATTCTAACATGCCTATATTAACTAAAAAGCTATCCGTTCCAGACGTACGGTTGGACGGACCGACAATCTATAATACAAAGTAGCTAGATGTCTGTCCGTCCGTCCGTCTGTCTGTCCGTCCGTCTGAAGCTTAAGATCTCGGTAACCACTGAACCGATCGGATTCTACTCTTCAGGGTATATTCCTATTGGTCCTGTGGTGGTTTTAAGCTATTTTCTTGCGGGGTGGGATACCCTTAACCCCCCAGAAAACAAACCCCCCCCCCCTTTTTTTTCTTTCTTTTTTTTCTTTTTTCTTCTTTTTTTCTCTTTTTCTTCTTTTTTTTCTCTTTTTTTTCTTTTTTTTTCTTTTTTTCTTCTTTTTTTTTTGTTTTTTTTTGCTGAAGATTTTCTTGGTCCTTTATGTTTTGTATAAGATTTCGATTTCCTTGGTCCTTTATGTTTTGTAGAAGATTTCCTTGGTCCTTTAACGAATTTCGCCTTAATTTTTTTTATCACCTCTTGGGGCAAAGCCCCTAGAGGCTAGGGGCAAAGCCGCTAGTAATTATATAAAATAAACCGTTTAAACTCCATTTCCTTATACTCAACTATAATTACTGCAGGATTTTTATTATTAGGACATTATCTTAGCCAGAATTCATTTATTTTCAAATTCAGGTGTTCCTTGTCACCAAGTCAAAAGGTTAGAACGTGACAGAAAATTTAATTGGTTGATAAATACTTGGCTGGTTATATAAATACAAGATGCTTATATAAGCGTATGCCATGGAATTCTCAGGGGGAGGGAGGGAACATTGAGCTGTTTATTTCACTAGTCCCTAAAGTTTTATAACGTTTTCTTATTCGTTGGCTTAGCAACTTTGGGGACTTGTAATGAATTTTGATTGGTTGGTTCATTAATTTAAGTGTCAACATATTTTAACCACTCTTTGTATCAACAGAAGGGCTGATTTTATGTATGATCATTGGGAAAGTACATCAATTTACTGGCCACTGTCTTATCCCTGTAAATCCGTGGGATTTCTAAAGATTTTTTCAGGTTGGAATGAATAATATTGTAAGACAATAAAATGACATTAACATGAAAATTTCTTATATAAGACGTTTTATTGATTTAATTAAGGAAAATTATGGTCACGTGGATATTAATGACTGGGGAGGGAATTTTGTCGTCAATTTAGGTTGCTAGTAGTCCTCACATATTGGTCAATACAATATACATGTTAATTATAATAAACTATGGAGGGAGGGGACATTAGACTTTTATTCCACTGGTCTTCATAGTTTTTATTAGGTATCTTTTTTCTTATTCGTTGGCTCAACAATTTTCGGGACTTGTTATGAATTTTGATTTATTGGTTCATCAATTTGAGTGTCCAAACGTTTCAGCCACCAATCTAAAGAAGGGGTAAGGTTGTATATCATCTTTGGGGTAATACATCAATTTATCAGCAATTATCTTATCCTTTTAAATAATCCTGAATAAAAACAGTGAAGTCTTCATTACAAATAATAAATTAGAAAAGATTTACATTTCATTAATTGGAATAAGTTTTAATTATCTCGATTATCTTTCGTCAGACCTTATTTTGTTTTGTATTTAGTTTTCTATTTTAAGGTTACAGGTTCATTTAATTTTGTATCAAAATCGGGTTTCGTCAGCAAACGGGAAAACAAAGGCAGATTTTCGCAAATTAGATTTGGGTGTTGTCATTTTTTAACGGCGATTTCTAATGGAAGGGTAGTGGGTATCCTTCCCTAATATAGTAATAAACCTTTCCTTGACCTATGAGAAGTTTAACAGAAAAACCTTAGCAGTCTAGCGGTAAGCTAGATCCTTCGGTACACATAGATATACACACATCCTGTTACTTTTTTATAAGGATAATCGATGTATCATGTTCAATCTTCCTGATTACAAGGAAATTCAATTTAAAATTATTAAATCCAGTTTATAAATAAATGATGATAATTATGTTAATGCTTTAATAATATTGCGTTAACAATTTCTTAATGTGTTTAAGCATAAGAACTTTATTAACTTGTAATCAATAGGAAACAGGGATGACAACATCTATAAAAGCAAAGCACTGAAACGGTAAGACAAACGAACATAAACACTTGTAGAGTTTCGGACTCAGAACCCATTAATCAGTATAAAAGTAGAAAAAATTGTAAGTAAATTTGTTAAAAACTGAATAATGTTTAAGGACATACTTACATTTTTAGGACTAGATTATGGAGATGCTTCGCTTATAACTTTTTTGTCCTAGGAACCAGTATTTAAAGTTAACACAGCTGGTTAGGGTCTTATAATTTTCATTTTACTATCCGCGGAAAGCTGTCTATAATACGATGCAATAAATAACTATTCTATTCAAAAATCTATTAGTGTAAGGAAGAAGAGTATATTATAGTAAATTTAGCTGTGTTAATATCAGAGTATTACATACAATTACTGTATTAATGGATATAGGATATAAGTGGATATATACAAGTGAAAATTTGCCGTCAATTTAGCTTGCTAATATGGACCTAATTTATTGGTCGTTTCATTCATCCAGTTGGAAGTAAGGGGATGGGATAAAAAGGGACTGATGGGTTGTATTATTATTTTAGTCAGCTGCGAGCATCACTTTATCAGAGTACAGAGAAATCTGGAGAAACATCCAGGTTATAACTAATCGATTACTTCATTACATCTTGGAGTTACTAAGAGGTAAAATTAAACAATATTCAAACCAGGGTTAAAGTATACAGTATGTGTCAATTTTTGGACAAAGTTTAGAAATGTGGGCGTTTTCGTAAAAAATAACCAAGAACGGTCATAGATGCGGTTATATTAAATTTACAGACAGAAAACGTGAGTATCCTATTATATAAAGTAATACGTTGTCTTTGGTCTGTAGCTAAAGATTTCTAAAACTTCTGAATTGATTAAGTTCACCATTTTATGATAGCCTCATATATGTGCTTGGGAGTTTTTAAGTTATTATATTTTTTGTATTTTTAAGGTCTTCGTTTGGGTTTAGGCTATTTTTGTCCTTCCCTACCGCTTCCAATACTGAGATCCTAGATGCAAGGGGCAAACAGCTGGTCCTTAAAATAAAGTAACAGGATGTCTGTTTTTTGTCTGTACCGAAGGATTTTGCTAACTGCTTAACCGATATGGCTCTCTTTTACAGGGTAGCTTCTCATAGGTTCTGGGAAGATTTATAACTATTTTGGAAGAGGGTGTCACCACCACCCTCCCAAGAAAATTCTCCCCCCCCCCCCAAAAAAAAATATGTAAAATACTTAGATATTGAAATTAATACTAAAATAAGGAGGTCAATTCACCCCCCCCCCCCACCTCCCACCCCCCAATACACCTCAAGTGCCCCTTGAGGCCTCTAAGGCCATAGCCGAGTGTCCGTTATTACAGCACTAGAGCTTAAACAATTCATATTCAAATAAAGACCCATATTACCTACTTTCGTATACATAATTTCACCAATTACATGATTTTGTAATCAACAATGCCCTGTTCCGTAAAAGTATGGCAAATTAATCACATACACTCAAAAAAATAATTTTCCTGATGATTATATCAGCATTAATGAGTTTGTACCCCATGGACCTAGATCTCTCAACTGAATCACACTATTAAAAATTTTATGGTCTTAATCACTGATGGTCTTGGAATAGAAGTTCTTTGATTGGTATGATTCTGATATATTTTCAATCAGCCAATGTTTCCAAAATGTTAAGGCTTTAAAAACAAGCTGCTTTACCCTTAGTCTCTAAGTCTTTCACCCAAAAATAGGATGGTACATAGCCATCCACGCCGGTTTTTTTTTACAAATAATAGTAGGGGAAGATGGGGGGGGGGACCTACTGCCAATTAGGCGTAATCAATCCTGGGCATTTTTAGCATGCCTCCAGATCGTAAAAATCTTGTTCCTAATTTTTCTATTCAATACTGACAATATTACCAGTACATATATCATCGATACATATGACATGAACAAGGATAAAAAAAATATAGAAAATATCAACAAAAAGTATGTTTCAGATGATTTAAATGTAAATCATATAATAGACATAAACATAACTATTTAAAAAGTAACATGATGAATGTGTGTCTGTCTTTCAGAAGCTCAATATCTCGTTTACCGCTGGAGATTGATTGTTCACCTTTATAGTGAAATGTACCGTCGACTTCCAGCCCTTCCTTAAGTTCTCCCAGATGCCTCTAGGGTCGTAACCACAACAATATAACCACCCCCCCTCTCTCTCTTTCTTCATATGTTCTAAGAGGACACTAGGGACGTAGCCGTTAGAAACAACCATGACATATTAAAATGGTTTAATATCAGGGGCGTCCAAGCTTTTTATTTTGGGGGGGGATAAAAAATTTTGAAGGGCCCCCCCCTTTTGGGGGGGGAGTAAAATGGCGCGCGAAGCGCGCCGCAAATTTTTTTGACCCCCCCCAAAATTTTTACCCCGGGGGTAAAATTTGCTTGGGGGGGGGTAATTACCCCGCCTGAAATCTGTTGGCAGGGGTAAATTTAGTTTACCCCCCCCCAAAATTTACCCCTGGGGTAAAATTTTTGGGGGGGGTAATTTAAATTTTATTAAATATATAGTATTAAAAATGCGCGCGAAGCGCGCAAAATTTTTTTTTATTAGAGATTTTTTATTTTGGGGGGGGGTAGGGGTAAATTTTAAATGAGAGGGGTAAAATGAAAAAAAAATTTGGGGGTGCCTACGGCACCCCTAAAATCGTTTTGGGGGGGGTAATCGCCCCATTACCCCCCCCCCCCTTGGACGCCTATGTTTAATATTGACAACCCAATCAAAACAATTAATGTAAGTAAATACGCAAATTATAGATTACTTTGCTATCAAAAAAAAATGATATAGGAAAATCTGGACTGTATATTTTGCGTAATCAAAAATCTCCATATATATTCTTCTTGCTCTAAAAAAAGTATGCATAGCATAGATACATTCAAGACTATTTTTATTTTCTTATGTTCAAATGTACTGTCATGTCATTAAACACAGGAAAAACACAAGGATCTTAATTGATAAGACAATGGATGATAAATTGATGTTCATTCCAAATGATGTCCCAAAATGTTGTTAAGCCAACGAATAGGTATGACTTTACCCCATTTCCTCCCCTTACCATGCATAAACACATTGAACAATATCTGAGGACTATGTTAGCAACCTAAATTGACGAAAAAATCCTCAAGAGCACAAGGGAATAAGTATGTTTAGGTCTTAGATTTAAAATGTTCTCTTGTGAAAAACTTTTGAAAGAAAAACAAGAATTCGTATTTTTCAGAACATGTTCAAAGAGTCTTTCGACTGTTGTTTCATAATTGTAAAAAAGATTCGATGCAACTGAAATTATATAACGTTACAAAATTAAACCTCACTTCAAAATACAAAGTTTGATACGAGCTACTGTTCAGGAGGTGAAAATTATGATAGGCTAATCCAGGTTTCCATTTTGTACATATGGTTTTAACTTGAGTTTTACCAATATCTTTAAGAAGGGATATTTTCTAAGGGTATATTTTCTACCCAATGTTTATTCTATTTTAAGAAGCACAAGATTTTAACTTTTAACTTTTAACAGTTATAAATCTATCTCAACCATAACATTTATAAATTAGTAACTACTGCTGCTTCATAACGAAATATATTTCAAAGAAAAAAAATCTTCATTATCAATCGCATCTGTAATAGAAAACAACAACATAAATAAATGAAAAAAAAAGCATTATACAAAAATAGTCAAAATGTTTAAATATATCATAAAAAATAAAATTTTAAATTCACAGCTACTGTTTAGATCTTTACTATAACACAGCCAAACAACAAATAAAGGAGAAGCGGTCAAACTGGCTGTGTAATAAGAGAGAGAAGGGTATATAGTTTGAAAAAATATTTTTTAAAAACAATTGCAACTGCATTTTGAATCAAGTTCTACGATTTAACAATGGTTCAAATTTTCTAATATAAAATTTTTCTCGGGCTAATCTTATCCAAGGATTATTACTTTTAAGTTGCTCAAAAGGAACAAATTGTAAATGGCAAGGCTTGTGGCCATTTTGTGAAAAATGTTGTCCTACAGTTTTTACAGAATTTGGTTCAATTGAATTTTTGTGTTCTCTGAATCTATCCACTGCTTTACGTCCTGTTTGTCCAATATATTGTGGATGAGATTTACAAGTTCCATTATCTTTAGTACAAGTTATACAATATATAATATTTTCCGAATTACAAGTCAAATTAGATAAAATGGGAATAGTTTCTTTTGTTGCAGAAGATACAATGTTGTTAACAAATTTAGGTGAAAATTTACATAACATACAATCATTACCACAATGTTTAAAACCTATCTTATTTCTTGAAGGTCTTTTAGGAACTAAACTTTTTGGCAACTTTGCTCTTATGAGAAATTCTCTCAATTTTTTTGGTTTTGTCCAGCACACCATAGGTGGCTCTGGAAAAATCTTTTTTAATAAAGGATTTTGTGTCATGACCTTCCAGAATTTAAACAAAATATTTGAAATATGTGGCAACCGTGGATCATATTGTAAACTAAGAATTGGGCGGTTTCAATTTTTTTCTCTACATTTTTCAAGGCAGTTGACCTATCAATTACAGAAACACGTTCAAAAGCTTTTAAAATGTAATTTGGTTTGTATCCACGGGTCAAAAGAAATTCTTTTAAAGTATCTAATTGTTTTACAAAATCTAAATTATCACTGCAAATGCGTTTTAATCTCAAAGCTAATGAATAAGGAATATTTTCAGTTATATGACTAGGGTGACAAGAAGATGTAAGCAAATAAGAACATTTTTTGCCAGGTTTAACAAATAAATCAGTTTTAATATAACCATTTTTGTCAATTGATATCACAGTGTCTAAAAATTCTACAGATTTAGTCTCGAAATTGTAAGAAGCTTTAAATTTAAGATAAGGATGAAAATTGTTCAAATGTTCAATAAACTTTAAAAGTTGTTGCTCAGTGCCAGTCCAAAAGAAAAAATGTCATCAATATATCGTTTGTAAAGGTGTGGTTTGATGCCTTTCCATGATGTTAGCATCAAACATTCTATGGCACCCATGAATAAACAGGCAAAAGTGGGTGCAACACGCGTGCCCATGGCTGTCCCAATACGTTGTATTTTAAATGCGTGTACTTTCTTGGTGTGCTGGGGATCTGGGATCATGGAAAGAAAACGAAGTAGCGGGTTTTGTCATATTTTCTCAGTACCCTTTTTCCTATTTCTAGCCCATGCTAACCCCAAAAATTTTAAAATTTGAATTCACCCACCTCCCCCCCCCCCCCAAATGAAAAATCTTGGACGCCCTTATCCCGATACTTTGTTTCTTTCCATGATCCGAGGTCTGTGATCAACGAAATAAAATCAATATGGCTTCTTTGCAAATGCAGAGCAGCTTAAATGAATATAAGTAACTAATAAACCAATCCGTTTTTAATTGAGAAATAAAAATGAATAAAGGTTAAAATTATTTTTTTTAATCAGAGGAATTAGGTAACAACATTAAAAACAACTTTTTGTCTTTATAGATGAAAGATTTTCTATTTTTTTTTTATTATTACAACTTTTTTATTTCTTATTGCTATTTAAGATTTTTTTTTAAAGGATACCTTGTCCCGAAAAGCATTAATTTTACAACTTACTTCGTATTTCACTTTGTCAGTCATGGAACAAAAAACATATAACTTTTTTCTCTCAAAGGTTTAGTGATTTATATAAGTCTTAATAACTTTAACTCTTATGTTTTTCTTTCTCTGCCTTTTTCTTCTTCTCATTGACAATTTGATCGACAATTCAATTTGTGCCAATACATGATTTTTGGCCCTTCTCTACTTATGGATGTGTTAATACTTGTTTCTTAACTTTTTTTATTAAAACAAGGATGACAACATCCATAAAAGCAAAGCGGTAAGAAAAACGAACATTAACAATTGTAAGCGTCGGAACTGAATAATCAGAACATAAATTTGTATAAAAGTCGAACAAAACAAAATTGTATTTAAATCTGTTGAAAAACTGATTTAATGCAGTATATTGTTTAAGGACAATCTTACATTTTTAGGACTTTATTATAGAGATGCTTCGCTCATAACAATGTACTTTGTTATCCTAGGAATCAGTATTTAAAAAATCAGACCAATCGGATAATTTCATCCCATAAAAAATCTGGTAACGCTTATAGAGTTGATTTGCTTTCTAACTCGTACCTAACTGCATTAGGAATCATCATGCAAAGTTTGAAATCGATAGGACAATTCTAACATACCTAAATCAACGAAAAGAGCTAACCGTTACGAACGTGCGATCGGACGGACCCTAATTATAGAAAAGCTTCGCTTTTTAAAATGATTATGTATGATGAACTAAACTTTCGTAACTCATTGTCAGACTACAAAAAACATTATCATTGTCAAGCTTAAAAGTACAGCATTTGCAAAACACTTAACATGTTGATAAATCTAAAGTCCATTGGCCTATCCATGTATCCCTGAGTTCATTGGTTGATGAATTTGTGACTGACATCAGAAAAGTTAAACAGTGAAATTACATAAAATAATTGATATATCATTACTTGGATGTTGCACCAGATTTTCATATACTCTGATAAGTAATGCTCGCTTTTGGCTATAATAACGATACCCCCAATCCACCTCCTTAACCCCATTCTCTTCCCTCCTACTAAATAAACAAACTGACCAATAAGTGAGGTCTATACTAAACCAAATTTTCCTATCAATATATCCATGTATATTAAGAGATATAAGTTTTCCGGAATTTTAATGTAGGGAGTAGATTTGAAATCTGCATCAAATTTTAAGGATTTTTTATAAAATTCGTTTTTTGTAAAATTCTTTATCTAAAAGCGAAAATACATTTTAAGTTAATTAATTTTGACCAATAGGATAGGTGGATTTTAAACTACCTGCGCTCTAATTGGTTGAATGATGTACGACATCCAATCAGAGCGCAGATTTTTTAAATCCACCAATCACAGATGCCAAAATTAATTAACTTAATTTGTATTTCCGCTTTTAGATAAAGAATTATACAAAAAACGAATTTTATAAAAAATCCTTAAAATTTGATGCAGATTTCAAATCTACTCCCTACATTACAATTCCGGAAAACTTATATCTCTTAATGTATATCCTATATCCATTTATTTATTAGATGCTATCAGTGCTTAAAATTCCTTTTAAATGCAAGACTTGTTTTGTTAATTACGAAGCTACGCTTAAAATGACTGATTAATTCATATAAAGAATCCCCTGACCAATAAGCATATACCCTGTACTTTATTTTGTATGTAATTCTATACTTAATTAGCTATTATTTGAAATAGTTTCCTAAGATTTGCAGCCCAATTCAGCATCTGCTATAATTCTTATTCTGTCTGTACGTCTATTTAAATATCTGTATAAACTTTCAGTGAATTAATTGCCTTTTGAGTTATGGATGATTTAATCCTTGTTAAGAATATGATTATAAAAGAAACCTTTAAATAAGAATGCTCTTATGTAAACATTCTTGCTTTAGTAAGTGCCTATATATAGAATTTTTCAAGGAAGGTGCACGAAGTGCATTAAAAGGGTGTAATATTCGCAAAAAACTTTCAATAATACAATAGTCTGTTTATTACACTAAACTTTTCAGCCACTATTTGTAATCTACATAAGAGGTAATTTTGTGTATCATCATTGTAGAAACACACCAATTAATCGGTCATTGTCTTATCCCTTTAGATCTCTACGTAAAACCCCACGGTTTTAAAAAGTTGGGGTTGGTCTCTCGAAGATAAAGTTATTAGTGGCTTAGTTTGGGTTAAATTAAAGGGTGTGCAAAAAAATGCGGACATGTTTTAATTTCATATTGCGCGGCTTGTGTTAATAGTAGAAAAATGTGACGAATACCGTTAGAACCGCTAAAAAGTCTATTCTTTGGAAATATAAGAATGATTCCTCTGCTATGTATAGTTTAGGAACTTCATGTTCAAATGTCCCAACTGACTTAAAACTTAACTTGCGAGTAAACTTTGGGACATTTACCCTCTAGCTCCAAGATTATTTGTAGCACAGGAACCATTCTTATATTTCCAAAAAAAGTTCAAAGCGGTTCTAACGGTAGCCGTAACAATTTTCTACTATTAACACAAGCCGCGCAATTTTAAATTTAAAAATGTACGCATCTATTTTTGCAAAATTTTTTCTCTAATTTTTAGTTATATACGTACTCGCAAGTCAAGTTTTACGTCAGTTGGGACATTTTTACACGTAGCTCCATAACTATACGTAGCAGAGGAATCGTTTTTTATATTTCCAAATACTTCTTAGCGGTTCTAACGGTATGCGTAACATTTATCTACTATTAACACAAGCCGCGCAATTTGAAATTTAAAAATGTACGCATCTATTTTTAGTTATATACGTACTAGCAAGTCAAGTTTTACGTCAGTTGGGACATTTTTACACGTAGCTCCCTAACTATACGTAGCAGAGAAATCGTTTTTATATTTCCAAAAAATAGACTTCTTAGCGGTTCTAACGGTATGTGTAACATTGATCTACTATTAACACAAGCCGCGCAATTTGAATTTTTAAAAAATATCCACATTTTTTTTAGGGTAGTTACAGTAAAGCTGGATTAGTTCTCCCGCAGGGGTTAGTATAAATAAAACAAACACAACTTAAAAGGCATTCATTATAACCAATTCAGTCTTAGTCATAACTCTAAAGTAGGCAAAGAAAAAAAATACCTTATTCCATGTCATTATCTGCTTACAAACCTGCCACCCTCCCCCTTATTTTAATAATTTATATTAATGTCCTCATAAGGATTGTGTGGTTTTTGGGGAGTCCTTTTTTTTATATAGCTTTCAAATACAATATAAATAAAATGGAAGTACAATTGATAGGAATATATCGTTATTTAATGACAGATAAAATGTTTATCAAATGTTCGTTAGGTTAACAAACATTAAGTTGTATTTATTTTATTAATTCTAATTTACACGAATAACAGTTATAAAGATACAAGTTTTATTAATCATATTTTTCATAATTCTTACTTCTGGCAAACTCTAGGTGCTGGGCCCTAAAAAAATCATTATTGAACCTTCCGGAGCCTATTCATTAATTAATTCAGAACTAGGGGATACGAGTAAAACGAGTAAAAAAAAGCGTTTGAAATATTAACACAGCCAAGTGGACACAAAAGTGCAGAAAATATATGCGAGCAGACAAAAATTTCTCCAAAACTGGATCCAGGTAGTAATCTGGATTATATATCTATACTTATAGATATATAATCCATTTTATATTTTTATATTTTTTGAGTTTGAGATCGCAAATGCAGCCCACAAAAACACATCAATAATAACTATTTGTACTCGTCTGCAGCTAAATTCCTATAAATCAAATTCTTTTTTTTTACCAGTAGGTATTTTCTTCATTCATATTGATATTTCAAATATTCTTTTTTAGTTAATTTAAGATTAGGTAAGAGTCCGGGCTAGAAAAAAAGCACTAAAATTTGGCCAAAAAATAGTTCTACCCACCAAAAATGTTTTACCTTGTAAGTTTCACAGACTAGAGCAGTTAGATCGGCCATAGCTTTGTTTTCAATATCATCTGTGTGGGTCCCATCCATGACAATCCATGGAACATATTGATGACTAGGGGAGAGATTCTCTGTGGCCACAGCAATATCGTGCATCAACTCATTTCCTTTCTTACCCTAAAATTTATAGATTATTAATAACCTATCACATGTTATACAATTGCAGCATGCCCGTCTGTATGTATACCCCCCCCCCCAAAAAAAAAAAAAAAAAATAATCAACCCCTTCAAATAATAAAAAATCTTAACATCTTTTAAAATTCATAATTGAAAGTTACCCACCTGGCACCACCCCATCATTAGACGAATCATCGAAACGCTAGGGGCAAAGAATATAATAAAAAAGGAAGAACATTTGGTCTAAAAGTAGCGTAGCAAGAACCATCTACCAAAAGTCAGGTTGAGCCGTATGACTGACATGAAGACAAGACCATAGTTATTGATTAGTTGCGCTTCTAAAATATACCTTTGCACATGAATATACATCTTTGATTTGTTGTTTACTAAATCCTGCCAGCGCTGCCATACATCCTTTGGTAGCTCTCTCTGGGTTGCTACTACCTGTAATATCAAGACAACTATTTACTAAATCCTGCTAGAACTACCATAAATCCTCTAGTAGCTCTCTCTGGGTTGCTACTACCTGTAATATCATGACAAATATTTACTAAATCCTGCTAAAACTACCATACATCCTCTGGTAGCTCTCTCTGGGTTGCTAATACCTGTAATGTCATGACAAATATTTACTAAATCCTGCTAGAACTACCATAAATCCTCTAGTAGCTCTCTCTGAGTTGCTACTACCTGTAATATTATGACAAATATTTACAAATCCTGCTAGAACTACCATAAATCCTCTAGTAGCTCTCTCTGGGTTGCTACTACCTGTAATATCATGACAAATATTTACTAAATCCTGCCAGAAATCCTGCCAGCGCTGCCATACATCCCCTAGTAGCTCTCTCTGGGTTGCTACTACCTGTAATATCATGACAAATATTTACTAAATCCTGCCAGAAATCCTGCCAGCGCTGCCATACATCCCCTAGTAGCTCTCTCTGGGTTGCTACTACCTGTAATGTCATGACAAATATTTACTAAATCCTGCTAGAACTATTATACATCCTCTGGTAGCTCTCTCTGGGTTGCTACTACCTGTAATATTATGACAAATATTTACTAAATCCTGCTAGAACTACCATACATCCTCTAGTAGCTTTCTCTGGGTTTCTACTACCTGTTAATACCATGACAAATATTCACTAAATCCTGCTAAAACTACCAAACATCCTCTAGTAGCTCTCTCTGGGTTGCTACTACCTGTAATATCATGACAAATATTTACTAAATCCAGCTAGAACTACCATACATCCTCTGGTAGCTTTCTCTGCGTTGCTACTACCTGTAATATTATGACAAATATTTACTAAATCCTACTAGAACTACCATACATCCTCTAGTAGCTCTCTCTGGGTTGCTACTACCTGTAATATCATGACACATATTTACTAAATCCTGCTCGAACTACTATCTGGTAGCCTCTTAAAAAATAGTTAATAACCTTCCCAGGACTTAAAAGGAGTATTTTTGTAAAGAATAACTACATCAGTACAATAAATAGTAAGATCTTTTGTTACATACAGACAAACATCCTATTACTTTTGTATATCCAATAAAATCATTTTAAGATATCGCAAAAAACTTACTTTCAATGCAGTTGATAACAGGAAAGTATACATCAGGATTATTTTTAGCCTCATACATTATACATGCCTACATAGAATACTTTATTAGTCTTTTAAATTATTTTTTCTTCTGGGTAAATCAAATTATCCAATGTACAGTTTTTTTTTACATTTTAAGATAATAAGAAACTTTTATGTTTACTTTATAACCAAAAGTCCAGATAAAATTAGCCAGCTAAATTTTTTATGATTATGAACTATTTTAATTTCTAGAAAAGTATCAGGCATATAATTGTTCTTCAAATAACTTTAAACTGGATATAATATATCCTCTTAATGCTACCTCAATTAGATTGGCCTTACACTCAAGGGCTCCATGTTGACAGGTATAGTTCCAGGTTCCATCTGGACCCTTAGCCTCATGAGCATTACCATATGGATACAGTCCTATGGATAATACACCAGTCCCTACAAATATAAATAAAATAATCTAGATTCTTGGAATGACAGGTATAATATCAGGCTCCAACTAGATCCTGACACTCATGGTCATTACAGGAAACAGATTTTTGGGTGACAGGTATAATTCCAGGTTCCAGTTGGACCCTGGCTCTCATGAGCATTTCCATAAGGATACAGGCCTATGGATAATACACCAGTCCCTACAAATATAAATTAAAGATTAAAATAAATTCTAGGGATGACAGGTATAATTCCATGTTCTATCTGGATTCTGGGTTTCATGAGCATTAACTTAAAGATATAGGCCTATGGATAATACACCAGTCCCTACAAATGTAAATAAAATTAATCTAGACTCTTGGGATGACAGGTATAATTCCAGGTTCAATCTGCCTCATGCATGTTCTGTGAAAAAAGCAGCATAAATCTTGAATTAAAAAATAACATAGATAGAAATTTAATTCAGAAATTTTGTTCATAATCTCCTTAAAAAGGATGTTTAAGGAAATAAAAATTCTTTTTAAAAATCATAATTCACTCAATCTACCTGTTACTGAGTTATTATGCATTTTGCGTCCTTATTCGATCTTTAGAACACATATCTCTATCTATATAGTTGTTTTTCAACATCTTACTCTTGTAAAAAAAGGTTATGGCTATAAAACTATCAAACGCATTAATTTACCTTGAAATTTGATGAAAGCTGGATATAGCTGAGTTTGAAAGAAGAATTTACATCCTGGGCACATAGCTTCATAATACAGATCTATCTGAATATATAATGAATCTTATTTTCCAGTATGGCTTCAAAACCAATTAATATCCGAAGGATTAGAACCAGTTCTTAGCTATACTGAAAAATCATGTATAGCATCATATTACAGACAATTTTCCACGAATATTAAAATAAAAATCATAAAATCAATACCAGTTTTGTTAGTTCGAGTCTAACAAAACTGCTTTTAATCTTATAATTTTTATTTTAAATCCACAGAAAGCTGTCCATAATACGATGTGATAAATAACTATCCTATAATTAGACATGTTAATTTTTCGAAAATTACATTAAAGTTAAAGAAAAGAGCAAGTTCTTTCTAAACCGTGAGTAAAATAGATGTCTTGCATTAGTTTGTAAAGACTAAAGATGTACAATAAAAATGAATAATATTTTCTAAAATTATTGTATTATAATTGACCAGATTATTAAGTCTATAAAAGCTTTTTTTCGTATCCACGGTCAATCAGATGTTAATCGTGAATCTACCTGTACGGGGTTAGCAGGAGGGTCGTCTTCCTCAATCATCTAAACAAATAAAAATGAAAGATAAGCCATTTCTAGAAATAGATTTTTATTTATACTTCTAAAAACTTTTCCGTATGGATTATTGTTTCATTTTTATTTTTATTTTTAAGTACTAGTATTTATGTCTCTCTGAGCGCGGAACGAAAGATCTCACAAACTGCTGAACCGATTTGGTGCAGGAAAGTTGGATAACTATCATAAAGGAGGGTACCGCCACCCTCCAAATCAAAATCTTAAAATATCCCGCCCAAGTCTTTAAAAATCTAAATTGATGTAAATATACAATATACCCCTCACATTTCTAAAATACCTCAAAATGCCTCTAGTGCCGTTAGTAAGAAACTAAAGAAAAAAGGCCGTGAAATTAAAGCTCACCTGAATTAGAGCATCAGTTTGTAATCTGTTAAGAGCTGTATTACATGAAACCACAGTATGAAGCAACAAGCAACATATTATCATAAATTTCATTTTTATTCTTCAAATTATTTAAATCATCAAGATGTAAAATTAACTAGCCCGGATGAGCCTCTAAGATCTAAGGCATTGTATTCAATGGGGTAGAGTATAAAGACTAATTTAAATCTTCCTTATAAATGAGAACCGAAACAGTTCAGTGGTTTTTGAAATCTTCAGCTTCAGACAAAAAAAAAGCCAGGAATAAGATATAGCCAACAAGCGAAATAAATCTTAAATGATAATTGGGGTGCAGATAAAAAGGTCGTTAAATTTACAATGGGTTGGCCCCCAACGACAGCTGAAAATCACGTATAGGATCGTGATTTTTTCCCGAATTAATTTCGTTGTTGGTAAAAGCTGCAAAAAAAGCCGTACTACTTTATATTTTAAAATAGGTGATAAAAAAATACTTAAGTAGCGTAAAAAAAACTAAACAAATTACAGAAGTCATTTTTTTGGGGGGTGGGTGGGTTTGTAAAATGAATTTAAAACGAATCGCGCCGAAACGGATATTAAAGAATAGCATTGCATCTATCAAATCAATCACAATATTACTGTTGATAATTTTATACTAAACAATAAAATATGCATTATGAGTAATAATTAGAACATCACAAATGTTTTTTCTTTGTTTACTGCAGATATACATATATTAAACTAAATTTTCTAAGCATATAACTATATGCATCACCAAAAAATATCGGCAATAGAAAAACTATGTTATAAAGAAACAATGTAAAATATATGAACATATGGACAAGGACATTCATACGGCCTTAGATATAACGTCATATTTCAAAGACCACTAAAATACATGGTTCTCAATTGACCTAATTCACTTTTACGAACGTACGTATATACCCTAGTTGTATAGTTGCTGCGCTACTAAAAATAGGAAAAATGACTTGTAACTAAGGCCCCTTGTAAGGTGCTAGATACAACTGGTGATAATAAGATTAAAAAACACACACAAACTCACATATATACGACGCGCCCGATTACACTC
Source organism: Acartia tonsa (assembly GCF_053477335.1). Taxonomy (NCBI): domain Eukaryota; kingdom Metazoa; phylum Arthropoda; class Copepoda; order Calanoida; family Acartiidae; genus Acartia; species Acartia tonsa. The sequence goes on along the minus strand of NC_137265.1, from coordinate 8,587,032 downwards.
TTGTAAAATTTCAATAGCGATGCTTCTCTGTGTTATGTCCGTCTGCCTCACTTCCAAGCACTGCGAATTAAGGGTCTTACAAATTAGCATGTACTTTATTTTTAACTAGCGGCTACGCCCCTAGAGGCCTCTAGTGGCATTTTAAATGTTTTTGTTTGTTAAAGTCTCTACGATAATTCTTTATTTTACGGATACCTCTTTATGTTACGTTGAAGTCTCCCAGATATTAAGAAAATTTTCATTTTTTTTGTCATTTCTCTTGGGAGGGTGGTGGTACCCTCCCCCAAAATAGTTAACAACCTTCCCGGGACATATGAGAATCTACCCTATTAAGGAGAACCCTTATCGGTTAAGCAGTTAGCGAGATCCTTAGGTACACACAGACAAACATCCTGTTACTTTAGTATAAGGATTAGCCATTGTCTTATCAAAAGTAAAACTTTTTAAACATTTAGGGTCGGTCAATTTATCACATTCACTTCCATAAAATAATATATTTATCCTTTTGCCTTGATTTTTGACCGTCATATTTGTTTAGCTACGCTTTTATTAATGATGCCATCCTTGTTAACAATACTTTTTCTAAATATTCCTTCAAAATGAGATTCTACATTTTAATGCTATTTTCATCAATAAAATATGTAAGCTTTTGTTTGCTGTGCTACGCATGAAGATTATTGTCCTAGTTATCCACTTTCTAAACAAGTTTTGATCAATGGGTATTCCTTCCTTCTTCCTACATACTTCATAGAGGGAGGGGACATTGAACTGTAAATTGCACTGGTTTTTATAGCCGCGTTATCTTATTCGTTGGATAAAAAACTGTAATTCTAGTTGTAGCAGTGTCCAAACAACCAATAATTTAAATGAACAGAAGGGTAATTGTGTATAATATCGTTGGGAATTTTATAAGCATATCATCCATCGTCGGTTTATACCTTTAGATCCCTGACATTCCATAATTGAAATGTAAACATTATAAAGCGGTGCTGGGATTTTTAAAGTGTTATAATTAGGCTACTCAATAATACGATGGTTGTCAGATGGATGTGACATAATATTAGCATGAACGCCGAAGCTTTTTCTTTTATATGAGGGGGGGGGGATCTGGGTAGGGGGAAAAATTCACCTTAGGGGCGGTAGGATGGGGAGTATACACCTCTGGAAGTCTCTACATAAGAGTTTGGCTAAACTTTTCTAAATTTGTTTTGTATGAAGAACAGTAAAAATAATATAAATGAATATGTAGGATAATGTATATTAGACTATAAAAGTTTTCCGGAATTTTAATAAATATAATAGATTTGAAATCTGCATAAAATTTTAAGAATTTTTTATAAAATTCGTTTTTTATATAATTCATTATTTAAAAGCGCAAATCCAATTTCAGTTAATAAATTTTGACCAATAGGATAGGTGGATTGGAAACTACCTGCGCTCTAATTGGTTGAATGATGTACGTCACTTAAGCTTCTCCAATCAGAGCGCAGATAGTTTTCAATCCACCAATCACAGATGTCAAAATTATTTAACTTAATTTGTATTTGCGCTTATAGATAAAGAATTATACAAAAAACGAATTTTATAAAAATTCCTTAAAATTTTATGCAGATTTCAAATCTATTATATTTATTAAAATTCCGGAAAACTTTTATAGCCTAATGTATATATATTTTTTTAATGTTAACATTTAATACATTTTTTAACATAATCGATTTTCTCTTGAATATTATATTAACATAATTGGTTTGATAATTATAATGTATTAAAATTTATAAAATTAAATAAAACATAAAAATTAAATATTTCAATAAATCTATAGTCTCCATTTTTTTGACAATATAAAAATCATTTATAGGGCAACATTTGTCATGGTGTAATTGATATAAAATAATTTAGAAACTTAACTTCTTGGCTGACAATTTTAGGAAACCTTATTTTTTTATTTCTTGGCTAAATCCGTTTTGGAAGCATATAAAGAGTCCAGGTAAACTGCTGTTAGTTCTGATACAATAGATCTGTCAGGTATAGAGGCTGCCATTCCATATACAGCTGCGCTACCTCCACCTAGGAAATAAATAAACTGCTGTTAGTTCTGATACAATGGATCTGTCAGGTATAAAGGATGCCATTCCATACACTGCTGCGCTACCTCCACCTAGAATAAACAGCTGTTAGTTCTGATTCTATGGATCTGTCAGGTATAGAAGCTGCCATACCATAAACAGCTGCGCTACCTCCACCTAGGAAACAAACAGCTGTTAGTTACTATGTATCTGTAAGGTATAGAGGCTGCCATACCATACACGGCTGCACTACCTCCACCTAGAATAAACAGCTGTTAGCTCTGATACTATGGATCTGTCAGGTATAGAAGCTGCATACCACCTAGCAAATAAAATATTACAATCTTCTCTAACCAAAGAATAACAGTGTGCAATGTGATTTTATATAAGTAACAACTCGGTGTAGGTTGAGTAAATAAAAAACTAACTTCATTAAAATCCATTCCTAAACGAAGAAAATAAAAGAAAAAGTTCACAAAAAAACGTCGAAATCGGACAACAACACCAAAGCAAGTATTTAAACGAATAGTTATATGTGTCTTCTTAATTCTCTCTACATATAGACCCCTACTGTTTCAAAAAAATATATCTACTGTTTTTTTTAATGATTTGCTTGGTTTCAAACTTTGTTTTGAATTGTTTTTAATTGACAGATGATTTTGTAACTATTTTATGAGTGACTATGAAAATAAAAATCCATATACAGAGTGATACAAATAAGCTTTCTATTTCACGATTTCATTGTGAAAAAAACTATAATTTCTGTAACCTGCGGCCTCTGGGTCCTGTAGAATAATTTCGGTGGCCTCGCGAACATCTTGCACAAACTTTTCAGCTACACCTATATCAAATGATTGTCAAAAATAGGACAAATACGTTCTAATTAAGTGGCGTAACAAAATGTAACAGTTTTTGATACAGTAAGAGTATTTTTTTTTCCTCAAATAATGGTAATTTTGCAACCGCGGGTTGAACATCTCAGTGAAATCGACGTTTTATAAACCAAAGATCTTATTTCCTAATCTGCCCTTATTTTTGAGCCAACAAACGCTGAACGTATAGACAGACATATACTTATTAAAGAGTAACTTCTTGTCTTTAGATACAAATTATGTGACTGAATTCTATATAAATCACTCTTTTCTGTTAAAAGCGTAGCATTTCAGTAAGCAAGGATGTTATTCTGTAGTATACCTGGTTGTGTATGTAGTCTAGTTACACAAAGATGTTATTCTGTAGTATACCTGGTTGTGTATGTAGTCTAGTTACACAAAGATGAAATATTCTGTAGTATACCTGGTTGTGTATGTAGTCTAGTTACACAAAGATAAACTATTCTGTAGTATACCTGGTTGTGTATGTAGTCTAGTTACACAAAGATGAAATATTCTGTAGAATACCTGGTTGTGCATGTAGTCTAGTTACACAAAGATGAACTATTCTGTAGTATACCTGGTTGTGTATGTAGTCTAGTTACACAAAGATGAACTATTCTGTAGTATACCTGGTTGTGTATGTAGTCTAGTTACACAAAGATGAACTATTCTGTATTATACCTGGTTGTGTATGTAATCTAGTTACACAAAGATGAACTATTCTGTAGTATACCTGGTTGTGTATGTAGTCTAGCTACACAAAGATGAACTATTCTGTAGTATACCTGGTTGTGTATGTAGTCTAGCTACACAAAGATGAAATATTCTGTAGTATACCTGGTTGTGTATGTAGTCTAGTTACACAAAGATGAACTATTCTGTAGTATACCTGGTTGTGCATGTAGTCTAGTTACACAAAGATGAACTATTCTGTAGTATACCTGGTTGTGTATGTAGTCTAGTTACACAAAGATGAACTATTCTGTAGTATACCTGGTTGTGTATGTAGTCTAGTTACACAAAGATGAACTATTCTGTAGTATACCTGGTTGTGTATGTAGTCTAGTTACACAAAGATGAACTATTCTGTAGTATACCTGGTTGTGTATGTAGTCTAGTGACACAAAGATGAACTATTCTGTAGTATACCTGGTTGTGTATGTAGTCTAGTTACACAAAGATGAACGCATTCGGGGAACTGCAAGGCATTCAATGCCCATCCTCTCTCCTTTAAGTTAGAATACATTCATAATAAGAAAAAATCTCAGAGTTTTGGATAAGTAAAGTTGAATATTATCATAAGACGACTTTTGTATTTTAAGAAAACTAAACTCTTTTGGTCAAGATTTCGTCAGGCCTTGATAGCGTAGTTGTAAGCATGTCACCTTGCTGTCGGGGAGGTGTCTTGTTCGAGTATGGTCCACGCCCCATCATACTAGAGGCGCAGTAAATAGTACCTACTTTTGCCATGTCTCGCATGTGACAATAATAGTGAGAATGCCTTGGTTACTAACAGGCACAACCCACTACAGTTAGGACTTCCAGACAAAGTTCGTGCAATCAAAGGGTTGGTTGTCTGTTGGATGTTAATTAACGTAATATTCTTGGGTGTTACGAGTGTATAATCCCATAACAAGCTGATGATACCCTTAATTCTCTAGATGATCCCTTTAAATCGAAGGAGAATCCCACCCCAACTTTGCCATTGTAAAAATATTAGAATATTGAATATTAAGGGAAGATTATGGAGAAGAAGAATCATTCATCTTTATGATTATTTATTTCATGTAATATTGTATTCTGATTTTCCTTAAGTTTATCTGACAAGCTGTATACGTTGAATTTCTCACTAAATAACCATCACATATTTTAATATTCATATCCATTATCCATCTAGACTTGTAGGCAACCAAATGACTATTAAGTGAGAAAATTTATAATTGAAATTAAGGGCAAGCAATAAGAGTGTGAGTTAGTACTCAAATTTTCAAAATTAAGAAAAAAATTTCTAAGAGGATAATACCCAAAAATGAATATTATTTACAATTTTGAGCTTGATAAATGAAAATGTATATTATTATTTGGATTTACATGTTCTCTAATAAAGTGAAATTTGCAGAGGGCTAAAAAAACGATACCCCCTTTACCCCATCCCCTCCACTTCTATGTGAGTTCTATGGTAGCAACCTAAATTGAGGACAATTGTTCCCCTATCATAATATCCTCACAGGGGTGTATATTCTACATGGGATCCCCTGCTCAGGGGGGGGGGGGGAAATAAAAAAAATTGTAGCAGGGGAAAAAAAATAAATCTTATGCAGAATATACACCCCTGTATCCTCATTTATTCTACATCCATTGCTTTAATGAAGGATAAAGTTTTTTATATTAAAAATATCTGTTCCTTGTGAAAGCTACGACAGAAACATCTGGTTTTCCAACTATTTTCAAAGTTTTCACTTGTGCAATTTCTGAAGCAATTTTGCGAGTTGTACTTATGATTTCCTTGGTTGCCTAATCAAAAAATTACACTTTTAGCTAATTGTATAATTTATATATCAATCTTATCCCTAAATAAAAGTAACAGGATGCCTCGTGTACTGGACAGATCTCGCTAACAACTGAATGTTTCTTCTCATAGGACCTGGCCTGGTAAGGTTTATAACTATTTCGAAGGAGAAAACCATTACCATCTCAGAAAAATCGGCCCTAAAGAAAATGACCCCCCCCCCCTTCTTTATTTTAATTTCTCTTCTACAACTAAAATTGAAAATGGTGTGGATTGATCCCCCCCATTTATTCCATGTAAAAACAATTTTAATCGCTTTAGATAATTTATATTTTTTTTAGTGTATTTTTTTGCCTGAACGTATCCTTCTTTACCATAGCTTATCATGGTTGCCCAACAGGCCGCAATAATTCCCCCTGATCTGCTGCCACCTATAATACAAATATTATCAAGGTTGCCCAACAGGCTGCAATAATTCCTCCTGATCTACTCCCACCTATAATACAAATATTATCATGGTTGCCCAACAGGCCGCAATAATTCCCCCTGATCTGCTGCCACCTATAATACAAATATTATCACGGTTGCCCAACAGGCAGCTATAATTCCTCCTGATCTGCTGCCACCTATAATACAAATATTATCATGGTTGCCCAACAGGCTGCAATAATTCCCCCTGATCTGCTCCCACCTATAATACAAATATTATCATGGTTGCCCAACAGGCCGTAATAATTCCTCCTGATCTGCTGCCACCTATAATACAAATATTATCAAGGTTGCCCAACAGGCCGCAATAATTCCCCCTGATCTGCTGCCACCTATAATACAAATATTCTCATGGTTGCCCAACAGGCCGCGATAATTCCCCCTAATCTGCTGCCACCTATAATACAAATATTATCATGGTTGCCCAACAGGCCGCGATAATTCTCCCTAATCTGCTGCCACCTATAATACAAATATTATCAAGGTTGTCCAACAGGCCGCGATAATTCCCCCTGATCTAATGCCACCTATAATACAAATATTATCATGGTTGCCCAACAGGATGCATTAATTCCCCCTGATCTGCTCCAACCTATAATGCATGAATAAAGAGGGAGGGAGGGGAGGGGGGGGGGGGTTAATGCAACCATCTCGTAATCAATGTATAAATGGCACTAAGAATTCGAATTTTGATCTGAAATTTTGCATGAGTAATCCTTGGTAGGTCTATTTTCCCTAAATCGAACAAAAAGTTGGAAAAGTAGTGGGTAACGGCTGTCGGCTCAGCAGTTTAGCCATTTATTGGATATTTTCAAGGAAATCCATCACGAAACCTATCTCCATATCATACCTACTCTTTTCCGCTTCAAAAAGTTTTCAAACAATTCTAGCCGGTAGTTGCTGGTACTAGAAATCTAAAAAATGTTATTTTGTATCATTTCAAATGATTTAAAGCAAAAATATGTTTAAAAGTTGATTCCTACGTAATTTATGACAGATTTGCCCTAAAAATAGCCAAAAAAAGGCTAAACGGCTGAGCCGTTAGCCGTTACTTTTTCAACTTTTAGGTCGATTTAGGGAAAATAGACCAATCAAGGATTACCCATGCAAAATTTAAGATAAAAATTCGAATTCTAAGTGCCATTTATACATTGACTAGCGGCTGCACCCCTAGCATCTAGGGCTCTATATTCGAAAGAATATAGAAGGGCAGAAGAATAGCCTAAAACTATATCCAAACTTATTTATAAAAATAAAATAGCCTAAAACCATCTCAGGGCCTATACAAAGCTTCCTTCTAAAGGAGAACAATATCGGTTCAGTGGTTAGCGAGATCCTTTGCTACAAACAAAAAAGCTTAGTACTTTATATAATAGGACTACGAGATGGTTGCATCAACCCCCCCCCCCTTTAATAACAATTGAAAAGTATTATTTCATGAATAAATAATTTGAATAACTTTTTATAGTAATAGGCAGACAGATTGAGTAATACAGTGTAGCTTTGCTACTAAAATCTATACCGATTCTTTAATCATACTTTGATCTAAATAATTTTTTGCACATGATTATTGAGATCTTTGGATTTGACGCGGTTTTAGGAAGAAATTGTTTTATTTTACCTATTGTAGGTGTAGCATAGATACCGCCCGGCCAGTCTGGGAAAGAGAACCACTGGTAGCTGCGCAATTCCGCGTTTCTGTACATCAACACAGAAGTACCTATAAACAGATTACTTGCTTTAGTGGTAAAGTAGTAGCTAAGCCCAAAGCATTTGGTGTTCTGTAGTCAAATAGGCGAGGACGCTAAGAAAATAATCTTTAACTATACCATGACTTAATTAAAAAAAAAGATAACCTAAAACCACAAAAGGGCTTGTAAAGCTTTCCTAAAATAACTCAATTGGATAGTGGTTATTGGGATCTTATCGGAACGACAAAAACATTAATACTTTCCATAATAGAAGAAAGGATACGAATATTAGATCAGATGATTGTCAATCTAATTATCTTTAAATAAACAAAATTAAATACGAATACCTTTAGGAGCATAACCGTATTTATGTGTATCAGCACTTATACTTGTCACTCCGGCTACGCTGAAATCAAATGCAGGCACCTTAACAAAAAAAATTGATAAAGTATTTAAGTACTTGGATGATTTTTTTCTCTTCCTTCTTAGGGCTAAGAAAAATCACCGGTGAAGAAGTATGAAGGTGAGTTGCAGTCTGTTATTGAGACTATGACGTATAAAATAGCTACGCTTCTAAAAATGAGGTTTCTGAAATCTAGCCTCCTTAATGAAAGGCAGGTGTCTACATAAACGGATTTAAGCACATATAGGTCAGCTGGGATACCAGAAAACCTGCAACCTCTCAAAAAAATTGGAGCAAGACTCCACATGATACTTAAGGACAATCTTAGTTACACAATATAGCTGCACTGCTCAAATAATACCTCAAATCCTGCATCCTTCATGAAGGGCACCAGAAATCCTCCCAGGCATGAATCCACATGAACAGGCAGATTGTACCTGGATTATAAATATGTGTTAGTTAAATTGACCAAAATAGGAACAAGTAAAAGCTTTGAAAACTTTCATATCAGCAAAATGATTCACTTTCATCCAAAAATATCTTCTGGCATTTATGCAAGTCAAATAACCTAACTATTACAATGCCTTCGAATTACAATTACATCTTTATGTTTTACCATAACTTGAAGAACATTTTTTACATCACAATTCTATTAATGGTGAAAATTAAGAGAGAGGGGACAATGGGCTGTTTATTACACATGTCCCCAGGCTGTTTAGAGACAGGTCCCCAAGGTACTTTGAGAACTTTAATTAATTTTGATTAATTGTTTCATTTGGTTGAGTGTCAAAACGTTTTAACCACTAATTCTAATCTACAGAAGTATTATTTTGGTGTTTAATCAATGTTTAATCACAGTTTTTCTTTAGATGAAATATTCTCTATATAATTTACCTGAGGCCAAGTTCTGCAATTTCTGTAATAGGATCTACAGATCCATGGGGGAACTGCGGGGCGGATCCAACCAACATCATCGTGTTCTTAGAGATCATTCGCCGCATTGCTGACACGTTCACTCTAAACATTATTACAGGTTATAGATTGATGGAGTTCAGGAGTGCAGGTTCCCCCCCCCCCCAAAAAAAAAAAAAAAAAATAGGGATAGCCGTAGATAACCCCATAGTTTTTGGAAATATATTAGATTTTACCCCCTTCTCATCAAAATTTACCCACCTAAAATTTTGGAGGGGTAAAATCTTATCAAATTTCTATGAAACCAGTTTATAACTATTATTGATACTTACCTCATAGTTTCAGGATCTAGTGGGACATGTCTGATAGAAAAACCCAGCATATCTGTCAAATTACTTTGAAACCAGTGTATAACTATTACTGATAATTACCTCATAGTTTCAGGATTTAGTGGGTATGTCTGATAGAAATACCCAGCATATCAGCAGTATTATCAAATTACTATGAAACCAGTGTTTAACTAATATTGATAATTACCTCACAGTGTAGGATCTAGTTGGACATGTCTGATAGAAATACCAAGCATATCCGCTGTCTTGTCAAATTACTATGAAACCAGTGTCTACATATTATCGATAATTACCTCCTAGTGTCAGGATCTAGTGGGACATCTCTGAAATACCCAGCATACAGCCTTATCAAATTACTATGAAACCAGTGGATAACTATTATTGATAATTACCTCATAGTTTCAGGATGTCTGATAGAAATACCCAGCATATCTGTCAAATTACTTTGAAACCAGTGTATAATAAGGATAATTACCTCATAGTATCAGGATCTAGTGGGATATCATATGTCTGTTAGAAATACCCAACATTCCTACAACTTTGTCAAATTACTATGAAACCAGTGGCTAACTATTACTGATAATTACCTCATAGTTTCAGGATCTAGTAGGACATGTTTGATAGAAATACCCAGCATATCAGCCACCTTGTAAAATTACTATGAAACCAGTTTATCACTAATAATTACCTCATAGTTTCAGGATCTAGTGGTACATGTTTGATATAAATACCAAGAATGTCAGCCACCTTGTAAAATCACTATAAAACCAGTGAATAACTATCATTGATGATTGATTACCTCATAGTGTCAGGATCTAGTGAGACATGTCTGATAGAAATACCTAGCATATCAGCCTTCTTGTCAAATTACTATGAAACTAATGGATAACTATTATTGATAATTACCTCATAGTTTCAGGATCTAGTGGGACATATCTGATAGAAATACCCAGCATATCAGCAGCCTTATCAAATTACTATGAAACCAGTGTATGAATATTATTGATAATTACCTCATAGTTTCAGGATCTAGTGGGACATATCTGATAGAAATACCCAGCATATCAGCAGCCTTATCAAATTACTATGAAACCAGTGTACTGTCTACCTATTATTGATAATTACCTCATAGTTTCAAGATCTAGTGGAACATGTCTGATAGAAATACCCAACATATCAGCAGCATTATCAAATTACTATGAAACCAGTGGCTAACTATTACTGATAATTACCTCATAGTTTCAGGATCTAGTGGTACATGTCTGATAGAAATACCCAGCATATCTGTCAAATTACTTTAAAACCAGTGTATAACTATAACTGATAATTACCTCATAGTTTCAGGATCTAGTGGAACATTGATAGAAATACCCAGCATATCAGCAGCATTATCAAATTACTATGAAACCAGTGTATAACTATTACTGATAATTACCTCATAGTTTCAGGATCTAGTGGAACATGTCTGATAGAGATACCCAACATATCCGCTGTCTTGTCAAATTACTATGAAACCAGTGGATAACTATTACTGATAATTACCTCATAGTTTCAGGATCTAGTGGGACATGTCTAATAGAAATACCCAGCATATCAGTCACTTTGTTAAATTACTATGAAACCAGTGAATAACTATTATTGATAATTACCTCATAGTTTCAGGATCTAGTGGAACATGTCTGATAGAGATACCCAACATATCAGCTGCCTTATCAAATTACTATGAAACCAGTGGCTAACTATTACTGATAATTACCTCATAGTTTCAGGATCTAGTGGAACATGTCTGATAGAAATACCCAACATATCCGCTGTCTTGTCAAATTACTATGAAACTAGTGTTTAGCTATTATTGATAATTACCTCATAGTGTCAGGATCCAGGGGAACATGTCTGATAGAAATACCCAACATATCAATAATTACCTCATAGTTTCAGGATGAAGGGGAACATATCTGATAAAGATACCCAGCATATCCGCTGTCTTGTCAAATTACTATGAAACCAGTGAATAACTATTATTGATAATTACCTCATAGTTTCAGGATCTAGTGGGACATGTCTAATAGAAATACCCAGCATATCAGCCGCCTTATCAAAAGCAGCATGTGCGGACACTGGACATAATATTTCTGGATACTTGACCCCCCTCTCTGTGGCCATGTCCCTGTAGGATTTACACGCCAGGATGATGGATTCAGTACCACCTTAAAATATAATTTTGCATTACAATTAAATATTTTTGTCTCAATAATGATTGGCAGCTAAAAGTTAACGGGAAAAATAATTTAGAACTCAATTTACGTGTAAGGGGGACGTAACTGAAGCTTTTTTGAGGCAGGGGGGGGGGGGATTTTTCTCAGGAACCACTTGATGAACCGTGTAAATATTTTGGACTTAAGCTTTTAGGGGTATGAACATCTTATGGTTTCGAAGTCAACCACCTACCCCCACCCCCTAGCCTCCGGGGCTCAAAACCCCCCTGAAAATGAACCTAACCTTAATTTTCTCAGAAACCATTTGACCAATAGGGATGATTTCTTAAACTTAAGTATTTATGCTTATAAACGAGCTTCTAGTTTAGAAGTCACCTCATTGCCGCCAACCCCTAGCCCTCCGGGGCTCTAAAAAAACCCTAAAAATGAACCTAACCTTAATTTTCTCAGAAACCATTCGACCAATAGAAATGATTTCTTAAACTTAAGCTTTTATGGTTATAAACTAACTTTTGGTTAAGAAGTAACCCCTTTACCGCCAACCCCTAGCCCTCCGGGGATAAAAAAACCCTCAAAATGGACCTAACCTTAATTTTCTCAGAAACCATTTGACTAAAAGAGATGATTTCTTAAACTTAAGCTTTTATGCTTATAAACTAACTTCTAGTTTAGAAGTCACCCTTCTGCCGCCAACCCCTAGCCTTCTGGGGCTCAAAAAACCCTAAAAATGAACCTAACCTTAATTTTCTCAGAAACCATTTGATCAATAGAGATGATTTCTTAAACTTAAGCTCATATGCTTATAAACTTACTTTTAGTTTAGAAGTCACCCCCCTGCCGCCAACCCTTAGCCTTCTGGGGCTCAAAAAACCCTAAAAATGAACCTAACCTTAATTTTCTCAGAAACCATTTGATCAATAGAGATGATTTCTTAAACTTAAGCTCATATGCTTATAAACTTACTTATAGTCTAGAAGTCACCCCCCTGCCGCAAACCCCTAGCCCTCCAGGGCTCAAAAAACCTTTAGAAATGAACATAGCCTTAACTTTCTCAGAAACCATTTGATCAATACAGCAGATTTCTAGGACTTAACTTTTATGGTTTAGAAGTCACCCCCCTGCCCTGATTTCCTAGCCCACTGGGGCTCAAAAACCCTCTAAAAGGACATACAGACCGATCCTAATTATAGAAAAGCTTCGCTTTTAAAAATATTAAATAAACAAGGATGACAACGTCCATAGAAGAGAAGCTTTTAAATGATAAGGCAGGATAAAAAAATGACATTAAGTTAAAAATCAGCAAGTTTTAAATGGACATTTGGACATTCTGTTAATCATCATAGACTAGCTATGCTTTTTAAATTGTACCTAAATGCAATAGAAATTATCATGCAAAGTTTAAAATCAATAGGACAATTATAATATGTCAAAATTAACGAATAAAGCTAACCCTTGCAGACCAAACCTAATTAAAGAAAAGCTTTGCTTAAAACATTTTTAATGAACAAAGTATTGAGTCCCAACTCTTACAAAATTGATTGACATCCTTCTTCTCCTAAAATGGTAAAATAAATCTTATCTATTAATCAATTCATTAACAAAAAGTTAATTTTTTCCCATAACAGCTAAAGTCCAAAATATCTGCACATTTTATAATATATAACCATATATCTGTCAAACAAAAAAGTAGTTTGTACACATAAAAGCTTTAGTCCAAAATATCTGAACTTTTAACAATGTGGTTACTGGTAACTTCTAAACTAAAAGTTAGTTTATAAGCATAAAAGCTTAAGTTTGAAAATCATCTTTATTGATCAAATGGTTTCTGAGAAAATTAAGGTTAGGTTAATTTTTAGGAGTTTTTTTGAGCCCCGGAGGGCTAGGGGTTGGCGGCAGGGGGGGTGACTTCTAAACTTAAATTTAGTTTATTAGCATTATAGCTTAAGTTTAAGCAATCATCTCTATTGACTAAATAGTTTCTGAGTAAATTAAGGTTAGGTTAATTTTCAGGTTTTTTGTGCCCCAGAGGGCTAAGGGTTGGCGGCAGGGGGGTGACTTCTAAACTATGAGCATATGAGCTTAAGTTTAAGAAATCATCTCTATTGATCAAATGGTTTCTGAGAAAATTAAGGTTAGGTTCATTTTAGGATTTTTTGAGCCCTGGAGGGCTAGGGGTTGGCGGCAGGGGGGTGACTTCTAAATTAAAAGTTAGTTTATAACCATAAAAGCTTAAGTTTAAGAAATCATACTAATTGATCAAATTTTTTCTGAGAAAATTAAGGTTAGGTTCATTTTTAGGGTTTTTTGATCCCCAGAGGGCTAGGGGTTAGCGGCAAGGGGGTGAATTCTAAACACTAAAAGTTAGTTTATTAGCAATATAGCTTAAGTTTAATAAATCATCCCTATTGGTCTAATGGTTTCTAAGAAAATTAAGGTTAGGTTCTTTTTAGGTTTTTTTTAAAGCCCCAGAGGGCTAGGGGTTGGCAGCAGGGGGGTGACTTCTAAATTAAAAGTTAGTTTAAAATTATGTTTAAGAAATCATCCCTATTGGTCGAATAGTTTCTGAGAAAATTAAGGTTAGGTTTATTTTAGGGTTTTTGAGCCCCATAGGGCTAGGAGTTAGCGGCAGGGGGGTGATTTCAAAATTAAAAGTAAGTTTATAAGCATAAAAGCTTATGTTTAAGAAATCATCTCTATTGGTCAAATGGTTACTGAGAAAATTAAGGTTAGGTTCATTTTTAGGGTTTTTTTGAGCCCCGGAGGGCTAGGGGTTGGCGGCAAGGGGGTGACTTCTAAACCAAGAGTTAGTTTATAACCATAAAAGCTTAAGTTTAAGAAATCATACCTACTGGTCAAATGGTTTCTGAGAAAATTAAGGTTAGGTTCATTTTCAGGGGGGTTTTGAGCCCCGGGGGGCTAGTGGGTGGGGGTAGGTGGTTGACTTCGAAACCATAAGATGTTCATACCCATAAAAGCTTAAGTCCAAAATATTTACACGGTTCATCAAGTGGTTCCTGAGAAAACCCCCCCCCCCTGCCTCAAAAAAGCTTCAGTTACGTCCCCCTTTCAAGCAAGCAAGATTTACAAAGGTCCTGGAATATCTTAAGACTATTTAGTAATTTTTGTATTTGGGATGAATCCTGTCTTAATATAGAGCCTCAGGTATCTTAAACACATGATTATAATATTAGGCATAGCTTTATTATTCAGTGTCAAATGATTACTTTTAAAGCAATAGGCTAAAATTCCAAACAATCTGGAATTAAAACTAAATCAGTAGTATTATAAACCTGTAGTTACACAGCCGACAGTGTTTCTGTCCCCGTTGAACATGGCGCAGGTCATTCTGACCACCTCCATCTCCATCTGCCTTATGCCAGGGAAGGCGTCAGGATGGAGGGGGTTTGTCAGAGAGGTCAGGCCGTACACATCTGATATCAACTTTAACCCCTCTACGGAACAGTTGTACACGGTTCCTGAAATAAATAAAATAATAATGGAAGTTCAAGAAGTGGTTTGTTACGTGACATTTTTTCCTTCCCTGAAAACTATTTACCACCCTCATTTAGTTAAATAAAATTGTACCATCATCCACTCAAAATAAGCTTGGACGTCCTTGTATTAGAAAACAAACATAGAAAGGATTAATGTCCTAATATAATAAAGGAGTTCAAAAGAAAGATTTCAAACCTGTATTCCTAGTTGAGACTTATTATTACCCAACACTAGCTTAAGTATTTTTTACCCTTTAGAATGACACCTAACATTAATGGGAATCTGGTCCAAAAACGTCACCCAACCACCCACTTACTAAAACTAATATAATATATTTGTTTAACTTTTACCTGACATTGCCCCTCCCTTCCAATCCATGGCTCCAACACACAAATACTCGTTCACCAAGTTCAGGACCTTCGGGTTTTATTTCATTTAACATACAAAATGATTAGAATAGTAGTATGGGTACAATGTGGAACAAGAAACGGCGGCAGTACCGCCACGCCCGCAAAAACCCGCCGTTTCCAGTCAATTTTTAATTGGCTTTACTCTTTTTTTAAGACAAACAGATTTTAATTACAGGGGTGTTTATTCTGCTAAAGAGAAGGTGGGGGAGGGGGGTGAACAAATAAATTGTACTGAAATGAAAACATAAGCTGATACATAAGAACGTAAGAAATGAATCTTGTGCGTGCAAAATGTAAACCCATCATTGATAAATTGAAATTCTCAAAAAATTTTAATTGACACTTCAAATAATTCAGACATGTTACTCCTACTTAACAAAAAACATTTCAATCAAAATTACTAGCCCAAAAAAAGTTTCTATTGTCAAGAGTTATAAGGAAATTTTTGTCTCAAATAATTCGTAATCGTCTAATTTATCGAGAAAAGGCAAAAAATTCGACGGGAAAAGGCAATTTTCTAAGGTATATTCACTGTTTCTTTACAATTCAACATTGTACCTCATGAAAGCAACTGTAATGCAAAATTTCAGTGCTGTAACTTTTGAGTTCTTTATGATTAATGTTTGGCTTCAAGAATGTCTCAACCGCCTACCTTCTTCATATATGTTAAGTTTGATAAATTAATGTACTTCGTGGAGCGATTACTTTAACAACAAGGGGTTAAAAAGAAATTTTATAACTGAAAATCTGTAGCATCCAAGAATTTTACAGTTATAAATGTCCAGTTTAGAGAAAAAGCGCATTATTTTTAATTTTTTATATTCTTCTAATTTCTCTATTAGATAAAAAATATAATTTTAGCATTTAAATGAAATTGAAACGAGCCTGTTCATTGGTTGAGCTATTGGCCGGCAGGGTCAGAATATCCGTGAGCTGAGCCGTCATTCCGGTCAGCTCAGACACAAAATTTACGCGGATTTTCTCTTTTTCATCAAAGATTTGTTTCTTGACTGATGGAATTTTCTTGACCAAACGGAATACCGAGTTTCTAACTCGAATATGAAGTGGTGTTTTGTTATCTGTTATAATCTAGTTTAAATGCCATAATAAAAATTGATGTTCTCAACATCAATTTTTGTTTTGTTTAAAAAGAATAATCATGAAGAGTGTGATAAAATTGTAATTAAATCCAATCTGAAGAATTTCTTTTCGTAAAAAAACGAACTAGATGGTTGCCATCGTCGTTTGAAAAAATCTTATATAATTAAAGACGATACGGTCATTTAGTAGAAAATCAAATAATTTTAAGAAAGATAATCATTAAGAGAGGGAAAAAGAGAGATGCAAGAATAATCGGCCTAAAGAAATATCAAGATATTAAGTGAGAACTTTGTGTATAAGAAAAATTACTTGATAAGAGTAACTTCGCTGCTAATATCATGATTGTGATAAATTTAAAGCTTCCTAATAAGGTATAAAGATAGTGAAGGGCCAGACAGGTACCGGCTGTTCCAGCTACAATCTTCCATGGTGGTACTCCTGCCAGCTCACCATCCACAGTCTCCTTTACTTTATCCACGGAATTCTAAAATATTATATAATGTAAAAAACTCAGGGTTCTAAAGAGATCAGACAATGGCCGATAATTTGATGTTCAACCCTAATGATACACAAAATTACCCCTTCTGATTATTGAAATTATATAGTAAATGAAACGTTATAACACTCCTTAACTTAATGAACCCCCAAGTTGGTAAGTTAGGTAGGTTAAGTTAGGTAAAGGTTTGATGATCCCTGTAGGGTTAGAACCCTCTGCAGGGTCTACTATTTTTTTAAAGAAATGGAAAACAATAGGGAGTGTGGATGGAGGGGGGGGGGGGGTGGATCAATGGTCAAGAAATCACTTAATTGTCTGAAGAAAGTATTTCAAATTGATGAATACAACTCTGAAAACTTACGACAGAAAATAACTATCAAATTTATAGAATAGCTACGCTTCCAAATAACTAAAATAATACCTTTATCAAGGTCTTCATGTTAGAACTCACTGTTTATAACTACTATGGCTCAATCAAAGATAAACTATTCATTTTCTTTACAATTTTGATAAGTTTTTTTTTATCTTAGCTAACAACAAAATAACATTTTATTTGTGACAATAAACGTGTTTAAATGTGTTCTTATCTGAAAAGTAATAATAAACAAGGATGAAAACATACACAATGGGGAACAATTACAAAAGTTTAAAAAGTATTTATAAGGACCCGCTTAAATTTTGAAACACACTTAAAAAGAGCCTGATTGTTATAGAAATCAGCATTCAAATAAGAAATAAAAATTTATGATTTTATGAATTAAGAATTTGGTGTAAAACTAAAATATAATAGTGTAAGCTTTATTCGTGGTAGCTTTATTTTTACTGGGATCCTCCTGTTAGATTTCATTGTCTAATTTTTTTCTCTCAAGGCTATACGTTATTGACCTACAATTTAAACCCTAGATGTAGATAATATTCGCTTTAAAACAAAGTACAACATGCTTAATAAATAAAATTAAAGTTTGATTTAATAAATATCTACATATCTATCTTCTCTATATGCAAGACAAAACCAAACGATCTTTATAAGATTTAAAGTAAAAGATCTCTTAAACAGTCTTTATAATAAATCTTTGTATTTGTAATAGTGGCTTCGCCCCTAGCTTCTAGGGGCTTCGCTATATGAGAGTTTGATAATGAACCACATGTTTCCCCTTATTTTGTTTTCCTATGAATGGGAGGGTGCATTTCTTTCTTATAGTAAGGGGTTTGTGGGTTGCCACTCCCGAGAAATTGGCACAAAAATTCCGAAGGATCAGTATCTAAATTCCCTGAAAAGCACACACCTGTCAGGTTCAGCGGTTGCCGAGATCTTAAGCTTCTTACAAGACAGGCAAACAAACATCGTGATACTTTGTATTATAGAATGATTTTAAGAGTGGGGGAATAGTTATTTCTTTCATCGTATTATAAACGGCTTTCCTTCGGCACCTCGGGGCTAAAAAAACTGGTCTTAATCTTATAATTGTACATTTTTATATTCGTAGAAAGTTGGATATAATACGATGCTAGACATAGTTTTTTCGTATGGATGAGAACCGGTTCCTATCCACCGGATTCGAATGAATAAGAGAAAATATTTTCTCCCCAAATGTTTCAAAGTTTTATACCTCACATTTACTTTTAGAAATTGTATTTCTTAATATTCAAAATTGTTTTTCTTGAAATAAACGTTCCAAAACTACCTAATCCTTCTTCTATATAATTAAATCAGTTCCAACTGCAGCAGTTCAATGTGTTTTAAAATTGTTTTCGTTGCGTAAAAATATGATTCATATAAAAAATAAAATTATGATGTAAGATATAAAATTACGGAATCAAAAATTTAAATCATTATCCTTAAAATATTTATAAAACTATTTTAACTTTAAATGAACAATTATTTCTGTACACTTTTTTCACTAAATGGCTTTGGGGCATTTTTAGAACGTCACTGAGAAAGTTGAAAGGTGCTCGCGCGTGTGCTCCTCGCACTGTGGATTACCATTCTCAACTAACACAAGTGTTTATTGAAGTTTTGTCTGTCTGTGCGTTTTTTAAGGACTGTTTTTCTATAGCCCCAAGCGGTGATGTGTGTGTTGTTGGTTAAATGCAATTTTTGGACTTCATCTTAAAAATTACAGTGAGTTACGTCATTTTAGTCCCTGTATTGATGGTTATCTAATTAGCGAAATTTCATCAAAGATTTAAAAAAGGTTGAATGGGGTAAAATCCAGGGAGGGGAGGGATATTGGACTGTAAATTATACTGGTAATCAAAACTTTATAAATACGTTCTCTTATTCGTTGGCTTTAAATCTTAAACTTTTAAAAGATATTGATTGGTTGGTACAAACTTTTTCACCAAGAATCTAAAGTTAAAAAAGGAGTAATTATGTTTGTCCCAAATTGGTATGTACAGTTCATTGTGTACATCAATTTATCGTCCATTGACTTATCCTTCCAGATTCCTGGATTAAAATATCTAATTCGGATCAGCTGAAATGGATTTCCTATTCGAGCCCTATTTTCCTAAAGTGTACAGCAGATAACCCAATTATTGCAGACCCTATTTTCAGCGACTCCGGTCAAATGGAAAAGTGATTTAATGTATAAACGATTTATACATTATACATTCAAAAATTTAAATTTTTCAAATTTTGATTTTTTTTAAAGTTTGAAGCTTTTTTAGCTAGTAGCAAATATTGAGATAGGACGCGGAAGCTACGCACACTTTCGGAAACTAAAATTCAGTTCATCTTAATTCGGGATTATGCAGGAGATAAATCCCCTTCCTCTTTCTAAAATTTGAAGAAAAAAGCGGCAAGCAATTGATCTCCTTTACTATTAGCATAACTAACCAGGTACCTAAAGGGATAAGACAATGGCTAGTAAATTG
This sequence comes from Acartia tonsa, assembly GCF_053477335.1. Taxonomy (NCBI): domain Eukaryota; kingdom Metazoa; phylum Arthropoda; class Copepoda; order Calanoida; family Acartiidae; genus Acartia; species Acartia tonsa. The sequence goes on along the minus strand of NC_137265.1, from coordinate 8,567,142 downwards.
ATGTATAGTGTACATCACTGATAATGACACACAAAATTACCCCTTCTGTAGATTAAAATTAGTGGTTGAAACGTTTGCACTCTCAAGTTAAAAAACCAACCAATTAATCCCCAAAGTTGTTTATAAAAAAATAAAACGTTATATAAAACTTTTGGGACTAGTTTGATAAACCTAGAAAAGCAAATAATAAAAATTGGTCAACTGTTGAAAAGGAGGATTTTGACCAAAAGGCAACTGGTTTTATTACACAGGGAAATTGGACACTTCAATTTTTCAGAACGAATTAATTCGATATATTCTTATAGGTATTTAAATCTTTTAATGTTTAAAAATAAATCTTCCAAATAAAAAAAATCTTCGAAGTTTTTGTTTTGATTTAAACCCTCCCTATGTCCATGGACTTAAGGAAAAATTTTGATGAACTGAAAATAGTTGCCGAATGTGTACGCAGTTTCCTGAGTGTTTCCTCATCCTAGCTCAATATTTACTACTAGCTAAAAAAGCTTCAAACTTCAAAAAAAAAAAAATTTAAAAAATTCAAATTTATAATGTATAATGTATAAATCGTTTATACATTCAAATTTTGATTTTTTTAAGGGAAGTTTGAAGATTTGTAGCTAGTAGTAAATATTGAGCTAGGATGAGGAAACACCCAGGAAACTGCGTACACATTCGGCAACTATTTTCAGTTCATCAAAATTTTAGGTTTCATTGAACTAGTGTTCAAATAGTTTCGTTAAGATTTTAGATAGCATATTTAGGCTTCCGATAATATCACAAAATACAGTTGAGAATGTGAAAGATATAATCAAAAAACGCTGTGAAATAATGATTTGGGGTTTGTTTTGTAATACTTACATTTTGATTAATGTTTCTGGTAGGTAGCTTTTTAATAACTTTGAAAAATAGGTTCTTTTGCATTATTGACTAAACACTACGAAATTATAGAAGTATTCTTTGCCCTTACGTAGTTTCTGATATTGTTAAAAGTGAGGCTTTTCTAAAATTAGGATAGGTCCGTCCATCCGCAGTGATAAACTCTCGTTAATTTAAACATGTTAGAATAGTCCTATCGATTTCAATTTTAGCATTATGATTCCTATAACAATTAGATACGATTATGAGGTGTAGCAACTCTATAGTCGTTTAAGAGTTTCATTTTTATGGATGTTGTCATCCTTGTTTTATTAAAATTGTAAGATCATAGGCTTGCTTATTTAAGATATGTAAGGTATGTCCGTATGTCTTTAGTAGTTGAATTATCCAATCGATTTTAAACCTTGCAAGAAAAGTCCTGTAGAAGTGCATGAACATTATTTAAACAAAAAATTTTAATATTTAAAAATTGGTATCAAATAGCTTTAACGATTTTGTGGAACATGAACTTTATGAAAATGAGAGTTGCTTCGCTTCCTATATTCTACCTGTACCTGTTAAGAGAATCTCTGTATAATGTCTGAAAAATGCCTTAATTAACTATCACCCTGTTCACAAAATTTTCCACGATTACTAAGGCTCTCTTTTAAAAAACAAGAGAATTGTTTTAACTGTTTGTAAACAAGTGTTTTTAATTTTTAAAATTAATATTTTTGTTGTGAAGTTAACAAGGACGAATAAGTTCTCATTACAAATGCTGACAATTTAAATTGAAATAGAGATTTTTAAATCTGTTTTTAATCGGTTTTTTTGTGCATTGTTTGTTTGCGCAATTATCCCTTAATCTTCATTGAATTTTGATGTTGAAAATATCCAAAACCACACGGGATTGCATCCATATGTTAATTCAATCCAATTAGAAATGACGAGGCAAGAGTGACAAAGAAACAGGGGACACTGGAATTAAAGAGATGCCACACATTTAAAAAAACTAAAACTAGTATTACACTGTAAATGTAATAAAAAATGCACAAATAAATAACACATGTAAATCATGCCAGGGAGTAGAGGTACAGTGATTGACAAATTAATACTTCAAATACTAGCGGCTGCGCCCCTAGCATGCATGCGCTCTATATACGAGGATATGGAAGGGCAGAAAAATAGCCTAAATACATACATAAATAAGAATAAAATAGCCTAAAATCACCCCAGGACCTATAAGAAGCTGCACTGAAAATCAACTATATAGTTTTTAACGGTTAGCGAGATCCTTCGCTACAGATAAACTTGGATCATTACTTTCTATAATAGGGTACCCCTACTAACTACAGGCTACCTAATGTAAATTTTGACACCTACATTGCCCTAGCCTTGCACTTTATCTCTGATGTTTTATACTGGTGCAATTATAATACTAGGTGCGTTTGACAAATTGTTAACTCATACGCATTAAAACAAGGATGACAACATCCATAAGTAGCGAAGCCCAAAAAATAGAATTATAGATGGTAATACGTACAAGTAGATTTAAAGTCTATTTATTAATTGATTTATTGGAGAAAATAAACACGAAACCCTGTTTTATTTTGTATTATAATGACGGTCAAAGTAAATTACATAAAAGATGCGCATAACAATGGGAAAAATTATTTTGATAATGATATCCCAAAAAAGTTTTAAAATTGGACCAAAAACGCCAAAGATATGGGGAAATATGTAAAACATATAAAAATAGCAAAAACCTGCTAAAAGGCAGTCTGACCTTCATGCTTGTTTTCTTAAAACGACAGAAAATTAAATTTTGATATGTATAACTGAAATTTTTTTGAAATTGTACCATAAACACCAAAGATATGGAGAAAAATGTAAAAAATATACAAAAATAGCCTAAAACCTGCTGAAAGGCAGTCTGACTGTCATAGTTTTTTTTTTAAAGAACAGGAAATTTAATTTTGATATCTATAACTAAAAAAATTTTGGAAATCGGACCATAAACACCAAAGATATGGAGAAAAATGTGAAAAATACAAAAATAGCCTAAAACCTGCTTAAAGGCAGTCTGACCGTCATAGTTGTTTTCTTTAAACGACTGGAAATTTAATTTAGATATCTATAGCTGAAAAAATTTTGAAAATCGCACCATAAACACTGAAGATATGGAGAAAAATGTGAAAAATACAAAAATAGCCTAAAACCTGCTAAAAAGCGGTCCTACCGTCATCGATGTTTTATACTTAATTGTGCTCCTTAATGATGGAAATGTTGTCAAAAAATTTCAGCATTCTATCTTTTATAGGAGCTGAGTAAATCCCATTTCCCCCATAGCGTTACGGACTGACTGACTGACTGACGGACGGACGGACAAAGTGAATTATAGAGTAGCTTCGCTACTAAAAAGGATTACGACATTCAAAGAAGCATAGAGCGCCAAAACAATTGGATAAATAAAGAAATAATAAGAAAAACCTAACAATTTACAATTAAAGGGGTAGTTTCACGAAATGCATTTAAATTTACTTTAGTGAACCGCATATTTTTTCCTGGTTAATTGGTTAAACTGCATTTATATGGCATATAATTGTCAGAATTTCAATTTTCTACCACGTAGTTTTTAAAATATCAAGACTTGAAAATCGTCTTTTTGTGATATATGCAATTTAAAAATACGATTTTCAAGTCTTGATATTTTAAAAACTACGTGGTAGAAAATTGAAATTCTTTCAAAAATATATGCCATATAATTGCAGTTTAACCTATTAACTAGCAAAAAATATGCGGTTCACTAAAGTTCAAATGCATTTCGTGAAACTACCCCTTTTCTATCTTTCAAAGAATGACTGACAGACAAACGAATAAAACATTGTATAGACTAAATTCGCACAAGTCTAAATATTTACTGGAAGTTCCAGCTATCAATCTAAATCGCAGCTGAATAAATTAAATTTTCTAGTGTCACGGTCCGGCAAAGACAATTTATATTAGTAGCATATACACCATACAATTAGAACGTGTCTATCCTTGTTTTGATTCCGTCATCATCTTTGGAATTTTTTTTTGAAGTTGACGGTTTCCCTTTGATAAAATCATATTGTATACAGTCTGTTTCTACTTAGCTATTTATAGCCATAATTGTTATTAAAATACATATTTGCATCTGAAAAAAAATAAGATAAAACAATCAATTTTGAAGAAAAAAACTTTATTGATAAAAAATTAATATAACAACGAATATCACTGGTATTTTTCTGTCATATAATACAAGATATAAAAATGTATATTTAAAATGTTTCATGTAGAGATCTTACAAGAGGTTTACCTACTCGATGTGACGCTGTAAAAAGCGCGCGAAAATGTTTAGATTTGGTGGCAATTGTAAAAATGGCGGGGAATTCTTTAAAATGTCGTCTTTGATTATTACGATTATTGATATAAAGATATAGCATATATAAAGAGATAGAAACAGGTAACTGCAGTACATGGTAGGCCATCCAGGTATAGTTTAGAGTAGTTTCACCACTTTGACTGTGTCAAGTCCGTGTAGAGTTATGTAGAGTAGGTCAGTGAGGTCATCCAGGTACAAGCCAACTCCACTAAAAATTAAGGATTATTTTGGCAAAATATTTGGCAAACTAAATACCTACTTACACTATATGATAAAACTTAAATGTTTTTTTGTGTTGTTTTAAAATCCCTTAACCCACCCTTGTAGAATTACAAAACTAGTTACAAATTGATATGGAGAATCTTTTAAAAAAATCTTCCATTTATCTTGAATAGCAGCTGAGAAATTTAAGATTCTCAAAAGTAAATCGTTTCAAACAGACAGCCATTTATAATTATCTAGAGTAGCTTCGCAGTAAATGAATACTTACAATGCATCTTGATCCTCTCTGAGACCAGGGATGAGTATACTTCCAGCATACTCGAAATCAGGGCTGAATACCTATAATACAAAGGTAGAATTTAGAGTAACAAGAACAATTCATGTCTAAGTCACGCAACAAAAAAAGTAACTTAGGCTTTTTGTGAATAGGAACTAAGGAGCGATAAGGGATAAATGGTAAGGTTTGATAAAGTATAAATCTTTAAACTAACCCGACATTGGCTTTAAATATCAATTAAGGAATAATTGAAGAAAAATAAGTTTTTTTACACTTATTACTTTTACTTGCAACTTAGCTAATTTTTTTCATATCAAATCATTTTTAATATGATTGAATTATCGTATTTTTAAGCATTGAACTGAGCAATGTCAGGAAATTTTTATTTATATCCTTGAGAAACGACTGCGTTGCATATGAATTCTTACGATCTTTTGCCAATAGACGAAAGGATGAATGTACAGACATTGCTAAGTTATAAAGTAGTCACGTTCATGAAAGAAATAAGGGGGGGGGGGGAGTTCTGACACATTTGCGTAAACCTGGTATATAGGCTTTATCTTTGGACTGAGAGGCCTATCCAAAAAATCTTAAAACTTGGAAAAATTCATCATATAAGAATGATTTTATCTTTTATAACCTATCCTCTCAGTCCAAAGATTTTTATACCACGTTTACGCAAATGTGTCAGAACTCCCCCCCCCCCCCCCCTTATATTTACATGTAGTTTGTTATGCTCATGTTGTACAGAAATAACGGCTCCAGTTTTGGTCACAACCAGATCACCGAACCCAACATTCTAAAAAGAAAACATACAAATTTGTGTTATTCTCATATAGGAGTAACAGGAGCTGTGTCTGGTAGTCTCATGTCTGTATACAAAAAGATCTCTCTAACCGCTAAACTGATATGGTTAATCTTTACAGTTAAGTTTTGTATAGATCCATGGAAGGTTTATAACTACCCTACTCTAATCTTTTGAACTATTCTTTATAGAAAATCAAAAGTCAAAGGTTGACTTACTCCCCGCTTCTTTTAGATTGATTGGATTAAGTAAATACATGATGTAAACTTAATAGTCTCAACATGCTTTGAGCTCTTTGAATAAAGTGGAAAATACACAAAGCACCAGTATACCCCTTCCAAAAAAAAATCCAAATTGCTGCTACAGTTATCGCTTACCTGGATGTTTGGTGACATTTGTTTGTTTAGTTGTCCAGTTATCCATGAGTAGACAAGAACAGTACTGGTATTATCATCCACTATGTACAGATTACCCCTGAAAAAAATTACTCCATTTTACACAGGTAATGTCAACAAATCACTTAGTATCTACCGAATATTGTTCAAAGTTGTCATTAAAGGAAGGATTCTTCACAGCCATTTTTATACGTAATTATAGGGATGCGTCGCTTCTAATAGGGTGCCTTATCGTCCCAGAACTATGGTGAAATTATTACACAGCTCTCAATCCTTATACTAAAGTGCCACTAGAGGCCTCTAGTGGCAAAACCGCTAGTATTAAATATTACAGAATCCATCCTTCTAAAAGTCGATTTTATCATATCTAAAATTACCTTCAAAGCTATTCTTTACAGGGATGAAAATATCATAGAGGGGACAATGGGCTGTTTATTACACTAGTCCCCAAAGTTTTATAAGGACATTTTCTTGTTTGTTGGCTTAACAACTTTGGAGACTTTAGTCGACTTTGATTGGTTGGCTTAAGTTGAGTGTTCGTTTGAACCACTAATTTTACGCTACATAAGGGGTAATTTTGTGTATCATCAAAGGGGGTGTACATTGTACATTTATTCTTCGGCTATTGTCGTATGCCTTTAGATCCCTGTGAACAGACTCAATTTGATGTAGAATAGTTGCACTGACAAACAGCAACAACTTATCACCTGCGATACGTCATCCAGGGAGTTTCCACACCCTGGATGGAAAACAGAGGCTTCATCTCAAAGGTTGTCAGGTCAATGGAGTTCACCATCACTGATTCTCGTTTGTGATGGCATGTTCTAAATTGAATGGCATTAAGGCAATTTGTAGCCCAGAATAAATATAGAAAGTCAGGAATCTACCTAGTATAACCAACAAGCGAAATAAATCTATAATAATATTAGGTGGGCAGATAAAAATATCGTCAATTTTACAAAGTGTTGTCCCCCAACTACAGCTAAAAATCACGTATAGGTTTCGTGATTTTTTAAGGGTATACAAATTTTCAAACTTGAAAAAAAATATTTCTAAGAGGATATTACCTTACAACCAGTAGACTAGACTTTGACTGTTGGGCCAATCCAAAAATGTTTCCATATTTAGCACAGCGAAGCTCCTACAAAAATAAAGATAGGTGAAATGAATTTAAAATTGTTTTAAAAGCTTGTGTGTTATAATGTATATGCATTTCGAATCTAAAGATTCAAGAACATGATATCTTTTAATATTGTAAAATTTTGGGTAAACATCCATTATATTTCAAAGCATATTTAATATTCGTGTTTTTCACTTGCAAATCTACTCTGTCTTCTGTTCTCAGATTATTTGAATTTTAACAGTTTCGCTACTTTTGGACGTAATCTTCCTTGTTAAGGGTATAAAATTTTCTCTATTGGTCATATATCTTGCTTTCTCTTCAGCCAATTCATAGTTAAAAGCCCTCCAACGTCTTAAAAACTGTCCAATTTGCAGATATAACTAAGATTAATGTCAATATAATTACAAACCTAGTTTTAGGAACAGTTTTTTGCTGCGAGGGATATTATTAAACCAACCTTAATTGTCAAAATTGTTAACTTAAATCCTCACTCATACAAAGTTGACCGTCAAACGGACAGAATTTTGACACATCCTATTTTTGGTAAGACTGCTCTTTCAAAAAAAAAAGAATTACCTTCACAACTTGTAATCTTGAATCCATTATAATGAGACCCTTTTTGGTTGTCACGGCAAGTCCCCCATCCTGCAATAAACATACATCAAAATGAAGGTTTAGGCAAAATTGTGTAGCGAGACCGACCGACTTACGGAGTAGCTATCCTCCCGTGAAAAATAATGAACTTGTTAATATTTTGCTTAAATTCATTATGCTTATTTAAATGTAATTCTACTTTTGTATTCTGCCCATTTCTTCCCCCAAATACATAAAAGGAAGGAATCTTGTATACCTAATCTGTTTTTAACCCAACCTTAATTGTCAATATTGAAATCAGAATAGTTTTGTTTGCCTATAGTTAGACGTGCATCAGGTTACTTTGAGCTATTTGGGTTTTAGCGAAGCTTCTCTACAGTTAACACATTAGTGAATACGTCCGTCGTGTCCGCCTCTCAACTAAAACTAAAAAAACTGAATTATCAAGTCTTTACAATCAAAATTACCACCACAACTTATTTTTGCATTCCTTGAAATTCTATCTAATTTTGTTTAGTATTGCTTCGAAACCGATTAATATTCGGTGGATTAAAACTGGTTCTCAGACCTACTAAAAAATCATGTATAGCGACGTATTAAAGCCAGTTTTCTAATAATACTAAAATAAAAATCATAAAATTTAATACCAGTTTTATAAGCCCGTACCATCGGCACCTCGGTGCTAACACAAACTGGTTCTAATCTTAAAATTTTTCCTTTTGATATCAGCGGAAAGCTGTCTATAGTTACAGTACGATGCTATAACTATTCCATACCTGGAGGGCTAAAACTTGTTGTGGACAAGGTTTAGCTGTAATTCTGTTTACAAGTCCAGAAGTTCCAGATTTGTACACCAATACCTGGTCTCCACTCTTGCTTGCTAAAAATTAAAATTTTACTCTTTTGTAATGCTCAAATGTTGCCGGGACCGATTATTTAATTAAAACTAATAAGTCTGTCATCGACCAAAAGGCAATATATTATTATATACATGTTATGCTCATGCTTTTGGAATATGTGTTTTAAGAGACAATAGAAATATTACTACTAGATGGACTGTTAGACGGATGGAGAGAAGGTATAGAATAGGTATTAGAAATGCAAGTTGGAAGTGATAGACAATAGTTAGGATAGAAATAATGTTTACCTTTGACTAGCAATAAGGACTAGTCAACCACGCATAGGAAACAGAAATAATAGATTTTAAGTTTATTTAAGAAAAAGATTTAAAGTTTAAATTGATTATATGATTATATAGTATACATTAATATTTAAACATGACTAGTACAATTGTAAGGTCTTCCTAGATAAGTGTGGCAGACTTTTGTATTATATCTGCCACAGATATCTAATTAGACCCCGCAACTGGACAAGCCGCCATACCTGGTGTTGGTTAGGGGGTGAGCACTTGCTAAGCAGTTCTTAAACTGCTGAAGGTGAACTGACTTTTTCAGAAAGGATTTGCCTTTTTATATAAAATTTTGTTTAGGTGTTGGCTTAACAAAAAGGAGAGGGGAGAACTCTAGGAGTTATCAGTGTGCGTGTGGCTGGGCTTTTTACAATGGAACAAGGACAGCTATGTTTTAAGTAGGTATGGCTTTTATAAGATTACATACATTAGTGATTTACTAACAATTACATGATTAAGGTTTATGAGTTTTAAATAACAGCAAAAATATTTAATTGATGTTTTTACAATCATAAAACATGGAATTTTTCTAATAATATATAAAGTGTATTTTTTTGTAAAGTAAAAGTTTTATTTTGATTATTAGATAAAAGAGAATTCAACTAAAAGTTGAAGTTTGTAAAAAGGCTTTGAAAAGTGTAGGGTTTGCTAGGAGCTAAACTCCGTTCTTTGTTGAAGGTTATGGTTGTACAAGGAAGTAGGAAGTAGATAGTTATGAAGGCTTTGAAGTATTCTTAAAACATCTGCGGCTAAAATTGTGTTTTAGCCTTTCAGTGAAGCTTTATTTTGCTTGAAAAAGGTTGTGATGTTTATATTTTACTTAAAAGCATTCATATTTTATGGTTACTTTTTAGATTTATAAAAGGAAACACATAATTTTTTTATTTGTTATATAACATAATAAAAGAGTAAAAGGATTGAAATATGAGGTAAAGCTTTTCCTTAAAACATTTTAGTAGGGGCGCAGCCAATGGCTTATGCTGTGGAGACTAAAGACCTTGATTCTTTGAAGCGTAAAAAGGCGTGATGTGTGTGTATTATGTCTATAGTTAGACGTAAAAATACAACCAAAAATACTTTAGTTAAGCAGCAGCCTTGGTGGTGAGTAGAAAAAGTAAGAGTTCTTTTGTATATTATAATTTTTAAATTAAAGAATTTTGTTTCTAGGATTATTGAAGGAGGACTGATACACTGTTATACAGAGTTGGTTTAACATGAGAACTTAAAGGTAATTTGATTTTTTTTATAAAATTAAAAAAATTTAGAGGGATGGAAAATAGGTTTTTAATCACCAAACTTCGGGAGATAATAAAAAAAACAAATAAAAAAAATTTCTTTTGTGTAACGATCTAGTAAATAAGAGAGAGATTTTAGTTTAAGGGTTAGGGTCCTCAGAGGTTAAAATTAAATAAATATGGGCTTCTCGGGGACATTCAGGGACCCACAATACTGTGGAAGCCTCAGAACTGATACTATAACTGGCAGGTGGGTCAGTTCGCTGGTTGAGTTGGGCTAGGTGATACTCTCTCCACAAGGCCCAGACGTCTCTTGGTCCTGGTTCAAGGGGAAGAGGCTGGATGACTTCGAACTCAGCGAAGTCGTCAAGGTTTGCGACATCGGGTTCGTTACCAGTACTGGACTGCAACAGCTCGGACACAGTGGCTTCAGCCATCCAGGCTTCCGCGACAGCTTGGCTGAGAGGCACAGCTAGGAACTCATCTTCATCTGAGCTTTCTTGTGAGGAGGGGGGATCGAAGTCATCCTGTTCATCAATTGCCTGGCAAGCGGGGGGAACAATGGGTCGCATCTAAGATCATAATTATTAGTAAAAATACTTGTGTTTTATTTCAGATGTGAGATTAGCTGTGCCAGATACGAGAGACAAACAGTTAGGAGACCTAAATTAAGAAATATATTAGTAGATGTGGAATAGTACAAAAAGATATATCTAAATAAATAATAAAATATTAATATGTGCCCTGTTTTTTATTAATCTACATAATTATTTTTGTTGATCTCTGTTTCAGAAAAAAGGGTAAGGATTTCCCAAAAAATGATTTTTGCAACTAAAATGTTAACAGGGAATTTAGGTTCCTTAAAATTATATACAGGGTAAGGAAGCAGAAAGATATTAATATTTCCGCAAAGACGACGACATTATTACTTATCTTAGTTATAAGTTTCAACAAAAGTAAAATAATTTTCTACAAAATTAAAACGAAAATTTAAGAAAAACGAAAAATGTAAGAATAGATGTCTCGTAGGGTTAGTATAGTTATATATACGTTATTTTTCTTAAAACTAAAATTAAGTATTTTAGAATCTACAAAACAAAAACCACCCCAAGGTATATATGAATAGCGGCCATTTTAATTTCGCCGTGTCTAGTCTTGGGTGATGAAATTTGTTGTGGTTTAAATGTATACACATTAAGAACGTTAAAGCTTTGCTAGTTATAAAGTTTTTTGTTACGGGTTAAATATAGTCGTAAATAACAATTTATAGGTGTTTTGTATCCCAAAAACTCTTAGTAAGATTCTTTTTATAGATTATAAACGTTTAACTAGGGGTTTGTAGGTAACTTTCTATAAAATCGCGATAGGGGTTTTTTTTGTCGATAAAATCATTTTATATAATAAATAGGCGGACTGGGGGATATAGTAAAAAAAATGTTTTAACGTTTGTATAGAAGAAATTGTTAGGTTAGAATTGTTTTATATTAATTAATGTTAATGTTCTACTTTCAGATCTAAATTAAAAAGTGCAAAAAGAAACATTAATTATTGTGATAAATTTAAAATAGTTAAAACTTAGTCAAAGTTAAAAATATTATATTCATTCAGAAAAAAATCATCAAGACTAAGGAGAGTTTTGTGTAAGAATTTTAAGCGAACAATTTATATGTCAATTCATTCAGAAAAAAATCATCAAGACTAAGGAGAGTTTTGTGTACCCAATATTTTTAATACCAACCAATCCTAATAAATTCAGACATTTTTTTTTGTGAAATTTGGCTTTTAATAATATTCCATCATGTCAGATGCTAGAGAGATTCTTCGGAGAATCGCACAAAATCTACTGGATGAACAAAGACGAGACGTAGAGCTACAAGGGGAAAGTTCTACCACACCCACCCCTATTATAACTACATCAACTGCAACTGCTGTGCCTCTATCCTCGACCACACAAGTAAGTTCGGAGATAAGTGGTTTTATATCGGATTTTGTTGGTTTAGATAATGAGGGGGATTCAGAGATTAAGCGCATAATAAAAAAAGTGCTTAAAATGAGCCAAGAAGAGCTGTGTGCTCGACCTGAGAACAAGCTAAATGAGGATTGCCATGACATTAATACCGTCGCCGGGCAAGCGGGTTCCCCCATCTCAGGCCACGAGGGGTACAAGGATTTGTGGGTGTTTGTTGGCTGTATGCTGGTTGCTGGAGGTCTGGTTTTGATTGTAGTTTCAGTTATTATTTGCGTGAAACGCAAATCGGTTCCGGCAGGCAAGTCAGCTGCGAAGCAACAATACTCCACACGGGTTCAACAGTTTGTTGATGCTCAACCAGGTGCGCTTGATGATACTGGTTCTGTTAACTCATCTTTAGCAGCTACAGCGGGGTCAGATATTCGGTTTGGGCTGAATTCGGCGGAGCGGCATAGCTTATTGGTGTCCGGCTATCTGATGCTCCACCGTGAAGAACTGCAGGCTCGTGGGGTTGAGGTTCCTGCCCACTTGTACGACACTGTGGAGGAGGCTAATTCTCGTGGCATTGATGTTCCTTCCATACTTGCTCGGCTGGAGGATAAGACTGTGGCTACTGCTCATGGTATTGAGGTGCCGTCCACACTTAGCCAGCTGGAGGATAAGACTGTGTCCGTTGAGAATAGCGGTCCTTCTTTGCTATACAGGACTGTGGATCATACTGGCGAAGTATCTGCCAGCTATGGTGGTGACCTTATTCAGGTAATCAAAAAAAATTTTTTTTTTCTTAAACGGGCCTGAGAGGCTACTACTTAGGCTTTTAGGTAATATGTCATGCAAAAATTAGAAAGAGGGGTCCAAACAAAAAAAAATATGAGGGGAAATACAGAATCTATATTTATAATATAAATAATTTTATTCTTTTATGTAGTTTGAGACTGGAGCTATACCCAAGGAAGGGGATGCTAGGGGACCAAGGAGACACTCTACTCCATTACCGGCGGGAGAGAGAGAGAGGTTGCAGGCTAGACTTAATATCTCAGAGGTAAGTAGTGGGTAGAACTAAAAATTCTTTTTTTTGTGTGTGTGTAAAAAAATTGCCATATTTCCGAAAATAGGTATTAATTGGAATATATTTAACTTGGGTACTAAGACTATTGTAAACTTATTAAAGGTGAAACAATTCTAAAATAACAAATATACATAGACTTTTTTTTGTTTTTAGTCCGAGCCAGCTATAGATACGGAGTTCTGGCAGCGGCTAAGGCGCTTAAACCAGCGGACATCTGGGGTAGCTAGTGGACTGACAAGTGGAGAGGTGCTTGTAGACACTTATGTTCTCCCTGATAATTCAAGCGGTGCAACTAGTGTGCAGGTAGCTAATTTTGAGTTTAGTAGTAATTAGAGTTGTGTGGTGAAGTTTTTTATATCTTGAAATGCTGTTCTTTTAAACCACATCAAAACTTCATACTATTTTAACTCATTCGACGGGTAATCAGTATTTGCATGGCTAAGTTTTATATCTTGAGCTGTTGTTGGTTTAACCATGTAAAACTTCATACACTTCTTTATGTATTCATCAATATATGTTAATGTATTTGACACTCTAAAAGCATTTTAAGTGAGAATTTATTCTTTAAAAAAAAACATTTTTGTTTTAACTATTTGTTAAATTCCCCTTTTTATTTAGACTGTACGGGAATTACAAGTGGAGAGCCGTGGTCGGCTAAGATCTGGTGCCTCTGAAGTGTGGCTTACTAGGAGGGACCCCGTAGGGGAGGAGGCTGAAGGTCATGGTGAGCTTGACCAAACCTTATACAGGCAAATCCAAATGGATTAAAATAAAACTGTGTCATATTAAGAGCTTTATTTATATATTATTTTTTTCTTTCCTTTTTCTTTAAAACTTTAAGTGTGATAGCAAAACTTTAAACTTATAAAGAATTATTATTCAACCAAAAACTTAAACATGTGATATGTGGCTTCCTCAAAATTAAAAAAAAACTTTGTGCAAACGCAAATTGGTATGTGATATATAGTAAAAACGAGTAATCTCAAATAAAAAAAAATACTTTTATGTAAAGATATATATATTTTTTGTTTGCTACCTAGAAAGTATTTAACTGTGTCAATTTTATTGACTGGAAATAGTTCCTAAAGATAACTTAGTATTAACAAAAAAAACTCATTAGCTTGTGTAGGTATATAAAGGGTTAAATAAAGGCTTAGGGTTTACTATAGAAGTGTTTAATAATAGTTTTTTTTATTTTAAGGCAATAGAGATAGGTCAATGTATATAAGGTTTATTCAGGTTCAAATTAATTATATATAAGCTTGGGTATCATTTTAAACATAACTCATCAAGATTTATATGTGTTAAGTTTGACCTTTTATAATAATAGAGTTCGTAAAGAAGCTATTTATGTAAGATTGGGCATAGATATATTTTTTTTTAAACATAAGAGTTAGAGTAATTTATACTAAGTTTTAACAAATGGTTTTAAATGTAAATACTTGTAAAAATAAGATTTGCCGAGTGCAAATTTCGCCAAAAATTATTTAAAACTTTCTATGTAGCTTAATTTTTATTCTGTTCAGTAATTTTAATTTGACTACTATTCCTTGTTAACTTATGACGCTTAAACAATATATGACGCTTAAAACTATGTATAAAACTATTACTAAAAATCTTGTAATTTCAGAAAAAATTTTTTGGTTTTTAAAGTTATAAGAATGCGTGGCTGTTTTAACGCCGTCGGTTTGAGGCTTGAGCTATTCTGTTGAGCAGCAATGTTTCTTGGGCCCTGTGACAAATCCGCTGTTCCCTGTTAGGCCTAGTGGCACAGGTAAACTTAATTTTTAGATAGACTAGGAACTTTAAGATAATCTGTAGGGTAAAAAGAGCAGAAATCGTTAGTCCAACATTAAGTAATAACTCAAGGCTATTCTGTTGTAGATATGTTTGTATGTCTGTCTTTTCAGAAAAGTTTGTATCTAATGGGCATAAAAGAGTAGGGGAGAAAGATAAACTAGGATGATAGGTTGTAAGGGGGGTTGTAAATGACCATTGATAGGTAGTTTCTGCAAATGTTAACAATTTTGCTGATCCTGTAATTAAAAAAGGCACGGGCTCAATAGGTATAGCTGCGGCTGTTAATTGTCTACTGATTTCAGCCGTCAGCTGGTGTATGATAAGATTGTTACCAGTAAATTGTAACTTAAGGTAAGAGCGTTTTAAGGGGCAGTTTTCTTTAATAATAGAGATATTTTGGGCAAGCAACCCAGTAGTACAGGTATCCGGTTCTATTGGGGTCTTGCTTTCTATATCATAAGCTTTATCATTGTGGTCAAGGAGCAAAATTTTATCGACGAAACACTGATTGAAAATGTAGGGGAGTTTTAACTGTAAATTGACCTTTTGTTCCCCAGTTGTGAGGAGGGCAGTGCATACAAGTTTGTTTGTCCGTTTGTCACATTTTATATTACTCAAAGAATGATAGTTTGATAAAGTTAATGAAAAGCAAGTGTAGGCTAAAATATCAATTTTTATATTTTCTGGGATTATGTTATTACTAAGGGCTATCATGTTATTGGCAAATGTTTGGGTGTAGTCTAGGATATTCGTAAATTGTAATAAGACTGAGTGTAATAGCAGACAGACTTTTTGAAAATCATCTGTTTTAGTAAAGTTAGCTGCTAAAGCTCTATGATTGGTAACTAACTTCACAATATTTGCTAATAGTTCATTTATCCCTAAGAGGGTTTCGGACACGAATTTATCCTTATAAAGGATGTTTTCTAAAATGCAGGTGTCGTTTGTGGTCCTTTTCCTTCGTTTTCCTGCTACTTGTGGTAAATATGTTTTAATTTGGGTTATTAGGTCTAAGATTTTGGTGACAGCTTGTTTACCCTGCTTTGCAAGTGCATAAGCAGGGTTTATAGCAATTCCTGTCCAAGCTGCGTCAGAAAATATACCTGTTATAACAGGTTTCTGTATCTTTAATATGGTCTCTGCGTCTGTGAGTAGGTTATTATAACTTAGGCCAAAATTAACATGTTTTTTATTTACATTTTTAAAACCAATAACCATGTCACTTGTAAAGTGGGTTTTTAACACGTTTACGGGATTTATAAGTAAAATGACTAAAAAAATCATTGTACTCACTTCTTAGTAATATTTTTCGTGTTATAACTTTCCAATAAAAATAGATACTAATCTTTTGGTTTTTTGGTGAAATTTTGTTGAACTTGAAACACTGATTTCACTTTTGTCTAATAATTTTTTTCATTTATTCATAAACTTTAAACTTTGATTAAAATTTTTTAAGGTTTTAATATATTATGATTATTTTTTTGTTTGATATAATAAAAATGAATACATATCCATCCCTGGGGAGGAAAAAAAAATAGGGGGGTGGGAGGGAAGGTAAAAAAATTTTTTTTATTTTTATCATAGACCAAATATTTATATGGATGGGACATATATATTTTTTAGTAATTTTTCTAATTGCAATTTTCAATAAGGAAAAAAAAATATATATAGCTGCATAGGTTGCAAGAATGCATTGCAGGATGAAAACTGTTGGTTTACGAGGGTAAGAATGTAAGGATACTTATGGTTGAAACCGGATTTGTCGGTTTTGCGTGTTTCTGAGCCGTCTGCCTTGATCGGTATAGAATCCTTCAGTTTCTGAGTCGGATGATTCATCTGAGTCTGATTCGGCTGATCGTGGATTGACTGGAGGTAACGTAGGCGGTTTACGTACTGGCTCGGGTGTAGGTACCGGGGAGACTGCAGGTTGGGGGTTACTTTTGTCTACTGGTACAGGTAGAGGCAGGGAGTCTATTAGTGCTAAATCTGCCATTTGTTGATCTGTAAGATCTGTAAACTGTTTACGGACAATGTTTAAGATTTCAGGAGGTAGTGTATTGAAGGTTTCATCCATAGCTGTATATTTTTTAATATCATTGTTGTTGAATTTCTGCATAGCTCGATCTGTTATTCGTTCAGTAACAGCGCTGACTGCTGAAGTCTCAATGATTCTGTGGGGGCTAGGATGAAATATAGGTCTGAGGTTATGGTTAACTCCAGTGGTGTTAGAAAAGTTTCGTGCTAACACGATGTCTTCTTTTTGAAATTCTTTGTTAACACGAGTCTTGTTGATTTCTTTTATACGTTTGGTTCGTTCGGCGTCAATAGCTGCTTTTGCGGTTTCGAGCCGCTCAGAAATCTCATTGTTGAGTTTGTTGATCTGAACCCGTTCATTTTGGATGAGTGGGTGGTGGAGATCTTCTGGTAGTATTCCAAAGTGATCAGCAGCTAGAGAGCTTCTGGAGCCAAACAGTAATTCTAAGGGTGTGTAACCAGTTTTGTTACATTTGGTTGTGTTGTAGAGCCTGGCTACCAAGGGTAATACTTGAACCCAATTGGTTTTTGGATAGGCCGCTAATATTTTAATGATGGCCCATTTGATCTGTTTATTGGCGTTTTCGACCAGACCTTTTGAGGCTGAAAAATAGGAACTGGAATACAACACTTGTACTTTGATGGATGCAAGGAAGATTAGGTTCTGTTATTCTAGGAAGGCTGTTGCGCTGTCGCATAAGATCTTGTCAGGGCTATACATGGTGTGTATGTTGAACATGTATGTGTTGATGAATTCTCTGCTAGTGAGGGTTTTCATAGGGAATAACAGGATTGTGCCTGTTAGTTGACATGTGGCTGTAAGGATGTGGTTATATCGTCTGTAGGGCGGTAATGATTGTATGTAATCCAGAGATACCGTTTCAAACGGTCGGGTTATTGTGACATACATTCCAAGTCGTTCCAGTTTGGTAGGACTATTCTGTACCTGGCATCCATAACAAGCTTTGCAGTAGTTATGAACTAGCTTCTTGAGGTTTGGGTGAAAGAAGTTCTGAAGGTTAAGGAGCATCCTAACTTCTCCGGCGTGTGTGGTGAGGAGATGTGTGTAGGAGATGAAAACCGGTAAGAGTTTGGTAGGTATTAAGATTAGTTGTATACCCTTAACCAAGGTGAAAAGTATGGAATCCTTGATGTAGTAGTGGTGTTTTTTCACTTTGCATTTTTGTTGTTGGGATTCTAGGCAAGCTGTGTAGATGTCTGAATATTCCAGTTTCTGTTCTTTAACTACTGTTTCCATGTTGATACGCTTTCGTAGGACTTGGAGTGGGGTAAGAACTGTTCCTATTGCTCTGTTTTCTGCAGATAGAGAACGAACTGTGACTTTTGGTTTTTCTGGGGTATCAAAGTATCCAAGAAATCCAGGATTGTTGTCCACGAATTGTTTCCATTCTTGTTGGGTGAATATGGTGTAGGATGGAAGAACGTCATCTAATTCTTGCTTGACGTAGGTTGGGAGAGCGAGTCGCTTGAGGTCTGGTAAGTCGGCAGAGTAAGCTCTGCTGAGCCAATCGGCTAAGTTATCTTGGCCACGTAGGTACGACAGTTTGAGCTGAGGTAAGGCTTCCAGAATTTTGTAATTCCATCGTTGGAGTTTTGCTGAGGCTGCTAGGGCATCAGAGTTGAACAGGTAATATACGCACTTTGCATCAGTAAGGAGCACACACTCGGAGTGTTTCCCTATGATTTTGGCAAATGATGTGAGTGCGTACATTACCCCCATAAGTTCTAAATCAATGATGTGTAGAGAAGCCATTGCGGTTCCAATACGTTTGCTGGCATAACTGACTATCTCAAACATGGATCGCAGGGAAGATAGGTTAAAGCTGCTGTGTTTGCTAATAAGGCCAGGTCTAACAATGAGTTGAGTTGGCTGGTCGTACAATAAGAACACGAACGCCGGTTTAGTCTTATCTGCTGCATGTTCAGTGATGGGTTTATGGTTGGCTACGTTGGAGACTACTATGATGGGTCTGTACATAGCTGTTGCTAGGGCAGAGAAGATGTACTGGTGGGGGTCAATGATGATTTGTCCCGATTCAAGTTTTTTGATGAAGTGGTTGAACTGTTGTTTGTCATTTCTAAATACAAACTCGATAAACTGGTGTCGTAGGATTGAGCTTCGGATTATTTTAGAAGTTCGTTTGAGGATATGTGCTAATGGAGTCTGGCAGCTGTGTAGATCCAGTTGAAGTTGTAGTGCAATACCGAGGCTATTGTCGACATCTGTTGAACTATATCCTAAATTAGGATCTGATAGGTACATAAACTCAGGTGGTAGATCATCTGCTATTCTCTTTTTGTACACCTTGATATCTTCATTTTCTAGTTGAAGTGGTAGAGGTTTTATGGGAACTTTGTGGTCATACAGGATCTGGTGGACGCTATCTTCAAAGTTAAAACCAGGTGGTAAAATGTTGACGTTGTTCTGTGGCTTGACTATTTGCGCTAAGACTGCTGAGAAAGAACCTCTATCGTTTCCAGCGGAATCTGTTAGTACTACCTTGGGAGCATGAATATCGATCAACTTGCTAAAGATGGGCCCACTTGCTAGGGCGACTTTTAGTTTGTTGAAGGCTTCTACTTGACTGGTGGTAGGGGTGAAAACCTTTTCACATTTTGTGGAGGTCAAAGGGGTTAGTTCTTCTGCATTGGAGAGGATGTCAAAACGGAGGAAGGATCGGAGGCTGTTGAGTAATCCCAGGAAGCCTCGCATTAATTTTGGTGTTGTAGGCATAGGTGCGTCTAACAGTTTTTGTATGCGTCTCTGATCGACACACACAAAATTATGTGAGATAAAAATTCCAAAGAAGTTTACTCTGGATTTTCCAAGCTGACTTTTCTTTAGACTGATCTTTCCCTTGTGTGTTGCGATCCGGCCAATGACTCGTTTTACTATTTTGAAGTGTTGGTCCACTGATTCTAAATAGGTGTCTGCTATTTCAGTACCTATGATGAAATCATCATAGATACTTTGGACTTCAGGTATGGGGGAATAAAACATTTTGGCTACATTGTTTTCCATGATAGGCTGTCCAGATGCATCTAGTTCCAAGTCCCAGTGCAGTACTTTTTCCATGAAGCGAGATAGGGATTCAGGTGACGTTTTTATTCCTGTTGGTAGTGAACAATGCCTGAAGGAACCCAGTGGGGTGGAGAATAGAGTTAGATCTCTACAAGCTGGATCTAAAGTGATGCTATGGAACGCATTAGCCATGTCTGAAGAGGAGAACATAAATTTGTTGCGCAGGGAATGGATCAATACGTCAGCTGTAGGTAGCAAGGCGGGCTCTGCTTGTAAACAAGGATTGAGCTGTTGGAAGTTCACAATTAATCTTGGTGTCGCATTCTTGTCGGCTTTTGCTATCAGGTATGCAGGTGAAGCGTAGTTGTCATAGGTATCCCCAGAGAGGCTGGCTCTTTCAATAGTCCCATTTTTTAGCAGAAACTCTAATATTGACTGCATCTGAAGTTTCTCTACGGAGCTGAGGTAGTAGAGTTTCTTGTGCTGTGGCAAGACTTGACCAGGCTTGAGCTTTATTGTGTAGTTACCTAGGTATCGACTAAGGTCTCCTCTATCTGTACTATGTGTGCTGATTACACTTGGGTAGGAGTCCACAAAGATGTCTTGTATATACTTTCTTATTTCTGGAGGATAGTCTTCTAGAATGACCATGTCTGCTGGTTGTAAAAACTCGTCCTCAGGTATGGTGTAGCCACGAGGTTCATTAATCAATTCTTGTAGGTCTTCGTCCTCGTCTATTTGAGTCAATCCAAGTTGGATGGTTTGTTGACTGTCTTCAAATTTAGCCAAATTGCTGGTGTCGGTGGTTTCTATAATATCGTTTATAGAGTGTCGAAAATCTGTTAGTGACAAACCAGGTTCAGGTACATCATTGTCTACTGCATCTGGGTTTGGTATATAACCTGCTTGTTCTGGGAAGATTTTCTCTATCATGTAGATACGTGCAGGTTGTGGTGAAAGTTGTGTGTAGACTGGTAAAGTGTGTGGATCCAGTCGTATCAGATTGATCTTAGATCGTTTGTGCGACCGTGTATTTTGGGTTGGTGGAGTGTCCTTAAACACATGGATGTCATGAAGGAACATTCTATCCTTATCATAATCATAGTTGAAGTCTCTGACCTCGAAGTTGAAGGCGTTTTCGAAGAAGCCAGTGGGTTTAATGTTCTGTAGTATGCTGGAGGAGTTGTTGGTGACCAATGCATGACCAAAAAGTTGGCCATTCTGATTAAGCTCTAGGGAGCATTTAGTTGGATGTAGTTTGGCTGCTCCATTGACAAGGGATGGTAAATTATCTTCACTTATGATAACTTCCATATTCTCGTAGAGACCATAGTGGTGATCGATCATCATTGGGATAAATTTTGACTGATGGGGATCTAAGCTTACGCCTGTGCTAGTGCAAGTACTGAGCTCCAAGTCGCTCAAGAACTGGCTGTCTAGCATCTTGTCAGGATTGTTCATGTCATAGAGGAATGGTGTTGGTTCTGCTGGTGTCAGGTCATATTTTAATCCCAACAAGAGACTTTTGGCTGCATTAATTCCAAAGATTAGTGGGGCTAAATCTTCATTTAAGTCCTCGGCTACCAGGAAAGTGATGGGTTGATAGGGTCCTCGGAAGTGGAGTTGAACTAGTAGGGTCACCTCACCAGAAACAGGAATGTTTGTGTTTGTATAGCTGGAGAGGGTTAGGCTGCTAGGTTCTAGATACGAGTCTACATCGTCATGTGGGAGTTTGAAGATAGATCCAAAGAAGGAGCGGGATATGATTGACTGATCTGCTCCTGTATCATACAGTCCGGTGACTGTATAATCTCCAGGGAGATGGAGTTTTGAAACTTGACAAGACACGTAGAGCTTGGAGGTCAGATTAGATAGATGGGCTGCAGAGTTGTCTACTGACAATATGCTTGATTTTCCAGGATTATGTTTAACTTTGATGGCGTGTATACGTCCTCTATAATTGGAGTCTTGCTGTTTCGGGTAGGCTCCAGTTTGTTTGGCTTCTTCTGCCAAAAAGGTTTCCTTGTACACTCCTGCTGGATAAACCTTCTTATCGCGGTATAGATTCATCATTTCTGGGCGTCCTGGGCAAAGGTCCTCTGGGTGATACATCTTCAGGTTATATTTCTTGTTACAAGGGTTACAGTAGCCTGTTGATAATCCACACCGGACCTGTCGGCCCTGATTGTCTCTGATCAGGCGACAGTAATCGCTGGCTGAGTGGTTAGATTGGTGACACAAGCCACAGAATTTTTTGTTGTTATCTCCAAGGGGAACTCTATGTGGATCTTTTGGAGGCTGTTGATTCTGGTGGTTGTTGTGATTCTGATTACGGTTATTATTTTGGGATTGTACCTGTCTTACTCTTGATTTACTGGTTTGAAATGTGTTGGTAGTATCATTTCGGTGGTTGTTATCAGTACCTTTGTTACGATGTCCAGTGTTGTTGTTGTTTCCGTTTTGGGGTCTGGAGTGGTTGTTGGTGCCAGTGGACGTGTTATCCTCTTGCTGTCCTCTGGATTTGTATAAGCTCAGATTGTCGTTGTACGCTTTAGGTACCCCGTTACTCTTTATATCAGCGTCAATATCGTCAATATGGTGGTAGAGGGCGGCGGTCAACTGGTGGTAGGTAGGTGATTTTCCAAGCTCCTGCCCCAAGGTTATGCTGAGCTCTGATAATCTGAGTTTCGAATAATGGGGTAATGCTCTCTTGAGGGCTGCAGTGGCGGTGATGTTGAAAACAGAGGTTCGTTCTGTTGGGTTGGAAAACAGGATGCAGGAGCGACTGGCCAAATTTTGGATGATGTTAACAAGCTTGGGGAACGTCATCTCACGGCTGGCTCTCAGATTCAGAAGTTTCGTGCTGGCTTCATCGGCGCTGATATTATTGTCATAAGACAACAACAGGGTCTGGTAGATATCCGCGATGGTGAGTCCCGTGTTCATACCTTGGGTTAGTGTCTGATAGGGTTCTCCACTTGTACATTTCCTCATGTAGGCCATGAATTCCGGTTTGCTCAGATGCACTATCTGCTGCGCAGTGTTGAGTTCCAGCAGGAACTCTTGCACATACGGGGGACCCCTGCCAGTAAACGGGTTCTTGAGGGGGAAGGTGGAGTTAGCTGTCTTGATTTTTCCATCCGTTTTGAGAGTGGCTTGGGCCGCAAAAAGGTCAGGACACTGGATCCCTGCATGATTGTTGAATGATGAGAAGTGTCGCTCCACCTGTTGTTTTCGGTCTCTGCTGATTGCTGTGATGGTTTTCTCTTCAATCTCCTGTTGGACTTCACGTTTCTGGAACTTCAGATACTCGCTGAAATTATCACAGAAGCTAACTATATCTTCTGCAGACAACTTGTAGCGTTTGTTCATCAACGATTTCGTGAATATATGCTGTTGGAAAAACATGCTGCCCAAGGGATTTTGAAGTGTGTTGAGCACAGTCTCTATGCTGAGTAGACCTTGGTAGGGTTCCTGGTTCAGTATATCCTCTAGTGACCCAGGCATTAGTGTGGGCAGTAGGTCTAGGAGTTCAGGTTCATCCTGTTGGACATTTGGACACGGCTGGGTAGTTGTATCTGGATGGGTGCTGATGACAGGTTCGGTAACCGACTCTTGGTGTACTTGAGCATGGGTTCTCACGGGCGGGTTAGGTTGAGTTGGTGTTGTTGGTCGTGCGGCGGCTCGAGTTGGAGTAACGGGTCTTGTTGGGGTGACAGGTCTGATAGGAGTGACAGGTCGTGCTGGTGGTACTGTTCCGGTAGGCGTTACTGGTCGCTGTCGGATGGGGCTTAAGGAGGTAGTCCTCGAAGGTCGCCTTCGCGACCGTCTAAGACTAAAAGATAGGAATTTATCCATCTTTAGTCAGAATTCGGATCGCGGCTATAAATTCGAGTATGACTGATGTTATAGCTTGGATTATTCTGGGATTTAGCAAGGCTAAGTATCCCGCGAATCCTACTATAAGGATTATAATAGCGAAGGACAATATGGCTTTACAAGTACAAATCTTGAAGAAATATAGGTATGGGTGATGTAACCACAAATAAAACAAAGTGGGGGGTTCACTAGGTGTATCAAATGGGTTGTGTACTGGTTGATAGGGTGTTGCTTCCAGTGGAGCAATCTTTAAGACTTTGGTAACCGTATGGACACGGTTTTTGTTTCAGCGGACAAAAACGAAAAATATTTATTTACTAACCAGAGTTTGTTTGCGCTTTCTTTGCGCAAAATCAAACTTATAATGCAAAAGTTTCAACTGGCCAAGTTGAAATTTTTCTTGTCTTTTGCTGGAAAAATTTGTTGCCTTTAATGAAAACTTATAATAATATATATAGGCTTTTTCCTTAACTTGTCTTTAATATAGAACAAAGATAAAATTTAAACCTTTTCTCTGAGGGAGGTGTATTTATCAACAGTTTCTAGACATTGGTTTATAAATATTTTCTTGAGATACCCAAGAGGGTTTTAAATAAGATTAAGACAAAACTTTTCTCAGAGGGAGTTTTGCAATTACTTCTTTTAGTTAGGGTTTTTATAGAACTTGTAAATAGGTTGAAGTAATTAATAATCTTTCAAGTACTAGAGGAATCTTTTCTCAGAGGGAGATTAATACTTAGTATCGTTTGAGACTCCAAAATGATTGAAATTTAAGCTAGTCAAAACTTGGTAAAATTAATTTGTCTGCAATTTTAACATATAAGAACATATAACTATATTTTAACTAAAGATTTATGAAAAAAAAACCTCTTGGGTGATTTACCAAACACTCAAGAAGGCTTTTAAAGCTTGTTTTGTTGCTGTTTTTAATTTTACTAGAAATACCAATTCATACAAAGGTGACTTTATTTAAACGTTTGTAAGCTATTTAGGTTTTAACATATAAGAACATATAACTATATTTTAACTAAAGATTTATGAAGAGAAAAAACCTCTCGGGTGATTTACCAAACACTCAAGAATGCTTTTAAAAGCTTGTTTTGTTGCTGTCTTTAATTTTACTAGAAATACCAATTAATATGAAGGTGACTTTATTTAAACGTTTGTAAGATATTTGGCTGTACTTATATTATAGCTGACTTAAAAAGATAGCTTTGAAATCTTCTAAATTAGGCGAACTTATTTTTATTAACTTAAGAGAATTTTATGCTCCTAGAGGTAGAGGCTCTTTAAGTTATAAACTATTCTTAATCTAGTTTAGTGAGATATAGTAATATAAGTTTGCTAAGGCTTTTCTTAATTTGCTAATACAAAGTTTAAACTATAGACTTATTTTAGCCAGAGTTTTATATTAGAGAAAATGATGTATTTCCCTTCTATATTTATATTTAGTATATGGTATATGTCTATTTATGGATGTGTGTGTTTGTGTGTATATGTGTGTGTGTGAAGCGTTGTACGTAATAATACGCTAATACGCGCTCCTAGCTAGCCTAATCTATAGGCCTGTGTGTGTGTGTGTGGTGTAGAAAACCGTTAGCTAGGTGTGTTTTTAAAAAATTGTCCAAATTTTACTTAATTATATAGCAAATGTTTTAGACTTGCCTCTATGTTAAGACTGTTTTAATACACTCAAATATATATTATAATTATAAAAATATATCTATATTCTAAATGTGTAAAGCTATGTGATTTGAAACACTTAACAGGCCTTGCCTGTTAGAGTTTTATTAGTTATGGCTAGATTAACGTTTTTGTATAAATTACTGTGTAGATTGACATTTGTATGACTGTTAGCTTTTAACCAAATTGGTTACAATGTTACAACGTTATAAATGGTATTTAAAGAGACACTCTTATATATGTAGACAAAATAACTTTGACTTTA
The DNA here is from genome assembly GCF_053477335.1 of Acartia tonsa. Lineage (NCBI taxonomy): Eukaryota > Metazoa > Arthropoda > Copepoda > Calanoida > Acartiidae > Acartia > Acartia tonsa. The sequence goes on along the minus strand of NC_137265.1, from coordinate 8,541,299 downwards.
AAATTTTAATCTTAGACAACACTATATAGTAAAATGTTACTATTTTATAGACACAATATTTAACATATATACTAGGTTACTATAATATACTATGATAAATGAAAATGTTCCTAGAATATTTTGAGAGAAAGCCCCTCGGCTTAGCCGCCAACGAAGGTGATCAGGACTTGATGGCTGCCTTTTTGCTTGGTACTTTCTTCTTGTTATGTTGTATATGATGTCTGTTTGTCTGTTGGATTGCGTTGGGTTGGATTGCTGAAACAAAATGGCTTGTTTAATATTTTGAATGTTTACTATATATTCTACAAATATTAAAGTTACAAAATATTTTTTTCTTAATAGAAACAAAGATTGGGAGTGCCCGTAGCGGCCAAAGAAATATCCAAGGACAAATTTGCACCATTGCTTTTGGAATATGTGTTTTAAGAGACAATAGAAATATTACTACTAGATGGACTGTTAGACGGATGGAGAGAAGGTATAGAATAGGTATTAGAAATGCAAGTTGGAAGTGATAGACAATAGTTAGGATAGAAATAATGTTTACCTTTGACTAGCAATAAGGACTAGTCAACCACGCATAGGAAACAGAAATAATAGATTTTAAGTTTATTTAAGAAAAAGATTTAAAGTTTAAATTGATTATATGATTATATAGTATACATTAATATTTAAACATGACTAGTACAATTGTAAGGTCTTCCTAGATAAGTGTGGCAGACTTTTGTATTATATCTGCCACAGATATCTAATTAGACCCCGCAACTGGACAAGCCGCCATACCTGGTGTTGGTTAGGGGGTGAGCACTTGCTAAGCAGTTCTTAAACTGCTGAAGGTGAACTGACTTTTTCAGAAAGGATTTGCCTTTTTATATAAAATTTTGTTTAGGTGTTGGCTTAACAAAAAGGAGAGGGGAGAACTCTAGGAGTTATCAGTGTGCGTGTGGCTGGGCTTTTTACAATGGAACAAGGACAGCTATGTTTTAAGTAGGTATGGCTTTTATAAGATTACATACATTAGTGATTTACTAACAATTACATGATTAAGGTTTATGAGTTTTAAATAACAGCAAAAATATTTAATTGATGTTTTTACAATCATAAAACATGGAATTTTTCTAATAATATATAAAGTGTATTTTTTTGTAAAGTAAAAGTTTTATTTTGATTATTAGATAAAAGAGAATTCAACTAAAAGTTGAAGTTTGTAAAAAGGCTTTGAAAAGTGTAGGGTTTGCTAGGAGCTAAACTCCGTTCTTTGTTGAAGGTTATGGTTGTACAAGGAAGTAGGAAGTAGATAGTTATGAAGGCTTTGAAGTATTCTTAAAACATCTGCGGCTAAAATTGTGTTTTAGCCTTTCAGTGAAGCTTTATTTTGCTTGAAAAAGGTTGTGATGTTTATATTTTACTTAAAAGCATTCATATTTTATGGTTACTTTTTAGATTTATAAAAGGAAACACATAATTTTTTTATTTGTTATATAACATAATAAAAGAGTAAAAGGATTGAAATATGAGGTAAAGCTTTTCCTTAAAACATTTTAGTAGGGGCGCAGCCAATGGCTTATGCTGTGGAGACTAAAGACCTTGATTCTTTGAAGCGTAAAAAGGCGTGATGTGTGTGTATTATGTCTATAGTTAGACGTAAAAATACAACCAAAAATACTTTAGTTAAGCAGCAGCCTTGGTGGTGAGTAGAAAAAGTAAGAGTTCTTTTGTATATTATAATTTTTAAATTAAAGAATTTTGTTTCTAGGATTATTGAAGGAGGACTGATACACTGTTATACAGAGTTGGTTTAACATGAGAACTTAAAGGTAATTTGATTTTTTTTATAAAATTAAAAAAATTTAGAGGGATGGAAAATAGGTTTTTAATCACCACTCACAAATCTTGTGCCCGGCAAAAGAAGCACCAAACTATAAGGAACAGTCACTAACCGCTAACCGATATGGTCCTCCCTTACAAATAAGCTTCTTATAGGTCCAGGAAAGGTTTTAACTTTTTTAGGGTAGGGTATCTTTAAAAAAATCCCTCTGAACCTTGAGTGCCCCTGAAGGCTTTTAGGTATTTAGCATCCAGTACTTAGGTAACAAGATACAAGTAATTCTAAGTGTCAATAAATGTGCGAAAAAAAAATACTTGTTTCAGAGGCATTTTCTTAAGCCAGGCACTCCATACCTTAGTTTCAGTGTAGCTGTTATACTTCAACTTATGAAGATATTTTACTTACAAATAAAAACTTTCCCAGCATAGCCCGAGACCCCTACGGGGGATGGAACAGGTATATCAAACATATCCTTCAACTTAGGAACCTAAATAAAGAATAATCAAATAATTAAAAATACCATTGCAAGAATCGGATAACGGGTGATGTTCACAAATTGTATGCGGGTTGCTACCCCAGAAAATAATACTAAATTCCCATCAAAAATATGTAACAAAAAAATAATATCTGCTAATTTTTACATCGCTAATAAAATAAACAGTTCTTTTAAATCCACTTAAAATTCAAAATGTTATGAACGAAAGTTCAATAGCTTGTCAAATGCTTTGTTGTAATCAAAACGACACAATTTTACATCTAATGCCTAAATTTAGTTAGATTTTCAAAGAAGTTCTATATTTTACCTATTCATTTTACCCCCCCCCCCCCTCTCCTAAATATTTTTTTTTCACCAAGGAGGGGGGGGGGGAAAGGAAAAAAATGGTTGCAGTTTTCTTAATTTTTACATTTTTTCCCCCATACACATATTTTACCCCCCTCCACCCCCCCCCCTGTAGCAGGTTTAATTATGCAGAATATACACCCCTGGTTATCTAATATTATACTGTTTTGTTACCTTAAAATTTCCTTCCTCATCAGAGTCCCTAAAAAGCAAGGAAAATCAAAATCGATATGGCGATGTTTAGCAAGAAATTAAATAAAATAGTTTTAACTTATTGCTTACATTTTCGCTCTTATAAGCGACCTCCCCCCCCCCCTCACTTTCCTTTATCATATCTAATTTTTGAGTCTCGAATAGCATTGTTTGCCGACCAATTCATTCATAATATGCCTCATTAAAGTATTTTTTTGTGAACTAAAAATCCAAAAGTTCAGTCCTTGATAGCAGCCTTAAATATGACTAATGAGTTAAACTATTGAAAAATACCAGACATTGAGAAATCTTACCTATTTAGAAGAGCATTAACTAAGACGATATTTTTTCCAATAGAAAAAAAAATAAATAAAAACTTACTCTAAATCTTGAACTAGAATCTTCTTTCCTAAATATAATGAGAATTATTTCTTTGTAGATAAGCCATATATAAAAGTAACATGATGTCTTATCTGTATGGATATGAACTGATATTGGTTCTACTTGGTTCTCCAAAGAAGATGTTTAACTGTTTTAGGAGGTCGGTAATAAACTCAGTTGGACGATTTTAAAACTGAAAGAATCATTCTACCTTTTCATCCATCTTATTTCCAAAGTTAGAGTTTTGTGCTAACTTACTTAGACGGACGAGCGGATATACAAATGACATAATGCGGACGCCGATTTATCCTAGTTTGTTTCGGCTCGGTTAAACAATTTTAAAACTGAAAAATCATTCTTTTAGTTATACTATATCCAAAGTTAGAGTTCGCGTTAATTACGGTGTAACAGATAAACCTTTTGGAGACCATGTTTTAGAGGTCGGGCCATACAAATGACGAGAAAGCATTGGACATATTTTGAATTGACGGAAGAAGTGAAAAATAGATGACTTTTTATCAAAAGGCAGAATAACGTCTCTAAGGTAAATAGTAGCTGCATTAAAAACAATGATAACTCCTTACCAGGATTTTTATCAACCACTGGATCTTTATCTACTTGCAGAATTGAGTTTTCAGTGATCATTTCAGCATTTTCTATACAAATATTTAAATAGCTAACCTACAAAATTTTGATATTAATCATGATCATAAGTCTTTCTTATATTGTGTTCATATAAGATCTTAAAAACTGCTGGAAAAACAAGAGATAATCGTTCGTAAACGGGAATTATTAAAACTGCAGGGGTGTATATTCTGAAAGACAAAAATCATTGAAAAAAAACGCCTTGTTAATCATTCATTGAGAAAATAAGTTACAATTTCTCGAGACTGACGAGTACAGAGAATCTTGCCATGTATGGTTGGATATGTTCTAATTTTAGAGAATGTTACGATACTTACAGTAATTATGATCTTTTTAGATTTTTGATATTTCATATGGTAGGCGAAACATTTGATTACAGATTTATGATAGAGGCGTTTATCAGGAAGGAATGGGACAATGAGCTATTATTACACTAGTCCCCAGAGTTTTAAAATAACAATTTATTATTCGTAGGCTTAACAACTTTGGGGACTACACACGTTGAGTGTCTAAACGTTTCAACCACTAATTGTACTTGATAAAAGAGGTAATTATGTGTATATAACTGGGGATTTAAGTGCAATGTACATCAATTTTTCGGCCATTGCATTGTCTTATTTCTATAAATTCCTGGGCGTTTATAGAGGGTGCAAGTTAGCTAAAATTCCTGTTTGCAAAAAGTATACTGAATAGCAGCCGGCAGTTTCATTACCCATCACTATGCCACGTTCGTTCTGTAATAGACTCATAGATAAATATTTACATAATAGTGGGATAATAACACATAATGTTGAATATGTACTAAAAAATATATATAAGGTAGAAAATTAGATTTTATGGAAAAAATAAATTTAAAATAAACACAGATTAATTTCCCCTCCTTTGGTGTACAATAAAATAAAAGCCTTTATTCAAATTGGTTTCTGATAACTAAAGCCCCCACCCCCCACAAAAAAAAATATTTTAATCCATATATAAAATGGCCAAGATAGGCAAAATTTCATTCAAAAAGACACACACACACATACACACTATACCAACTACTTTGACAGATAGATTGCTGCATAAAACGACACTGAAATAGTTATTTATCGCATTGTATTATAGAGAGCTTAATAAGGTTAAAACAGTATACCTTTCTATAAAATAAAAAAAACTTACCTTTCCAGTCTTAGGATTTACCGCAACGACATTTGAATTAAACTTTGGTTTCAACTTTCCTAAATATTTCAATTATTAAGTTTTATTTTCAAGATTTTTTTTGAAGATCTCATTGTTTATAAATAGAGCAAAGCGACTCAGTATATTTTTGTGTCTGTAATCTGTATGACGAGAAAGCATTGGACATTTTTGAATTGACGGAAGTAGTGAAAACTAGAGGACTTTTTATCAAAAGGCATAATAACGTATCTAAGGTAAATAGTAGGGTCTATTTTCCCTAAATCGAACAAAAAGTTTAAAAAGTAACAGCTAACGGCTCAGCCGTTTAGCCGTTTTTTGGCTATTTTTAGGGCAAATCTGTCAAAAATTACGTAGAAATCAACATTTTAAAACATATTTTTGCTTTAAATCATGTGAAATGATACAAAAACTATTTTATTTAGATTTCTAGTACCAGCAACTACCGGCTAGAATCGTTTAAAAACTTTTTGGATCGGAAAAGAGCATTATGTGGAGAGAGGTTTCGTGATTTATTTCTATAGAAAAAAGCCAAAAAATTACTAAGCGGCTGAGCTGCCAGCCGTTAGCCGTTACTTTTCCAACTTTTTGTTTGATTTAGGGAAAAAAGACCTACCAAGGATTACTCATGCAAAATTTTATATCGAAATTCGAATTCTAAGTGCCATTTATACATTGATTACGAGATGGTTGCATTAAACCCCCCCCCCCCCCCCCTTAATCTTGTGCAGAATATACACTCCGGCCTAAACCTTAGTTAATATTTGAAAAAAAAATTAGCTACTTGTGAATACAAAATGAGTGTATATATATGTGTGTGTGTATATATTCCTTTTTGTTGTAAATAAAAAAGTACCTGCTGAGGCTTGGCCACTGATACTCTTGGCTGCTTGCGGCGGGGTTTTAGTCCTGCAAGCTTGAGGCGGAGATATAGTCCTAACGTCTTGAGGCGGAGAGACATGAAGTTGATTCAGCTTCTCTATGATCTCCTTTACTTTTCCAGGAGTACTTTTGTCTTTAGATGCTTTGGATTCATCCTTGTCTACAAATATTTGCAACTCTTATATTACCTCTAAAATGAAGAAAATAATACTTATTCAAAAGTTAAATATATAATCTAAAATTTTATATTGTTGCTGCAAAACATTTAAGTTTTAACAGAATAATTAAATTCTGTTAATATTACGGACAGACAGATCTACATAGAGAAGACAAGTATTAGGGAAGTTTTGTTTTTAAATTCAATTTACACATTTAAAAAGACTTTAGGTAAACCTATAGTCATTTAAATCAAGCATTTCAAAAATAAGCATTTTATGTATTTTAATCAAGAAGTTCAATAAGTTTAATAAAGTGGACTAATAATAAAAAGGCTTTAAAAGGACACCCAAAAACTTTTTGAAGACCATTATTTTGGAGGTTTTGCGAGCCTTAAAAGTGACCGAAACACGTTATTATTACCTAGACACACCGACATATAATGACTAAAAAAATGCTAAAAAGTATAAATTTAAGGGGGGGCGGGGTTCTGACACATTTGCGTAAACCTGGTATATAGGCTTTATCTTTGGACTGAGAGGATAGGTTATTAAAGATAAAATCATTCTTATATGATGAATTTTCCCAAGTTTTAAGATTTTTTTGGATAGGCCTCCAGGTTCCGGAGCTCCAGGCCTCCAGGTGCTCTCTGTACAGGTAAAAAATAAAAAATAAAGATAAAGCCTATATATCAGGTTTATGCAAATGTGTCAGAACTCCGCCCCCCCCCCCTTAGTTTTTGTGTAAAAATTAAAAGGAATTTGAGTTACAATCCTTGTATAGTATTGTGTAGAGGAAGGGTCACATTGTTGTTGGTTAAATCCATCATCTCAATAGGGACTGTCATGTTGTAATCCGCCATGGTCTTATTGTTATCAGCTACTGCCTTGATTTCATCAACCAGCTCCATTTCAGCCTCAATAATAACACTACTCAGGGTTTTCTTTGTACCTTCATTTAATTTGGTGTTATCAACTATCTCATTAGTGTTTTCCTGGTTGTCAACTTCAAGTGTTTCTTTCTTTTGATCAACATAATCATCAATTAAATCCCCTTTAGGAATCAAAGAAAAATCTAATACAATATCAGAAAGAGCAACCTTATCTTCATTGCCATAATCCAAGAATCTTACAAACCAATTGTCAGCATTTATTGCGGGTTTTAAAATGACTGCCCTGTACCATGTGTTGTCCTCTTGCCATTTGGCAATCACTTCCTGGTTAATTTTAAATTCATTAGACTTGCTCTCAGCAGTTATATTCTTCTCTTCCTGTTTGTTTATAGTTTGTACATGTTCATGAACTATGTGTTCATGGTCATCAACGACAACTGGACCTGGTACACTCTGTTCACCCTGTTGCTTTGGAGTTTGTACACATTCATCAATTGCGTCAGCCACTGGGATCATTTTGATGTCCATAACAATATGTTGGTCTGTTACAACGTCCTCATTGCCATAGTCTGTGAAGCGGACCAAATATCCTTCTGTAAATAAATTTCCATGAAAGTTAAAGGGGTATAAGCTAGAATAAGAGCAAGTGATATTAAGCACCTTCCAGCAGTGAACCTCAGTACTTTTGACAATTTACAGCAATTAATGATTTTTTTACATTAAATTTTATTTTGTCTTTTGAACTCAACAAAACATTTGATGATGTTGCGCCAAAAAAACTAAATTTTTTGTCGATATAACTATAATAACCATAAACCTAGTATATTCAACAACATAAAAATACTTAGGTTCACTACTTGAAGGGTCTTAAAATTACCTGCTCTCGTTCATGTATAGTCCCCTGGGCCCTAATGCCAATTAAAAACCTTAAGATGTGCCTGTAAATCCTAACCCATGTATATTAGACAAAAATATGCCCATGACATAAATAAAAAATCATTGAAAAAGAGAAAACAGTCTAGTAGTTTCGATATACAAAGGACAGACAGACATACACCTTACAACTTTTCTAAATAACAAGGATGACAACATCCATAAAAGTGTACTGTAGGACAAACAAAAATTAACACTTGTAGAGTGTCAGAACTGAATAAGCAAAAATAAATGTAGGTTTAAGTCTGAACAAAATTGTTGTCAAAAACTGCTAAAATACAGGACAGAGGTGTATATTCTGCAAATGTGACCCTGCTAAGGGGGGGAGGGGGTAAAAAAATATATGGTTGGGGGAAAAAAATGTAAAAATTAAGAGAAATAAAAGCATTTTTTTCCCCTCTTTGGTGAAAACAACTAAAAGATTATGTGGGAGGATAATATGAATAAAATAAAGAGTTTTAAAAATATTTTTCCATTTTATCCCCTTCCTTGCTGGAGAAAACTAGGAGGAGAAAAAAATATAAAAAATTTGCAGCAGGGGAAAGAAAGTGAATCTTGTGCAGAATATACAGGATACTGGTTAATAACATACTTACAACTTTAAGACATGATTATAGAAATGCTTAACTTAAGACATTGTACTTGGTTTTAATAGGAATTCATAATCCCAAAAACAGATGAATAGGATAATTTTATCACCTAACACAAAATAGTCAAAAAGGATAAGAATAAACGTGTTTTAAATGGATGTACATTACAATGTACATGAACATTCTGGTAATTGAGTTGCTACTCTTTTTTTAACCCTACCAAACTACTACAGTAATCACCATGCCAAGTTTTGAACAATTCTAACATGTTTAAATTAACGTTAATTCCCTTACAGACGGACCAACCCTAATTATAGAAAAGCTTTACTTAAAAAAACTGTATAGTTTAATCTAAATGCTTTTCATGGAAATTTACCTTCTACGCGCTCCAAAATCTGTGCTCTATACCACATCTTATCTTCTTGCCACTGAGCGATTATCTCTTGTCCGACTTGATACTTTGAATTACAACTTTTAAAATATTTTCTGACCTCATCTGCGATCTCTGATTTATTCTTGTTAACATGATTTTCTATCACAACATGCTCATCAATAAGTTCGTGTTTTATGTCATCAACATCAAGGACAATGTCAGTTTCGTTTACACATGCTTCATTGCCATAGTCAGTGTATTTAACCATGTACCCATTAAATCCTTCGGTAACAACTAGCTGCTCCAAAATAATAGCTCTATACCAAACTTTATCTTCATCAAATTTTGCTATGACAGCTTGTCCAACTTTATACTTGTATTTAGCAAACTTTTGATTTGACTGCTCTGCTATGGTAAAAGTATCCAGTATTTGATCAAGATGTACATTTTCATCAATTAATTCTCCTTCAGGTATCAAATTCTTTAGTAAAACTATATCATTTTCTGATACAAGGTCTTCATTACCATAATCAACAAAGATGACGCGATACTTGTTACCTTCAACACCCATTATAACAGCTCGATACCAAAATGTAGTCTCCGCCCACTTGGCAATAACATACAAACCATCCTCATATTTTGGTTTCCATACTGGTGAATTTGCATTTTTATCAATTTGTGGGTGCTCTTTTACTTTGAGACCATTATACACATTGTCATCAACCAAGGATTTTGCTGGTATATCTTCAATATCCTTTATTATGTTTTCTTCCTTTTCAAATTCTACTTTAGGGTAATCAGTGAATTTTACTGCATAGTCTTGTTGACGAATTTCTTTAATTACACCTCTATACCAAATATTATCTTTTGACCATTTGAAAATAACCGCCTCATTCAAAGTATACTTCTTACTATGCTCAATCACATGTTCATCAACCACATCAACTTCCGGTATTTCTTCTTTTGATTTGACAATGTGATCTTCCTTAACAAGGGCCTCGTTACCATAATCAATAAATTGAACCAGATATTCTCTAGTTACAGCTACAAACTCCTCTTTAATAATGGCTCTGTACCAAATATTATCTTCCGACCATTTGGCAATGACAGACTCATTCAAAGCATACTTCTTTTTAGCCGACTTCTCAGCAAGAGCAGATTTTTTTGTTACCTTACTTGGGATCTTTTTGATTGATTTAACGTCATTGGTAATACAAGTTACAAATTCGTCAATGACATTATCTCTTGGAATCATATCCTTTGATTTGACAATATGATCTTCATCTACTAATGCTTTATTTCCATAATCATAAAACAGTACTAAATACTCGTGACCAACCTCTTGGATAGCAGCATTATACCAAACGTTGTCTTCTGACCATTTGGCAATGACAATCTCATCCAAAGCATATTTCCTTTCAGTAGAAATTTTAGATTTCTCATTCAACTTTTCATTGGTGGCTTTGATTTCATTCCCAACATCAGTAACAAATTCATCAATCTCATTACCACTAGGAATCATATTCTTTGATTTGACAATATGATCTTCACCTACCACTGCTTCATTTCCATAATCACTAAACAGTACTAAATAATCGTGACCAACCTCTTTGATAATAGCATTATACCAAACGTTGTCTTCTGACCATTGAGCAATAACTCTCTCATCTAATCCATACTTGCTCACAACACATTTTTCAGTACCAGGGTTTTCACCAATGACAAAGTTTGCAGTGTCTCCATTTATATCATCATTGATTGCTTTGTTATCATCACCACTGCTTTTGACAACAAATTCGTCAATTGCTTCATTCTTTGGTATTTCATCTTTGAATTTAACTATATGTTCTTCTTTGACTGAAGCCTCATTACCATAATCAGTAAATTGGACAAAATAATCTTGATTGATATCTTTAATAACAGCATTATACCATACATTGTCTTCAGACCATTTTGCAATGACAAGCTCATCCAACAAATATTTCTTTTTAACAACGGCAGATTCAGTACATTCTTTATTTAGGTTTTCTTTAGTAGCTTTGCTTTCTTCAACAAAGCCTGTGACAAATTCATCAATTGCATCTTCCTTTGGTATTTCATCTTTAGATTTGACTATGTGTTCTTCTTTGACTGAAGCCTCATTCCCATAATCAGTAAATTGTACAATATAATCTCCACCCACTTCTTTGATAACAGCATTGTACCAAACATTATCCTCAGACCATTTGGCAATAACTAGCTCATCCAAAGCATATTTCTTTTCAGCAACTGCAGATTTAGTACATTCTTTATTTAGGTTTTCATTGTTGGCATGGATTTCTTCAACAAAGTCTGTAACAAATTCATTAATTGCATCAATCTTTGGAATTTCATGTTTGGATTTGACTATGTGTTCTTCTTTGACTGAAGCCTCATTGCCATAATCAGTAAATTGCACTAGATAATCTTGATTGATCTCTTTAATAACAGCATTGTACCAAACATTGTCCTCAAACCATTTTGCAATGACAAGCTCATCCAAAACATATTTCTTTTCAGCAACTGCAGATTTAGTACATTCTTTATTTAGGTTTTCATTGTTGGCTTGGATTTCTTCAACAAAGTCTGTAACAAATTCATCAATTGCATCAATCTTTGGAATTTCATGTTTGGATTTGACTATGTGTTCTTCTTTGACTGAAGCCTCATTCCCATAATCAGTAAATTGAACAAGGTAATCTTGATTGACTTCTTTAATGACAGCATTATACCAAACATTGTCCTCAAACCATTTGGCAATTACTATCTCATCCACAGCATATTTATTTTCAGCAACAGCAGGTTTTGTGGATTCCTTATTAGGGTTTTCATTGGTAGCTATTATTTCTTCAACAATGCCAGAAACAAATTGATCAATTTCATCTCCCTTTGGAATTTCATGTTTGGATTTGACTATGTGTTCTTCTTTTACAATAGCCTCATTGCCATAATCAGTAAATTGCACTAGATAATCTTGATTGACCTCTTTAATAACAGCATTATACCATACATTGTCTTCAGACCATTTGGCAATAACTAGCTCATCCACAGCATATTTCTTTTCAGCAACTGTAGGTTTTGTGGATTCTTTACCATGGTTTTCGGTGGTAGATTGGATTTCTTCAACCACGCCAGTAACAAATTCATCCATTATTTCTTCCTTTGGAATTTCATTTTTGGTTTTGATTATGTGTTCTTCTTTGACAAAAGCCTCATTGCCATAATCAGTAAATTGTACAAGATAATCTTCATTGACCTCTTTAATAACAGCATTATACCATACATTGTCCTCAGCCCATTTGGCAATGACTAGCTCATTTAAAGCATATTTCTTTTCAGCAACGGCAGATTTCATAGATACTTTATTTTGGTTTTCAGTGGTAGCTTGGATTTCTTCAACCACACCAGTAACAAATTCATCCATTATTTCTTCCTTTGGAATTTCATCTTTGGTTTTGACTATGTGTTCTTCTTTGACAATATCCTCATTGCCATAATCAGTGAATTGTACAAGATAATTTTCACCGGCTTCTTTGATAACTGCTCTGTACCAAACATTGTCCTCAGCCCATTTAGCAATAACTAGGTCATCAGCAGCATACTTCTTTTTAGTAGAAATTTCAGATGGGACACATTTAGTGGCTTCCTCATTAATGTTTTCATTGGTGACTTTGATTTTATCGCAATCATCAGTAACAAATTCATCAATTACATCTTCCCTTGGGATTGCATGTTTCGATTTGACAATATTTACTTCATTGACTAATGCATCATTACCATAGTCTATAAAATGCACCAGATATTCTTGACCTACTTCTTTGATTATTGCTCTGTACCAAACGTTATCTTCCGACCATTTTGCAATGACAGACTCTTCCACAACATACTTTTTTTCCACTGCTTGAATGGGTGCAATAGTAGAATATCTAAACATGTGTAATAAGATAGTTCCATGAAGAAAATTTAGCTATTTCTTTAACTTGAATTAGTAGATAAAAAATAAAGCATTAACAATAGACGCTTTTGAGTTGAACCCTATACAGCTAGCGACTATGTTCCTAAAGGCCTATAGAACATTGGGGAAGGGAGAGGGATAGTCAACCCTACAATAACATTTAGTTTTAAAAAGTAGATAAATTATGGGGGGATTTTAACATTAACATCCACCAAATTAGGTATAAACCTTCCTGGAGCTATGAGAAGCTTCACTGTAAAGGAAATTTATACCTATCGGTCCAGCAGTTAGCAAGATACAGACATCCCGTTACTTTTATATAAGGACTATATATATAGTTACAGTACACACATACACACAGTTTCAAACAATATAAAAATCAAGGAAAACAAGATCAGTTTCCGTTTGAACATGTGCCTTTTTAAAACAAAAAAATAATTTGCTCTTCTTTTAAAATGAAAACCAAAATGAAAGACTAAAACAAACTTTACAAGACATTAATCCTAATACTTGAAGTGTCATAATAAGTTTCAAAATTAAATATTAATAATCTTAATGGAAATATCCCTTTTGGTGCTATCATCTAGGTTATCTTGAGCATCAATTATGTTGTTATTCTCTTCGTCTTTCTTAGCGTTACTAAGCTTGTCAATTTTCTTTATGACTTGTTCAATGAAAGCTTCAGTGGAATTGTTGTTCATTGTATCAGTGTTATGTTCAACTTGATCTTCTTTGTAAACATTGTCGTCTATTTCATCATTCTTTAAATCTTCAGGAATATCTTCTATGCATCCTAAACAAAAAAAATAAATAAAAAAACAATGATAAAAGCAATGTTAACAACACCCTTAAGTAGCGAAGAAAAAAATGAATTAGAGATAATCAGAAAGAAAAAAAAAAGAGAACGAATATGTGTAAACTCTAAGAAAATCAAGAAACCTTAACAAAATAAGGATTATGCTGTACCAAGCAAGACAGGCAGACGGACAAAACAATATATGAATTAAATGCGCATATGTAACAGGAATCTTTAATAAAAATTTCAGCAGTCTATCTTAAATAACAGCCGAAAAAATCATATTTCCCCCGTAGCGTTAAGAACCTGAGTAACTGACTGACGGACGGACAGACAAAGTGAATTATAGAGTAGCTTTGCTACTAATAAATAGAATAAAAGCACAATTTATGAAGAAATAAAGAGCAGCGAAACGCAAAAAATCAAAGTTTTGGAAGTTTAAATAGGGGGGACAAAAAAGTGATTACCCCAAATGAATTTGGATGTGCAATAATTTAAAATTTTTATCCCCCCCCCCCCCCAATAAAAAATAAAATAAAAACTTGGATGTTCTTGCCTATATGATAAAGATTACCACCCCCATAATTTTTTTTATTTTTACCCCCCTACCCCAAATGCAAAAGCTTCGACGCCCTTGAAGATACAGACATGGATATTATTGGGGTGGAAGGAAACAAATTCAAATAGCGTGAAAAATTATAATATACAAAATTGTTTGGGCTTAAAATGAATAAAACCTACCAACAATGCAACTGCCATGGACAAGATCATAATTTCCATAGTCGATGAACTGAACAATGAAGATAGAGCTTGTGACTTGAGTAAATATGCGGGCTCTGTACCATACTCCGTCCTCCTCTAAACAATAATATACATTGAAAGCTAATATATAATTTACATTGTCCGTCGGTTTGTACAGACATAAGCCCAAAGAGAACGCAAAGAACTTTTTTTCTGGAACTTTCAAGCTAAATAATAAAAATTCAAAGAAAAATAACGAAGTTACGCAAAAGAGGAGTATTCACGAACGAAAGTGAGTGATTCAAACCACTTTTTAGCAGTAATTCTAAATGTTTCTTTGGTGAATATACTAGGATTATGTTTAATATCGTTATATCAATTTTGAAAAATGAGTTTCACTATGGTTTTATATGAAAAAACCCTTGGTGCAACTTATTATTTTTTAGTTGGTATTACTATATCAAACAAAAATGCAAATTACTTTTGTATGTACAAAAAATTTCAATTCGTAAAAATTCAACCCAGGTTGTTTGCCGTACACTAAAAATTTTTAATTTTTTTTGGGGGGGGGGATTCATGGGCCCGGGCTTCGCCCCATGGTGCAGTGGGGTTCTCCGACCCCAATTACTGATTTTTGTTTACAAAGATTAAAAAAATAAAAAAAATTAGAAGTGGGGATTTTTTATTTTTGGGGGGGTTAGGGTATCCCACACCCCAAGAAAATAGCTTAAAATTACCAAAAAACCAGTAGGTATATTCCCTAAAGAGTAGAGCCAAATCGGTTCAGCGGTTACTGAGATTTTGCAAAAAATGTAAATAATTTTTTTTTTTGGGGGGGGGGTTTAGTTTTTTGGGGGGTTGGGGGTGTCCCACCCCCCAGGAAAATAGTTTAAAACCATCACAGGACCAGTAGGTATATTCCCTGAAGATTAGAGTCCAATCGGTTCAGCGGTTACTGAGATCTTAAGCTTCAGACAGACAGACGGACAGACATCAAGCTAAGGGGTTTGATCAAACCAATTTTTCGTATTTTAGATTTAAAAGAAAATTTAAACAAAAAATTTGGCGAGGGGGGGAATTTTTTTTTCTTTTAGGGGGGGGTAGTTGACCCCACTATTTTAATTTTAGTTTTAAAAAGAATTTTTTTTTTTAGCTCCAAGAGTCTAAAGGTCCGGGTTAGCAAAACTGGTATAGATTTCATAATTTTTAAAATACTTATTAACCGGTTTCGAAACCATGATGAAAATTTAAATTTATTTTTTTACTTTTAATTTTATTTTACTCACAAAAATTTTTAAAAAAATTATATACCTGTCCATTTTGCAATAACAAGATGGCCCTCTTTGAATCTATAATAGTTTTCTATTCAACAATGTAAAAAATTTACTTTTATATGAGAAAAAAACACCACTAATAAACAATACTTATACAAAGTTAATGAATTTAAACCTAATCCCTTTCTATATCCTCAAAATCAGCAATTTTCCAATTATTTTTTTAAGGAACTTTGCAAATCTGTGACTATCGTAAACTTTTAAAAGTATGTGCGAAATTGACAAAAACAAATAAAAGTTCATTCCCACCCCCCCCCCCCCTCCCCTAGCCTCCCAATACTAATCTTAATCCTATTTTTATATAATAGAAAGATTCCTGTTAGTTTGAGTGACTGGATTTGAATCTTCACCAGTAAACGGGTACAGCTGAAATTAAATCAAAGTTAATAAAGATAAATCCAATAAAGAACAATATATTTGCCCTCAAAAAGGGGTCTATGCACGAACGAGAGCAACTGATTCTAAGCACTTTCAAGCAATGATTCTAAATGTTTTTTGGTAAATATACTAGGGTTATGTTTAATATTATATCAATTTTAAAAAATAAGTTTCACCGTGGTTTTATATAAAAAAAACTATGAAATGTTAGGCATTTTTTGGCTATATATCATCAAATGTTTTGTTGATTTCAAACTCCAGTAACACAAAAGTAAACCTTTTCAATGAAAAATGTTAATATAGAAAAAGGGATGGTAACTTGTAATATTGTAAACAGTTTTATTAGTGTACTTTCGTAATTTACAGCATTTGATTATGCTTTGGCTTGTTATATTTTTTAACCTTTGAACTCAACAAAACATTTGATGATGTTTCATCAAAAATGCTTAACATTTCAAAATTTTATTCATAGAAAACAATTTAATTTTATTAGCTGGTAAAACTTTATCAAGCATAACTATAGTATATTCACAAAAAATATTTAGAATTACTGCTGGAAGGTGCTTATAATCACCTGCTCTCGTTCGTGCATGCAGTCACTTCCCCTTTTTTAATTTTTTAACTAACCCCCCTCCCCCCCCCCAATAAAAAGCTTGGACGTCCTTGCTGTCTAACTTACATTTCAGTCGAGAAAATTTCCTCCTTGACGTTACGTACGGACTGACGGAAGAGTGGACTGGACAAAGTGAAAAATAGGAATGGATTAAGAAACTTAAAGATAGCAATTACCTTGCTTTTCTGATTGCTTTCAGCCACGTGTTCAGAACTTGGGATAAGTTTCTCATCTGATATTCATTTTGTCAACTTAAAATTAAAAATAATACCAGAAGGAAAAATTCACGAAACTTATTACTTATATATTTACGTTAATCTAAGTATGTAGCTCATAATGACGAATATTTCTAGAAGAGAACCAATATGATGTTCCTTTACAGTGAAGCTTCTTATAGGTCCAGGGAGGAAAGATTTATAAATATTTTGGGGAAGAGTAACTCTACATTCCTAATAGAATCACCCATAGCCGCAAGTTTCAAACAAATGGTTTATATCAGCGGTCAAGCAAAAAAGTCAGTGTTTAAGATTAGGTAAAACTCGCTTTTTATTTATTTAAACATATTCTAAGTTATAAAATGATTCCTGAGGTGATATATTCGCTAGGTAGAATACCACAGGGAAGGCCAGTAGCGGCGTTTGTAAAAGCAACCTTTCAAATAATCGCATTTATATTTTTAACTGTTCTCATTCCGTTAGAATACTTATAAAGGGGACTAAGCACGAATGAGAGCTAATAAATCTTCGCAACTTCATGCAAATATTTATTGGTAATGAATATACTTTGTGTCTTAAAAATATATAAGGGGGGGGGGGGGGGGGGTAATGTAACCATCTCGTTATCAATGATTAAATGGCACTTATAATTCGAATTTCCTTAAGAAATTTTGTATGAATAATCCTTGGTAAGTGTATTTTCCCTAAATCAAACAAAAAGTTGGAAAAGTAACGGGTAACGGCTGGTGGCTCAGCCGCTTTGCCATTCTTTAGGTATATTAAGAGCAAATTAGTCACGAAACCTATCTCCACATAATACTTTTTGTTGCTCAAAAACCTTATCAAACGGTTCTAGCCAGGTAGCTGTTGGTACTAGAAATTTTAAAAATGGTTATTGCTATCATTTAACATGAATTAAACCAAAATTATGTTTTAAAAAGTTGATTTCTACGTAATTAATGATGAATTTGCTCTGAAAATAGCCAAAAAACGGCTGAGCCGCTAGCCGTTACTTTTACAACTTTTTGTTCGATTTAGGGAAAATAGACCTACTAAGGATTATACTCATGAAAAATCATCATCAGGCGCATCTCTCTTTTTGACTGTTAAGTCCAGAGAATACGGACACCTTGTTCCTCCATGAATTCCTTTTTTTGGCAAGTGCTTCAGCTTCTCCCCATGTTAATTCCAAATTAAAGAGGTCTTTTTCAGTGCTCCGCCTCCAGGTCATTTTTGGTTGTCCCCGATTACGTTTACCAGTGGTGGGGTTCCATTTTAAGCACTTTTTTGGAAACCTATT
This sequence comes from Acartia tonsa, assembly GCF_053477335.1. Lineage (NCBI taxonomy): Eukaryota > Metazoa > Arthropoda > Copepoda > Calanoida > Acartiidae > Acartia > Acartia tonsa. The sequence goes on along the minus strand of NC_137265.1, from coordinate 8,523,057 downwards.
TTGTTCCATTCTGAGCACATGTCCTAGCCACCTTAGTCTTTTATATTTCACTTCTGCTTCAATACTATTGCACTTGGTCTTAGCATACAGCTCAATGTTTGATATTTTGTTTGGCCAGAATATTTTGCAAATTCTTCTTAGGCAGCTATTGTGAAATGCATTAAAGTTGATTTGTTTCAGTTTTCACAGTTCTCCAGCATTCAGCTCCATAAAGAAGAACTGATTTTACATTACTGTTGTAAAGTCTGATTTTTGTTTTCAGAGCAAGTTTCTTTGAATTCCAAACGTTGTGTAGACTGTTAAAAGCAACCCTAGCCTTATCAATCCTGGTCTTAATATCAGCTTTTGAGCCATTTCCGCTGCTGATAACACTCCCCAGATAGGTGAATTTGTTGCTTTGTTTCAATTGTTCACCATTTATTGTTATATTTTGATCAGGGTTTGTAGGTATATTCATAATTTCGGTCTTCTTGACATTAACAAGGAGCCCGACTTGTCCTGCATATTTGACTAGTCTATCTGTTTTAGCTTGTAGATGCTTGATTGTTTCTGAAATCAGTGCCAGGTCATCAGCAAAGTCCAGATCCTCTAGGTGTCCTAGTATGCCCAGCTGGAGACCACGTTTTTTGTCCTCTGTGGTTTTCTTCATCACCCAGTCAATGACCAATATAAATAGAATAGGTGATAAAATGCATCCCTGTCTAACTCCAGTGCTTATTCTAAAGAAATCAGATGTCTTATTGTTTCCAACTGAAACACAGGCTTGGAAGTTGTCATAGAATTTAGTTATCATAATTATCATCTTTTCAGGTATACCGTAGCTTCTTAGTATTTTCCAGAGTGTTTGTCTGTGTATGGAGTCAAAGGCCTTAGAGAAATCAACAAAATTTACATGGAGTGGCTTGTTAAATTCAACACATTGTTCAATAACCGTCCTAAGGGTGAAAATTTGGTCAACACAGCCCCTTCCAGCATGGAATCCAGCTTGTTCTTCTCTTAGTTTATTGTCAATTTTCTCATCAATTCTGTTTAAAATAATTTTACATAGGACCTTGCTTGGGATGGAAAGCAGCATAATTCCTCTCCAATTATCACAATTGTTCAAATCTCCCTTCTTAGGAAGTTTTATGATTATACCTTTAGACCAGTCCGTTGGTATCTTTTCTTGCCTCCAAATTTTATCAAAGAGATCAGTTAGAGTCCTAGCAGAAAGATCTATGTCTGCCTTAAGCATTTCGGCAGTTATTAAGTCAGGTCCAGGTGCTTTGTCATTCTTTAGACTATGTATAGCAGCTTTAACTTCTTGAATAGTTGGTGGTTGTGTGTCTATGTCTATTTCATGTCCTGGTTCTGGTTCAGCAGTAATTTCTGGTTCAGGTCTGTTCAACACTTCTTCAAAATGCGATTTCCACCTTTCAGCAACTTCTTTTTCTGTAGTGAGTAATTTACCATCTTTAGCCTTGATAGTCTCACCAATCTTTCTGTTACATTTTCCACTTAGTTGCCTGGTTATGTTGTATACTGTTTTCATGTTACCGAAGTCAGCTGCTCTTTGGGCCTTTTCAGCCAGATTGTCAATGTAATCTCTCTTGTCTTTCCTTGTGCACTTATTGACCTCTTTGTCTTTAGCAGTATATTCAGCTCTTAAATTGCTCATGTCAGCCCAGTCTTGAGCACTATGAATTTTATTTTTAAGCTTCTTTCTCTCTTCTATTTTGTTCCATGTTTCATCAGAGATCCAGTCCTTTTTCTCTGGTTTCTTGTGTCCAAGGATTTCCTTAGCAGTAGATTGAAAGTTTTCTTTAATTGAAGTCCATGTGATCTCAGTCTCGTCATTTAGGTCCTCTAAGACCTGAAATCTATTTCTGAGTTTTAAGACAAATTCATTCTTTATCACAGGGTCCTTTAATCTTGAAGAATCATATTGTCTACCAATCTCACTCTTTTTATCATGGCCAGTACGCTTCAGCTTTAATTTAATCTTACTGACAACTAGTTCATGGTCACTAAATATGTCGGCTCCTCTGTAACTCCTACAGTCTTGCATTGACTTGACCCATTTTCTATTAATCATAATGTGGTCAATCATGTTTCTTGTTTGTCCATCAGGCGTTGTCCAGGTATATTTGTGAATGTTTTTGTGTTGGAATAGTGTACCTCCTACAACCATATCATTATTTAAACAGAATTCAAGTAAAAGTTCTCCATTTTCATTTCTTGTACCTATACCAAAGTGTCCCATTGCGTTCTCCACTCCAGTCCTGTCAGTTCCTACTTTAGCATTCATATCTCCAAGAACTAGGCACATGTCATGTTTGGGTACTGAGTTTCTGATTGATTGCAGTTGATCATAAAACTCTTGTTTTACTTCTCCATCTTTGTCATTTGTTGGGGCGTAGCATTGGATAATAGTCAACTTGCAATGCCTTGATTGGAATCTAGCCTTAATTATTCTGTCTGATATAGGTTTCCAGTCTATTAGTGAATTGACATGTCGTTTTTGAATAATTATAGCAACACCATACATATGTTGGCTTTCATGACCAGAATAAAGTATTAGGTGGCCATCTTTGGTTGTAGTTTGTCCTTGTCCTGTCCATCTACATTCCGCAATTCCAAGTATTCCAATATTGTAACTTCGTCATTTCTTTAACTACTTGGGCTGTTTTAGTTGACTCATACATTGTTCTAACATTCCAGGTTCCTATCTTACAGCTTTGCTTAGAACTTATTGGTCCTGTCATCAAGTTGATAGCTTCCTTTCGGATTTGACCATCATCTTTCATATTCTCAGTAAACTGAGCATCAGTTCCAACGGTTCTTGTTTCATGTACACCTCTGGCTGTGTGAAAGCCATAAGTGTTTGAGGTTCTGTGGGTGTTTTCGCTAACTGTGGGGATTTTTACAGGTAGGATAGTTAGTCCTACGCAAACCTTCCATATCCCTGGAAGGAAGGGTGACTGGTAAGGGGAGGGACGTCAATATCCCCCAGTACTTCAAGAAGTACCTCCTGCCCTGAAAAATATCATATCGAAATTCGAATTCTAAGTGCCATTTAATCATTGATTACGAGATGGTTGCATTAACCCCCCCCCCCCCCCCATTTAATTGAGCTCGACCACATTTCAATGAGACGAGAGAAAAATATTCAGAAATTATTATTTATATCGAATGTTATAAATCTGTAGAAGAACTTCATTGATCATACTCATTTATCTAACTATATTATATTATCTGATACCTTGCTTTTCATCAGTGTTTTATTACTTTCTTAACGTTCAGAGTTTTACATGTTCGCTTAAAAAAAGATAATTTCTTGTACATTTTCAAAAAATACCTTAATTCAAGCAATCTATTAATACGCCATAATAATAGTACGTCTTTAATTTCATATTTTTTTTTGAATAACAGTTTAATAAGACAGATTTTTTAAATCGCGAATTTTATTGAGTTACCTATTCATTATAAAACTATCCTCAAAGTATTTTGAAACATTTTAGTCCTAAAATGCGAGTATGCCTCGTATAATGTTTTAGGTTGAGTGGCTGCTGCGTCCCCACAAGGGCCTTCGGATTCTAGCAAAATATCAAAAATATTAACTTGGAGTTTTTTATTTGAATTTCGTCCAATATTTTTATATTTGCTAGTCGCGGATAAGCCCCTAGAGGCAGGTATATGGTATAACCAGCAACAAGTGAAATAAAGCTTAAATAATATTTAGGGGGCAAATGGAAAGATGGTCAATTTTACCATATATATTGCCCCCCCAACAGCTGAAAACCACGCATAGGTTTCGTGATTTTTTTTCGAATTAATTACTTTATTAGTATAAGCTGCCCTAGAGACCTCTAGGAGCCGGGTACTTGATGTTGGGGGGTAGGAGCCGGTGAAATAATCATACCCTACACTATTTTTCTTAAGAGGGCGGTGGTTAAAACCTTCCAATAACCTGTGAGAAGCTACCCTGTCAAGGAAAGTCATATGGATTTAGTAGTTAGCAAGATCCTTCGGAACACAAAGACAGACATAACCTGATATCTTATATAAGGATAAAATCAAAATAAAACTAATAGTCTCCGGGCGATTGTTTAGTAACTAAATATCTCACTTTTGAGGGTTTTTTTAAGGCTTTGCTTGGAGTATCTTAAAACCGCAAGCTAAATAGGTTATTCCAATAGTGAATAGTACCTGAAAAATCGCTTAACTTCCGCATGCATAAATATATATTTTTGGATAAAATCACGAAACCTCTTTCTAAAACACAAGTTTGCTTAAAAAATTAACTTAAAACCACCAAACAACCAGTAGGTAATAGGCATATTCCCTGAAGAGTGGAGCCAAATCGGTTCAGTGGTTACCGATATCTTCAGCTTCAGACAGGCAGCATTCTACTTTAGATAGATAATATTTCTGTTCCTGTATTGACATGAAGAATAAGTCCAGTATGCCAGATACCATCCTCTTCCCTCTTTGCTACTACCTAAAACAAGAATAGTTATCATGAAAACTAAGGACTTCAAAAACTGAAGAAAAAAAAAGATTACTGTACTTTCGTGTAAAGACATACAAACCTTAAACATATAGGAATTATATTGCACACTAAAATCACCTCAATATCAATAAACAACTAACCTTTCTTCTAGCCCTATTATAGCAAATTTGAATTGAAGTGAAAACTAGATCTCTTTTCCAAAAGGCAAAAAAAGTCATTTATTATATTTTTTTTCAATACAAAAGTTTTAATATCGCAAAAGCTTAATCATAATTAAAATCCACGAAACTTCTCCCAGATTATTTTTGGGTCCATTGTTTTAGATGATAAAAGGGCTGTACAAATTACGAGAAAGCATTATTTTATTTGGTGGAAAAGGTTAAAACTAGATATATCTACAATTATTATCCCTCTCTATGTGAAAAGCTTTAAAACTGACCTTTTGTCCAATATGGAACATAGGTGGTGCCGTGGCTTTCCTCTCTATAATTTCAACATTTATGTTAATACATGGTAAATAAAATCTTGAGACAAATAAAATTCCTGCAGGAGCATAAGATAGTTTTATTAATATCAAATACCAAACTTAAGTCAAACTGAGGTAGGTATATAATTTGATTTGGTAAACTTTCGCCTACAATTTATTGGCCACTAGCGAAATAAAACAAAACGTCTTGTTATCTTTATCTTGTGGACAACATTATAAACATATAAGGAAATAATACGATTTCAAGTTTATAATAAAGACATGAATAAATGTGTTCAAATTCCTTGACTTTCAGCCTTCTTGTTCTCCTAAAAAGTAAATAGTATAATAGTATTTAATAATAAGACATTTATAATGATAATCATTTATACAATATTAAACAGAACAGATATTTTTTCTGCCAATGTTTGTTAGTCAACCTTATGTTTTAAAAAATTACATTGTTCACTAAATCTATGTATAATCATTACAAATATAAAAAATCGCACAATAAGAATAAAACATCTCAGGGGTGTATATTCTGCACAAGATTAATTTTTTCCCCTGCTGCAAAAAGAATTCCCCCCTCCCCCCCCCCCCCGACCTAGCTATAATAAATGTAGATTAGAGAAGTAGGTTTTTGCTAATTTTTCAAATATTTTCTATATCTTTGGTGTTTTGGTTCAATTTTTAGGCCTTTTCTGGATAGTTATTATCTGCAGACTTTTAGGACACTATTTTTACACCCCCCCCCCCCCTCCTCACTTAGCTGGGGATCGCAGGCAGAATATACACCCCTGATCTTAAAAAAACTGACTGCCTCTGCTGACTTGTTGAGCAGCTGCGCTACTTACCATTCTCTTGTTGTGACCGAGAGCGGTACTCATAGCAGAGTTCAGTAACCGCTTCCCTTCGCAGGATAATGTCATTGTATTTACACAACTCTGAAATAAAGATCATAATTTAAATCAAGCATTATCCTCGAATCTTACTAATTAAGATCTTGTTGTATAATATATACTGAATTGATTGAGTTTCTAAGGAAGCTTCGCATAGAACCCGTGACACTTTTAAGCTATTTTATTATTCGATTTAAGTCTTGGGTTCGTTTATCTTAGCTGGCTAAGCCTTTTTTGAAAATTTCTGTCGACATAGGAAAAAAATATCAAAAAGTTAATACAAAAGTTTGGCGTTGAAAGCTAGCCCCACATCCCAATAATACAATTATTTCAAATGACAAATACTATGCTATAGTCAAAAGTACATTTAATATCGCAGTTACTAAAATAGTACTTCAGCGATAAAAATAACTTTCCTTTTTATTAGAATGGATATTAAAACTAGAATTAATTAAATTTGGTGAACAATCTTTATTTGCTTTAAATTAATCGGTGTAAATCTGAAAAACAAATCTCATAAACATTTTAATCTAAAAATAGTCTAAATCCAACCCACATAAACAAACACCGGCGCGCGCGTAAAACAAAAAAATTAACAAATTTGTATTTTAGGCTGAAAATTATTAAATACACGTTTAAAATTTTTTATATAAAATACCTACTATTTTTCGAATCATAATAGCATAAAAATTACGTTTTTCTTAACCAAAATATTTACATTTAAATTTTGCACGTGTACGACCTTCTTCGCTGACAATCAAAAACTAATTACGTAAAAATGGCGTCGCCGGTTTTGCAAACGAATCATGGTTGCCCAAAATATTTTGTAAAAAAGATTATATGACATTTGAAGAATTAATAATTCTCTCTACTAATTCAATCGATAATTCAATAATAAAGTAATTAATAAAAAAATCTTTTATTTCATATGTGAAATTTGCCTTTTAGTTCTTCTATCTAAAAGTGCTTTTATTCAATTATTGATAATGTTCGATTGTCCTCTCATTTTTTTGAGAATTTTATTACAATTAATTAAAACATAATGGTAGGAAAAAAAGTATCGACTTAATAGATTTATTATTACTTAGATCTAACATCAGATTATCCTGTACCCTAAAATAAAGTGAAACTTGTAGCGGGCAAAAATATCGATCTCCCCATTCCATACCATCCTAATGAACGAACTGACCTATAAATGACAGGGGAAATAGCAACTTTAATTGACAAAAAACTTTCCCCTGTCATAATATCCATGTATATTAATCCATTATCAACTTGATATTTATGTTAAAAGCAAATTCTTAAAGTTAGAAACCATGTTCATTGGTTTGAAAATGCCGTAACTTCTGCTGTGCCTGTAAATTGTAAACAATAACAAATATTTACGAAAATTGCTAAATAATGATTCGTTTTTAATTTAAGATAGATATAATGATGAAAAATTCCATAATTCTAGATATTTAAAATAATGATTAGTTAGGCTTATGCTAGTGTACGTTAAGATCTCGCTAATAATTAATTCGACGAGAAAACGGCTTTTTAAACACAGCATATTTAAAATTTAAGATTCCTAGAGGCTAATTGTACAGCTATTGAATTCGTGGCCATGGCCGTAACTATTTTACCAACTTTTGAACCTATTTTTCTATTTTTGAACATTTAATTGTTCTCGATATTAAGATTACCTCCCCGAAAAAAACACGTAGTTTTTTAACAAAGAATGCAGGGGTTAGGCACTGTTAGATAAATTAATCTTGCCTTCATTTCTGACAATTCTAACCATTGTATAGTATAGTAAATATTGTCGGTAAATGGATTTTATTGTCATGCTTGTCATAACTTGCCCCTAATTCTGTGTAATATTTTGAATTGATCTAGATTAAAAATATTTTTTTTTTTGGGGGGGGGGGGGGGTGGGGGCGGGGAAGGTATGATGATGTAAATAATTTATCTGTCATGATCCTCTCCCTCCCTGAGCTCTAACACAAAATATGGAAAGAAGGGCCAATTTTTGTGTGCGGCAAATGTTTGTGTTCACACCGAATGGATTAGAGCGTGTGAACCTTTGTATCTGGACCTAGTGTTCCAATACTTGGTGCTAGGACACAAGATCTAGCAGTATTTGTTATATTAGAGTGTGTAAACCCTTTGTATCTGGACCTAGTGTACCAATACTTGGTGCTGGGACACAAGATCTATCAGTATTTGTTATATTAGAGTGTGTAAACCCTTTGTATCTGGACCTAGTGTACCAATACTTGGTGCTGGGACACAAGATCTATCAGTATTTGTTATATTAGAGTGTGTAAACCCTTTGTATCTGGACCTAGTGTTCCAATACTTGGTGCTAGGACACAAGATCTATAAGTATTTGTTATTTTAGAGTGTTAAACCTTTGTATTTGGACCTAGTGTTCCAATACTTGGTGCTAGGACACAAGATCTAGCAGTATTTGTTATATTAGAGTGTCAAACCTTTGTATTTGGACCTAGTGTACTAATACTTGGTGCTGGGACGCTAGATCTAGCAGTATTTGTTATATTATAGTGTTAAACCTTTGTATCTGGACCTACTTGGTGCCAACTCTTAAGATCTAGGATAACAAAACCTGAACTTTTAACATGATTAATGGTTAACGGTTTAATATCTGAAATATAAACATTAATTGAAAACTGGTTCTTCTATGTAAAACAAGAGACAGAAAGAAAAGAAAAAAACTTTGGTTTATAAAAATATCGTAGTTATATTTAAAGTTTTCTTTTAACTTCAAATGAAACCTTATATAAGATTTTTTGTTGAAAAAAAATGTATCTGACTTACAAATACTTAATATACTGTACTATTTTTTCTGCCATGCAAATCATAAATAAAACAAAAAATATGTTTAGTGTAAACCTAAATTATATATTTTCTAAGGATAAATGATATTAGAAGAAACGTCTTATTTCCACTCCAATACCCAATAATTTCTGGGAGAATAGACAAAGTCCAGTTCGTCTATAATGCACACTTACCATTCAGAGAGAGAGGGGACAATGGGCTGTTTATTACACTAGTCTCCAAAGTTTTATATTATTTTTTTCTTATTCGTGGGTTAAAATCTTTGGGAACTTTTATTAAGTTTTTATTTGTTGGTTCAATAAGTTGAGTGTCCAAACATTTTAACCAATAATTGTAATCTACAGAAGATATCATTTTTGTGTTTCGTCATTTGGGACGTACATCAATTTATTGGCCATTGTCTTATCCCTTTAGATCCCTTACTAACTGTTCCTTTACTAGATACTCTGGTTTATATTGACCAACAGGTTATAGGTTGTGTCAAGGTTTTATTAAACTTTTAAATTTTAAAAGTCTTAAATATTGCTTGTACCAACCCTGTAATTTGATGAGAAAAAAAAATGTTTATTTAATTTATATGCAAGAGTGTAATGTACTCTTTTATACCCCCATGGTACTTTAGAATTTTTAAAGATATAATTTCAAATGGATTATATTAAAGGGGAGGGGGGGTAATTCGTGGCTTCTCGTGACACGACATACCAGCAATTTTATTTTGGGTGCTACTCCCTTAGTTTTAGAGATAATGTGGTAAAATCTTTTGTATGAAAGATAGCAAAACTTAGGGTAATTATTGACTCACCCAAAAAAGATGTTACCCCATTTTATCTAAAACTAAGGGTCCAGGGAGTAGCACCCAAAATAAAATTGCTTGTATGTTGTATCACGATACTCCACAAATTAACCCCCCCACCTCCCACCTTCTTTGCTCCACTTTGTTTTATTGACATTACATTGAACTTAGTGGTGAAAAAATTCCACTGTGTCCCTCACTCAACCTGCTCAAAGAACAGGTGAATCAATTATCCATACTTAGAAAACAATTTATCCTGCATCTTTTGGACACCAGTCTTTGTTTTTATAATTAATTTTCTAGTTTCTTAATTGGACTCAATTATTACTAGATTCATATATGTAGATATATTTATATTTTTATTGTCAAGTTATTTTGCTAAATATTTCTATTTGCGCTGAATAAAATGATATTTTTCTAGTTTTATTTTACTTATTGTTGCTTCACTCCTTGCCTCTAGGACAGGGCAGGGGATATGATGGCATGTAAATTGTAAATAGCCTAAAACAACTACATTTGTAAATTTTGACCATTTTTTCCGAGATTTTTAGCTTTAGACAGAATAAAACCTTAGGTATTTTCTTATCCAAAAGGATATAACTTAAAAATATAGGTTACTTTTTGATGCTGCGCTGCTTATAAATCCCTCCTGTTATGAAATAAATGATTAGAAAATGAAGTGTCTTTCAACTGATTACACCCAATAACAGAGAGGCAAGATTTAATTGAAAATTTGATTAATAAGTTTGGAAGCATCCACTCTCGTCATTCAAGGAGAGAAATTGAATATTTCCTCCTCAAGTGTGTAGCACAAAATCCGAAGATTTTTCTATGTTGAACTACAGAAACCAGATTACCTATTCTCGCTAGGTTGAAGTACAGAAACCAGATTACCTTTTCTCGTTAGGTTGAAGTACAGAAACCAGATTACCTTTCCTCGTGAGGGTGGGATTCTTCTTCAATTTTTAAGTGATTATCTAGAGAATCTAGAGCATCACCCAAGGATATTAGGTTAAGGTACTTCCAACATACAACCAACTCTTTGATTGCACGACCTTTGTCTAAGAACTGTGCATGGTAATGAGTTGCACCTGTTTATGGGCCAAGGCATTCCCTCTAATCTAACTATTTATGTCGCGCACCCAATTTTCTGAGAATTAAACTTTTTCTAAATGAAAAGGATCAGTGCACTTAATTAAATATTGTTCCTCAGAAGTTGTCATTATGCTAACGTAAATTAAAACAACCATTTTTTTTTACTTTAATTTATACAGGACTATTCTATCATATCTGGTTAATGTACTCAAATAGGACCAAATTTCTTGGGGCCTCTCGTGTATATTGGGAATTTCAAGAGATTAAACATTGCATTGGGAGGGGAGAATGTGTTTTAAAACAACAATCTCTCCTGGACAAATTTATATTTGAAAGCTCTATATTTTTTCATCAAACAAAGGATTTCAAATATTTTTGCTATGTTTTAAAAGCTCAATGTTATTTATAAAATAAATGTAAACTTCATTAATTTAGTGCCATATTTCGTTAAACGCCTTTATAAAGTCTAAAACACACAAATTAATGTCAAGAATTTTTTACAATGAAAAATTCATACCACTATAAGGAGATAATTGAATGGTAATAAACGGCAGAGAGAAGGAGGGGGAAAATGGGCTGTTTATTACACGTGTCCCAAAAGTTTTTTAATCACCTATCTCATTCGCTGGCTTAACAATTTTGAGGACTGAATTTTGACTGGTTGATTTATTAAGTTGAGTGTTTAAACGTTTCAAAGTGATAATTTTGTCTATCATCATTGAGAATGTACATCAATTTATCGCCCGCAGTCTTATCCCTTTAGAACCCTGAATAAACGGTCTTAACATAATTTTAAAGTTTCAGATTCGATAATTTTAAATGAAACAAGGATGACAACATCCATAAAAGCGAAGCACTGAAACGGTAGGACAAACGGACATTAATACTTGTATAGTGTCTGACCTGAATAATCAGAATATAAAAGTATAAGATTCGAAGCAAAATTGTAAGTAAATTTGTTGAAAAACTGCTTGATACAGGATAATGTTTATGGACATACTTACATCTTTAGGGCTTGATTATAGAGTTGCTTCGCTTAAAATATTGTTCTTTGTTGTCCCAGGAATCAATATACCAAATATCAGATCAAACGGATAATTAGATCATATAAAAATTTGTTGTTAAAAAAGTAGAAAAATCAACATGTTTAAAATGGACGTACGGACATTCTGGTAATGATTATAGAGTTGCTACGCTTTCTAAATCGTACCTAACTATTACAGGAATTACCATGCAAAATTTGAAATCGATAGGACAATTCTAACATGCCTAAATTAACGAAAAAAGCTATTTAAAAAAGTAAAAAATCAACATGTTTAAAATGGACGTACGGACATTTTGGTAATGATTATAGAGTTGCTACGCTTTCTAAATCGTACCTAACTACTACAGAAATCACCATGCAAAGTTTGAAATCGATAGGACAATTCTAACATGCTTAAATTAACGAATAAAAGCTAACTATCTCGGACGGACGGACGCTTCGCTTTTAAAAATAGGTTTAAGACAATCTTATTTTGATGAGAGTACTAAAACAATCTTGAAAACTACAAGATTACTTTGTATATGATCATATAAATATTTGTTGATTTTTAAGGCAAATATCTTTAATGTAATTATCCCTACAACAAGGATGACAACATCCATAAAAGCGAAGCTCTGAAACGGTAGGACAAACGAACATTAGCACTTTAGAGTGCCAAAAGTGAAAAATCAGAACATAAAGGGGGGGGGGAAATGTGGTGACTCGTGCCACGACATACCAGCAATTTTATTTTGGGTGCTTCTCCCTTAGTTTTAGAGATAATTGGATGAAATCTTTTGGGCTGGGTCAGTAATTACCCCAACTACTGGTATCTTTTTTTTTGCATTTCTCGCCGAATTAGGCAATTTGGAATCATTTGAGACCATGTTATTTTTTTCAAAAATTTTTCCCCTTACAAGCAGCCCTGCGGGCCCACCGGTGTCCTGGATAGGAAACAGGTTTTTTTTGACATACGTCTCACAAGACCTACGTAGTCAGGACCGGGAGACAATGACGGTTCAGTACATGACTTTCGTTAAATCACAGCTGATCATTTTTGTGGCTTTTTTTGAAAATTACTTTTATAGGCCAATTTTTCATAGTTTTTCCTTCAAAAATCACAATTTTCTCACATTTGCAGCTTAGTTAACTTAAATTTACACAAGAAAAGTATAATAAATACAGCTGAACTAAAAAACTGTGTTATCATTAATAACAAAATCTTTAAGAATCTTGAATAATCTAAGATTTGTAGTCTAGAAATGAAATAAGAGTTATTTGAAGTAAATATTTGATTTGATGTCTAAACAACTCTTGTAATTAACTTTTAAAAAAAATATTTCATGTCCCTGTTGCATGCCTCATGACATATTATATTTTTAAAACAAGTTTTCTTGAAATATTAACAAGTTATCCTGCTCAATATTGGTTCCTGGCTGATTTGATGTCTCAACATCAAAACAATATCTGCTTGGAGTATAACATATATATCCACAACCACAGTTGCCATGTTTAAAGTTCTATATTACCATATATATCAGGCTACAATTGAATATACAACCAGTACTTGGTTCAAAAGAGCTTAGTAGAAGGTTAATATTTTTAACAAGTGGGATTATCACTTGTAAGTGTTTGACATGAACTTGGAATCCGTGTAAAGACCAGTCTATAGCTGATCTTGATTGAGTCTCTGCCTTTTGTACACACTGCCTGTCTTTACTACTGATTAAATGTCATAGTAAGAACCATGGAAGGTTTTACATAGGTGAACCTACAGAATGATTATAGATACATATTGGATTCTAAGCTGGATGAATAATTTGGAAGATAGTGTATTCAAGATAGTGTAAGAGCAGCTAACTGACAGGAAAGCACTTGGCTCATAGCTTGAAGAAAATAATAGTAGATTATTACTAGAGTGAATGTGAATGCTGGTTACATGATCATAACTGGATTTTATTCAAGTGTGATTTCCAATGGCGACTTTAAAATCCACTTTAAAAATAAACACAGACAAGTTCTTTGTCCTAAGTAGATCAATACTACCCTTCCTAAAAGCTACCAGTAGTAAAGGGGCCTAGGAAGGTGTTGAACAGGAAGACCAAAATGTAGGATTAGCAAAGCAAACATAACAGGCAGTTTGTCTATCAAGTGGTGTTAAATTTGGAATCATAGACCCACCTGACTTTCAATCAGCAGAGTAGGCAGAAACCATGGTGAATTTCTGAGTAATAGAGAATGAGAGGATATGAGCTCTTAGCTGAAGTAACTAAGGCAAGGGAGTCTTAAAGACCATGTAGCTAGATGCATGGCAGTCTTGGCTTTCATTCACGGTAGTTGGTTTATAGGAAACCAAAGGAAGTGAAAAGTAAGAATACTTGAAAGTTTATTCTGAATCTTGAGGTTATCCCTTTATATGGCAAAAGTCAAGCCACAAGTTCAATAGCAAACAAGTGCCATAAAGAAAGAGTCAAAAGTGTGTGAAATTGTTGATTAACAAACAAGGTCAGAATTCTTAACTGACTTCCATCAAGATTTATAGGCTGGGTGAAACATGTCAGCCGGCTAGAATAGAGGTCTGGCTATACCAGGTGGAGAGAGGCACCCTGTTTAATGGAAAGTATTATGAGGCATACTTGTTAAAGTTGAAGGACAGGGATGGTAACTTTAACGTCTTTAAACAAGAAGTTTAACATTTGGATTGATAGGAGATAATGTTTTAGTGAAAGAAATTTGAGGGCAATAACTTTATGTTGTGGAGTCAAATCATGTTAAAGCCAGGTGAAAGCCTATGGAGGCTAGAAGCAGTTCTGACGTGCAAATTTATTGTTGAACATTAATTCAAAATAATTAACTCAATTTCTAGACTACAAATCTTATTCCATTGATTCTGAAAGATCTTGTTATAGGCACAATCTTCAGTACAGCTGTTACTTATTATACTTTTCTTGCGTAAATTTAGGCTAACTAAGCAGCAAATGTGAGAAAATTGAGATTTTTTTGGGAAAAACTATGAAATTTTGGATAAAAAAGTAATTTTCAAAAAAATCCACAAAAATGATCAGCTGTGATTTAACGAAAGTCATGTACTGAACCATCATTGTCTCCCGGTCATGACTACATAGGTCTTGTGAGACGTATGTCAAAAAAAACCTGTTTTCTATCCAGGACACCAGTCATTTTTTTCAAATTCTCGTATATCAAGGTATATCTTAAATACAGTACTTCTCCTGTGATTTAGAAGATATTGAAACAAAATCTTTTAGGTTGGTAAGTAAAAAATATTTGAATTCAGAAAACGGCGGCGGGACCGCCACTCCCGCCGTCCGCCGCCGTTTTCAATTAGGTCAGTAACTAATGGCAGAGGTACGGCTGCGGAAAACAGCGGCGGGACCGCCGCTCTCGCCGTTTTCCGCCACTCAAAAAAATTTTTATTTTATTTCTCGCCGAATTAGGCGATTTAGAATCATTTGAGACCATGTTTTTTTTCTTCAAATTTTTCCCCTTATAACTAACCCTGCGGGGGGACATTTTTTTCAAATTCTCGTTTATCATAGTATATCTTAAATTCATGGCTTCTCCTTTGCTTTTTGAGATATTATAACAAATCTTTTTATGGTTCAGTAAAAAATATTAAAACAAAGAATATTAAACCGCCGCTCCCGCCGTTTTCCGCCGCCACTAAAATGGTCTCAAATGATTCCAAATTGCCTAATTCGGCGAGAAATGCAAAAAAAAAATTTTTTTTTTGGCGGCGGAAAAGGCGGCGGACGGCGGGAGCGGCGGTCCCGCCGGTCCCGCCGCCGTTTTCTTAATTCAAATATTTTTTACTTACCAACCTAAAAAGATTTTGTTTCAATATCTTCAAAATCACAGGAGAAGTACTGTATTTAAGATATACCTTGATATACGAGAATTTGAAAAATTGAATTTGAAAAAAAAGTCCCCCCGCAGGGCTGCTTGTAAGGGGAAAAATTTTTGAAAAAATAACATGGTCTCAAATGATTCCAAATTGCCTAATTCGGCGAGAAATGCAAAAAAAAAAAATTTTTGGTGGCGGCGGAAAACGGCGGCGGGCGGCGGGAGCGGCGGTCCCGCCGCCGTTTTTTTTGAAAGATACCAGTAGTTGGGGTAATTACTGACCCAGCCCAAAAGATTTCATCCAATTATCTCTAAAACTAAGGGAGTAGCACCCAAAATAAAATTGCTGGTATGTCGTGGCACGAGTCACCACATTTCCCCCCCCCCCTTTATAAATGTCGAATCAAAATTGTAAGTAAATTTGTTGAAAAACTACATAAAAACAGGATATAATTACGTTTTTAAGTCTTCGCTTATAACATTGTACTTTTTTGTCCTAGGAATCAGTAATCTAAAAAAATTAGGTCAATTGGATAATTTTATCTGATAAAAATGGACGTATGGACATTCTGGTAACATTTATAGAGTTGCTACGCTTTCTAAATTGTACCTAACTACTACAGGAATCACCATACAAAGTTTAAAATCGATAGGACAATTCTAACATTCCTGAATTGACGAAAAAAGCTATCCGTTTCTGACGGACGGATAGACGGACGGACCGAACCTAATTATAGAAAACTAAAAGCTTCGCTTTTAACAAGGAACATCATCATGCCTTATGAAAATATTTCCCCCAAATTATTACGAAAGTGTGTGACTAAATGGTTTATAAGGTTCAACATCCATATTTATAACAGCAAAGCTTCACCATAAGTTTGGTTGTCTGTATATATTATCAGGGAGGTAGGAGACATTTTGCTGTCTATTACACTAGTCCCCAAAGCTTTATTATTCGTTGGCCAAACGTTTTAACCATTTATTGTAATCTTCAGAAGGTGTATTTTTGTTTGTTATTATTGTGGATGTACTTAATTTTATCTATTGTCTTGTCCATTTAGATCACTGATATTTTTTACTTTAATGCATACGGTACTTTTTAATAATGTAATAATCTATAAAAATAAGATTGCCAGTACCATTATGAAGCTTTCCTGAAAACAGTAAAACACTCTTTGAAATTCTACTACAGATTTATAATATTGTTGAATCATAGCAGCTAATTTTGCTGCGCTACTTGAATATAACTGTCCTTGTTAGTTGACAATGGTGTTTGTATTGTAGTAGGGGCCCCATTAAATCATTTGCAGAACTACTAAATTGTCGGATCAAGTGTGTTATATAGTGTCTTAAAAAACTCCGAGCGGCCTTACGGCTGACCCTTCATCTTATGTTCATGATTTGTTAACGAATATACTACATTACAGAGGTTGCGTGGCTAGAGAAAACGCGCATTTAGCTTTGTTATTTTTGTTATTGACAGTTTTATCACAGTTTTTCGATTGGAATTCTGCAAAGTTCCCGAAAAAAACTTCTGCATACGTCGGACTTGATCCACCAATTGTCTCTGGTTGAGATGTTGAGTGGGTGGAAGGAGGGGATGGTTAAGTACTTTCCGGGCCTTATTACAGCCGAACATTTTCTTCAATTAGGGTTTTATACATGTAGAATATTGATTCAAAATCATTTTAATCAACATGGAAATTTTTAAGCTCATTTAAAAAGAAACGTTACTACATAATCAAACTTCCAACCTCTAGGGGGCCGGACATATTTGATTTGCAATAAAACTCAACTTATTCAATGGTTTGCGAGATCTTAAAGGAAAAACTAAAAATACCATTCTATATTATGGGTTAATTTGAAACCTTTATTCTAATATTGAAGGAAGTAATTTTAGTACTTTTTTCTATGCACTAACCGCATGCAATTTTTTACTAAGAGATTAATGTAATATTATGTTTCAAATTACAAAAAAAGTATTTTTGAAAGAAAATATGTATTTATCAATTTATAATGAATAGATGTGTGAAAGATATGTTGTATAAACTAAACATGAATGTTTTGTACGTTTGTATGTGATTCTGTAGTCAAGAATGATATCATCCATAAAAGCAAAGCTCAATTTTAATTACTTAAAAGAATGGTTTATACAGACATACTGATAGAAGAAATCCTATTATATAAAGTAGTAAGGTTTTTTTACTGGAGCTGAAAATTTCAATAACTACGGAACTGATTGAAGTTTCTTTTTTAGGAAAGTTTCGCAAAGGTCCCAGGATAGTTTTAGGATATTTATTTTTTTTATTTACACCTTAATATGCAGTTAGTTATATATAAAGATGCCACCAAAATTTTTACCTATTTGTCCAAGGAATTTAAAATTATAAATTTAAAAATCTTTCATGTAAAATTAAGTATCAAAATAGCTAAAAAATCATATATCAAGGATAAACTTTCTGGCAATGATTAGTGTTAAAAAATTAAACCTCATTGTTACAGGAATCATAAATCAAGATTTAAAATGGATAGTTCGATTCTAACATGCTTAAATTTACAAGCAGAGCTTTCCGTTACGAACGTAATACAGACACACATTTATAGATACAGAATAGCTTTGCTTTAGATATTATATCTGTGTATGTGTGTGTGTGTGAGAGAGTGAGTATGTGTTTGTGTGTGTGAGAGTATGTGTTTGTGTAAGAGAAATTAGAAAATCCAGAGTTCTGAAATAAATTGCAGGGTGCTGTCTGTACCAAAATATCAAGCTGTCCACACCAGAGCTCAGCCCTGCGATAAAGAGTCGCCCCCCAGGGATGCAGGGATCGGTCGATGACAGTTAAATATACCTGAAACCTTATTTAACCCAAAATATATACCAGGTACCATAGCAAAAGGGATAAGACAATTGTCGATAAATTAATATACATCCCCACCCCAATGATGATACACAAAATTACCCTTTCTTTAGATTACAATTAGTGGTTGACACGTTTGGACACTCAACTTATTGAACCAACAAATTAAAATTCAATAAAATTCCCTAAAGTTGTCAAGAAAACTAAAAAGAAAACGTTATCATAAAACTTTGGGGACTAGTGTAATATTTAGCTCAATGTCTTCTCTCTCCCTGAAATTCAATACTCATATTTTAGGAGTGTTAAAGGTGGGGTAAGATTGATTTTTAGTTGATTGTTCTATCCCTGTATTCCCTGGTCGCACACACACAAAAGTGGATGAACTGAAAATAGTTGCCGAATGTGTACGCAGTTTCCTGAGTGTTTCCTCATCCTAGCTCAATATTTACTACTAGCTAAAAAAGCTTCAAACTTCAAAAAAAAAAAATCCAAATTTTAAAAATTCAAATTTATAATGTATAATGTATAAATCGTTTATACATTCAAATTTTGAATTTTTTGAGGGAAGTTTGAAGATTTTTAGCTAGTAGTAAATATTGAGCTAGGATGAGGAAACACCCAGGAAACTGCGTACACATTCGGCAACTATTTTCAGTTGACCCAAAAGTGGGGAAGCAGATATGACACGATATCCTTTGTAAAAATCTAGATATTTTGAGAATGACATGGCATTAATCTAGGCATCCATCTTGTGATTTTATGGGTTAGGACACAAAATTATTTATGGAAATGTTTAGACACCGTTACTTTGCAGAACTCAATCAAGATTTACTTTACCCCCAACCAAAGTTGTTAAGCCTACAAATAACTGAATGAGTTTGTATTTTTTTAAAACACGGTATCATTCATAGTCCATTGTACCCTCCCTATTTACCTCTTTCTATGGTATTTTTTGGTAAAAATACAAAATTTTACTGCGTGTTAGGATTTGAATAAGTGTGTTGATCAGCGTGTGACCTATAAAATCTCCTAAACGGCTGAAAGGGTTCCACAAATTTTTAGGAAAGTTTAGCATTGGTGCTTAACAGATTTTAGAATATTTTGCTGAGGGATGTATCACCAAAATTGGGGTAATTGGGCCGAGGTCCTATTGCATGTTATGTGAGAAAAAAGGTTTTCATTTAAAAAAGGCGCTTTTCTGAAATTGTTTGAACATAATAGGCATTTTTACTTTTTTTATAATAATTAAGACATCCAGATATAAATTTGTGATTTTATGTCGAAAAAAAGTCTTTATCTCATTAAGGGAGAGTGTGATTAACTTTTTAAGGGGAAGTCAAGATATGGTCACCTTGAACAAAACTAATAGAGAAGGAATCTATATTGGGAAAGGGAATTAAAGAAAGGTGGATGTATCAAAAGAGAGGGGAGGAGGTGGTCTGTCTAATTTGAGAATCAGAATCTCTGCAAAAGATGTTTAAGAATAGATGTACACGTAGAGTACTACCTGGGCGCTAAATGCATCGACCCCTTATTTAGCAGACGAGAAAAAAATAGGGATAAACTCAAATGGGAGGGTAAATACGATATTTTATTTGTAGCAAATGCCATATGAATGGATATATTATTACTTAAATGACTATGTACCAGATTTTTATGTTCTCTAATAAAGTAAAAACTGGCTGCAAGCTATAATAATGTCAGCCCACATCCACCCCATGTACATCATCTCATCCCCTTCTTCTAGTTAAACAAACTGATCAAATAATGAGTTCTATATTAGAATCCTAAATTGACGACAATTTTTCCCCTGTCATAATAACCACATATTTTTTATATCCTTTTTATATGATATTTGCCACTCTATTATATTAACTCTATTAGGAGAATCTCTGGAAATGATTGGAGATATTAAAAGGACTCTCCACAGAAAAAACAACTTTGGATTTTTGAAAATCTAACCTGAAACTATTATTCTCTGTTCAATTTTAGGCATTTTTTGTTTTTGTGGCATCGCGATCGAAGCCCTTTGAAAATTTTGTCCGCCGCCTATTTGTACTACCGCTATAACAATATATTCTACACTTTACCTCCACTCAATATATGTTCGCCGCTAAAGAACATTTTCTCCATTCCAGAGATTTAACTCGCCAACCCCTATTCATTCTCATACGCAATATTCTCTCCCCTCATTACAATTCATGCTACAAATGAAAAAATAAGACAACGTAGCTTGGAGAAGTAGAGAAAAGGCCTAGAACCTGTAAGAAGCTTCACTGCAAAGGGTAACCATATTGGTTCAGTTATTAGTAAGATACTTTATTACACATTGCACAGACAAACAACCTGCTACTTTTATATAAGGATAGAAGTTTACAATGCTATTAAATCTACTCATCATCATATCAAGGATGACAACATCCATAAAAGTGAAGATCTAAAAGCAAAAGGATGGAAGGACAAAAGAGCAATAACTCTTGTAGAGTGTTAGAACTTGAACAGCAGGACATTGATTTCTAAGTCTAAACACAATTGTACATACATTTGATGCAAAACTGCGTAAATTTAGGAAACAGTAGGGACATTCTTTCATTTATAGGATTTGATTATAGAGACACCTCGCTTATAATACTGTGCCTTGTTGTCATTATTCCAAAAACCAGATAAATAGGATAATCATACTATATAAAAAATATGTCAAAATGTTAAAAATCAGCAGATTTTGAATGGACGTACATACTTTCTGATTATCGAGTTTCTATGCTTTCTAAATGATACCCAACTGTTAGAGGAATCACCAGGCAAAATCGATAGGACTATTCTAACATGTCTTTTTTAATAATTAAATAATATCCAACAATGACTAAACAATACTAATATTTTTGTAGAAATAAATTGAAGAGTTTGGACAGGGATCTAATGTGATAAGATAATGGACGAAAAATGTATTACATCCCTAATGATAATAAATAAGATTACTCCTTCCAAAGATTAAAATTATTGGTTGAAAAATTTCTCAGTCCTCTTTCCAATGACAAAAAAACAACAAGGATGACAACATCCATAAAAGCGAAGCTCTAAAACGGTAGGACAAACGAACATTAACACTTGTAGAGTGCCATAACTGAATAATCAGAATATAAATGTATAAAATTATAAACAAAATTTAAGCAAATTTGTTGAAAAACTACGCTAATACATGATAATATTTAAGGACATACTTACATTTTTAGGAATTGAGTATAGAGATGCTTTGCTTATAACAATGTACTTTGTTGTCCTAGGAATATTCCAAAAATTAGATCAATCGAATGATTCATATATAAAAATCATAAAAAAATCATATAAAAACTTGTTGTTAAAAAAAAGTTAAAATTCAACTTGTTTAAAATGGACGTACGGACTATCTAACGATAATAGAGTTGCTACGTAACTATATACTACAGGATTCACCATGCAAATCGATAGGGCAATTCTAACATGCCAGAAGGACGGACGGACCGACCCTAATTATAGAAAAGCTTCGCTTAAAAAAACATAGTAGGCTAATAGTCATAAAAAAAACAGTTTATCGCTACTGTTAGACGCAACCATCTTTATTAAACAAAAATAGTTATTTATCGCATCGTATTATAGACAGCTTTCCGTGGATATTAAAAGGTCCGGCCTAACAATACGGGTATTATTTTTATGATATCTTAATTTGATATTCATGGAAAATTGTCTGTAATACTTACATTTTTAGGACTTAAGTATAGAGATGCTTTGTTGTCCTAGAAATCAGTATTCGAAAAATCAGATCAATCGAATGATTTTATCATATAAAACTTGTTGTTAAAAAAGTTAAATCAACATGTTTAAAATGGACGTACGGACTTTCTGGTAACGATTATAGAGTTGTTACGCTTTATAAATTGTACCTAACTACTACAGGAATCACCATGCAGAGTTTGAAATTCATAGGACAACTAACATGCCTAAGTTAACGAAAAGAGCTAACCGTTATGGACTGACGGAAGGACTTACTGACGGACTGACCGACCCTAATTATAGAATGGCTTCGCTTTTAAAAAAATATATTATTAGATTATTTCCAGACTTGTTGGCTAATACAAAATTTGTAAAAAGGGGGGGGGGATTAATGCAACCATCTCGTAATCAATGTGTAAATGGCACTTAGAATTGAAATTTTGATCTGAAAATTTGCATGAGTAATCCTTGGTAGGTCTATTTTCCCTAAATTGAACAAAAAGTTGAAAAAGTAATGGCTAATGGCTGGCAGCTGGCAGCTCAGCCTTTTAGCTGTTTTTTTCTTATTTTCAGGATAAATTTATCATTAATTATGTAGGAATCAACTAGGGTGGCGTGGGGTTATTCTGGTCAATTTTTTATTTCTACCCAAAAAAAACATACTTCCAAAAAACTTTTTATTTTGATCGCTAATGAATGATATGGCAATGATGATGATGCCTGTCTTGGTTCCATTAAGATCTCGCAACTAGAATTTGGTTAAAAATAAGTCTAAAGAACATCCTTTTTTTCATCCAAACTTTTTTTTTAAATCATACTTTTTATCATGTCATTATGTTTTTTTTTAAGCTTTATTCATAAATTAGAGGTAATTTCTGATTCGCAGGTATTGGAATTTTTTGACAAAAGTGATTTTTTTCCCTAAAATCTTTTATTTTAAAATTCCTGCCAGTTTTTGTAGCAGTTCTCAATACATTTTTTCTTGTCTCAAATTGGCTAGGATTGACCTACAAGGGTGGTTAAGGTGTCTGAAGATGCAGAATTATTGCCTGACAATAAACTTGAAATGATATGGGGTCTCTAATATTACAACACATTTTATGCAACAGGAATTTTAAAAAATACAAAATCTTGAAGATTTATTTTAAATATTGGAGATAGAACCCATATCCTGTAGAGTTTTTGTTAGGGCATGCAAAGAGCTTTCTATAGACACTAGCTTAATCCTAGATGATTTGACATAAAAAGGGAATGATCTGTGTGTTTGTGGCTCAGCCACATGTATTACCACTTTTTAGTAGCTCATCCTCAGGCGGTTCAGCGGATGTGCGGCTGGTGGCGATCTTACTGGCCGTTTGACTGAATGTATAAGATCTTAAGTCATATCGCAGCGATACACTATTATTTTGGTGGTGTGAATAGGGCGCTTGCCCATGGGTTTGAATGTGGGGAATGCTCTCTCATGAGTACTGCTTAAAAATAGAATTTAAATAAAATACCCATAAGTATTCTCAACATCAGTGTCAGTATAGAATGCTTTGTCCTTTTACTCCCACAATTATAATACAAATTTATTGAATCCGTGGCGATTCATAAATACCCACGCATGGTATTACAGTGCTTTAACCTAAGAGTAAAGGTTGGTTTTTGATGTTAGATCAATATAAGATAAGTATAGTAAAGTATTAAAAGGAAAGAAAACAGTTTAATAAAGTTAATTGTATTTACATATAGATCAGTCAGATATTATTGTTACATAATACTTATAGTAAGTGTAAGTAGTGTAGGATGAGATGTGCCAAGTCATGATTGTGCATATAGTTAGGCCTCTAACATAAGTCATATGCACAATATATGCAAGTACAAAGGAACCTAAATTTAAACTAAACAATGCATGCTAAATAAACTACGCCATTTACCTTCTTAAGCCAGGAGAGAAGAGGGAGAATCAGTTGGTTTGCAAGTTAAATGATAACTGAGTTTTAAAGTGCTTGCAAGCTATAAAGAAAACTAAATACTTGGATTTAGAGTGTTGTCTGTCCGTAGACTGTGTTTGTAAGTTAGCGTGAGCGTAAAATTGTTCATGGTACTTTGGATAAGAAAGTTATCTGAGAAAAAGGCTTAGGTATGGCTCATATACAGAAATAGTTAAATAGATAATTAACAATAGGTATATGGTTGGATATAAAATTATAACATTGATAAATTACAATAGGTTTGCCTACATGGTCCATATATATGTGTATATTAATAAGAAACAGGCCAAATAGTGCATAAAGGTTGGCTAATTCTGAGCTGTGATAACTATGACTTTCGCCTTAAAAGTCAGAGGGCAAGCTCTGCTCCAATTAAAGGAAGTGTGTCTGTCAAGGTCAGCGTGTGTATCAAATTATTCATACACATAATTATGACTTACTTAATTTAATTGGGAGGGAAGCTTTTCTTTAAAAATAGCGTTCACATGTTCAATTTATTTGAAACTTAGATGCAGCATCTACAATTTACCATGAATTAAACCAAGTTGTTACTTTTCCAAATTTTTGTTCAATTTAGGGAAAATAGACCTACCAAGGATTACTCATGCAAAATTTCAGATCAAAATTCGAATTCTAAGTGCAATTTACTCATTGATTACGAAGTTGTTGCATTAACCCCCTCCCCTTTATGCTTCGTTTTGTTATTTGTGAAACCGCAGAAATTACTTTAATACTGGAATAGCTATTCATTGACAGCTTTCCGTGGATTTAAATGAAAAATTATAAGATAAATACTAGATTTTCTAGCCCCGTGGAAAATTATCTGGAATATGATGCTATACATGATTGGATGAGAACCTGATCTTATCCTTATGAATCATTATGTGTCTGTTTCTCTGTACTGCCTTGCTAACCGCTGAACTTATATGGTTCTCCTTTACAGTGTAGCTTCTCATAAGTCCTAGGACAGTTTATAGCTATTTCGGGCAAGGGTATCTTCACCCTCCCTATATTTGGGGAGGATATTTCAGTACTCAGCAAGGCAATTTGAGTGAAAGTGCAAATATTTTTTCTCAGCATTGCTAAAAGAAATAAATCAAAATTATTGTTAAAAAAAGTTTGGACTTTGATAACTTGGAACCAACCATAAAAAATTCAATATATAAATATCCAAAGATTTAATGCTGACCAATGAGCGAGCGTAGTTATCAACGAGGGAGGGGACATTGGGTTGTTTATTACACTAATACCCAAAGGTTGATACCGTTTTCTTATTCGTTAGCTGAACAACTTTGGACTCTGGGAAATTTAATTTTTTGATAGGATAGTTCAATTACTATAGTGTCCAGTCCAAACATTTCAACCACTAACTGTAATCTACAAAATGGTAATTTTGTGTAGAATCATCTTGATGGACATAAATTTATCGGCTATTGTCTTACCTATCCCTTTAGATCCCTGGTGGTTATAAACTTCAATAAAAAAATGAAAGTTTTGGGCAACAAATAAGAATGTAACTTTTTATATAATTCAGGGATAAGACAACGAACGTTTACATCCACAATGATGATAATTAAAATTACCCCTATTGTGGATCAATATTATTGGTTGAATTTGAACCAATCAAAATTCAATAATACAAAGTTTTTAAGATGGCAGATTGTCGATATACATTATACAACTATAAAGACTAATGTCTCCTCACTCCCTGGGTATAATTGTAATTTACAGTTTAATGTTATCTCCTCCCTGGGTATAGAAGAGTTGTCTACAGGGATAGCACAATTGACGAAAAATGTTAACATGGGATAGATAAGAAATGCAGAGAGAGATGGGACAATGGGCTGTTTATTACACTATTCCCAGCAATGTTTTCTTATTCGTTGGATTAATTACTTTTGGGACTTCAATGAATTTTGATTTGTTGATTCCTTAAGTTGAGTGTTTGATTATTTCAACCACTATTTTTGATCTACAGAAATGGTAATTTTGATTTTCCACTTTTTTACAACAATTTTTATGTTATATAATCATCCTATTTATCTGTTTTTTTAACATCATCTAAAATTTCTATAATATTTTCAGGGAGGGTGGAGACATTGGACTGTAAATTATACTGGTAACCAATGTTGTATTGCTACATTATCTTATTAATTGGCCCAAAACTTTACCTGAAATTTGATTGGTTGGTTTCATACCAAAAACAGATGGGGTAATTTAGTAGGTAGCAACTGTAATACAGGTACCCTAAGTTTTACAAACACTATTTCTCAAAAACTAAAAAATTTTGATTGGTTGCAAATACCTGGTGCCCCCCTCCCCTTCCCTCCCACCTATCACATTCCTGCCTTCCCTGTCCTATGTCAACCTGTATCTTTACTCCAAAAAAACTACACACACACACAACGAGAATTTGTTGGTGTGCGCCATGGACCGCTAAAAAACAAAACCGCGTTTCCGCGGACACCGCGGATATATTAACCACGTCATATACAGACCATACACAATCTAAGGTTTATAAATTTTGCCTCCACTCTACTCATGCTTCCTAACTGCTGGACAATATTGCCGCCACTTTTTTGTGTTCGCCTCCGCCCAATAAAATCGCAGTTGCCGCATTCATCGCCCTTCTCCGCCACTGCTCCGCTATACAATGCTATACACCGCTTACATCGCTATACACAAAATCCCCCAGCCTCCACTTAATTTCTGAAGAAGGGAGAGGGGAGCATGTATTGAACCGCGACATACAGCAATGAATAGCGGAGTAGCGGCGGAGAAGGGCGATGAATGCGGCAACATAGAAGCTAAAAATCACTAAAGCAGCACAAATTGAATGGCGGGAGGATTCACTTAAGGGCGGTCAAAATTTTCAAAGGGCTTCGATCGCGATGCCACAAAAACAAAAAATGCCTAAAATTGAACAGAGAATAATAATTTCAGGTTAGATTTTCAAAAATCCAAAGTTTATTTTTCTGTGGAGAGTCCTTTTAACAGGAGCCTTCAGTAAACTTTAAATTTATTATCATTAAGTCTCTCATTTTCATATATTTAAGGCCCCATCATAATTTTAACTCACAATTCTAAAAAAGGTATACTATTACGGACATTTTAAAAATTATTTTATAACTAATTTATGGCTCTGTGTTAGAATGGGTAGGAACGGGCAAAATAATAGCCTCAAACCACCCTAAGACCCAAATTCTAAGAATTAAATCTGAAAATGAAATAGCCTTAAACCATCCCGGGACCAATGTGTGGCTTCCAATAAATGGAGAACTCGGTTCAAATGTTATCAAAATCTTAAACTATAAACCTTACTTCTTTACAATATAATAGGATGTATGGCAATATTTTGTCAATGTTATTTTTACTGTAGGTTAGCTAAACTACTCAATGACCTTATGGGGTAAATAAGATTTACTCAGCTGCTATAAGATGTAAACTTCTACATATATTTTTGTGAACAGATTTCCCTGACCAATGAGCCCCATAAATGACTTTCTTTTCTCCTTGGATAAAGCACTATCAGATTTAGGCTTTTTATTTGTACTTCTACAATAGTTTTTCAGATTTTTCTGACAAACAATCATTTACTCTTTCCGTCAGTCAGTTTGTTCTTCTTGGAGCTTTGATGAAATTGGTTTCTACGTTTTGCTTCTTAAAGGGGACGCTGGACTGTTAATTATACAAGTACCCAAAGTTTTATTCGCTGGTTATAAAACTATGGGTACTTTTATAAAATCTTGGTCGGTTAAATTGCTCAAACTAAGAGTGTCCAAAATTTTACTTTTTTATTTTCATAGGGAGTAATTTTTTTTTTCATCATTGGGTTCGTACATCATTTTATATTCCATTGGCTTATACTCATATGCAATTAGTTATCCTTGGTCTCAATAACTCCATGCTTCTCACCTCACCTTGTGGTGTATTGAAAACCGTTGAGGCAAAAGTTTTGTTAGGCTTCAATGGTTACACAGTGTCTAAACTACATATTCTATTAATGTTCACATATATTTGCAGGTTTCGGCAACCGCGCCGAAAATTTATTCAGTGGCCAATTTTTAAGCAAGTGTCTGTGTCTGTCTGTACCGAAGGATCTCGCTAACCGCTGATCCGATATGTATACAATGTAGCTTCTCATTTGTCATTGGAAAGTATATAACTATTTTGGGGAGGGGGAGGAGGGTGGTACCACCATCCTCCCAAGAGAAATGGTTACACAGTGTCTAAACTACATATTATATTAATGTTCACATATTTGTAGGTTTTGACAAAGGCAACTGTATTCAGTTTCCGACGTAGCTAGTCGCCAGCAATCCGTAACATCATGTTATTAAGACAAATCGATAATATAAAGTAGTAAGATTTTCTTTGTGTAAAGATAAGGTTCTTGGAAACTGCTGTTCCGAATTTGTTTTAGTCTTCAGTTTTATTAGTATCTTAGGTGCTTTTAGACTATTTTCTTGACCTCCCAAGCCCTTCACTAGAGGCTAATGGCGAAGCAATGCACAAATGCAAGCAAGCACAGAGATCTTAAAGGATAAGGCAATGGACGATAAATTGATGTACACCCCCAATTATAATAAACAAAATTACTCCTCCAGTAGATCAATATTTTTGATATTACAGTACAATATAACGTCATAACCCCTTTATCTATAACGTCAATAACACTATTTTTTAACAATCAGCTGTTATATTCAAAAAAATGAATTTAAGCCGCAATAAAATTAATAGCTAATTTTTCTTTTCTGGGTGTTGTTCAACTGCTGTTGAGGT
This sequence comes from Acartia tonsa, assembly GCF_053477335.1. Classification (NCBI taxonomy): domain Eukaryota; kingdom Metazoa; phylum Arthropoda; class Copepoda; order Calanoida; family Acartiidae; genus Acartia; species Acartia tonsa. The sequence goes on along the minus strand of NC_137265.1, from coordinate 8,494,220 downwards.
GCTTTTTCACATACGTATTGCATGCAGCTTTAAACGGCTGCAGAATCCTCTCTTTAATTTACAAAAGTATTAGGGAAAGAAAGGAAAATAATAGGAAATTTGTTCATCTAACATAGAATTTTATCAATTGCAAGTTTATTTTTAGTAATTACAAAACATTGGTCAGAGGAAATGCATGGGGCTCATAAACGGATTATTATTCACGGTTAGGACTTTCAGACAAGGGAAGTCTTATTAAAGGGTTTTGTTTTATTATCTGTAATTGATTTATTTCGTGCTACAGGGTATAAATAAGAGCACGACACATGACGGACGGAGCTTTTAAAAAGAGAGCTTAAGACCTAATTTTTCAAAAAATTAATTTAAAATTGCACAAAAATTTCTTATGATGTGAAGAAGTATGTCTATATTTGTCTGATGCTAAAGATCTCTGAAATCGCTTGTTTGAATGGTTTTCTTTTCACAGAAGATTTAAAAATGTCTTAGGGTGGTTTTAGGATATTTCCCTGACCATCACCAATCTTCTTTAGAGGATAAGGGCGAAGCAACTAGTTTTATACAAAAGAGTAAAATGTACACATTGTATAACACATTGATTTGTATTTGATTAAACATAAAAGCAGAAATAAAAGTATTGATTCTGGTGTAATGTTGAAAACACACCAGGTTTTTATACTTTATTAAATAATTTTTCATAGCACACGTGTGAGTAATGCCTGAGTAAAGCACACATTGGCACCAGATTTCAGCACACTTATACACAACCCATGCGAGACAAAGAATACATACATTTAGAATATACACAACCCATGCGAGACAAATGATACATACTATAGAATATCACAACTTATGCTAGAAATAGAATACATGCTATAGTATATACAAAACCCATGCTAGACATAGAATACATACTATAGAATATACACAACCCATGCTAGACATAGAATACATAATTTGGAATATACACAACTTATGCTAGACATAGAAAACATGCTATAGAATATACACAACCCATGCTAGACATAGAATACCTACTATTGAATATACACAACCCATTCGTGACATAGAATACATAATATTGAATATACACAACCCATGTGTGACATAGAATACATACTATAGAATATACACAACCCATGCGAGACATAGAATACCTACTATTTAATATACACAATCCATGCGTGACATAGAATACATAATATTGAATATACACAACCCATGCTAGACATAGAATACATTCTATAGAATATACACAACCAATGCTAGACATAGAATACATAATATTAAATTTAAATATACACAACCAATGCTAGACATAGAGTGCATACTATAGAATATACACAACTCATGCTAGACAGAATACATACATTAAGAATATACACAACCCATGCTAGACATAGAATACATACTATAGAATATACACAACTCATGCTAGACATAGAATACATTCTATAGAATATACACAACTCATACTAGACATAGAATACATACTATAGAATATACATAATTCATGCTAGACATAGAATACATACTATAGAATATACACAACCCATGCTAGACATAGAATACATACTCTAGAATATACACAACCCATTCTAGACATAGAATACATACTATAGAATATACACAACCAATGCTAGACATATAGGGGATACTATAGAATATATACAACCCATTCTAGACATAGAATACATACTATAGAATATACACAACCCATACGAGACATAGAATACATACTATAGAATATACACAACTCATGCTAGACATAGAATACACACTATAGAATTTACACAACGCATGCTAGACATAGAATACATACTATAGAATATACACAACCCATGCTAGACATAGAATACATACTATAGAATATAGACAACCCATGCTAGACATAGAATGCATACTATAGAATATACACAACATTATATTATCACCTTCCTTTCTTATAATTTGTTATAATCCTCACCACCTCTCAGCTTAATTTCATTGCTGATATAGAGAATCAAATTTAGATAATAAAAAAATATTATCCTATTCTATAATACAAAGTAGAATGATGTCTGTCTGTCTGTCTGTCCGTCTGTCCGTCTATCTGAAGCATAAGATCTCGGTAACCACTGAACCGATTGGATTCTACTCTTCAGGGTATATACATATTGGTCATGTGGTGGTTTTAAGCTATTTTATTGGGGGGTGGGACAACCCAAACCCCCCCAAAAACAAAAAAATCCCGCCCCAATTTTTTTTTTTTTTTTTGGAATTTGATACTGTTCAAGTCCAGGGCAGTTCCAATTTTTTTTCCCGAAAATTTTATAATTGATACGTACTGCGACAGCTCCAATTTTTTTAAATTACCTCTTAGGGCAAAGCCTCTAGAGGCTAGGGGCGAAGCCGCTATCTATAATACAAAGTAGCTTGATGTCTGTCTGTCCATCCGTCCGTCCGTCTGAACCTTAAGATCTCGGTAACCACTGAACCGATCGGATTTTACTCTTCAGGGAATATACCTACTGGTCCCGTGGTGGTTTTAGGCTATTTTCTTGGGTGGTGGGACACCCCCAACCCCCCAAAAAACAAAAAATCACCCCCCCCATTTTTTTTTTTTTTTGCAGAACATTTCCTTGGTCCTTTTTTTTGCAGAACATTTCCCTGGTGAAATTGGGGCAAAGCCCCTAGAGGCTAGGGGCGAAGCCGCTAGTATTATACAAAGTAGTAAGCTTTTTTTATCTGTAGCGAAGGATCTCGCTAACCGCTGAACCAATATGGTTCTCCTTTACAGTGAATTTTCTTATAGGTCCAGGGAAGGTTTTAAACTATTTTGTAGGAGGTTATCTTGATTCTTCACACTCCCCAAAAAATAATCCTCCTTCAAAAATTTGTTTTGCTTTTTCTTTTAAAAACACAAATTGCCCCTAGAGGTTTCTAGGGGTGTAGCCGCTAGTTGCCGGTTTGATGATGACCTCTTGGGGGCTCGATGACTCTTTGGGTACGGGTCCTCTCCAAGGCTCCTTGAACATACTCTGTGTGTGCAGAATTTGAAAGACCCTTTTTTTATCCTGCGAATAAAATATTTGTAAAAAAAGACAATTATTTCTAATGATGGGAACTTTTTTAGAGAAGTATATTCTTTCTTGCTAAGAATGATAGAAATTTCACAAGAAGAAAATTACTTTTGCCTCTACTTTTTCTACAAATCAAAAATACTAGTATACTAGAATTTTCATACCTAAATTTCTTTGTTGATAATTATTACAACTTTAAAAGCAACAAAAATAAAATAGTTTTTCTAGAAATGAATTATCCCTTCCCGTATTTTATTTGTTTGTTTTGATTCTTTTGCACTTGCAGTGTTTATTATACCTTGTAAAAGTATCATTCCTCCAATTTTGTTAGCGCAGCTACTCCATAACTGGGGTATGTCTGTACGTCTTTCATGTCTTTAAGAAGATCCACAGTCATTTTAGAGCCAAACTTGTAGGTAATCCAAAAAAAACTTGATCCATAGGCATAATATATATTTTCTTTTTGAATTATTACTGTACTAGCGGCTTCGCCCCTAGCCTCTAGGGGCTTTGCCCCAAGGGGTTTGATCAAAAAAATTTTTCGTAATTTAGATTTAAAAAAAAAAATCTAAAAAAAATTTTTTTTTGGGGGGGGTATTTTTAATTTTTTGGGGGGGTTGGGGGTGTCCCACCCCCCCCCCCCCCCCCCAAGAAAATAGTTATAAATATTCCCGGGACCTATGAGAAGCTACCCTGTAAAGGAAAACCCGATCGGTTCAGCGGTTAGCGAGATCCTTCGCTACAAACAAACAGACACACAGACAAACAGACAGACATCGTTCTACTTTGTATTATAGATAACAATTGTCGGATCATGGAAAGAAAACGAAGTAGCGGGTTTGGTCGTATTTTCACTGCACACTAGCTTTGAATAGGTTAGTTTAGGTAATGGTTAATGATTTCCCCGCAGGATTAGGAAATTGGCCCCGCAGGGTTAGAGCCCCCCGCAGGATCAGAAATAGTAGGAAAACGCGCTTCTTCGTTTTCAAATTTTCAGTTCTTATGAGAAGTAAATTTATGGTCCTTCGATGAATGTTAGACGACCAATTATTATGACTAATAGATCAGTCTAGAGTCACTCTAAGTACTTTGTCAAATCTAAAATCATTGTATTTGTAAACAAATTTCTCGTGTTAATTCGAAACCAATTAATGTCCAGTGGATTAGAACCGGTTCTCATCCATACGAAAAAACTATGTCTAGCATAGTATTATATACAGTTTTCTATGAATATAAAAATGTACAGACAAAAGATTAAAACAATTATTTTGAACGTGCTTTCGGCATCTCGGGGCTAAAAAACTGGTTTTAATCTTATAATTGTACGTTCTATGTCCGCGGAAAGCCGTTTATAATATATAATATATAAATGCGAGAAATAACTATTAATGGTTTATTTCAATTAAATGCCATTATTGTTTTCTGCAACTTATAATATGAAATATTGTTAGCATATTTGTTACATAATTGTCCTTGTTTATCGCAGAATATCTTTTTTGCACTTTGATGTAAAGTTAAGATATTGCATTGTAAGCTTACTTACTTTTTACTTTAGAGTAAAGATTTTCTATAGGTATGTTATATTAGCATGTGCGCTCCTAGCATCTAGGGGCTCTGTATTTAAAGGGGTAAGAGAAGGGCAGAAAAAAATCTTAAAACCATTCAGCTTCCCTAATAAGAGCTCAATCAACTCAGAAGTTAAGAAAATCTTAAAGTTTAGATAAAAAAACCTTACTGGGGGGTGGCACTCCTAGTTTCTAGCAGTTCTGTATTTGTGGGGGGGGGGGGAGAGAATTGTCAAAAACTATCAAAGACTTTAATTTAATGATTAAGTGGCCTAAAACCATCCTTGGACGCCTATGTAATTGTAGAGCTTTAAAATGGTTAATATTAGTTTTGCCTAAATAAACAAATCAAAAACCCTTCATCAATATAATTGAATAGAAGTCAATTGAAAATTTAGCAAAATAGCTATCAATATTGAGTTGTTAAATTTAACCTAATTTGTCAAAAATGAAAAAAAACACAATATGACAATATTTAAAATTAACTCAGATTTGAAACATTTTTAAATTGAGAGTTTTCTTTTTCTTTAAAGAGAATCATCAGTTTATGAGGGCTACCATAGAATATGTAAATATGTAGATTAACACTCAAATTTCTTTAAATAGATTTATAAGTTTATTATGAATACCATAGAATAATTAATATATAGATTAATATTTTCTTTTTCTTAAAAGAGAATCATCAATTTATGAGGGCCTACATAGATTAGTTAATAAATAGACTGTTATTTCTCTATTATATTAAATCTATTCATGAGGGAAACATGATTTTTACAACAGGGCAGATTTTTTGAGAAGATTGCTCTAAATAATAAGGATAACATTAATGTGTGTCTGTTTTTCCAAAATATTAAGTTAATTAAAGTTTAATATCAAATGTCATTTGAGCATTAATTCATCATGAATATTTAGATATTATTACTGAATTAAATTTATTTTTATGTTTAAATTTGAAATTTAAATTAGATTGTTATTGCTGCGCTACTTGTTAACTCTATATTTGATTTTATCTCTGAATTTGTTGAGTAAAAGTGTTGAACAGTTTAGGATTTGGATAGAGGTGCCCCCATCAATGTGAGGCTAAGCTCAAAATTACAGGGAAAAAGGAACAGTCAATTAAAGTGCCACAAGAAAGATTAGGATAGAGGTGCCCCCATCAATGTGAGGCTAAGCTTAAAATTACAGGGAAAAAGGCACAGTCAATTAAAGTGCCACAAGAAAGATTTGGATAGAGGTGCCCCCATCAATGTGAGGCTAAGCTTAAAATTACAGGGAAAAAGGAACAGTCATTTGCCACAATAATGAAATAAAAAGAGGTGACCCAAACAATAATTAAAAATCCAAGGATAAAGGAACAGTCAATTAAAGTGCCACAAGAAAGATTTGGATAAAGGTGCCCCCATCAATGTGAGGCTAAGCTCAAAATACCAGGGATAAAGGAACAGTCAATTAAAGTACCACAAGAAAGATTTGGATAGAGGTGCCCCCATCAATGTGAGGCTAAGCTCAAAATTACAGGGAAACAGGAACAGTCAATTAAAGTGCCACAAGAAAGATTCGGATAGAGGTGCCCCCATCAATGTGAGGCTAATCTCAAAATATCAGGGGAAAAGGTATATGCAATTAAAGTGCTTCAAGAAAGATTTGGATAGAGGTGCCCCCATCAATATGAGGCTAAGCTGAAAATACCAGAAACAAAGGGACAGTCAATTAGTGTCACAATAATAATTTGGATGTAGTTACCTATCAATACAATTTACAGGTACAAGGGTATACTTAATCAAAATATCATTGTGGTATAGTTACCTTAAGTTTAAAGTGATCACCAAATCATCTTTATAATATGGGTTCGAATTTATCTGCATTACATATTTAATTCTATGGCAGATTTATCCGTTAAGTACTAAATAAGTCATTTTTGATCAATAACTTCACGATTTGCTTAAAAAACATTAAATATTCGTCCATAAGCAAAACTAATGGGAATTTTATTTGAGATTGGTTCAGAATGGAAATGCTCCGGTTAAAACGAAGTTGTGCGCTAAAAAATGACAATACTTATTCCTATATTCTCATAAATTTCAAACAGACACATACTAACACATCAACGAAGAATAAATAAATATTTTTAAAAAATCTAAAATCCATGTAGGTCTATATTATTGTAGAAATATTTTAGTGTCTTTATCAAGACCAATAGTATTATTTTGATTTATTCATAAAGAAAGGGTAATTCTCTTCTTTAACTACAAACTCTATAAAAAAAAAAATAATAATTTATATGGCGGTTCTTAATGTTTATTGTTTTTTGGTTCAGCCCCTAGTCTCTGAGGGTTTTGCCTCAAAGGGAAACCTTGTTTATAGAGGTTTTAGATCTTGTTTTGTATGAAAATAATATATTTGGTGTAATTTAATATTTAATGTCTAGAGCCATGAACGCATTATTATTAAACCAATGATAAACTCAACTCTACTAATTGTTTTAGTATTAGAGTAAAACAAGAAAGAGGGAGAAAGGGTTAAAGGACTGTATCTCCCCATCGCAACCGTCTTGTGCAACCTTTCTATTGGGTCATTGAAAATCAACCAAAGGTATCGCTTATATTACACAGCCAAGTAGCAGAAAATATTTTAGAAGCAGACGAAAGAGGTCTTTGAAAAATGAAGGGAGGTAGTTGTCTGTATATACATCTATACTATAGATCTGTTGTTTTAGTACTAAATTGTGACTATCTTATATTTACTGTAGAATCTCTTTTTTTGAAGAATTACAAAGTTTTCCATCTGTTGTCTATGACTTCAGGTCCAACAACCAAGGGCTAATGGGAGCCATTCTCTCTTTTTCTGTACAAAAACTCAGGGTATCAGCTAGATTTACAACCAACAGACATTTATCTCTTTAATTGCACAAACTTTGTCGGGAAGTCCTAACTGTCCATTAAAATGAGTAGCGTCTTTTTTTGGGCCAAGGCATTCATATTATTCTAACTATTATTTCGCATATATGTAACAGCAGACAAAGGAGTTGGGAGTCGGGTTCGAATCTTTATCAATGAGCAAAGCATCTGCTTATGTTATAGGGTCCGATTTCCACCTTAAATAAAGGAAAAACTGTTTTATAGTTTAGTGTTATATTCTTTTTTTTTAGCTGCAGCTTATCGTGAACATAACTTTGTTTACAAAACTGTTTCAACAAAATACGATATCAAGTAAACAATATTTTGTTTGTGGGTGTAACTGTTTAACTTATTTATTTATGAAAACATGATATCAAGTAAAGAATATTTAGTTTGTGGCTGTAACTGTCAAACTTAGTTATTTATAAAAATACGATATCAAGTAAACATTATCTAGTTTGTGGCTGTAACTGTTTAACTTATTTATTTATAAAAATACGATATCAAGTAAACATTATTTAGTTTGTGGCTGTAACTGTTTAACTTATTTATTAATGAAAATATGATATCAAGTAAAGAATATTTAGTTTGTGGCTGTAACTGTTTAACTTATTTATTTATGAAAATGAAGATGTCAAGACCAAGAATCTGGACAAGTCATTAACAAAACTCTGCTATTAAATAGTGGGGAATTTGAAAAGAATAATGTTTTCTAGTGAGGATTCTCTACTATTTTAGAGCTCATCTATTCAATATTTGTGAATTTAAATGTACTAATGTGTACTAGTGAGTTTTGTCAAATGTTTAAATCTAATAGCTAATCAAAACAGGCTACTGTAATAACCAGGAGTGAAAAACAAAAGTATTTTCTCATAAAAAATCATTAAGTGTGAAAATAAGATAGGTCGAACAGGTAAATGACAGTCATTAAAATCCTCACTGGTATATGTTGTACTTGCACACATAATATAAAACGGAACGCTTTTTGCGACTAAGTTATTTTTACCAACAAAATAAGTTGGAATCGTATTGAAGTATACTTACTTACTATTTAAATACACTAGCGCTCCTAGAAGCTATTGACTTTGCGGGAACGGCATAAAAAATAGCCTAAAACCCTCCTGGAACCTATGTGAAACTCAAATTTATCGGAATTTAAAGCTCGAGACAAATAACCTTACTACTTAAACGTTCGAAAGTAGTAGGTAATCTATTTCTTGGTACTTTTTTATTTTTCAGTTTGTTTTTGTTTGTAACCTGTCCTTATACAATACTAAGTAATAGCATACCTAAAAAATGAAAAAAGATTATTATAACAATTTACGAGATCCCACTGGACTGTACCGAGGGACATGCAATTTAGCCACTTGTATGGTAGGTTAAAGAAATCATTCTGAAGTTACCTTGATGGTAGTAAAGCTACTCTATAACTTGAGCATGTTTGTACGTAACAGATGGCAAATAGCCTATGTTCCCAAATTTAATAATATTCATTTATCTCAAAATTTATCTTCGATATTGATTGAATAATAAAACTATTTTTATTGTCAAACCTCACTTTCTTGTTCTATTACAATATAAACTCAGGGAGGGAGGGGACATTGGGCTGTTTATTTCACTAGCTCCCAAAGTTGAATTTTAACGTTATTCTTATTCTTTGGCTTTACAACTTTGGATACTTTTATCAAATTTTCAACGGTTGGTTTATTAAAATTAGTGTCCAAAAGTTTCAACTACTTATTGTAATCTAAAGTAGGGGTAATTTTGTGTATCATCATTTTATCGGCTTTTGTTTGTCTTATCCCTTTGTCATATGTTGCGCTACTTATTGATATAATTGTCCTGTTTTCAGGAAACCTATCACTTATTCTGTGTAAATACATAGCAATTAAAAGGGATAAGAAAATGGCCGATAGATTGATGTACATCCCCAATATACAACATTCCCTTTTTTGTAGATTAAAATTCGTAGTTGAAACGTTTGGACAATCAACTTTTGAACAAACCAATCAAAATTCTAATAGTCCCCAAAGTTGCTAAGCCAACGAATAAGAAAATGTTATTATAAAACTTTGGGGACTTTTGTAATGAACAGAACATTGTCCCATCTCTTCCTGGTAAATACAACATAAGTTCTGTGTATGTGTGTGTGTGTGTGTGTGTGAGTACGTGTGTGTGTTTGTGTGTGTGTGTGTGAGTATGTGTGTGTGCTGTGAAAAAGCACAGATGTATTGCATCTGTAGCCTTTCAACCAAACACACCAACACACACTGGGCTAAAAAAACAAAAAGTTTAAGGTAAGACTAAAGCTAAAAAAAAGTTCAGATATAATTTAATACCTAAATTTACTTTACAAATCAATTGTTATTATTTACATACAACTTATATTTATCAAAAGTAAAAATAATGTGAAATAATCTTTTGAAAATAATATTGGATAAAAATAAACTTTTTTGTAGCGAAGCACAAAAGCATGGATGTGTCAAGCGGACACAGTGAGTTATAGAGTAGTTGTTAAGTGGCCAAAATGAGAAAGAAAGAGAGATAATTACTTAATAAATCACGAAACTTTTATATTTAAATAAATTTACATGTCATTTGTAGCATAACAGAAAGACAAAACGAAAGTTGTATGCGGGATGTACTTTGTTAAGGAATAGCTTCACCAAAAAAATCATCTTAAATAGCAGCCGATAGAATCACAAAATCTATTATTTGTTGAGATATTTAGAGAGATGATAAAACATGAAATGACAAAAATCACGAAACTTTTATAAAAAATATATCTACATTTGTAGCATGATCGAAAGGCCACGAACTATGAAAGTTGTATACTGGATACTCTTTATTAAGGAATGTCTTCATCAATAATCATTAGTCTATCTTAAATAGCACCCCAGAAAATCTCAAATCTATGTCTAGCTGTCTTTACTATTACATTGACTTATTTACGTTAGTAGCACAGTGTGATCAGACACCAGCAACCAAAACATATTTTCCAACAAAAATATTAGAAAAAATTATCAATTAATATTTTTTGCTAGTGTAGCTACTCTGCAACCAAAAAAACTTTTGTATGACAGTTGAAAGTGAGCTTTTTAATCAAAAAAGACAAGACAGCACAAATTGAATCAATCAAAACATCCAAAAATCATTTGTAAACTTTATAGATCATGAAAAGAAAACGAATTAGGGGGTTTTGTCGTATTTTCACAGTAGCTTTTAATAGGTTATTTTAGGTTATGTTAGTTAAATGTTAATGATTGCCACCCCGAAGGTTTAGAGCCCCATGTAGGGGCTATAGATAGGAAAAAGCTACTGTGAAAATACGACTTAAACCGCTAATTCGTTTTCTTTCAATGTTTTGTGTCTTTCTCCTTTATTGAATTTGGATATTACATCTTAAGAATAACTTTTTGTCACCAATTCAATTAATATATTGGTAACCAAAATGTCTTTATTTTACTGGCAGAAAAGTTTGAGGCCAATGATTAGTTAGGACGATTTGAGTCACTAGTAGCACTACAATAAGAGTAGTATTTCATTTTTGGGACATAAATATTAGATTTATTATTAATTATAAATTGAAATCACTTACCAAACAAGGAAATTACATCAGTCTTTTGTGGGCAGATTGATTTACTCTTGGGCTAATAAATTAACTATGTAGAAGCTGCGCCCCTAGTATTTAGGGACTCTGTATTCGAAGAGGTGGGGAAAAACAGATAAATTTAAGCATGTTTAGACCTATGTGAAGGATCTTAAACCTCTATTTCTTTGCTACAGTAGTCGACGAAAACTTAAGCTAAAGACAAAAAAAAAACATATTCCTATTATATGAAGTAGAACCTTGTCTGTCTAAGTGCACGTCTGTCTGTCTGTCTGAAATTAAGATCTCAATAACCACTGACTGATTAGGCTCTACTCTTCAGGGAATTTTCCTACTGGTCTTGTAATGGTTTTAAGCTATTTTCTTAGGGGGTGGGACACCCCCAACTACCCCCCCCCCCTCGCCACCCAAAAATTCGACTAACCAACTCCCACCCCCAAAAAAGAAATTTCCTCTCCCCCCGAAATATTTTTTATTTTTCTTTTCAAATCTATAATACAAAAACCCAGTTCATTACCTCTTGGGGCAAAGCAACTTGAAGCTAGGGGCGAAGCCGCTAGTTACTTATAAAATAGGATAGAATTGGTTGTGGGGAATATGGTGGGTCCACGCATGAGGTGCATGATCAAATATCTCATGATTTATCGTTCTTAATTACTGACTACTTTTATACAGTGGGAGGCGTAGTGAAACAAATTAGTTGGGGGGAGAAAAGACCAATTTAACGGTGTGCGATCATTTCCGCATATTATCACATAAGCATATTGTTTCATCAATACACAAAAGCAAATTATATTAGAAGTTGTATACAGTAGTGAGTGTAATGGATCTAAAGGGATAAGACAATGGCTGATAAATTAAATACATCCCCGATGATGATACTTAGAATAACCCCTTATGTAGATTAAAATTTGTGGTTAAAAAGTGTGAACACTCAACCTATTGATGCAACCAATTCAAATTGACTCAATCCCCAAAATTGTTAAACTAATAAATAAGAACGTTATTTAAAACTTTGGGGACTATTGTCATTGCCCACTCTTTCTCTGCTGTACAAAGTTTATACTGTGTTAACAAGGACAAAAGGGATGAAAAGTAGAAAATGTTTTTTTTCATGAAATAAAAGAAATATATTTTTTTCATTAAATAAAAAAATATATTTTGTATCATGTATATCAAAATATTGTAGATCCTAAATAAATTTAGCTGAGTAATTTACCACATCGTATTATAGACATCTTTCCGTGGATAATAAGTGAAAACAAGGTTCCAAATGCCTGAGCTAACAAAACTGGTGCTAATATTATTATATTCACTTACTACTCATTTAAAATTTCTGTAATATTAATAGTATTAGAGCAGCCCCGCTACTCTAAATTATTTTGTTTTATACCAACTAAGAACTAACGGCAAATTTTAAGATATTTAAATTAATTTTTTTTAAAGAATTAATTTATGATTATTAAAATCTCAAAAGCTTTTTTTCTAAGTTTGTTTCAAAAATTAATTTAAATACTATGAAGAAAAAAAATACGTTATCGATGTACTTAATAGCTTAATGTACTTTTCTTCAATTTATACATGGAAACGTTTTATGGGGGCGTTGTTCAAAAAAGTGGTTTAAACACCACCAATAATTAAAATTTAAACAAAAATAAAAATCTGTATATTAATGTATTTTATATACATAGATATATATAAATCTTTTATTACAAGCGACTTTAGATAAAGTATCAATTAATTCACATGCGTCGCATGTGTTTGAATGTATTCGCATCAATGTAAATTATGTTTGCAGGGATAAATGGAGTTGAAATATGGATCTTGAAATTGTTGGCGAATTTTATCTATAATTTAGATGTCTGTCAACCCTTAACGGTCGGGGGGTGGGGGCGTTTTTTTTTCTATCCTGTTTTTTCTATCTCATTTTCCATTTTTTCCATCCTGTTTTTTCTATCTCATTTTCTGTGTGTGAAAGATAAAGAGCCCAAACTGCTTGACTTTTTAAGTATGGGTATGACACATAACTGAGAGTTGGAATTTTTTGAATATCTCCATCCTGGAGGGCACAGGATGCCAGCAAAGAGCAAAAATATTTTTTTGACTAAAGCATTTTATCATGCCAAAATACTAAAAAATCCTCTAGTAGTACATTCTTATATAAAATACAGGTGTTCAAGTCACTTTCAGGTTCCAGGTATGATCCTGCAGGTCCTGATCCTCCAGGTCTACAGAAATCTTTAAAAGGCTCCTGTGGCCGCAATTTTTGACTTAGAGACTTCAAATTTTAAACTTAAGATTTTCTTACATGTCTACATTACATATAAAAATTTCATGAAGATCCGCCGCCGTTTTCCCGCCGACCGCCGACTGCGGCGGCTTGCAGCTGCCAAGTACAGCTGCGGCCGCAGAAATTTATATTTTGATATTTCTAATGTAAAATTTACATTAAGATAAACATTTTCTGGAAAAAAAATTTTCTTCTAGCTTCAAAAATAAGAAAATTACAGCCGTTTGAAATTTTTAAGTAAAAAAAGACCTAAAAACAAAGGTTGTTAAATAAAAGGGTGAAGGAAGCGAAAATTGACTTAGACTTTAAAAAGGTCGGAAATTCATTATCAAACAGGGGACTTGCACAAAAAAAATTTTGCCCTCTAGCTCTGACAGGAACTGAGATAATAAGGGGGCGCCCCCCCCCCCCCCGACCGATTAAGGTGCGGCAAGGGGCCCGACTGTAAAGGGTTAATGTAACTTTTTTACTACATTTATTTTTAATTTTTTATATTTTTTAGGTATTTCCTTATAGGATTTCACACAGAGTGATAGATTAACAGGGAGAAAAAACAAAGTGAGTTGCAGTGTAGATTTGCTTTTAAAAATTAGTTTATTTGCCAACATTTTCCTGCCATTCAACTTTCTCCTCACCCTCAAATGGTTAAAGATTCAAAAATAAAACAAATATATTCTGTTCAAGTGGTTGAGAAAAATATTGGAAAATTAATCAGTATTATTCTGTTAGTGAGTAAATTCATATCAGCTTTTTAAAAGCAAAGCTTTTATATAATTAAAGTCTGTCGGTCTGTATGTAAGTTTATTATTCTGGCAGAGTTAGCTCTTCTGGTTAAATTAAACAGGTTAGAATTGTCCTATAAATTTCAAACTTTGTATAATGATTCCTATAATAATTAGGTATGGTTTTTGAATTGTAGCAATTTTATAATTGTTACTAGAAAGTACATCTAAAACATGATGATTTTTTATTTATTCAGCTAATTTATGGGATTCTGATTCCTATTACAACAAGGTACATTGTTATAAGCAAATCATCTCTATAAATAAGTTGAAAATGTCCTTAAAAATTCTCCTGTATTAAAGAAGATTGCAACAAATTTACTTTACTTCAAATTTTTTTTAGACCTGTGTTTAGTATTCTTCTTATTAAGTTCTGATACGCTACAAGTGTTTATGTTCGTTTGTCCTACATTTCAGAGGTTTTCTTATATGGATGTTGCCAAATGAGGAAGTCTGTAATAAGATATGCGCAAAAGGGCAATAATAGGTAAATTTTGTTAATTTTATTATAATTCATGTATAATCATATCCATACTCCATAAAAAAATTTAAGGTGGGAGTTTGTACACTTACAGATTTCATCCTGGGACTTTCCCTCTAGAGGCTAGTGGAGCAAAACAGCTCTAGAACAGCCAATTTTGTATGTAGTCTATTACTGTAATCATAAACATATAAAAAACTTAATTGGCGTCGGCAACCGCCGTAAACGCCGAAAATGGCGGTTTCCGTTATTTGCCGTTTTTTGGCGATGGTCAGAAAAATATTTTTTTGTTATGTAAACTAAGAGTTCGTCCTAAAATTTGGTTATCATAGCTTTAGAATTGGCCACTCTACAGCTGTTTTAATATTTAGCGGCTGGCAAAAAAAATGAAATAAGGGGGGAGGGGGGAAGTTAGTACACTTATAGGAAATGAAATTCAATAGCAAATTTTGCCCTGGCTTGTTTTTCTAGTTATCAACTTAATTCTTTTTGTAAGCTCTCTTACATGACTGGATCTACCCATAAAACTTTAAAAATTTAATTTTGTGACTTTCCCTCTAGGGGCTAGTGGGGCAAAAGAACCCCCCAAACACTAAAAATTTAGGTTCTGAGCTTATTTTTAGAGATATTGAGATGATTTTTTTTTCCAGAAAACTTTTTTAACATAACCAAACTAAGTAAACATTACAGATTTCATTTTAAGACTTTCCCTCTAGGGGCTAGTGGAGCAAAAGACTCCCAAACAGTAGAAATTTTAGTTCTAAGCTTATTTTTAAAGATATTGAGATGATTTTTTTCTTCACAAAAATTTTTTAACATAACCAAACTAAGTAATCATTACAGATTTCATTTTAGAACATTCCTTCTAGGGGCTAGTGGAGCAAAAGACCCCAAAACACTGAAATTTAGGTTCTGAGCTTATTTTTAAAGATATTGAGATGATTTTTTTTTGTAGTAAACCTTTTAACATAACCGTACTAAGTAATCATTATAGATTTCATTTTGGAACTTTCCCTCTAGAGGCTATTGGAGCAAAAGACCCCCCAAACACTAACATTTTAAATCTGAGCTTATTTTTAAAGATATTGAGATGATTTTTTTCCAGAAAACTTTCTTAACATAACCAATTAAGTAATCATTACAGATTTCATTTTGAGACTTTCCTTCTAGGGACTAGTGGAGCATAAGACCCCCAAACACTAAAAAATTAAGTCATGAGCTTATTTTTAGAAATATTGAGATGATTTTTTCCAGAAAACTTTCTTAACATAACTGTACTAAGTAATCAATACAGAATTCATATTGGGAATTTCCTTTTAGGAGCTAGTTGAGCAAAAGACCCCACAAACATTAAAAATTTAGGCTCTGAGCTTAATTTTAGAGATATTGAGATGTCTGTCCATCTGTCTGTCAGTCTGTCCATCAGTCCATCAGTCTGTCAGTCAATAATACTTTTGGGAAAATGTGATTTTCTAAGCTGCCATTTAAGATAGGAGGCTAAAATTCTTTGTCAACATTTAATTTGTTGAAAAACTGCTTAATACAGGATAATGTCTATGGACATACTTACATTTTTAGGACTTGATTATAGAGTTGCTTCGCTTATAACATTATAGTTTGTTGTCTCAGGAATTAATACACCAAAAATCAGATCAATCGGATGATTAGATCATAAAAAATTTGTTGTTAAAAAAGTAAAAAAATCAACATGTTTAAAATGGACGTACGGACATTTTGGTAATGGTTATAGAGTTGCTACGCTTTCTAAATCGTACCTAACTATTAAAGGAATCACCATTCAAAATTTGAAATCGATAGGACAATTCTAACATGCCTAAATTAACGAAAAAAGCTATCCGTTATGGACGGACGGACCGACCCTAATTATAGAAAAGCTTTGCTTTTAAAAAGAATATTTAGCAATCCTCATAAGAAAATAACAGGATGTTTGTTTAATAGGGGGGAACTTCAACGCCCCCCCCCCCCAAACCTATTAAGGTCCAGAACGGGTACCGACCGTTTAGGGTTAAACATAGAGTAAATTCGCTACTAAAACTTAAACTCTAAAGTCATCCTAGATGTAACACGAATGTTATTTAGTTTCCTGCGAAGTTGTCTCCGATACAACCGCTAATTTTTAAAATCAAATTAATGTTTTTGATATACAAAATAATAATCCTTTAATAATTTTTAGTGCATTTAAATATAGAATGTAAATATTCTAAATAGAAAATAATAATTTCTATCTAGGCGTTGCAAAGTTTTAAGTTCGCCAAATTTGAGATATGCCAGAAAGCCGGACCCACCTTTTTCCCCACAACCATAGAATTATCTGAATGATTGAAGGAAATGGAAAGTTTAGACTTACGTAAATAGTTTAGGCATAATTATAATTGACACACACACACACACACACACACACACACACATACACACACACACATACACACACACAGACTGACGCAGATGGTTTGTACGCATTATTATTAATACACACACACACACATACATACAAATTAAAAGCGGTGTGTCTTCACTTCTGCAGAATTCCTCTAGGGGCACTTGATGGGGGAGGAGTGATAGTCGACCTCCTTATCTAACATTTTTAGTCTCAAAAAGAAAAGATAAAAAATATAGGGCGGGAGTCATTTTTTCTAGGGGCAGTTTCAGGGGTGGTGGTATCCTTCCCCAAAATAGTTAAAAACCTACCCAGGACCATTAAAAAGCTAAATTGTAAAGGATAACCATATCGGTTCAGTGGTTATCGATATACTTCGGAACACACACGCACACATAGACAACATGTTACTTTTTTATAAGGATAGATATAAGGGTAAAGGTATGTTTATGTTTTCGCTTTTTGTTAATAATACGCGGTTCTGATGATTTGATAATGTAAAACATGTACGGAAATGAAGGCCCGCCATTAAAAAGCATATGCATGTGTGTAAATTTTATATCCTATTCACATCTGCATTTTATAATAAGGACCAATATTTGCCATTAATGATTTGAACACTAACCAATACAAATATTATGGGGCTATGGCACAATTGGTTTTAAAAGCACTTTTCACTAGCGTAGCTACTCTATAAGTACCCTTGTCTTTTTTTTAATTCAGAAGACGTTCAGCTATATCAAGTAACTGTATCCTTATAATAAAGTAACAGGATGTTTGTGTGTCTGTGTGTTTGTGTGTTTGTACCGAAGGATCTCGCTAACCGCTGAACCGATCGGGTTCTCCCTAACAGGGTAGATTCTCATATGTCCCGGGAAGGTTTATAACTATTTTGGGGGAGGGTACCACCACCCTCCCTAGAGAAATTAATTTTTTTTTAAATTTCTCAATTTTAGAAAGAGAGTTCAACGAAAAACAAACATCAAACGTAAATTATTAAATTCGACTCTCCTCCTCAAGTGCCCCTAGAGGCCTCTAGGGGCGTGGCCGCTAGTTTTTATATAAAACAACAGTACAATTTTCATAATTATATGTGGTTGATTTATAATGGTAAACATTTGTATGACTCTTATGACTGATTAATATCTTTAGGGATAGTTGATAATAGCTTAGAAGGAGACCTTTATAGTAGTTCAAAACAACATCCCATCTAGAGCAAACACGACCTTTGTTTGAAAGTCCTAACTGTGCATTATGATAAGTTGCGCTTGTTTTTGTTGCTATTGCATTCCCTTTACTTTATCTATTTATGTTGCGCATCTGACAAACCCCAGTTATAGAGTTGCTTCGTTACAAATTATAAATGATTATTTGTCAGTATTGATCATGATGTTATACTTAGCAGATGATTATATGATTATTGGCCAGTATTGATCATGATGTTATACTTAGCAGATGATTATATGATTATTGGCCAGTATTGATCATGATGTTATACTTAGCAGATGATTATATGATTAGTGGCCAGTATTGATCATGATGTTATACTTAGCAGATGATTATATGATTATTGGCCAGTATTGATCATGATGTTATACTTAGCAGATGATTATATGATTATTGGCCAGTATTGATCGTGATGTTATACTTAGCAGATGATTATATGATTAGTGGCCAGTATTGATCGTGATGTTATACTTAGCAGATGATTATATGATTATTGCCCAGTATTGATCATGATGTTATACTTAGCAGATGATTATATGATTAGTGGCCAGTATTGATCATGGTGTTATACTTAGCAGATGATTATATGATTAGTGGCCAGGATTGATCATGATGTTATACTTAGCAGATGATTATATGATTAGTGGCCAGTATTGATCGTTATACTTAGCAGATAATTATATGATTAGTGGCCAGTATTGATCATGATGTTATACTTAGCAGATGATTATATGATTAGTGGCCAGTATTGATCATGATGTTATACTTAGCAGATGATTATATGATTAGTTGCCAGTATTGATCATGATGTTATACTTAGCAGATGATTATATGATTAGTGGCCAGTATTGATCATGATGTTATACTTAGCAGATGATTATATGATTAGTGGCCAGTATTGATCATGATGTTATACTTAGCAGATTATTATATGATTAGTGGCCAGTATTGATCATGATGTTATACTTAGCAGATGAATATATGATTAGTGGCCAGTATTGATCATGATGTTATACTTAGCAGATGAATATATGATTAGTGGCCAGTATTGATCATGATGTTATACTTAGCAGATGATTATATGATTAGTGGCCAGTATTGATCATGATGTTATACTTAGCAGATGATTATATGATTATTGGCCAGTATTGATCATGATGTTATACTTAGCAGATGATCATAACCCAATAATCACACATATGTCAATGAGAGAGAGAGAGAGAGAGAGAGAGGGAGAGGGAGAGAGAGAGAGAGGGAGAGGGAGAGTGCTTAATAAAAAATGACGTCATATAATACAAATAACACATGATAGGCCTGAATACATTTTTTTTACCATTTGCACAATTAAAATGTATGCTGGCCTACAGTGGTCATTTGTTTTGTATGACGTCATTTTTTATTAGGCACAATAAGCTGCTTTAAAGGACGACTTCTCACAGATTTTGAAAATGAAAGGAGGAGGAGGGAGGGTAGAAGGTCTATTAATAGTTAAAGTGAAAGCACCCAAATTTCTGTCTGTTAGACCTCTAAGATCTCACAGACAATACGAGTGCTCCTTTTAGAGAAACTTATATGAAATGAATCCTTTAGATATCCAGAGAAAAGATATTTCTCTGTAATATGTAATTACTCCCAAAAGCTGTCCCCCTAGGATGGGGACATATATACGGGGAAAAATTAACTTAAATTAAAAGGATTAGGTAAGAAATTAAAGAACTCAACTCATTAAGTGTCACTGTTTTTCCCAAGGAGAGAAGGGACAATGAACTGCTTTTTTTATACACTGGTACATAAAGTTTTAATAAACATTATCTCATCATTGGCTCAAAATTTTAGATACTCCTACTATTATAGCTGCTAAAATAACGATCTCCAATCCACCCCCTTCACCATATCCCATCTCCATCTACTGGATGAACGAATTGACCAATAAGTTATGTCCATTTTACACCCCTAAATTGACGACAATTTCCCCCCTGTCATAATGTCAACGTATATTCTATATCATTGTATTACTATTTGTTTTGTATAATAATTATCCCTCCCATTCTGTCCCTCCACAGATGTGAAACACCTGCCTGCCTATTTTAACACACACACACACCTTCTTTTCTTTCCAGGTTTTTTAGTAGTGCAGCTACTCTATTATTATAGTATGTTAGTAGTGCAGCTTCTCTATAACTAGGGTCTGTACGTCTGCCTGCCTATTTTAACACACACACACACCTTCTTTTCTTTCCAGGTTTTTTAGTAGTGCAGCTACTCTATAACTAGAGTCTGTATGTCTGTCTGTCTATTTCAACACACACACACACCTTCTTTCTTTCCAGGATTTTTAGTAGTGCAGCTTCTGTATAACTAGGGTCTGTATGTCTGTCTGTCTATTTCAACACACACACACACCTTCTTTCTTTCCAGGATTTTTTAGTAGTGCAGCTTCTCTATAACTAGGGTCTGTGCGTCTGCCTGCCTATTTTAACACACACACACACACACACCTTCTTTCTTTCCAGGTTTTTTAGTAGTGCAGCTACTCTATAACTAGGGTCTGTATGTCTGCCTGCCTATTTTAACACACACACACACACCTTCTTTCTTTCCAGGTTTTTTAGTAGTGCAGCTTCTCTATAACTAGGGTCTGTATGTCTGCCTGCCTATTTTAACACACACACACACACACACCTTCTTTCTTTCCAGGATTTTTTAGTAGTGCAGCTTCTCTATAACTAGGGTCTGTGCGTCTGCCTGCCTATTTTAACACACACACACACACCTTCTTTTCTTTCCAGGTTTTTTAGTAGTGCAGCTACTCTATAACTAGGGTCTGTATGTCTGCCTGAATATTTTAACACACACACACACACACACACCTTCTTTCTTTCCAGGTTTTTTTAGTAGTGCAGCTTCTCTATAACTAGGGTCTGTATGTCTGCCTGCCTATTTTAACACACACACACACACCTTCTTTCTTTCCAGGATTTTTAGTAGTGCAGCTTCTCTATAACTAGGGTCTGTATGTCTGCCTGCCTATTTTAACACACGTGACACACACACCTTCTTTCTTTTCAGGTTTTTAGTAGTTCAACTTCTCTATAACTAGGGTCTGTATGTCTGCCTGCCTATTTTAACACACACACACCTTCTTTCTTTCAGGTTTTTTTAGAAGTGCCGCTTCTTTATAACTAGGGTCTGTACGTCTGTTTGAATATTTTAACACACACACACCTTCTTTCTTTCCAGGTTTTTTAGTAGTGCAGCTTCTCTATAACTAGGGTCTGTACGTCTGTTTGAATATTTTAACACACACACACCTTCTTTCTTTCCAGGCTTTTTAGTAGTGCAGCTTCTTTATAACTAGGGTCTGTACGTCTGCCTGAATATTTTAACACACACACACACCTTCTTTCTTTCCAGGTTTTTTTTATTAGTGCAGCTTCTATATAACTAGGGTCTGTATGTCTGCCTGTCTATTTTAACACAAACAAACCTTCTTTCTTTCCAGGTTTTTTAGAAGTACAGCTACTCTATAACTACAGTATGTTAGTAGTGTAGCTTCTCTATAACTAGGGTCTGTACATCTGCCTGAATATTTCAACACACACACACCTTCTTTCTTTCTTTCCATGTTTTTTAGTAGTGCAGCTTCTCTATAACTAGGGTCTGTACGTCTGCCTGCTTATTTTAACACACACACACCTTCTTTCTTTCCAGGTTTCTTTAGTAGTGCAGCTTCTCTATAACCACATAATATTGCAGCTTCTCTATAACTAGGGTCTGTACGTCTGCCTGAATATTTTAGCACACATAGATGCTTGGGGCGCAGTCGTCAGTAAAATATAAATCTATACATATTGAATAAGATATTTTTATAAATGTGTTTTTGATAGTAAGGAACTTGCATTCATATATTTTCAATTTAAATTTCGTATATTAACAAAATAATTATAGTTGTAATATGATTCTTAACTATATAAATTACTCATATATTCAGAGTTGATAAACAAAATTAACCCTTTAGAAGACTAATTGGTTGAAATATTAACTTAACTTAATGAGCCAACCAATCAATATTTGTTAAAATAACGTGAAGGTTTTAAGCCAATGAATAATAAACCCGATTAGAAAACTTTCGGTACCAGAGTAATTAACAGACTTGCATGAGACTAGAGGAGAATTGAAGCTTTGCAGAAAACAAGTTGTGTGTAAAATGTACAATAAAGAATGCATATTAGCATGAATATTGATTATTTAACAAATCTAACTTTGTTAGAATGGTTTTCTAAGAGAAAGATAGAGCTTAAAATCATTAAAGGACTAGTAGCAATATTCCCCGGAAAGCACAACCAATTCGGTTTAACGGTTAGCGAGGTCTAAAGGGACAGACAAACAGACAGTCATCATTATACTTTGTAGATTTTTAGCTTGACACCTAAAATTTCTTGGAGTCAAACAATACAAAATCAGAAATTGGAAACTCAAATGCCTAAATTAAAACAATAAAAACAAATTTGTAGACTTTTCTAACAGCAACAAAAACCCAAAGATTTTAGGACTAGTATAGAATATAGATAAGGAGTTGAAACAAGAAATTGTGATTTTTGTTCCTACTAAAACCTAGCTATCAAGGCTCTTCAGCCGCCAATATTCAAACAGAAAATTTTTGTTACGGATTTGCCAAAAAAAATGCTGTGTCGTAATCTTTGAACCACTTAAAAAGGGCAACTAGGGGAAATTTTAACGACTGAAGTTGCAAAAAAATCAATTGAATGGAGACTGCGTTGGCAATTTCAGATTAAAGGCGCAAATTACATGGGCATAAAGGTACGAATACGATTTATTTTGAGGAATATTAAGGCGATCGGTGGTGGGGTTTTGGCCAATATGCTAAAATAAATAAATGAATCACGGCTGCGGCTGCTAAACCAGGGTTCATAGTACTCAACTCAGAAACACAACATTTTCCCTTGGTTAAGTTCTGGTTCTAGCTAGTTTTAGAAAGCCCATTCTTTTATTGTATTTTTCTGACAAATGGACTGAGATTTATAGGTGCCATGGGGCTGCAAGGAAAAAGAAAAATGTAAAACTTGTAAAACAATTATTTAAATTTTAAATCATTAAAAGCTGTGAATGTGTATGTGTAGGAAAGATATCAAAACTCTAAATAATAGGTTATACTTTGTAAAATAAACAAGTATCATTCCAGTGCATGTTTTATGCTATTTCTAAATAGGTGAGGGAATTTCTACATACTCTTAAGTATAATAATAAAGGAAATTGTTTAGTACATTTAAAAAATATATATATTTAGGATCATGGAAAGAAAACAAAGTCATTCCTAATTAGGACAGAAGTCACTAGAAATTGGTCTAAGGAAGGCTACTTATGTCCTTCATCTAACAAAATCTAACTTAAGGGAGGTGACTTATGTCCTTTGTCTGACAAATTCTTACATTAGGAAGGCTGCTTATGTCCTTCATCTTGCAAAACATAGCATTTCTGTCCTTCACATAGCAAATTCTTGCAAAACATAGCAAATTCTTGCAAAACATAGCAAATTCTTGCAAAACATAGCAAATTCTTGCAAAACATAGCAAATTCTTGCAAAACATAGCAAATTCTTGCAAAACATAGCAAATTCTTGCAAAACATAGCAAATTCTTGCAAAACATAGCAAATTCTTGCAAAACATAGCAAATTCTTGCAAAACATAGCAAATTCTTGCAAAACATAGCAAATTCTTGCAAAATATAGCAAATTCTTGCAAAACATAGCAAATTCTTGCAAAACATAGCAAATTCTTGCAAAACATAGCATTTATGTCCTTTACATAGCAAATTCTGGCAAAACATAGCAAATTCTTGCAAAACATAGCAAATTCTTGGAAAACTTAGCAAATTCTTCTAAAACATAGCATTTCTGTCCTTCACATAGCAAATTCTTGCAAAACATAGCAAATTCTTACTAAACATATATATAGGGGTCCCAAACTCAAAAACAGAGTTTCAGCGCTCTCTGACCACCCGTTCTTGAGATATAGGCACCTGGTTTCCTTGGTACCCACGGTTAGATTTGGGAAATGGTTCGAATCCTTAACAAAAATTTTGAAGAAAATACCCAGGTGGACATGCAAAAAAATGACTAAGTCCAAAAATTTTGATCAAAAATTTAAAAATTATTCTAAGAGTCAAAATATTTTCCAAATCTAACCATGGGTACTAAGGACACCAGGTGCCTGTATCTCGAGAACGGGTGGTCAGAGAGCGCTGAAATTCTGTTTTTGAGTTTGGGACCCCTATATATATGTTTTGCAAAAATTTGCTATGTTTTGCAAGAATAAGCTATGTGAAGGACAGAAATGCTATGTTTTAGAAGAATTTGCTAAGTTTTCCAAGAATTTGCTATGTTTTGCAAGAATTTGCTATGTTTTGCCAGAATTTGCTATGTAAAGGACCTAAATGCTATGTTTTGCAAGAATTTGCTATGTTTTGCAAGAATTTGCTATGTTTTGCAAGAATTTGCTATATTTTGCAAGAATTTGCTATGTTTTGCAAGAATTTGCTATGTTTTGCAAGAATTTGCTATGATTTGCAAGAATTTGCTAAGTGAAGGACAGAAATGCTATGTTTTGCAAGAATTTGCTATGTGAAGGACCAAAAAGCTATGTTTTGTGTGGTGAAGGGAGGCTACTTATGTCCTCCATCTTGCAAAATCTTTGTTAAGGGAGACAAGTTATGCCCTTCATCTAACAAATTCTCACATAAGGGAAGCTACTTATGTCCTTCCTAGGAAGGTAACTTCTGTCCTAATTAAGGAATGACTTTGTTTTCTTTCCATGATCCTATATTTAATATATTTAAAATAATATATGTTTCACATATCAGCATCGACACATAAAAATAATTAAAATCTTAATATATAATTGCTTAAAGTTAAGAATGACAGCTTTTCAATACTTCTTATCCAAAAAATAATTTTCTGAAAATGTGGCCTAAATTATTGAAAGGTTATTGCTGAAATCCTTATGGACAATTCTTGTCCATGTTTTAACATTCATACTAAAAAATATATTATTTATCTTGAATTTTGAACTAATTTATTTTTCCTAATTTCCTAATAATGGCCTAAACTTTGAGGAAATCACCGGTTGTCAAAAATCCCTTTCTCTCTCTCTCTCTCTTCTCTATTATCTATCTCTTTCTTTTCTTATCTTTCTCTATCTCCCTCTCTCTCTCTCTCTCTCTCTCTCTCTCTCTCTCTCTCTCTCTCTCTCTCTCTCTCTCTCTCTCTCTCTCTCTCTCTCTCTCTCTCTCTCTCTCTCTCTCTCTCTCTGCTGTCTTCCCATTTTCTTGTCTTTCCGACATCTAGCTACACCGCGCTACCATCTTTTTAAGGGGTAAATATTATACAGTGTGTTTTTTTTTATGAGAACTTTTTTGAAAGCAATTTTACCCCACCTATAGTTATCAGAATTTAATGATTAATGGCTTATTTTCTTCGTTTTTTAATGCAATTAATAGAACATTAAAAAAATATTTCAGTTTTTAATTAAAAAGTACAGTAAAATCTAAAATTCAAAACTTAGGTGACAACATCAAAATGGTTTTAGCGCATTTTTCTTATGCTCAAATCTTCTACCCTTTGCAAGAAAAAAATTGGATTTTCAGTAGTCGACTTTGGGGGGCCAGTACTCCCTCCCTAATTGAGATATGACCTGCAAACCTTAATATATTCTAGTACATGTCCCCAATTGTATCTGTATCAATCTAGCTCTAGATCTCAACTTTGAAGCGTTTTGCAGCCATTTTTGCAAAAGGTAGAAAATTTGAACATAAGAAAAATGCGCTAAAACCATTTTTAGATGTTGACACCTAAGTTTTGAATTTTACATTTTACTGTACTTTTTAAACTGAAACTGTATTATTCTTTTAATGTTCTATTAATTGCATTAAAAAACGAAGAAAATAAGCCATTAATCATAAAATTCTGATAACTATAAGTGGGGTAAAATTGATTTCCAGAAAGTTCTCATAAAAAAAACACACTGTATTAAGATGATTTGTATATAACAAAAGAAATGTTGATATTAGATTTTGGTCTCTCCAATGAAACATACTAGTATCTGCGCCCCTAGCTGTATTCGAAGGGGAAAAATGATTAGACAAATTGCATAAAACCATCCCAAGGCTGAAATGTAAATAATAAAATAGCCAAAAACCACACCGAGGACTATGTAAATTTTCCTATAAATGAAAATCACAATCGATTCAGTTGTTTTTGGAATCTTAAGCTTAAGACTAAAAGCCATACTACGTTACATATAACTTTGTATTATAGATAATAGAATATATTCTTAATTGGTAGTTCAATTTGAGATTCTTTAAGATTAATATGTAGACCTGTTTATATTTTGTTTTATTGGAAGTAAAATTTTGCCGTATATATACTGGTTCCAAGCCATTATACTTATACAGTAGGACCAAAGCAATTCTACTTCAAACAAAGAATAGTCAGGAGTTTAAACGCAAGAAAAGGTAAGCAAGAAAGTTTGCATTTTGTCATTTGATTTATTAGCCATTGTTTTTTCCTGTGTTTAAGTTCTTTGAAAGCCAAACTTCTAAAATATACCCAAGTTTATAAATGATTCTTTATAGTAATGCTTTTTTTGTAGTCGATTTGTCCTTTAAGATCTAGCAAAGTGACGATTGGTTGATAATTATCTGTGAAACTTTGTAAAAGAATTTAAACCAATCCCTATATCACCTCTAGGTCCTAGAGACTAGTTTAACAGTCAACATTAGAGTAAAACACTAGAGGGAGAAATCGTCTTGTGCAACCTTCCTATTGGGTCATTGAAAATTAAACAATGGTATCGCTTATATTAACACAGCTAAGTAGCAGAACATTATTTAGAAGCAGACGAAAGAGGTCTTTGGAAAATGAAGGGAGGTAGTTGTCTGTATATAAATCTATACTATAGATCTGTTCAGTCAAAAATAAGAGGGGAACAATTTGTGAAAACACTTGAGAATGTTTTCAATTGATTGCTTAAATGACTTTCACATATTCCTAGTATTTTTAACCAGAATTTAATTATACAATTTTCGTCTTAATTTCAAATATCCATTAAGATTAAGGTATACCTAAATTAAGATAAATTTACCTATTTTTATGTGATTCTTCTATTTTTCTTTTATTTCAATTAAATATTTTAGCCTTAAAGTTTATATAAATTTTAAAAATGTTTATTTTGTCTTTTAATTTTCAGTGATGCAGCCGTCATCGTCAAGAATGCGAGTGTATTGTCTGGCCATTGTGTTCCTCACAGGATCCAGCCACTCACAGGGAATTAATTTTCGCTGCTCTGGCAGTTCATCTAGCGGCTCTAATTCAAAGGATCCCATTTTAACATTTAGTTTTTTATACCTATTTTTAGTTGCAAAGCTGAAATATAAATCAGTTTGTCAGTATTAATATAATTATATAAACTGTTATTTTATATATCAATTTATTTTATTTTAAGTTTCATAATTTCTTTCTTACAAAAACCTATATAGTTTCCTGTTTATAATTTAGTTCATTTAAAACTATCTTAAAATATTTTGAATGACTCTGGTATAACATGCATCTGTATGTTGTCGGGACAGATAATAATTCAAGACGTTAGAAATTGTTTACACTGCTGCTATGTCAGGTGCGCGATATAAATAGATAAAGCGATAGAAATGCATTGGCACCAACTAGGTGCAACTTATAATTACATACAATTAGGACTTCCAGACAAAGATCATACAATGAAACGGATGGTTTAGAAGTATGTTAGTCCGTAAAACCATGCAATAAGATAGATTCATTAAAAAAATATTCTCTCTCTATTTAGGTTTTCTCAACTGGAAATTGGGGAACTAATAATCCTTTTAATCGTAAGTTTAAAAATTTTATCAAATATTTCTTCTTAGAAAAACAAGTTTGTATTTGTAAATATGTAGCGAAGCAATGACATGATAGTATACTTTTTAATCAAAAATAACAGTAGAGTATAATGCAGATTGCTTGCAGGTAGGTTTTGCTTTGAGTTACTGGTGCTTTCAAACAAAGTGGTTATTCAGCACTGATAGATAACCCCCTTATTTGTTAATTAAATTGAAAATAATGGGGAGAGGTTTAGTTTTGTTCTATGCTTAACGTCTGCGGGGCCTTTACCTGCAGTTCCCACACCCTGCGGTTCGACCCAGTATACAATATAACCTGACCTTAAATAATAAACAAACAAATGAAAAACAACCATACCTCTTATTTCAATTAAATACAAAAAAAAGGATAGGTGGTATCAATGAACAACAAGCTTGTAATTTGTGTGAAAGAGACGAATTACATAAAATCATAGAGTATCTGTGCTCCTCAAATTGTTTAAATTTGAGGATATGGTTTACTTGATTGGTTGGAACAAACTAGGAATTTTCAAAACTTGACAACTAATTTCAATATTTGGGGCTGCATATAAATTTGTCTCCATTGTATTGTCCCCTAAAACGCCAAGAATTTCTGCTTTTTGTCAACTTTTTTTCGTTTATCTTTTAAGGGAAGAAAACACATTCTACATTTTCATGTCACCTAAACATTGAACCTTTGCATTGGAATGTATTTAAATCTCAGAATATCTATATCTGTATCTATTATCTAATTCTTAATATTTAAAACGTATTATAGTATGTTGTTACATTTTATAAGACGTTCTAAAAAATTAACATTTTCAAAAAATATTAAAAATAAAACAAGGATGACAACATCCATAAGTAGCGAAGCACAAAAATTATGTATAAGAATTTAAAGATTACTTGTCAAAAACATGTATATTGGGGGAAAATCACGAAACCTCACCTCACCGAAAATCGGACCATAAACACCAAAAGTATGGATAAAAATGTGAAAAATACAAAAATAGTCTAAAACCTGCTTAAAGGCAGTCTGACCGTCTTAGTTGTTTTCTTGAAATGACAGGAAATTTTATGTTGATATCTAAAACTGAAAAAAATTTGGAAATTGGACCATAAACACTAAAGATATGGAGAAAAATGTGAAAAATACAAAAATAGCCTAAAACCTGCAAAAAAGCGGGTCCGAACGCCATTGATGTTTTATAGTTAATTGGGCTCCTTAATAATGGGAATGTTGTCAAAAAATTTCAGCCTTTTATCTTTTATAGGAGCCGAGAAATTCACGTTTCCCCCAAACTAAGACAGACGGATTTACGGACAGACGGACATTTC
Organism: Acartia tonsa; assembly: GCF_053477335.1. NCBI lineage: Eukaryota > Metazoa > Arthropoda > Copepoda > Calanoida > Acartiidae > Acartia > Acartia tonsa. The sequence goes on along the minus strand of NC_137265.1, from coordinate 8,464,644 downwards.
AAATTATAGAGTAGCTTCGCTACTAAAAAGGAGAAAGGACAACTGAATATAACCAAAATTTGTCCTTTCATTTTTGTACTTTTCTTTTGCCAATAAATTTGTTATATTCATTGGCTGCAGTGTTAAAACTTCTTCAAAAATCTTGCTTACATTTGAATGGTTGAAAAAAGAAATTAAATTTCATGAAAATTTCAAAATTCTAGTTCTCAGAACAACGAGAAATTTGGTGCAATATTTTGCACATTTCATTTGCCTCTTTTAAAATTCAAAGATATTCTATAAAATTATAAACTTTAGATAGATACACGAATAGATTACTGTAAAATAAGACTACTAATTGAATATAATCTTTTAAGTTGATATTTAAAATTAAAAAGAAAAATTTTAACTTTATTTTTAAGAATACGATAAAATAAGAAAAAAAGCCCCCACAACATTGTTATAAAAAAAAATTTCATTTCATTTTTAAGAATACGAATAAGAAAAAAAGCCCCCAAATTTTTGTAGACCATTTAAGTATATAAAACATTTATATGATTACATTTTGAAAATTCAGGTGGACTTTTGGGAGGATCTATTAACCCATGTTATACCGGCAATCGTGCGGGTATTTCAAATAATCCCCTCTGCAACAGCAATAACAACAATAATTTCGGCAGTGGTGGCGGCAGTTCCGGTTCCGGCTGCAACTGTCAATGCTCCAGCTTGACCTTTCAGTCTAATGGAGTCACTTATGGCAACTGCAATACTCCAGATAACACAGGTACAGCAAATATGATTAGCAGCACGCAGCAGTTTCATAATACACCGTTGCTTTATGCCTTTCAGCCGTTAGGGTGATTATGATTGGCTACACCCCTGTCCTTAAGAAGCTATTCCTCACAGTAAATTTCATTTTCAGAATGAGCACTTTGTCATAGGAGTTTTTATTATTTTGATTGATAAAAAAAACTTTGATTTGTAGGAAGATATTGGTGCTTCACAACTGGATGGAGTAACAGTGGATGCAAAGATCTTCAATCATCTTCCAGGTATAGTTGATTTTTGAGGCAATTGAACAAATTAATAGTTGACCCTTCCATTAATTGATATTTGAATAAGAATGTTGTGACCGACAAACTGATGGGCCAAATAAGTTTTATACTAGATTCTCTTTTGTAATTGGTATTTTTCCAAAATATCTTAAATGTCATAAGAGAAAATTACATTACGGACAAACAGACTAAAATAATTATAGAGTACCTTCACTATTGATATTACATAGTTTATATTAAGTAGGGTATTTTAATGATATCCCATAGGTTTGACTCATGTAAACAATTTACAAATGTAAAAGTAATCTTTTTTAGAGGGTTAGGTTTTGTCTTAGAAATTGAATATCTCCCCAAAGTACTGAAAAGTTATTTTGTTACAGGTTTCCCGACAACCCGTGGTCCTACACTGCTTGCAACGTACAAGGACAATGCCAGGAATAAGGTATAACCAACAAGAGCATTAATTATTTAAGCCTATTTCACCGTAGTTGCAAAAACCTATTTTTTTGAAGATACAACTTTTAGCATACAAACACTTGAATTATGGTGAAATAGCTGGCACTCTAACTTACTAAAAGCCTAATAGTGAAATTCATGTTGTAGCATGTGATGTTAGCAACCAAGTTTTTTTTTAGTCTAAAGCTTCTTCATACTCAGTGTATTTACATAAAAAAAATGAGCAATTTTTTGTAATTTATATTTTATTCTTATCTGTGATTAAATCACGTTCCTTTAAATTAGGAAAAACCAATAAATCAACATAAAACTAAGTTTTAACAAACATTTTTACACCACCTAGCGGAGAAATAATAAACTACATATATAAGAAAATCAAACTTTAAATAAAAAAATCTCAGTATGGCTTCGAAGCTGTATTAGAACAAGTTTTGAGCCATACTAAAAAATTATGTATCGTCTCAGACAGCTTTAATAAATAATGAAACAAAAACCATAAAACCAATACCAGTTTAGTTAGCCTAATCCTTCGCCCCTTTGGGGTCAACTTGATTCTAATTATTCATATAATTTTTCTTTGTTTTAGCATTGGAAAGCTGTCTATAATGGGCTGCAATAGATAACTCGCCTTGCTGTCATCTCGTATACAATTAAGAAAATTATTTGAAGTTAATGGAAAATAAATATGTATTGAAGATGTGAAATAATTCAAAGTCAAAATAACTTATTTAATGTAAAACATGTACTATTTAGCAATGCATCCTTTAGATATAAAAAGTCAAAGTAAGATTTGTAGGTTAGCTTGATTAATAAAGTAAAAGGAAATATGTTTTAATATTTATTCAACAAAAAATCAAAATCTTAAAAATACATAACAAAGAAATTTAGATATAACGGTTATTCTTTTTTTACATTTAAGCATAACATTGATTTTAAATAATAATTACATAATAATTACAAATAAGAATGCAATAAAAAAAATCCTTTTAATTTTACCGATTATAAAGATGAGGTAGGTTGTGCTAAAATTCCAAAGGTGTGAGTCTTAAGGCTTAAAAACAGTAGTAGAACGATAAAATTTAAGTTAACTTTAAAAAAATTGTCCATATTTATTTTCAATAAGAAATACACAATACACAATGTTACATAGTTAGTGAATATTATCGTTCTAATACTGTTTTTATAAGATAAAACTCACACCTTTACGGAATTTTAGCACAACCTACCTCCCCCTTTAGTTATAACGGTTATCCTTTTTTTACATTTAAACATATTAATGATTTGAAAAAAAATATTTACAAATAAGAATGAAATAAATAAAAAAGAAAATGATTTAATCGCATTGATTACAAATTTAACTGCAGGGTTAAGGCAGCATAATAACACAGCACTGGGATTAAGAAAAATAGTAACTACCCCACACCATCTTACTTTAATTCTTAAAAATACATGTTTTTTTTTGCTAGATAGGCACTTTCAGGGAAAGCACCGGGAATTTTAAATACAGTATTTAGTCTTACATTGTCTGTTTAGACATTTTTATTTTAATAAGAATGACAACATCCATAAAAACGAAGCTCTGAAACAGTAGGACAAACAAACATTAACACAAACAATACATAGAGAGTATCGAATAAGCAGAATATAAATGAAAAACTATAAACAAAATATGAAGCATTTTAAATTTGTTGCTAAGCTTAAATACAGGAAACTGTTTAATGGCATACTTACATTTTTAAAAGCGAAGCTTTTCTATAATTAGGGTCGGTCCGTCCGTCCGTACGTCCGTCCGTCCGTCACATAGAGTTAGCTCTTTTCGTTAATTTAAACAGGTTAGAATTGTCCTATCGATTACAAACTTTGCATGATGATTCCTACAGTAGTTAGGTACAATTTAGAAAGCGTAGCAACTCTATAAACAATACCAGAATGTCCGTACGTCCATTTTAAACATGTCGATTTTTAACGTTTTTGACAACAAATTTTTGTATGTTAAAATTATCCGATTCTTCTGATTTTTTGAAAACTGATTCCTATTACAACAAGGTACAATGTTATAAGCGAAGCATCTCTATAAACAAGTCCCAAAAATGTAAGTATGTCCTTAAACAGTATCATCTATTTATACAGTTTTGCAACAAATTTTCTTAAAATATTGTTTGTACTGATGCATTAATATTCTGTTAATTCAGTTCTGACAATCTACAAGTGTTAATGTTCGTTTGTCCTTCCATTTCAGAGCTTCGCTTTTATGGATATTGTCATCCTTGTTAGGACTTGATTATAGGAATGTTTTTTTAACAGTGCATGTACCTTGTTATAACGTTAATCAGTATTTCAAAAATCAGATGAATAGGATCATTTTATTACATAAAAATTGTTGTCACACACACCTTCTTTCTTTCCAGGTTTTTAGTAGTGCAGCTTCTTTATAACTAGGGTCTGTACGTCTGCCTGAATATTTTAACACACACACCTTCTTTCTTTCCAGATTTTTTAGTAGTGCAGCTTCTCTATAACTAGGGTCTGTATGTCTGCCTGAATATTTTAACACACACACACCTTCTTTCTTTCCAGGTTTTTTTTAGAAGTGCAGCTTCTCTATAACTAGGGTCTGTACGTCTGCCTGCCTATTTCAACACACACACATACACACACACACACATACACACACACACACATACACACACACACACACACACTTTCTTTCTTTCCAGGTTATCTTTAGTAGTGCAGCTTCTCTATAACTAGGGTCTGTATGTCTGCCTGAATATTTTAACACACACACACACACACACCTTCTTTCTTTCAGGTTTTTTTTAGTAGTGCAGCTTCTCTATAACGTGGGTATGAACGTCTGCCTGAATATTTTAACACACACATACACTCCATCCATTAGAGTATAACACTAGAGGAAGAAATGGTTAGATAAATGTATCTCCCAATCGCAACCACCTTGTGCAACCTTTCTATTGGGTCATTGAAAATTAACCAATGGTGTCGCTTATTTTAGCACAGTCAAGTAGCATAAAATAATTTAGAAGCAGACTAAAGAGGTCTTTGAAAAAGGAAGGGAGGTAGTTGTCTGTATATACATCTATAGATCTGTTCTTCACCCTTTTTCCAGGTTTTTTAGAAGTGCGGCTTTACTATAAACAAGGAAAAGGGTGAACATTTATATGTTCATGTTGTAGAGAATTGGAAAGGAAAAATAAGATTAAAGTTCTTGCTATAGTGGAGTATGAGCTCTTTAATTCGGGGTTATTTAGGTTTCGATTTTGTACATTTTCTCGAGTTTGAATTCAATTAAATGTACAAAAACGATGTTTTTAAAACCAAATATTGAATATACTCAAAGGAACAGTATCCCAGTAAAAAAAGGTAGCATGCTACGTTGTTCGATATCGTTGGCGGTAAACGTAGGAAAATCGTCCTTTCAAGCAAAAGGGAGAGCATACGAGTTTGCCATCGATATCGTAGCAAAGTAGTATAAATTAAAAGAGAGAGAGAGAGAGAAAGAGAAAGCAAGAGAGAGAGAGAGAGAAAGAGAGAGAGAGAGAGATATCTTACTCTTTATTATATTAAGCCGGGAATGGTATGATCTCTCTCTCTCTCTCTCGCTCTTTTAATTTATGCTACTCTGCTACGATATCGATGGCGAACTCGCATGCTACCTTTTGCTTGAAAGGACGATTTTCCAACATTTATCGCCAAAAAATTAGGTGGTAATTCATGGCGAAGGGGATTGGAGGTAGCATGAGACTCGGTACATATATTGCACGAGCTCGATGGCGATTCCATTGCGAAATATCTTGCTGGGATTTTAGTGATAATTTGTCCTTTTAATCTTGTGTACATTCTTGGATGTCTGTCATCAAATATATTTTTTTTTAACTTATGGTCGAATATGAAAAGTTTACAGTTGTCGGGAACGATAAAACCGACCTAAAAGATAAAAGATAGTTAGAGAAGCTGCGCTGCTAAGAAAACATAAGCTCTATAGACATACATAATAACGTGTGTATAACCTGCAGAATAGCTTCGTCAAAAAGTTATATAATTTGAAAATTCGATAATTAATTAAGGTATCTGGTTTAAAGCCCTTGATGTGCAGTCTTTCTAAGGGATACGGGGATAGGAAAATGAAAAATAAATTAATTTTCTTCTAATTTTTACAGTATGTCTTCGCTGGATATGAACCGGTTCTCAGCCATACTGAAAAGTCATATATCGTATCGTATTATGGTAAATTTTCTACAATGGTAAAATGAGAAATCAAAACATTAATACCAGTTTTGTTGGCACGGGCTTAAACTGGAATTAATCTTATAATTTATTGTTTTAGTATCCGCGGAAAGCTGTCTACAATATGATAAATAACTATTCGAGGATTGCTTCGAAACCGATTAATATCTGCTGGATAAGAATCGGTTCTTAGCCATACTGAAATGTTATATATCGTATCGTATTATGGTCAAAAATAAAAATATATTAACACCAGTTTTGTTAGACTGGGCTTTCGGCCCCTCGGGGCTGTCAAAACCGGAATTAATCTTATAATTTATCGTTTTAGTATCCGCGGAAAGCTGTCTACAATATGATAAATAACTATTCGAGGATTGCTTCGAAACCGATTAATATCTGCTGGATAAGAATCGGTTCTTAGCCATACTGAAATGTTATATATCGTATCGTATTATGGTCAAAAATAAAAATATATTAACACCAGTTTTGTTAGACTGGGCTTTCGGCCCCTCGGGGCTGTCAAAACCGGAATTAATCTTATAATTTATCGTTTTAGTATCCGCGGAAAGCTGTCTACAATACGATAAATAACTATTCTAGTATTGCTTCGAAGCCGATTTATATCCGCTGGATGAAAACCGGTTCTCAGCCATACTGAAAAATTATGTATCATATCATATTATATCCAGTTTTCTACGAAAACAAAAATGTACATTTATAATATTAAAAGCAGTTCATTAGCCCGGGCTTTCAGTCCCTAGGTTCAAACTATCTTATAATTTATCGTTTTACTATCAGCGGAAAGTTGTCCACAATACGATGAATAACTATTCCAGTATGGCTTCGAAACCGATTGATATCCGCTGGATTAGAATCGGTTCTCAGCCTTACTGAAAAGTCATGTATAGTATCGTATCATAGTAAATTTTCTACGAAAACAAAAATGTACAATCAAAATCAAAACCAGTTTATTAGCCCGGGCTTTCGGCCCCTCAGGGCTAACAAAACCTTATAATTTATCATTTTATTATAATATCTTTTCCTTCCCTGGTTGTTTCTGTTTCGATATTAGTTTAGTTTAAGCCAAATCCAATACAAACATAAGGCTTTAGTCGATGGTTTTATCACAGTAAATTAACTTAAACGTACATTCTTAAACTTCCATCCGCCCGTACGTCTATAACGAATAGTTATATTGGAATTTTTCGGACGGTTCTAAACTAAGCATGGTAATTCCCGTAACAGTTACAATTACAATTACAATACAGTTAACAGGTACAATTGAGAAAATATAGCAACTCTATAATCATTACCAGAAGTCCATTTTATAAATATTTGTTATTACTATTTTATTTATCTGAACTTTTGGATAAATTATTCGTAGGATGATTAGGCACTTAGTTGTATACAGTAGTTTAAGCATCCAGTATTTGTTATTCTGATTTGTTAAGCTTCGCTTTTATGGATGCTGTCATCCTTTTATATATTTTATAGCATGGTTAGTTTATTTTTGTCTTAATTATCCTTTTAACAATCTTTCATGTTAAGGAGAACCATGTCGGTCCAGAGGGTTGCGAGATTTCAAGCTACAGACAGACTTCTAGACATCCTGTTAAATATATGGATTAATTATACTTTATTTTAATTTGAGATTAGAAGTGTGACCATAATTACGATATTTGGACCACGATATTAGCCATATTCATTAGATTTGCTAGTAGCGTAGCTACTCCAAATTAGAAAATTCGATGCTGTATGTAACTATAGCTTCCCTACAATGGAGAACTCAATCGCTTCAATGGTTAACTGACAACCAAAAGTTTTACCCCTTTAAGCAAAAACAGGGTTGGTGCGCTGCACTACTAATGGACAAAATTATCCTTGTATGTTTTACTACAAGGATCACGTCTTTCATAGCACCATTTGTAGACCAAGGCATGTCTAATTCAACATTGATAGTATAGCCTTACCTTTGAATGTCTTTAATATTCACCAGCTTTGACCTATAGCGGACGGCTGTTACAATTGAAAAAGTCGCGGGTTGTGAAAAGGTATCTCTTTCAAAAATATCATAAGGACAAAATATGTTAATGTCTAGCACAAAAAATAAGAATCTAATAAAATTTTTAGAAAAAAATATGTAAAAGAAATTTTAAAGATTAATTTTCCCCTAAATATGTTTCTTTAAATTTTATGCTTAAACTTTCAAAATCATTTTACTACGAATAGTTTCGTTGTAACGGACGTATAGATATAGAGTAGCCTTACTGCAAAAAATCTTGAAAATTCTATTTTTTCTTAATTTGTTTCGGCCAGACACAAAATCCAGATACTATAATTTTATAGAAATTTATACAAATTAATCATTATATCTTTTAGGAAAAGGCTGTTTTATAGAAGTTTTTGTGGTTATTTTGTAATAAATGATAATTAATTACAGTAAAAAATATGTTTCAATAATATGAATTGAATTGTTTTAATTTTAAGCAAAAAAAAAACATTCTTGGCTGCTGTTTAGATCAGGCATCTGAAGGGATAAGACAATGGCCGAAATTTTTGAAACTGTGCGTCTCTGTGTCCTGTCTTTTGCAACAAACTGGCATACCCTAGTTATAGAGCAGCTTTACTCAAAAAGACATACATATTTGAAAAAACTAATTTGAACAGGGATGGAGGTGACAATGGAATATTTATTACACTAGTCCCTGAAGTTTCGTAATAATGTTTCTTATTCGATGGCTTAAAATGGAGGGGACAATTAGATATTTATTACACTAGTCCCCAAAGTTTTATAAAGTATTTTCCTATTCGAAGGCTTAAAATTTTGGGGACTTTTATTGAACTTTAATTGGTTGAATAATAAAGTTGATTGTCTGAACGTTATAACCACTAATTGTATAGGTGGGGTAATTTTGTGTATTGTTATGGGGATGTGTACATCAATCTATCGGTCATTGTCTTATCCCTTTAGATCCCTGTGTTAAAACTGTGTGTCTCTGCATCGTGTCTGTGTAGCTATAACTCTGGTTCATTTCAACCTTAAACAGAAACATACACATAAATTTTCACTTCTGTAAAAATAATATTCATAAAAGATATTGTCTTCAGGGAGGAAGGAGACATAGGTCAGCTTATTACACTAGTCCCCAAAGTTTTATAATAACATTTCCCAATTCGTTGGCTTAACAATTTGGAGACTTTTAGTGAATTTTGAATGGTTAACTAAGTTGACTGTCCAAAGGTTTCAACCACTAATTGTAATCTACAGAAGAAGTAATTTTGTGCATCATCATTGGGGATGCCCATTAATTTATAAGCCATTGTCTTATCCCTGTAAGATCCAAGATAACAGGGACAAGGTTTTTATTTTTTACGTAAAAACAGTTGTCTGACCGTTTCAACCATTAATATTTCTAATATAAAGCCTTGATCTTTTTATGTAAATATGACATAAGAAAATTGTATTTGCTCTATAGTATTGATACATGCATATATTTTTACATTGCTTAGCTTGGCTACTGACACTTTACAATATATCCTTATACTAAAGTAACAGGATGTTTGTGTGTCTGTGTGTTTGTACCAAAGGATCTCGCTAACCGCTGAACCGATATGGTTCTCCTTTACAGTATAGCTTCTCATAGGCCCTAGGAAGGTTTATAGCTACTTTGGTGAATGATACCACCACCTTCTCTAGAGAAATCGCCAAACAAAATATATAACTAGCGCCGCCTAGAAGATTTTGGATATTTTATGGTAAACAGCTAATCTTAATATAGATTGAAAATAAAACATTAACATACCCCTAGAGGCTTCTAGGGGTGTAGCCACTAGTTAAGGATAAAGTAAGTATTTTTTCCTCCAAAATCTTGAACTTTTATGCTATTGCAGATGGTCATTCAGAAAAAGCCTACATTGGGAAATATCCTTAAAAACTTATTGAGAGAACTAATTCATTGAGATGTGAATTTGCAGTGAGGGAGGGGACATTGGACTGTAAATTAAACTGGTACCCAACGCCAACGTTTTATAACCAAGTTATCTTATTCATTGTATTCTAAAAGTTCTTTTATTTAATTTTGATTGGTTGGTTCTGAACTAAGCTGGAAGTGTCCAAACTTATCAACCATCATTATTTGGAGATGAACATCAATTTATCTTTTATTGTCTTATCCCTAAGATAATTTTGAATTTGTGAGCCTTGCTAGCTTTTAGGATGTTGTCATCCTTGTTTTATGAAGTATAAAAAGTTAATTTAAATAGAAATGTGGGTAAACACCTTTTCCTACAAGTGATTCTCACCAGGGCGGGAGGGGACATTGGGCTGATCGTTACACTAGTCCCCAAGGTATTATGATACTGTTTTTTTTCCTATTCGTTTGCTTAATCTTGGAGACTTTTTATGAATTTTGATTGGTTTGTTCATTTAGTCGAGTGTTCAAACGTTTCAACCACTGATTGTAATCTACAAAAGAGGTAATTTTGTATCATCATTGGGGATGTTAATCAATTTATCGGCCATTGTCTTATCCCTTTAGATCCTTGGATTCTCACAACAAGCAAATATACGTCCGTTAACCCTAAATGGAATAAATATTAACAATTTTCTTCCCAAACAATGGCATAACAAAAATGCTAAACCGTTTACTTTGTTGCTGTGTAAAGCGGATAATTATAATGTAATGATAATGGAGAATAACTTGGCCCATTAACAGGCGCTACATTTTACATTAAACCGTTTTAATCATAGGTAGTAAAATCAAAGGGTTGGTTCAGGGGCGTCCAAGCTTTTTTTTTGGGGGGGGGTAAAAAAATTTAGGGGGGGGGGGTAATTCGTGTTTGGGGGGGGTAAAATGGCGCGCGAAGCGCGCCGAAATTTTTTTTACCCCCCCGAAAATTTTTACCCCGGGGGTAAAATTTGATTGGGGGGGGTAATTACCCCTCCTAAAGTCTGTTGGGGGGGGTAAATACTCCCCCCAAATCTGTTGTGGGGGGTAATTACCCCCCCCAAACTAATTTACCCCGGGGGTAAAATTTTTGGGGGGGGTAATTTAATTATGTAAAAAAAGCACCTACCTAATCTATTAAGTTAATAAGTACTATCCTATAACATAAAGTAGTAAGTAAGGTTTATTTGACTATAGCTTCAGATTTCATTACTTTTAATACTGAGTTCTCCTTTTTAGGAAAGCTTCACATAGATCCCATGATGGTTCCACACTATTATAGGTCAATCCTTTGAGTGGTTTTAGGCTATTTTTCTCCTCCCTTTTTACCCTTTAGAAAACACGAGTTCTTAGATGCTAAGGGCGCCACTACTATTCAAATATATAGTAGTATCTCATTCTTTAGAACATAAAAATACAATAATTAACTCACTAACCAATGAACCAATATGATTATACTTTAAAGTGAAGCATCTTATAGGTCCTGGTAAGTTTTATAACTAGTTTTGAGACACCCTGACATCCTCCCAAAAGAAATCGCCTATAGAAATTCTTTTTCATTATTTAATGAAATATTTAATTTAGTTAGGTATCTATTTTATGGAATCTTCAGTGCTTTACAATTACATCATAGATCCCCGGGATGGTTTTAGCCCTTATAAAGGCCCAAGCAAATAAAACATGATCAAACTATTAAATTTTTTGTTATCATGGTTAAGAACTGTTTTAATTGGTTGGACTATATTGGGGTATAGTCCCTTTTGTGGCAACGCTCTTTAAGGGGCGTTTCTTCGTTTTTTTCACACAAGCTTCTCTCCTATTTCTAGCCCCTGCGGGGGGCCAATTGCTTAACCATGTGGGACAATCACCTAAACCAATATAACCTATCCTAAAATAAACTATCAAAAGCCATTTTTAAAATACGACGAATTGCCCCTTAAGGGGCGTTGCCACGATGCAAATTATGTAAAAGACAATAAAAAGAGAGAGAAACTAAAGAAAATTGGGATTTTAACAACAATTAACCAAAACAAAAATATATTCCAATAGAAATTGAAACATTAGGATATACTTTTCATTAACTATTAGGAGACCAAACGAGGAATATAAAATATATTACACCTCAAGGCTCGAGTCACACTATGACTTTTTTTTTTGGGGGGGGGGGCGGGGATTACTCCCTCCCCCCCCCCAAAAAAAAAAATTTTCAGTAAAATTTTTTTTTAAGAACATTCAATTTGGGGGGGTAAATACCCCCCCCAAAAATTTTTTTCTTAAAGAACATTTATTTTGGGGGGGTAATTACCCCCCCCAAAATCGTTGGGGGTGCCAAATGGCCCATTACCCCCCCCCTTGGACGCCTATGGGTTGGTTGTCTCTAGGCTAGTAGCCCTTAATTCAGATAATCATGATTAAATAAAAGGAATTAGATTTATGCAATGTTGTAAATGTATAATGAATATATTTTAATTGTAATACATACAATGATACAAAAACTACTTTATTATTCTATACATAAAAGATTAAGAATAAGTGTTAATATTAATTTGATATCTATACAGGTGATCTACGCATCATGGAAACAGGAATAGCCCAATAGACAACAAATTAAATCTAACATATTCGGGTAATTGTGGGATGGGTGCTCGAAACACCATTTCTGTTTTTGTTCTAATAAATGGGGAAAGGGGGTGAGTATTTCAAATTGAATATAAGAGACCAATATAAAACTTACTATAAAATTATGGAATGAACACTAAACAATTAGATAGTCAGACACCCTCTTACTTAATCATATAAGATTCTTTGTTAGAATTTCTAAACAAGCCACAAAATATCTACTCTTGTGTATTTTTTTCATTAAGTAATAAATAGCGGCATTTGTACATTGCATACCCAAATTCATTAAAAACCAACTGAAATAATAATAGTTGCGTCATCTCTTCCCCCAACATATTAAAAATAATAAGTTAAAATCATTGTCCTATCCCTTTATACCTGTTTCTTATAACAGTATATGTATTATGTATAGTTCATATTAATATACATCTAAATACATTTAACAAAGAAATATTCTATTTACAGAAAATTTAAATAAATGTTTTTAATTAAATTATCACAAAGGTAATTAAGAACAATATAAAAAAAATTTGCAGTTTTATTTGGGCTAAAATAATTTTTTTATAAAATAATATTTGTACACGTAGAAAGTATTTATTTCCTCTTTGCTATTTTTAAAAGCGAAGCTGTTCTATGATAGAACTGTCCAACCGCTTTGAAACTTTATATTATGTTGTTATTTGTCCGTCAATCCGTCCTTATCCGTAACAGTTAGCTATTATCCTTATTATGCATGTTAAAATTTTTCTAACGATTGAAAAAACGTAGCAACTCTATACTCGTTACCAGATATCCGGACGTCTTAAAAAAAACATGTTGATTTTTAACTTTTTCTTACACTGCATGTACAATTGTTAATGTTCTTTTGTCCTACCTTTTCAGGGCTTTGCTTTTATGAATGTTGTCATCCTTGTTGTTTTTTAAAAATCACTATAGCTATTGCATAAAGTTTTGAGAGAGTCATTAGTAGAGAGGGAGGCCTGTTTCATTTCTCAACCACGGATACAGGGATTGGATAAAAATATTGGGAGCAAGATAATTTATCTGCCATTGTCCTTTTCCTTTCTGAGTCTGGACTGTGTTCTATGTATTCAGGTATCTTAAGGGATAAGACAATGGTCAATAAAATGCTAATTAATCCCAGTCATGAAAAATAACACCATCTGTAGATTGAATTGATTGGAGGAAAAGTTTGAGCACTACTAGTTTAAACAAACCAATTAAGATTTCACAAATGTCCCCAGAGTTTTTAAGTCAACGAATAAGATTTATAAGACTTTGGGGACCAATAAAATCAACTGTCCAATGTACTCTCCTTCCCTGGTTGTATTAAACAAATTTTTAAGCCAACAAATAAGAGATCGTATATTATTATATATAAAACTTTGGGGACTAATATAATTGACTGTCCAATGTACCCTCCTTCCATAGTTGTATAAAACAAGTTTTTAACAGAGATAATAACATTCATGAAAATATGAACCAATTTTAGAGTTGCTCCACTTGCTAAAATTAGTGTGCATAATCGCCTCAAAAGAACAAGGCAAAAAAGCGCAAATATGTTTCTTTGTGTTTGAAAATGCGAATATTTTGATATTGTCAGTGTTGCTTCGAAACTGGTAGATATCCGCTGTATTAGAACCGATTCTAAGTCATACTGAAAAATCATGTATCGTAATTTTAGACAAAAAGCTGTATAAACTTCGATGCGATAATTAACTATTCTAATGAATTAAATGGCAGTTGCTTGGCATTAAAAAGCCGTACATGCCAAATTAAAACAGATAGCTTCGCTTCAAATACATACAGAAAAATAGTTTTTTTCCCTCAAAGCACAGAATCCCCCCCCCCCCCCACTTTGTTTGTTTTTAAATTATTAAAAATATGAGAATATTTTTCGTTTCTTTGTTAATTCCTTTCGTGAGGTGGTAGGTTGAATTGAGTACTGGGTAGCCCCGCAGGGGTCAGCCCAACTTATTTTCATTATGAGAATGGGGGGATAGCGCTCGACAGACGTTTTGCAGGAAAAGTACCCAAAAATGTCTGAACATTATGTTTCAACACTTTAGAATTGTGAGAGAAAACATACCTGCACTCAGGGATCTAAAGGGATAAGACAATAGCCGATTAATTAATGTACATCAATAATAATTGCACTTAATTTTACCCCTTCTGTAGATTACAATTAGTGGTTTAAACGTTAGGACACTCAACTTTATCCATCAACCAATCAAAATTCAATAAAAGTCCCCAAAGTTGTAAAGCCAACGAATAAGAAACGATATTATAAAACTTTGGGGACCAGTGTAATAATCTTGGGATCTATAGGGATAAGACAATTGCCGAAAATGATGTATGTCCATGTCCAATGATGATACATAAAATTACCACTTCTGTAGATTATGATTAGTGGTTAAAACGTTAGGACACTCAACTTATTAAACCAACCAACCTAAATTCAGTAATTCAGTTCCCAAAGTTATTAAGCCAACAAATAAGAAAACTTTGGGGACTAGTGTAATAATGAACCCAATGTCCCCTCCCTCCCTGCACTGCACTGCACAATTTCTATTTTCAATTTCAAACTTTACGTCTGTTTAACATAAGTTGTTTCTTTTAACCAGATTCCATAAGTAGCGCAGCTTTTTTATAATTAGGGAAAGCCTGTCCGTAGGTACGTATGTAAGTTTAACATAAGTTGTTTCTTTTAACCAGATTTATTTCAAGAAACGCAGCTTCTTTAAAATTAGGGAAAGCCTGTCCGTAGGTACGTATGTCTGTTTAACATAAGTTGTTTCTTTTAACCAGATTGTTTTAATAGGGCAGCTTCTTTATAATTAGGGTATGTCTATCTGCATGCTCGTCCGTCTGATTAACATAAGTTGTTTCTTTTAACCAGATTGTTTTAATAGGGCAGCTTCTTTATAGTAAGGGTATGTCCACATTCTTCCATACGTTCAAAACCTTTTTATAGCTTTTTGAACACTTTCCCCATGTGACTTCCCTCTATATCCAATTACATAAGTAGTAAGTTTTTTATCCGTCAAGAACGGATTTAATTTTTAATTTTAGAAAAGATTCACATAGGTCCTTTGTCGGTTTTATGCTATACAATTTCTTAATTGAAATATAGGGATGGATTTAGACTATATTTCTGCTCCCTCCCCATTAATACACTGAGCCCCTAGAGGCTAGGTATTAAACCTTTAGTGTTTCTTAAAGTAATAGATCATATAGTCTAGGCTGAGGCCTGCAAAATAATATTCACTTCACTTAAGAATTGAAAAAATTCTGTATTACAACATTTTTACAAGGAACAAAAGTCCAAAAAAAACCTAATCGACCAATTCTATCTTATACTTATAAACCAATAGTATATTGCTTATTCAGTTCAGCGGTGGTTACCAAGAACATAAACTGCAGACAGACGAACAAACATCGTTCTACTTTGTGCCATGATTTTGATAACAGACCGACATTGATTGCTTGGCAAGTATAGCATTGCTTGCTGACAGGGCGGTGTAATCGCGTTTGAGTCATTTTAGTAGTTTAAAAATTATACCTACTGCTGCCATGTTTGGCGCATGACACTGATAGAAAGTGTGGTTGGAATGCTTTGGCATGAACAGATGCAACCATGCACAGTTAGGACTTCCAAACAAGATCGTGTAATAAAAGCGGTTGTCTAAGGGTTATTTCCTAATCTAGCACCCTTGGACAAGACGTTTATTTCCTTGGATGAAATAATAGCATTGCCTTAAAAATGCAGGAATCTAAAGGGATAAGACAATGGCCGATGAATTAAAATAAATCCTCAATGATTACACTTCTGTAGATTAAAACTAGAGGTTGAAACGTTTGAGCACTCAGTTTTATAAACCAACCAATCAAAATTCAGAAAAAGAAAAATTTTGGGGACCAGGGTAATAAACAGCCCATTGTCCCCTCTCTCTGAAAAAATGTGATTATAAAAAATGTATTCAGGGGTTGGCAGGTTTTGAATGGTTGATGTCAAGTCCAGGCCAATGTATGGAACACTTTACATAAATAAACTATATTTTAAACACACTTTAACACAATTCTATTCTTTCCAAACTAAATTTTATGTTTCCTTTTTTTATTTTCTCTTTAAAGAATACATCTAGTTTTGCTTAATGACATGTCATCTAAAAGTGCATATTTTTTTAGGCGAGTGGGGGGGGGGGGTGGTTGTAGGGGTCTTTAGAAGACCCCCTTAAAATTTTAATTGGTCTTTATACATTATCGAATTAAATACGACAGAATTAAGTATCACATTTTCGCAATATTGCAAATTTAGGAATAGGTTTTCAAATTTAATAATATTTTCTGATTTGTTGGTTTCTACAGAAGGAGATATTTGTGTATCATCATTTTATTGGCCTTTGTCTTATCCCTTTAGATCCCTGTATAATATAGCATTTTCTCGACCATGCGGGGCTATCACCTTCAGGGTTATTAGAGGCGTAGCTACTCTATAAGTAAGTGTGTCTGTCAATTTATCCTAGTATCTGTAATAGTTATTTATCTCATCGTATTATAGACAGCTTTCCGAAGACTTTAAAATGAAAAATTTAAAGATTAAAACTAGTTTTGTTAGCCTCGAGGGACCGAAGTAACTTTTCATCATGGCTGCCTTTTATTTTGAAACAATTAACACTAGTGCTTAACCTTTAGCCACTAGGGTAAGATTAAGAAAAAAAGCTTGAAACCCAACATATACATAAAAAAATTTCTTGAAAAAAAACAACCAGGAGTTTATCAAAATCTCAAACTATGAACCATATCAGTTAAGCTGTTACCGAGATCCTTTGGTACATACAGACTAAGATCCTGTTAATTCTAGTTAAGGATAATTCTATAGCATTATGTTGTGCTTAAAAAACTGAGCAACTAATGAACGTATTCGTTCTTTTTCTTATAAATACTGTAAATTAGAGGAATAGAGGGGAATGTAATTTGGGATTCCATGTCGAAAAAAGAGACTGTGCCTGTATATTTGATCTGGTTAATATCAATGTTTACATTATTTTACATCTTTAGTTTTAGGTAAAAACAAGGATGACAACATCCATAAAAGCGAAGCTCTGAGATGGAATGACAAACGAACAATAACACTTGTAGAGTGCCAGAACTGAATAAACTGAATATTAATGCATATGTTACTGTTTAAGGACGTTTTTAGGACTTGCTTTTAACACTACTAGCGGCTTCGCCCCTAGCCTCTAGGGGCTTTGCCCAAGAGGTGATAAAAAAAAATTATTGCGAGAGACCATAAAGGACCATGGAAACTCCTTCAAAAAAAAAAAAAAAAAAAAAAAAAAAAATACCCTGAAGAGTAGAATCCGATCGGTTCAGTGGTTACCGAGATCTTAAGGGACAGACAGACAGACGGACGGACAGACGGTCAGACGGACAGACAGACATCGTTCTACTTTGTATTATAGATAACTTGTTGTAATAGGAATCAGTATTTAAAAAATCAGATGAATAGGATGATTTTAACATTCAAAAATTTGTTGTCAAAGAGGTAAAAAAAATCAGCTTGTTTTAAATGAACGTACGGACTTTCTGGTAACGATTATAGAGTTTGCTGCGCATTCTGAGTCTTACCTAACTGTTATAGAAATCAGAATGCAAAGTTTGAAATCGATAGGACAATCCTAATCTGTTTCAATTAACGAAAACAGCTAATTGTAACGGACGGACCGACCCTAATAATAGAAAAGCTTCACTTTTAATAAGGAAATGTTTCTCATAGAAAAACTATTCTATCGCCTAGGAAGATTTTACATGTTCCTATAAAAAATGACGTCATACTGGCCTAGCGTTGGTCAATTAAAATGTATACTGACCTGCCATTTAGTCTGTGTTTTGGCCTATCATTAGTCATTTGTATTGTATTACGTCATTTTTCATAGGCACTATAAAGAACTTCATTCGCCAGTTACTGCTGCATATAAGATAAGCTTCTTTTGAAGATTCCTTTAATTAACAAAGACATTATGTCTGTCCATATGTGTGTATGATAATCATATTTTTAATCATACTTTATTAGTAGTAGTGAAGCTACTTTATAACTCACTTTGCCCGTCCGTCAGTCAGTCAGAAAGAACATAAACTCGATAATAATGCTTCTCTCGTTATGGATATTGTCATACTTGTAAAAAGAATATTTGAAATCTACAGCATACCTTCCTTTTGTTTGTTTCAGTAAGTATTTTTTAGGGGTCGGCAGACGTTTGTAAATCGCGGAAACCGCCTTTTAAGACAGTTAGTTCTAAAAAGCCATTTACATTGCCTATAAAAAAATGACGTCATACAATACAAATGACCAATGATAAAAGACTAAATTATATATTTCCCTGCGGCATATTTGTGGCCGCTGCACGGCTGCCGAGCCCTGTTATTTTTCATCAGATTCATGATTAACACCAGACACAAATTCACACACACACACGTTCGTGCACAATAGACTGGCTCATAACTATTTATAATCAATAGACTGGTTCAAAAATATGTTTTTTTACTATTGTACTCAAATTTACACACAAACACGTTTGTGCACTAAGTGCAGTCAATATTCTCTAAAATGGCTATAACATTTGGAATGATTGTGCAGCTATTACCTTTTATGATACAAATAAGGATTTTAATTGCCAATTATCTGAAAAGTTTATATCTTTGAGCTAAATTTTTTTTTTAATTTTATAACTCTGCTAACCCTAAATCTTCATGCGGTTTTTAATATCTTTGTTATGATTCAATCCACGCATATAACGATTGCTTTAATCGTTTTCCAGGTCCCATAACTGTGCTGCTAGACCTTTATTTTTTAAAAATCGGTTCAGAAATAAGGATTTTAGAAGCTATAATATTAGAATATTAGTTGTTTGATCCTTATCCTATTGGGGAGTCTGATGGAGGTCAGGAACAAAGCCTAAAACCAACCCTAAGACATTTATAAACCTTCCCTTAAAAGTGTAACCAAATTGGAACAGTATTAGCAAGCTGTTTTCGTTATCGGCCGGCCGGAAATCGGCCGACTTCGGCCGGATTCGGCCGATGAACATAATCGGCCCAAATTTTCTTCATGTTAAGTTTAAAAATATCGTATTCGGCTATTCCTCAGCCGATTTAGTCGTCTAAGGTGGCAAAAAAATAGTCCTGGTCGTAATAAATTCAAATCCGTTGACCAATCTAAAATCCGTCCACTGGTTGTCGCGTAACGATGTTTTTAAAGTTGTAGACAAGATAATAATTGCATAAAATAGAAGTAAAATTTAAAA